>NW_006399763.1:21795815-21830994 GCF_000299155.1 Elephantulus edwardii
AGATCCATCTAACATCAGCAACGATATCCCTAGTACCATGACCCCTTCTAAACCCAGCCTGGACTTCCGGCAGTTCTCTGCTGATGTGCTTTTCTAATCGTTTTTGGATGATCTTCAGTAGAATCTTGCTTGCATGTGAAATCAATGACACTGTTCTGTAGTTTCCACACTCAGAAAACCTATGCCGTTATTTAGGTTCCAGAAATGTCCAGCTAATAATATATCCATAAACGTAGGGTATATTACATAGTTTGGATTCCAAATAACCTTTAACATTAATAACAAATTAAGATTTAAACAGTTAATTCATTATTTTAAATATTATATTATTTTAATGATGTTAGAAGCACTTAACAATTCAGAATGAGATTTCTGTATTTAATGGTTATAAATATTTTATATTGCATAATTAAAGTTAAATTAGTATGTAAATGTTATTACTCAAACAGTCTTTAGTACTTGAAATACATTTAATGAGGTGTTCTTATTCTGTGGAATATTCTGGAAATTAGATAGCAATTAAATTTTTTTAAAGTTTATTTTCAAGGGAATTTTCCCATAAGTGAGCTTGTGTCTGTTATATTTGATACAGAGTTCTAATTCAAATCAGGACCATTTGTTGAGTTTAGATAATTATATGAAAATTAGATGAAATTTTGCAGATATCACAATCACAAAATGAGGTCATTAATAAAGAAATATAACTATGGCTCTGTGCAAATAATAGTTACAACATGTTTTTATGTATCTCTTTTGGTATTAAAATTGCATTCAATATATGATTACAGATGTATGAGGTTAAAATGAGTACTCATATACAATGTAGAGTGTTTACTTCAATAAGCCAACGTCATCAGCCCAGCTCCATATTAAGAGACATTTTTAATGGTTGGCTATGAAAACCCTTTAAAATAATTGATAATGATGTATCTGATAAGATACTCATTCCTAAAATTTATAGACTACTCCAGAACCCTAACAAGAAAAAGGTAAACAACCCAATTGCAAAATGGGCACTGTATATGAATAGATATTTCATCAAAGAAGTCATTCAGATGACAAACACACACATGAAGAAATGTTCAAAATCCTTAGCTATCAGAGACATGTAAATAAAAACAACTATGAGATATCATCTCACCCCAGTAATGATAGGAAAATTCAACAGAGTAGCAAACAACAAATGCTGGCAATGCTGTGGAGACATTGGAATCCTTATTTACTGCTGGTAGAAATGTAAAATGGTGCAAACACTATGAAAGGCAGTTTCGCACTTTCTAAAAAAACTAGAAACAGAAATACCATTTGACCCAGGATTGCCACTACTCAAAATATACTCTAAAGAAACCAATGTTGCCATCCAAACAGATATTTGCACACCCATGTTTATTGCTGCATTATTTACAACAGCAAAGAGATAGAAGTAACACAATGTCCATCCACAAAGGAATGGTAGAGAAACTATGATATTTTCATGTGATAGAATACAATGCAACACTGAAGAACAATGAACTCATAAAATATTACACAAAGTTGGTGACCCTGCCAGACATTATGCTGAGTGAAATACCTCAGTCACAAAAGGACAAATACTGCATAACACCACTGTTATAAAGCAGGTCTGACATGAGGGTTTGGGAGAAAAATAGGGTAAGAGTGGATAGTTAATGCATATTTCACTGGAATAGATGAATGAAAGAACTCTTTAAAAGAAATATATGCTTTAGTATTATATACAACAATAGCCCAGAATGATTACGTATATTGCAAAGAGGATTTGGGGGAGGGGTGAGAGGGTGGTAACTGTGCAACAATGAATGAATTTTTTTTTTTGAGTGAAGAAGAATTTTTTTTTGAAGGGAAGGAGAGAGAGTAAAATTATGCAACAATGAATGAATGAAAATCTAACTTTTCTGTAAACTTTCATTAAAATTACAATTAAAATTTAAAAAAATACTTTAAAAAAGATAAAGCTAGACTCATTGTTTTATATTTGTACCTTTCAAACAAACAAACAAACAAAAAACCCAAAACACTCTTCCATGCCAAAGACAGATCACTGTTGTGTGGATCATTCCACAAACTACATTCAAATCACTAGATGAGCAATAGTTACTTTCCAGATGTCAGTTGGTTTAGATGACTTTTAAAATCCCTTCCAACCTAAAGTTCTGTTACTATCATTTTTTGTGATTCAGAATTCTGTCAAAAGTTCCTTCCAAGAATTATTTCTCTTTCTAAAACATCATGTGCAAGATACGTATCGGTTTCCACAGCCTTTACATCAATCAGAGCAAAAGCACTGCTCCAAAATAAAGGGATATTAGTCATCTAGGTGTGTAGAGGTGTGCACATGGAGAAATGAGTCAAGGCAAAGCTGGCAAAAGGAAACCACTGCAATATTTAGGGAAGAATCACATGCACCTGATTCTTTATGCTGACTACAAAATAGCTTACACCACCTTGAATAGAATAGAGATCCTTCAGCATGATAAAAGCTCTTCACATTTCTATTTTCAGACTTTAGCTTCCACTGTAGGCATTTGTTTTTCATATCAAATTCCTACAAATATCAATTATTTCCATGCATTTTTAAAAAAATACCATACGTGACAGAATATTAAAAGTTATATACTCTTTTACTACTAGAGCAAAAATGTGTTCCTAGATGTTCTATGGAAAACCAACCAATATTTGATACTTAAGGAATATTTAACTTGGAATATTTTGCACATATTTGGTGAGATATATCTCATTGTTTTAAATCTTTTTGCCTAGATTCACTTTGCAAGCAAAGTTCTACCAAATAAGGATAACACAGATAAAATCATCACTATCAAGCACACCAAACCTTCAAGATACAATATAACAAGAGGCAAAGTTTTTCCAGATTTTTTTAATTTGTCTCTTCCAAGTAACAACATTGCTAATGCTTAACACACATTACCAAAGAATGGCACTGCTTGGTCTCACTACATTAAACATTCATAAATTCATTACTTAGTACTTCAAACATTCATTTATATTTTCTTACATGGAATTATTATGCATTTAGCTTTTATTCATTTAAAAAAAGTTCCACTGCATTAGGTCTTCAAAGGGATTTCCAAAGTGTTCAATTACTTCTTCTAACTGTGGCTTTTCTGGTGTTTTGGAAAAAAGCCAGGTTCCCAGTCTCTGCACTTTTACTCTTAACTCTCCTCATCCACTTGTCCCAGGGTTGTGAAAAGAGGGTTTCTTTCATGACTGCCTAAACAGTGAGGGTTCCTTTCTAGTTTTAAAAAATTCAAGCTTGAAAAAAAAATTAAACTGGCATCTTTATAATACCGTAGCTTTTGCTCAGTGAGGAATCAAACTCTCCAAACAATGAATGCTTGTCTAAAGCAACTATTCACAGAAGGTACTGCTTTCTGGGGAATGGGGAAAGTTTTTACCTACTGACAAAGGGGAGTAGCATAACAGAATAGAACTGAACCCAGTGCAAAGTGCCTTGCGTTACAAGGGCTGAACTAAGGAGATCGGTTACAGCCTCTCTGCTTTTGACCCATTATAAAAAGAACGCTGAAAAATATCAAACAAGATCAAGCGTCAGGCCAGATGAGACCATGTGCCTTCCTTTTAAACTGTGTTTAATTTACAGATTTTTTAAAATGTTCAGAAAGCCTGGAGGCTTATCAGCATGTGTGAATTAAAACTTGATGATGTAGCTCAAGTGAGAGTCTGAGAGACGGAAAGGACATATTTTGAGAAAATTGTCTAGTATATATAAATAACTTAATACTTCACAATGGAGTTTCATGTTATATTCTTTATGCCTCAAAACCTTCCAAGACCACTGACAAGAGTCTCTGTCTCCTGCAGACCCTCCTGCCTTTTCTGTCTCCAACTGCATGCCCATGTTGCTGAGGTAGGGGTTTGATGTATCAAAAAGTACATGAACTGGACTTTTAAAAAGAAAGGACATTTAAGGGGATGGAGGAGAGAAAGAGTGTAGCAAAAGTAGGGAGTGAAAATGTGAAGCAAACTAACAAGGTCTTTTAGAGAAGAGATACAAGGTTTTAGAATACATCCAGCACCTAGATTCCTTCAGATGCTGTCTTTAGAGCAGTAAAGTCAGGACTATGAAATGTCAAGCTCTTTTCTGTCACATCATAAATACATTAAATTTCTACTATAAATAGACTCTCAGTAAATGGAAGGGAATATTGCCATAATTATGACTGCTGAGTAGGACTGGAGCCTGAGCAAGGAGAGTGATGTCGAAATGGCTGTCCTCTGGTATCAATCCCGCCAGCTTTGGCCAGCGGTGCCTAGCTCACCTTGATTTGGCTTGAAATAGTCTCATGGAGGACCTTTTTTTCACTCCCTTCCTCATGGAAACTCCTCCATGCTTTTTTCTTCAATTACTGGCCCCTGAGTCCTGCCTGCTTGTTTCCTCCTTGAAGATTTATACTGGGACCTATCAGTCAGTTACAGGTAGCAATGATCTAGATTAGTGGTCTTCGACAACACCTGCCCTTCACTGCAATGAAGGTGAACTACATCAAGAATAAAGAGGCAGAGTATTGTAACAGAAAGTGCACGGAGCTGCCACCAGAGAATAAAAAGGAAAGAGTCCATTTGGTATTTCTAAAGCTAAAAGAACTGAAAAACTAATTCAAGCTGCCATGGACTGCTAGGAAAACAAACAGATTCATCCTAGAGAGGGTTAAACTGGAAGGCTCCTTGGAGGCAAGGATTCTGAGGCTTTGTCTAACATATTTTGGACATATTGTAAGGAGGAACTGGTCCTTAGAGAGGGACATCATTCTTGGGAGGGTGGAGGGACAGCAAAGGAGGGCAAGACCCTCTATGAGGTGGATTGATTCAGTGACTTTGGTAATCAGGATAGGTGTATCAGAGGGAGTGCGACTAGCACAGGACAGAGCAGAGTTTAGGCTGTTGTACATAGGGTCACTATGAGTTGTGAGCGACTCGACGGCACGTAACAACAACAACAACAACAGATCCAATATTGAGAGATATTATAGGCAAAATCTTGACTGATTCAAGAAGCATTAAAAGAAAAATGCAGAGAATACACAGAATAATTGGACCAAAAATAATCATCTGACACTGAAATATTTCAGGAAGTACCAGACGATCAAAAGCCAATAATATTGAAGGAAGAAGTCCTGGCACATTGGAGGCTTTAGCAAAAAGTAAGGCTCCACGAATCTCTGGTATATCAATGGAAATGTTTCAGTTAACAGAGGCAGTCCGGGATGTGCTCATCAGTTTATGTCAGGAAATCTGGATGGAGCACAGCTGCCCGCTTGACTGACTGGAAAAGATCTTTAGAAAAGGACATCATGTTTGGGACACGGAGGGTCAGTGAAAGAGAGGAAGACCTTCAATGAGAATGATTGACAGAGTGACTAACAATGAGCTAAAGTATATCAGAGATGAGGAGGATGGCACTGGATAATGAGAAGTTTTTAGTCCATTGTTCATAGGGGTGCTATGAGTCACAGTTCTCAATGGCACATGACAACAATAACAAGGTAAGGGGCAGGGAAGACAGGAAGAAAACACTTCTTTTAAGGCTTATGAGACATGTAAAACATAAAATCTATAATAATTATAAAAAATCCAATGAATAGTTATATTAAGATGTAAATTTCTGAATTATTTTGACATCTCTTGTGCCCATGTATTTTCTCATGGACCAGGAAAAACTCATGTTTATTGATGTAGTTTAAATGTGAGCATTCTCTCTCTCATGGTATATACAGTTTTAGAGATGCTTGGGATTTGGAATGTGCTTTATTAACTGAATATACCTGGAGAAGGTGAAGCCGAATGCTCCTTGGAGTCAAGGATTCTGAAGCTTCGTCTGACATACTTTGGGCATGTTGCAAGGAGGGACTGGTCCTTGGAGAGGGACATCATGTTTGGCAGAGTGGAGGGGCGGTGAAGAGGAAGAAGACCTTCGATGAGAGGGATCAATTCTGTGACTGGAGAGATGGGAATAAGTGCCTTTGAGATGGCTAGGTTGGCACAGGATAGAACAGCGATTAGAGCTCTTGTACATAGAGTTGCTATGAGTCGCAAATGACTCGATGGCACATAACAACAACAACAACATGGTAATTGTTAAAGAACATATCATAGGAAGGTGAAGACATGTAATTATCCATAAGATTTTATTTAAATGTTTTAGGTGATATATATGTATATATATAATTTTTTTTCTCCCAATAATAACCTGATCTAAGTTTCCACAGGAAACTCTGCTGGCTTAACGTTAAAAAGTTGTACTGACAACCCTGAGGCAGGTGGTTCAAATCCACCAGCTGCTTTTCAGGTAAAAGACAGAAACTCTCCTCTCATGCTCTTTACTGCCCGTGACAATCTGTTGGATGGCCGTTATGGGTTGGCTCCATCTCCGCAATGCACAACAACAATAACAATGTTTTCCCTATATTCCTCTCTGCACGCCACCTGATAAAGGAAAGCTGAAAAAGTCGTCACCTTATCTGACTTTTTGATACTCTTTCTTGAAATTTAAAATAAAAACGTATTGAGCAAAAAACCCTTAAAACTTCTTCATGTTCACTCTGGTCGCCTAGTGGTAAGAAGCTGCACTGCAATACCAAAGACACAGGGTTTGAATCTACCAGCTGCTCTGACGGAGAAGGATGGGCAATTTCCTCCCAATCAATTAACTGTCTCTGAAAACTCAAGAGAGGGCCAGCCATGCGTGGGTTCCCATTCAATGGCACAAAACAACAAGTATAATACTAGAAACAGAATGCAGTCATTTCTTCAGTATCTTTCAGAAACTAGTCATCAGAGTAATGCTGAATTGGTTCCTTCAGGAAATTCCCTTACAGTCTCCTTTCTTCTTTTTGTCCCAACTTGCAGTTGTTTAGATAGGAAGGCCTTTAGGTTTAGTTTCTAGCATTCTTTTTGGCCCATGTCTTAAGCAATTAGAAATGAATGGCGGCAGTTGCCAAATGCTTAGAAGCATAATACATTTTCCAAGAAGTTCAAGGGTAAAGCATGAGAGAACGAGCAACATGAAAATCTACAGATAATAAATATTGTAGAAAGAATGAAAAGCATGGTTAAGCTTTGTAGTTCTTTTTAGTGGTCTTTCCCAATCTAACCATACCTCTTAAGGCTCCCTGTTGAGAGACATATAGTAGATCTGGATGCAAGCTTCCTCCACCAGAATTTTAATGGAAGGGAAAAGAATGTATTTACTATATAGTACAACTCATTGAAAATTTAATTACTCCTTACTATTACTCTAAGGAGCTCTGGTGGCTTAGTGGTAAGGAGGTACACTGCCAACCAAAAGGCAAGCCATGGGAATCTGCCAGCTGCTCCACAGGGAAAGAGGGGGGATCTCTTGTGTGATTTCCAGCCTCTGAAAACTCTCTGTGCCAGTTCAAGTTTAAGGTACAAAACAATAGCATAATTCTATTGTTTCAAAAGGGAATTTCAAGTCCAATAACTAACCAGACTGTCAAGAGTAGTTTGTTGCTGTTGTTGTCCTTTTAAATCCTTTAATGATGTTTCATAGGGCGCTCTGGTGGCTTAGTGGTAAAGCGTTCTGTTGCCAGCCTGAAGGCAAGCAGCTCTAATCCATCAACTACTCCACCAGAGAAAAAGAAATCGCCGGTTTCCTCCCATGTAGTTTACATTCTGAAAACTCATTGAAAGTCAGCTATGAGTCTGTTCTGATTTGATGATTCATAACACCAATGCTTTGACGATAGGAGAAAAATGTAACAAAAATTTGAGAGTTCTAGATTTCTCCATTAATAAATTATTCAAAATACTGTAAAATAATTATCCTAATATGTTTCTCTGTCATAATAAAACAGCCAGAAAGTGTTTCTCACTTTTAAAGATCCATGTTATTACACTGAGGTCACCAATTCAGAATAACTTCTTCCTAATAATTATCCCAATATGTTAACTGAGAACTAACATGAGAAATCATCTTTAAAATATAATTATGGAGTGTTCATTAGATCATGATAGTCTATGTATAAAAATTAATTGAGCAAAGTTCAGGATGTTTTCCTTTCTTGAGGCTGAGATATAATACATATATTGAAGTCTTTCATTTTCTGCAGCAAGTGTTTCAAGTCATCTTCACTTTCCGCAAGCAAAGTTGTGTCATCTGCATAAGGCAGGCTGCTGCTGACTTTTCCTCTGATCTTTATACCACATTCTTCTTCATATATTCCAGCTTCCTACTGTCTTTGTTTCCAACTAATATATTCTACTCATAAGAAATTGTTAATGCATTTTGGCTGCATGCTTGATCTTTCTGATAGCAGAAGTGAGGGAGGAAAATCCCATTTTGTTATCACTCACATTAGTGGCTTATGCATAAATCTGAATAATAGTCACATTAACTGGTCTTCTTTATATACATATGCACATTTTTCTATTATTGGCACCATTATATTTCATGATAGAGTTTAAATGATCTTTTACCACAAATGCGATTTTTTAAAATTAAAAACAATGAAATAAAGAAGTTATCCTGAATTGGTGACCTCAATGTAATAACATGGATCTTTAAAAGTGAGAAACACTTTCTGGCTGTTTTATTACGACAGAGAAATAAGACTATGAGAGAAGAGTACTAAAGATGCTCAGTTTCCACCTTTTGATAGAAGGGAACTAGAAACAAATGAACATTCATTGCTTGTAGAAGCTGAAGAAAGCAAATCATTTTAAGATCTATGATTCAGGTCATGGGCTTTGAAATTACTTCTCTATGTCACAGAGTTCAAGGACTAGGGAAGACGGAAGGAGATTTGATGTATTTGAGTTGTGGTGTTAGAAAAGAGTCCTGAATATACCATGGACTGCTAAGAGAACAAACAGGTCTGTCCTGGAGAGGGTGAGACCAGGCTGCTCCTTGGAGGCAAAGATTCTGAAGCTCTGACATTCTTTGGACATGTTGCAAGGAGGATCAGTACTTGGAGAGGAATGCCATGCTTGAGAGGGTAGAGAAACAGCACAAGAGAGGAAGACCCTAGATGATCAAATTCAGTGACTAGGGTAAGGGGGGTAGGTGTGTCAGGAACAGTAAGACTGGCACAGGATAGAGCAGGTTTAGGGCTGTTGTACCTAGGGTCAGTATGAGTTGCAAGCTACTTGATGGCATATAACAAACCAACAACAACAAGCTAAAAAGGGAGCTCTTGTGGCCTAGTGGCAAGAAGTGGGCTGTAACTCTGAAGGCATGCTGTTCAAAGTCACCAGCTGCTCCACAGGATGGACAATCTGATTAACTGCCTCTGAAAACCCACTAGAGGGTCAGCGATGGGTAGGTTCCGACTCTGGTACATGACAAAAAAAAAAGCCAAAACCAAAACCAAAAAAATACTGCTAAGGTAAAAGCAACCACTAAAACAAAAATTTGTTGTTCTTGTTGTTAGGTGTCATCAAATCAAGTACACTTCATAGCTACTCTAAGAACAAAAGATCTGAAACCAGTGCTGTCCTGTACCATCCACACACTTCCTGACACGCAAGAGCCCATTGCAGCGGTCACTTTGTCAGTCCACCTGGTTAAAGTTCTTCCTTTCCTTCACTGACCCTCCGCCCTTCTCAACATCATGTCCCTCTCCAAGGAAAGCCCCTCCTAGCAATATGTCCCGAGTATGTTAAGTGAAGCTTCAACATTGTTGCCTCCAAAGATCACTCTTGCTACAACCTGACCAAGATATATCTATTCGTTTTCTTGGCCAAACCTGAAATCTGAAAAATAATAAATTTGTGTTGCTTTAAACTACTAAGTCCTTACCATTTCTCCAGAACATTTTGCTTTCTCTTGAGGGTAATGAGAAGATAAGGCAGGCCTTAAACTTTATGTTTTTCAGGCCATGTAAAATTTAGATCTCTCTCTGCCTAGTGCTTTACTCTGAAAAGGAAAGATCAAAAGGCAGTGGTATTTTACCATGCAAGCACTGTAAAAGAAAAGAAGTGTCCTGCTCAGGACACAATTTTACAACTTCTGAAGATTTCCCGGAGGGTCAGCTAGGTGTCCTGTTCTAAATGTAGGTGCGAGAAAGCACATTAATTTTGGGACATTCTTAAGTACAGCTTTAGAGGGAAAGCACAATGATCTGCTAATAACAATTTTCAGGTTGGCCCCCAAAGTGCTTATTTCTCTTCTGGAAGCTTCAAAGATGAGTTAATCAATACAAAAATTATGTATATCGACCACTACAGTGCCAGTGGCAATGAATTTACTTTAGTGAGGATGCATCTCTTATGGAGTTTCTATTTTCATGATTGGGGAAAAGAATACAATAAACATCAATGTATCAACGAGAAAGAAAATGCTAATATTATTAGTGAAAGACTCTTAGATTCCTAAGGGCAGGCTTTTGTGAAACAGTGACATTTGAGTAGAAATTTAAAAGTTAGAAGGAACGAATCTTGTAGAGATTTCTGGAAAAATAGTTTTAGGCAGAGGGAATTCAAGTGCAAAAGTCTCAGTCAAATTATACTCACTGTATACAGTTTTTCAAAGTTTTTGAGAGGTTTGCTAGTAATTTATGAGGCTTACAATTTAGTGTGCTACAACATTTTTAAAAAAGAAATAGAAACCAATAAAATTGAAATAGCAATGTACATTGTAAAATTAAGAATATACACTTCATAAAAAGTATTTCTTTTTAAACATATTAATGAACTTTTACAGAGACTTTGGAT
This sequence comes from Elephantulus edwardii, assembly GCF_000299155.1. Taxonomy (NCBI): domain Eukaryota; kingdom Metazoa; phylum Chordata; class Mammalia; order Macroscelidea; family Macroscelididae; genus Elephantulus; species Elephantulus edwardii. Next base: position 21,806,547 of record NW_006399763.1, read on the forward strand.
TTCCATTCATTCATTGTTGTATTTTTCTCCCTGCCCACTCCCCCACCCCCAGTTCACTCTTCTCTCTAAAAAGTAAAAGAAAAATTCTTTCATTGGTATACACCACTCCACCCCCCGGCCACCCCACATCGAGCACTCTGCTATGCAACCTTCATTATGGATTCTTGATATGACCATAATACCCAATCATATATCAATTTTAAACATGTCTATCCCTCATCTGTTCCAATGCAGTATATATAATTTATCCAATCTTTCTCAGTCTCACCCCAACCCTGATGTCAATCCTGTTCTACGACAGTGGCACTATGTAGTATTTGTCCTTTTGTGACTGAGATATTTCACTCCGCAGCATAATGCCCTCCAGGGTCACCCATTTTGAATAATATTACATGAATTCCTTGTTTTTCAATGCAGCATAATATCTCATTGTGTGAATACACCAGAGATTCTCTATCCATTCTTTTGTTAATGGGCACTTAGGTTGTTTCCAACTCTTTGCTATTGTGAACAAAGCCACAATAAACATGGGTGTGTATACTTGGCTGACAGTTATGGTTTCTTCAGGGTATATTCCCAGTAGTGGAACTGCTGGGTCAAATTTGCAACTTTTTGAGAGAGCATCACACAGCCTTCCATAGCCTCACCAGCAGTTGATGTTTGCTACTCTGTTAAGTTTTGCTCTTCGTACTGGGGTAAGATGATATCTCATAGTTGTTTTGATTTACATCTCTCTTAGAGCTAGGGATTTTGAACATTTTTTCATGTATATGTTTGCCATCTGAATGTCTTCTTCGGTGAAATATCTGTTCATATCCTGTGCCCATTTTTCAATTGAGTTATTTACCTTTATCTTGTTGTCTTGCTTGAATATTCAATAAATTCTAGATTTTTTTGTCCCTTAACTGACTTGTCATTACCAAATATTTTTTCCCAATCTGTGGCTCCCCTTTTTTACTCTGTTGAGGTTTTTAGATATGCATAGAAGAATGGGACCTTCTGAGAATCAAATTCCTATGTACATCTAGAAATTATTTCTTCAAGTGTTTGTGTACATTTCTCCATATCCATACATATGTATAGATACATTGGTTTATGAAATAAAATATTCTTTCCCTCCAAGAAATGGATCATAGTAAAATATTTTAAAAGGCTTGTTATAAAGCTTATTAAAGGTTCTGAACAGTATTTCATGGTAATAAAATTCATTAGAATGTTTTATGACCCATACGTACGCATAAGAGTTAGAGAGGTGTTTAGAATTGTACTGATGCACCTTCATTTCTTCATTAAAGTTAGATTTACAAATATGGGAATTTGAAAGCTAAATCCCAGACCATGAGGCTAACTCCTGAAGCCTCTTGTACATCTCATTCTTCATTCAGTTGCCTTCAACGAGCAACAAAACATTACAAAGGAGATATCTCTGAACTAGCAAGGCATGACTGCAGTGACCAGGCTAAATAACTTGGTGAATGGCATTCAAGTTACGTCACTGTCTCCATGTCTGTCCACTGACAAGTATCCTTTACCCTTTGTGTACGAAGGCAAAGTTCCTAGAAATCCCCAGGTTCTCCTCTGCTTTGCGCCCAAACTTTTAAATTACAAATTATTTGTCTGTCTTTCAGAGCAAGGGTGGAGATGGGGACACCAGAGGTGAGAGAATGGTTTTTGGGGGCGTGGGGGCAAATCTGTGTGCATATTCAGTGCCTTGTATGATTAGCTAGGAGTCAGTTCTGACTCAATACAAAATGTACAGCATCTGGATTAAAACTACAAAGAGCAATAAGGTATACAGAAGTGAAGAATTAACTGTCTAAAAATCAACGAAGTAGATATAGAATATAGTAACGTCAGAAACCAGAAGTAGGTATGCACACGCACGTGGAAAAATCTAAAATTAGAGGCAGTTGAAATGAGAGGCCAAATTCTGTCTGGCATTTTTAGAATTAATTTAGCATACTCAGGGTTCAATTTATTATTGTTTCTTGAATTTTACTCTTTCTCCCAAATATATATTTCTCTTTCTTCCATTTTGATTCCTGAATGCTTTTTGTAAAATAACTTTTTGTCACTTGTGTTTCACCATGATTTCTTTGCTAACAAATTCTCTTCTTGGGTTTGCCCTATGACTATAATCACTGATGGACTAGTTTGACCATTCTCATTCCCTTGAAGGATCTCACTACCTTGTAAAATGTGTCTGGTCATCTCTACTCCCTTTACTACCACCTGGTTTGAACTTACTCCTTTATCATGCTGTTGTTTACCAATGAGAGCAAAATGAATCAGCTGGCATAGCAAACACTTTGAGATATTTTTATGACAGGTTATTTTTAAAAAGAAAACTATACCCATCAGCACTGATTACTTTTGGTCAAATCCACGGTAAGCAGAATTTGACCCACTTGAATTTCAAAACCTTCTCAGGAACAAGTTTGAGACCTTCAACACTTATGAGCAAAATACAGATCAGCTGTGGGAGGATATCAAGAATATTAAACCAATTGACATATTTCAACAAATAGGCACTTCCCAGGGTGCAGTCACCAAGTTGTGCCAAGAAATCTGGAAGACAACCACCTGGCAAACTGACTGGAAAAGATCCATATTTATTCCCATTCCAAAGAAAGGTGACCCAACAGAGTGTGGAAATTATTGAACAATATCGTTAATATCACATGCAAGCAAGATTCAACAAAGAACTGCCAGATGTGAAGGCTAGGTTTAGAAGGGGTTGTGGTACTAGAGATATTATAACTAATGTTAGATAGAGCTTGGCTGAAAGCAGGGAGTAGCAAAGGAGTGTCTAGTTGTGTTTCATTGACTATGCAAAGGCATTTGACTGTATGGGTCACAACAAACTGTGGCTAACTTTGAGAATAATAGGAATCCTAAAGCACTTGACTGTCCTTATGTGAAACCTATACTTGGGCCAGGAGGCAGTTCTGAGAATAGAGAAAAGAAACACTGCAACGTTTAAAATTGGGAAGGGTGTATGCCAGAGATGTGTCCTATCTCCACACATTTTCAATCTATACTCAGAACAGATCATCCAAGAAGAGTCCTGGGTCTTTGAGGAGGTATTTGGTTTCAGGATTGGAAGAAGACTCATCAACAATCTGCATTATGCAGATGACACAACCGTGCTTGCTGAAACTGAGGAGGACTTGAAATATTTGCTACAGAAGGTCAAGGACTGTAGTCTTCAATATGGATTGATGCTAAATAAGAAGACAAAGATTCTCATCACTGGGTCAATTGGCAGCATCACAACAGATGAACGGAAGTGATTGAGATTAACAAATTTCATTAGCTTGGCTCCACAATCAATACTCTTGGTATCAGCAGCCAGGTAATCAAAAGGCAAATGGCACTGGGAAAGTCTGCTGTCAGAGACCTCTGCAAAGTACTGAAGAACAACACTCTCAGTCTGGAGACTAAAGTGTGCCCGATCCAGGACATAGTCTTTGCAATTATTTGCTATGCATTAGAAATCTGGACGATGACTAGAGATGATAGAAGAAGGAATTGATGTCTTTGAGCTGTGGTGCTAGAGAAGAGTACTAGGAGAATACTAGGAGAACAAACAGGTTCATGCTAGAGAGGGCAAAATCGGGCTGCTCCTTTGAGGCAAGGATTCTGAAGCTTTGTCTGACATACTTTAGGCATTTGACAAGGAGTGACCAGTCCTTGGAGAGGGACATTATGTTTGGGGGCTGGGAGACAGTGAAAGAGAGGAAGACCCTCAATGAGATGGATTGATTCAATGACAGGGGTAATGCGGGTAGATATGTCAGAGACAAGAAGGTTGGCATGGTTTAGAGCTGTTGTACATAGGGCTGCTATGAGTCACAAGCAACTTGATGGCACATAACAACAACAACAACAACAATATACCTATCATAACTAACTATGAACATGGAGAAACTACCAAAGTTATACAAGTGGTTAGGTCTTTCGTTCATAGGGTTTTGGTAAGTCATCTGTGACTCGACAGCACTTAACCAACTAACAACAACAACATAGAAAGAGCTATGTTGGGCTAGTGGTCAGAAAGTTATGCTACCAAGCCTAACGTGGGTGATTTTAATCTACAGCCCTCAGGCCTGGTTTAAAATGTTTTTTGGCAAACATTCTTCTAAGTGGTATAGCACTGGTCTGGGCATTGCTGTAGAGAGGTAACTCATAGTTGCTGTGATGCTAAACACTGTGATACTGATGTGATAATGGTTACCCATGGTTGACAGTATTTGGTGCAGCTTCCCAAGTACAATAATATTGGAAGCAGAAGTGACATCCACTTCCAAAATGGCTTGCCTCAAGACACTCCATAAACATGGAAAAACCACCAAAGTTATACAAGTGTTCAGGTCTTTTGTTCATAAGGTCACTATGAGTCATCTACAATTCGACAGCACTTAACGACAACAGGGTTATTCATATATATATATATATTCATTAAGATTGTGATTATTACTAAATTTATATATTGCCTAACATAGCAACAATGCAACAGAATCCTATGACCCATTGAACGTGATAATTAAGGAATTAAAAATGTATTCAATAAATTTCAGCTCTAAATAATGTGATTTTTAACTATGTTTAAGACATGACAATAAACTTGAACTAAATGACCAAAATTCCAGTGACTACATTAAGAGTTTCAGTGCATCAAGTGCTTGCTGGTTGAAATATTCTGTGACAAAGCAAACTTGTTGTTGATTGCCTTCAAGTCGAGCACGACTCATAGCGACCCTGTGAACAAAAGGCCAGGAGCCCCTCTACAACTATCGACATTTTTCAAAGTTCATAGAGTTTCTGGAGGCATGTTGTTTTGGAAGTGGATGCCACTCTTGCTTCCAAAACATTAAACAATAGAAATAGATATCACATTCTTGATCCAACACACTGCTTGAAATGATTTTATTTATTAGTTTGTTTATTTACTTTTTTTTTTACTTTAGTGTACCTAGAAAGAGGAAACCTTTTAAGAGAGAATGGATTTTTCAAAACATCTATTCAATCTGATCAACTGTAAAACATGAGCAGATTTATTAAATGAGCTCTGTGTCTTTGTTCTAACAAAAATTAAATTATTAAATTTAGATTATGGATAATGGAAATATAACAAAGAATGCAGGTTTTCATTTGTACACATGTGCAAATAATTTCTTGTGAATGTGGAGTGTGTAGAAAAAAATGGATAAAGTACAATGCCTTTGGTATTTTAGTTCTTCCTACCCTGCATCTCTTTATCCACATACTTATTACTTTAGAGTAAATGCATTGCCAATAAACCTAGCAAAAACAGCTGTTTCTCAAGTTTTAAGCCAATAGAAAAGTCCTATGGCAAATTAAAAAATTCAAATTGCAGACTTTGGAAAAAACCCTCAGAGTGCCTCTGAATTCCACCTACTTTCTCCCCAGGAAGATTTCAAATTTTCTTTATTGTGCACCTAATAGTATTACATTGTTAAGCACCATCCAGTCAAAATGGACTCATAGCAGGCCCTCCAGTGGGCTTTCAGAGATGTAGGATGAGACTGCCTATCTTGCTCCCACTGAGCAGCTAGTGTATTTGAACTGTTTTCCTCTGCACTGCGAGCTGAACTCCTTATCACTATGCCATGTAGTATTGTTGTTGTTGTTATGTGCCATCGAGGAGTTTGCGACTCATAATGACCCCATGTACAAGATCCCTAAATACCGTTCCATCCTGTGCCAACCTCGCTGTCTCAAACACATTCATTCCCACCACTCCACTCACAGAATCGATCCATCTCATCCAATGTCTTCCTCTCCTGCGCCGTCCCTCCACTCTGCCAAACATGATATCCCTCTCCAAGGACCAGTCCCTACTTGCAACATGCCCAATGTATGTCAGAGGAAGCTTCAGAATCCTTGACTCCAGGGAACATTCTGGCTTCACCCTCTCCAGCACAAACCTGCTTGTTCTCCTAGCAGTCCATGGTATATTCAACACTCTTCTCTAGCACCACAGCTCAAAGGCATCAGTTTTCTTTCTATCATCCCTATTCACTGTCCAACTCTCCGATGCATAGCATGTAATTGCGAAGACTATATCCTGGATCAGGCGCACTTTAGTCTCCAGCCTGACGTCGCTGCTCTTCAGTACTCTTGAGAGGTCCCTCACAGCTGACTTTCCCAATGCAATTTGTCTCCTGATTTCCTGGCTGCTGCGACCAAGAGTGTTGACTGTGGAGCCACGTAAACTAAAACTGTTAACTATCTCTATCTCTTCACCATCCATATTGATGCTGCCAATTGGCACAATGAGGAGAATCTTTGTTTTCTTGATGTTAAGCTTCAATCCATATTGAAGGCTGCAGTCCTTGACCTTCTGCAGCACGTGCTTCAGGTCCTCCTCAGTTTCAGTGAGCAGGGTTGTGTCATCTGCATAACGCAGGTTGTTGATGACTCTTCCACCAATCCTGATGCCACATTCCTCCTCGTACAGCCCAGTGTCTCAGATGATCTGTTCTGCATAGAGATTGGAAAGGTATGGAGACAAAATACATCCCTAACAGACCCCTTCCTTGATTTTGAAACATCCATTGTCTCCCTGCTCTGTGCTGACAACTGCCTCTTGGTCCAAGTATAGGATTCACATTGGCACAATCAGATGTTCTCGGATTCCCCTTCTCAGAGTCAGCCATGGCTTGTTGTTATCCACACAGTCAAAAGCCTTTGCATAGTCAATAAAGCTCAGATAGACATTCTTCTGATATTCTGTGCTTTCTGCCAAGATCCATCTTTGTTGCTGTTGTTGTTGTTATGTGCTGTCGAGTCGTTTCCGACTCATAGCGACCCTATGCACAACAGCCCTAAACCCTGCTCTATCCTGCGCCAACCGCACTGCCTCTGACACACCCATCCCGATTACCCCAGTCACTGAATCAATCCATCTCATAGAGGGTCTTCCCTTCCTGCGCTGTCCCTCCACCCTCCCAGGCATGATGTCCCTCTCCAAGGACCTGTCCCTCCTGGCAACATGTCCAAAGTATGTCAGACGAAACCCCAGAATCCTTGCCTCCAAGGAGTAGCTTGGTTTAATCCTCTCCAAGATGAATCTGTTTGTTTTCCTGGCAGTCCAGGGTACATTCAGTACCCTTCTCCAGCACCACAGCTCAAAAGCATCCACTCTCCTTCTGTCCTCCCTAGTCATTGTCCAACTCTCTGATGCATAACAAGCGATTGCATTAGCTATAATATCCCCAGTACCGTGACCTCTTCTAAATCCAGTCTGCACATCTGGCAGTTCTCTGCTGACATATTGTTCCAAACATTTTTGGATAATTTTCGGCCATCTTAAATAAAAAGTAGTTTCACTGTAGAATAAAGAATACCACCTACCTAGGACTCACTTTATTTACATAATCATCCCCCAGTGAAATAGACTGAAGGAAATCTTCCTGTTTCTCACTCTTGTACCAAGAATACTGCCTGAAGTAACAACTTTTGTTTTCCTCTTTCCTAGGTCTGTGAATATCCAGATTCAATAAAACTAATTTCATTATCCATATCTAAAGTCTCTAATATCAGAGAAAACCTGTAAGCAAGATGTATGAGCATTCCCACCCCACCCCACTCAACATCCTTTAGCACCTTGATGTGAGAAGAAAATGAGAATTTAATTTCTATGTATTTTCAGAAGGATTTTAGGTTTCTATATGGTCTTGCTGAGTTCATTTGTGGGCCAGGTAACTGTCTTCAAAATTTATTGGCAAAAACTATTGAGTACATCTAGTGCTGCATCTGTTTGAAAGGATTATAAACTGGCAAAGAAAATGTTCCCACCCTTCCTGGATTTAACTCTACTCTCCAAGTCAGTTTGCTATTGACTAGAGTAAGTGTTCTTAGAAGATGAGCTGTTCTTTCTTCATGTATCTGAGGTTTTCTCAAATCTTTGTCTGGCATGCTATCTGGGTAAAATGTAGACTCGAGTGCTGTCGCATCTGTAGGGCTTGATCTCCTCTTGAACAGTTTGGTTGAGACTCTTGCATTTTGATCTGTGGATGAAGCTAGATCAGCATGGGAATTCAGTTTAGGGTGGAACTCCACCAGTCTGCTCTGATGGTTCAGACAGGTTTGTAGGGAACTCCACACTTGGTTCACAGCTTTAGGTCTTCAGAGTCAGTCTTTTTCTTTTTTAACCTAGGAATATACCTTTTGGTACAAAAGTGATTGTGTAAAATAAGTTAGAAGAATCTGTTTGCCCGTGGGGGCTCTGACAGTGTTACCAAGTGACCTGATTTGGGTTGTTGGTGTTGCTTGTTTGTTCTTGATAGGATCAAATTGGGAGGAATTTCTATTTTCCAGAGATTTCTGAGTGCCAGTCTGAGGTTCATGACCCTGGGGAAATGTAGGGAATAGTGTTCCATTCACAACATTCTCAGTCTTTCCTTTTCATCTTTTCTTTTTTCCATTTCAAGTTATAGTTCAAGATTGAGAGTAACATACTGGAAAATTCTCTGTCTGGATCACCTATGGTCCCCATGGAAGAAACTTTAGAGCCTAATTCAATAAAGTACTTGGGAAAATGGCATCATTTGACAGAGAGAGATTCCCTCAGGTACCTAAGATAAGGAAGTTGTGAGTTAGTCAAACACAATTTTTTTGTTGTTGTTTTCAGGTTTTTATAGGGGGCTGGAGGCGGGGAGTGGGGGGGTGGGCATCCTCGGAGGTGCTCACAGTTTCTTCAGCCACTCCAGGCTGGGACCCAGGGGGTCCCTGGGGGTGGCTGGGCACGTCAGGCATGTTCCCATCATCTCGGAGGGGCACTGGGTAGCTGTAGGGGGTGATCTCGTTGATCATGGAGGCATACTTGGTGTAGGGGCTTAACGAGGGCAGAATTACAGCGAGACCCGCGATGGTGAAGGACACGACCAGCACCGGCTCCTTGGCCCAGGCATTCTTGAGGAAGACTGCGAGTCTAGTCGCCATGGTGGCCTCCGCGGCGGCAGCGGCAACAGCAAGAGCAAGGAGAACGCCTAAACACAATTTTTTAAAGAGCAAGTTGGGTGCAAAAAGGGACAGAACAAATGTGAATCAGCAGGAAGTATGTTTCAATTGGTATTTTGAATCTTTCAAGACAACAAATTAGCTTTTTTTACTTTCACTGGTTGCCTCCAGGCACTGAAAGTGCAGCCCCACCACAATGGATGGTCCATTACAACTGCTATAACTTATAAATTAACTTTGCCCTTGTGGCATTATCTAAAAAAGCAGAGTGGTCGACTCCCCTTCCTTTTGAGAAGAGGAGGATAAAGAAGAAGGAGCAGAAAGGGTGTTGGTGATGTGATCAATTCTTCTTCAGAAGACAGATGCACAAGAGTCGGTTGTTCCCAGAATAGGCTAGTGTTTTCACAGTAGGTAAGGCTGGAGTCAGTGATCCAACCAGCACTCCTAGCAACCCAAAATTTATTGTTATGTGCTATTAAGTTGGAACTAACTCATAGCTGACCTCTGGCAATTCTCAGACATAGAAAACTCTATGCTTCCCAAATTATGCTTTCATATTTTTCTCTTCATTTATTTTAATAACACAGGAACATTTATAGTGTTTTAACTCAAAGACTTGGAGATCAACTGAAGCTAGATCATCTGAAAGATCAACTGAACCCAATAGCACATAGTTAACCTCCTTTGTCTAAAAACAGTAGCAGCATCAGTTCAGCTGGTAGAAAAGACTACTGATACAACTTTATGTCAATAACTAGAACTGTTTGTCTTGTGTTTTGTTTCACTTAGAGTGGTGGCCATTCTTAAAGCTACTTTAATTCAACACCTATCCACCAGCAAGCTAACTTCATAATAAGATGTCTTATTCATTGTGCCAAATACTCAAATCAAGTTGGTTAAAAAGTACTGCACCTCTTTTTCTTGAGGAAAAAGGAAGTCCTCAAGTTATCTTTGGCCTAGCAGATCATCTTCTGGTTCTCGAAGAGTATCTCCAAAAGTCTCCACTGTATATGACTGTTGTTATGTGCCATCAAGTCACTGGCGACTCATAGTGACCTTATGTACAGCGGCTCTGAAACCTTCTCTGTCCTGAGCCAATCTCACTGACTCTGACACACCAACCCCCACTGTCCCAGTCACTGTATCAATCTGTCTCATCTGGAGACTTTCTCTCCAGTGCTGTCCCTCCACACTTCTGAGCATCATGTCCTTCTCCAAGGATCAGTCCCTCCTGCACACTTCATTTGTATAGTCTTTCTTTAATATTATATGTAAATGGATCTTATTTGAAGACATTTTTCTCATGTAACTTCAGTACAAGGGGTAGATGTCTCTAGAGTCTGCAAACCAGTCCCTGAAACTGAAGTTGTTAAGTGGAAAATAAGTGAAAGCCTCTTTGATGAGCAATCTGAATTATGAACAGGGCCAGAAAAGAGAATTGCTATTTCACAAAGGAATATATGCTTCTTTGTTATTATCTGACCTGATTAAATTAGAGAAATGATGGGCTAAAGATTTAATTGCATTCCTAGATAAACACTTTTGGGTTGTTTTTTTTAGGAACAGCTTATTATTTGTTTGATGAAAATATGACTGTAGAATTTTTTGGTAAAGGTAATAGGGGCAGAACTAGAAAAATACTTCAGAGTCTAGAGAAAAAAAGCACCATATATGGGAAATATAAATCAATTATCCAAACCATAATAGTAGGTCCTGATAAAATAATGCATTGTGGCATAGTCTAACCTTGTATTAAAAAAACTGCCACTTTCACTAGAACACAAGATTTAGAAAAGACAAAGTTGTATTTTAAGTCTTGATACAGATTTGTGGGTTGGTCATGATCAAACTAGTCCTCCAGGGAATATATATCTACCTTCAGTGATATCAGTCTAGAGTCTAAAGTGCTCTTGATCCAGGCCATAGTTTTCACAATGACTATGCATCAGAGAACTGGAAAATGACTAAAGATGACAGAAGAATCAAACCCTTCGAGTTGTAATGCTGGGGAAGAATCTTGAAAACACTATGGACCGCAAAGAAAACAAATAAGCCTGACTTGGAGATGGTGAAACCAAGTCTCTCCTTGGAGGCTAGGATTGTGAAGCTCTGTCTCACATACTTTGGGCACGTGGCCAGGAAGGACTGGTCCCTGGAGAAGGACATCATACTCAGAAAGGTGGATGGACAGCACAGGAGAGGAAGAATCCAGATGAGATTAATTGATACAGTAATTGGGGTAATGGGGGTACGTGTGCTGGAGTCAGTGAGACTGGCTCAGGATAAGGAATGCTTCAGAGCTGTTGCACAAAGGGTGACTATGAGTCACAGACAACTCAACGACACATAACAACTACAGTACATGGTTTCCATAAGAACAAGCATTTAGGATGAGATCAAGTTTGCAGAGAATGAGCAAATATTATTGGGGTCACTTTTGGAAGCAGTAAAAGGTTGTCAAGAATTTAATCACCTCATCGGGTTAGTATTTTCTGCCCACAAAACCCATAAGTAAGTGTCATTTAGATTTAATACAACTGTCTCCAGAATAAAATTTTAAATGCGTACTAATTATGAGCTGCAGATACACATTTCCTTAAAATGACACTGAAATCCATTGTGACTTAGAAATTAGAATTTTTTTTTTTATTACGTGGTCACATTCTGTGCGAAGACAAAGGATCCCACTTGTCAAAGCTAAAGCAGAAGACTAAAGTCCATGATAAAGTGAGAACGCAGGCTTCCATTCCAGCTGCTCCTGACCAAGAACGTTGTTTCGCTTTTTCGTTGCTGTTGCTCTAGAATCTGACGACTATGCATACCGGAAGTAGGGTCTGATAAAGGATTGCTTAAGTTCACTCACCTGTGAGTTTGCAAATTGCAGGAAGCAGAGCCTAGGTGGTACCTTTTTCTCAGCATGGAAAACAAGTTCTTAATGGTCCAGACAACAGAAAAATTGAGGCTGAAATTCTGGAGGATTCTGAAAAAACCTGACTCACTGTATTTGTATTATGTACCTTGGAGTCAGAAACAGAATCTGATGGAGCTGACTTTTCTGAGAGTTTTGAGAGGCAGTGTAATAGCATAGGAGGAGTATACGCATCTTTCTCCCATGAAGGAGTTTGTGGATTTGAACTATGTACCTTTGCAATGGCAGTGCAGCTTCTTACCACTGGCTACCAAAACTCAATAACTGTTGTTGTTGTGTACCATTGAGTTGGAACCATCCTATAGTTGAACTTTTAGCATGCTTTCAGAGGCAGTTCATTGAATGGGAGATTGCCCATCCTTCTCCAGTGGAACAGCTGATGGATCAAGGTGGGTGCCTTTAGGATTGCAGCATAGCTTCTTACCACTGTGTCACCAGAGCTCCCTAACTAATTAGTTGTTGTGTGCCATCAAGTCGGAACTCACATATAGCTGACAATCCCATGTGTTTTCAGAGGCCATTAATTGCATTAGAGGAGACTGTCCATCTTTCTCCTGCAAAGAAGGACTTAAGAATAATTACCAACCTGTCTTTGCCTATATTAATTGTGATTTCAGTTGTTACTTTGGAATTATGATTTTAAAATGTTAACCATTTGCTTCATTGTCCTAACTTACTAACCAACTTATAAACCTATAAACAGACTTCTGTTACCTACTTCCTGATATAATAATGATTGTTGGCAATATTTTACTTTTATAATAAGTCTATCTACAGTAATTCTTGAATGGAACCTTGGTTGTCATACATAAACTTTTCCTTAGCATTGCTTGCAAATCCTCACAGAAATCAGCTGTTTGACAAATATTAAGTTGATACAAAATCCCAATCACCAATTCAAAAATCAATTTGCAAACTTTAGAAGGGACCTAAGTGCTGGCTTCTCTAAGTTCCACTCGCCCATTCTCATAGAAAAGTTCTTTATATTTCACATTTGTCTTAACGTCTGACTAAAGTAGCTTCACTGTAGAAATAGGGAACACCCTGACACTACTCCCACAATCACCTGCACTAGGTCATTATCTTCTGTCTCCTACCCACCCAACCAGTTATCAAAAGAATACTCTCTCTTGTAGTATCCTTGTTTTACCTCTATCTGTTCTTGTCAGCAAATATCCCGTGTCTTGGAAAGACTGGTTGTTACCCACATCAAAAAGTCATTAATATCAAGGAAAACCTATAAATAGGATGTCTGGGAACCTCCCTTTTTTAACATGTTAATGGAAGGCACACTTTTTTCCTGTTGTTATTGTTTCGTGTTATCCAGCCAGTTATGACTAATAGTGACACAGTGATCTGAATCTTCTCCTATCCTGCACCATCCTCAATAATTAGGCATTACAGAGCTGGATGTTGTAGTCACGGAATCAATCCATTTCATTGGAGGTCTTCTTCTCTTTCTTGCTGTTTTTCCAAGGACCAGCCCCTCCTGACAGCATTCCTAAAGTATGTGAAACAGAGTTTACACCATTCTTGCTTGTAAGAAGCATCCTTATTGCCCTTCCTCCAAGATAGATGTCTCTGTTCTTTTAGAAGTGCACAGGATATTCAGTACTCTTCTATAACACCATCATTCAAAATCATTGATTCTTCTGTCATCTATTCTCATTGTTCAACTTTCAAATGCATAGAAAACAATTTAAAAAAACTATGGATCACATCAGGTGCACCTTAGTCTTTTCACTGACATTGTTGCTCTTTAGCACTTTGGAGAAGTCATTGGAGTAGATTTTCCCAATGCAACAGTCCTTTAGCTAAACTTGTATAAATTCACAAATAAATATTTCCATTTTGGATCTAAGTAGGAACTATCCTCTGGCAGTCCCAATTCCCCCCCTTTTTAACCTGTCTTTCCTTTACACACTGTGTAAATGACTTTTCTTGGCATTCTGCCACTGTTGTGGTTATTGACTATTTTTTCCAAACAATAATATGTAAGTAGGATTAGTTTCAGACATTATTTTTGAAAGGTGTACGACTAAGCTTATACTTTAAAGCATTTAAAATCAAATGAAATAAAAACAAGATTTATTGGATGTGGTTGAAACCTGCAAGCGAGTCGTATAGGCTGACAACTTTTGATCAGATTTATAGTGAGCAACAGGAGTGTTTTATGGTTTTTTATTATTAATTTAAAGACTCTTATTTCCCTACTCTGCCATCTGAGAATTTATTTCCAGCTTCTGTATCTAACGTTTTGAAAGAAATGTCTTTTGAATATAAGAAAATCAAGTGTCAACACAGGTACTGTAGAGACTATCTGACTTAAGTCCTGCAAGATTACAAGAATAGGAAGTATGGGCACACTTACAAGTTAAAAAAGACAGTATAAGAATCTGTTACTAATGCATAATGTATCACTCACAGATTTCTCACTCACTCTTAATTGTTGAGAATGTTATTATGAAGCACTAATCCCTTAGAAAAAGGCATCATGCTGGAGAAAGCAGATGATCTGTGAAAAAAAGGAAGACCCTCCAAGAGATGGATTGACACAGTGATGGTAACAATGGGATTAAGCGTGGCAGAGATCTTGATGATGGCACAGGATAGAGCAATGAACCTATTGTTCATAAATTCATAGTCCACATAACGACACCTAGCAACTAACACCTAGTTTGGTGTTATGTTTTTTATTGGTTTGCTTACAAAGTTTGTATACGTTGTGATCCACACTATTCTTTTTTCATATGCTATCTCATACATTCTTTCTCATGGATTATGTTTTATAAAATTATTCACCATTGGATCTTGACCATCATTACTTTGTTTTTTCACACAGATTCTTCTCATTTCCTTCCCCAGCCTCCCTCCACCCACAAAACCATACAGCCCTGTGGTTTTCCCCCTAACCACCCTTACCCTTCCACTCCCTCTCTTTCTCCTCTTGGGTTCCCATAAATGTTTTACTAGTTACCCTTCTGTTTTTACAGTACTGATCTTACCCAGTATTTGTCCTTATGAGATTGGGTTAGTTCACTCAGCATAATACTCTCCAGTCTCTCCCAAGTTATGTTTGGGTTTGGTTTGTTTTTTTTTTTTTTAATTATTGCTTCTGAGTGCTGTATTAAGAATTATATTTTAATGAAATTTCTAAAAAGCATGAAAAGTCAAATGTATGCTTTATTAATACATATTTATAAATCTTATGGGTAAGAAAATATTCAAGTAAAATAAGATTATTGTTTTATTTCCCAGTAAGAACAATAAAATATTCAAAGACAAAAAATATACCCCAAGTTGCCTATTTATTTTGAGTTTAATTTAACCTAAACAATTCCATTTCACAATGTATTGCTAATGTTTAAAATCTTCAGATAGTACTTTTTAAATTTTTTTTACTATTGTTATAGATGCAAAATGTAGGATAATGAGGATATAAGAAACAATTAGGTTTATTTTATCTTGCCATACAATCACACAAATTCAGTCAAGAACTTCATTGATCTACAGACTGATATAACCACTGATAACTCATAAGGGAAATTCTAAAATGGCTGAGTGAGCTTTTGTTTACCATAAAAGAACATTAATCAAGTAAACCTTTGTGAGCTATTTGGGGTTCAAGTTTCCTTATCTGTAAAATGAGGACAACAATGCCTATCTCACAGGTATATAATAATTCAATACATGAATATACCTATGTCTTTAAAACACTAACTGCCACAACTGAGTAAGTGATGAATCCTGTTGTTATGGGTATCAAGTTAGGTTTATAAAGGCTGTTTGTTGCACAGGAAGAGATTGCTCATCTTTCTCTCTCAGAGCAGCTAGTGATTAGAACCACTCACTCTTGAGTTGGCAATATAACTTCTTACCCACTGGGCCACCAGAGATCCCTAGTAGTCAATATATATTAGCTATTATTGTTGCAAAGCAGAGTTTGAGGCCTTGTTATACTTCAGATTTTATTAATGTCTCACATCTTTATTGCTGTTGGGTGTTGTGGATGGAGTCAGTTCCGTCTCAGCAACCTTGTGGGACAGTGGTTAATAACCTGTAATCTTTATGGGAGCAAAATGCTTAGTCTTTCTCCCCAAGAGTTGCTGGATGGATTTGAAGAGCCAACCTTTTAGACAAGAGTTGAGTGTTTATCTACTGCATAGAAAGGCTCTTTCAAATCCATATTAATAAAAATTGGGGGCAGGGGAAATCCCACCGAAACCATAAACAAGCATGTTGTTAAGTGTCATCAAGTCAAATATGATTCATAGTGACCTGATGAACAGCCTACCGGAAACATGCCCTCTCCTGTGACATCCTCATCAGCTCTGACAAACTAGAGCTCATTGCAGAAGTCATAATGTCAATTCATCTTGTTCAGGGTTTTTCTCTCCTTCTCAGACCCTCCATCTTCCCATGCAGGATGTCCCTTTCTAAGGAAAAGCATCATCATGCTACAAGTTCAAGATAGGAATGTGAAGCTTCCTCATCTTTGCCTCCAAGGAACACTCTGATTGCACTTTTCCCAAGACATATCAGTTCCATTTTTTGCAATTCTGCAGGTATTGTTGTTGTTATGTGCCATCTAGTATATACTATGACTCGTAGTATATAAACTATTACCCTGTGAAAAATGGTTTTGAACCTTGTCATACCTGAGCCAAGCTCACCACCTCAAATACGCCTGATCCCATTGCCACACTTACTGTGTCAATCCATAATCTTTCTGGGTCTTCCTCTCCTAAGCTGACCCTCTATGCTTCCAAGCATTATGCTCTTCTCCAAGCACTGACCCCTCCTGACAACATGCCCAAAGAATGTGAGACAGAGTTTCAAAATCCTAGCCTCCAATGAGCAATTTCACCCTCTGCAGGACAGATGCATCTCTTCTGTTGGCAGTCCATGGTATGTTCAATACTCTTCTCTAGCATCACATCTCAAAGGCATAAATTTTTCTTCTGTCGTCCTTATTCATTATCCATCTCTCAGATGCATATCAAGCAATTGAGAATATCATGGCCTGGATCAGGTGCACCTTAGTCTCTAGATAGACATTGTTGCTCTTTAACATTCTGGAGAGATCCTTGACAGATTTTTTCCCAATGTTAATCATCTTTTGATTTCCTGACTGCTGGTCCAAGACTGTTGATTGTAGATCCAAGGAAGATTAAATAATTAACACCTTTTATCCTTTCTCCATTTATTACACTGCCTATTGACCTAGTGGTGAAGACCTTTGTTTTCTTGATATTGAGATATAATCTATAATGAAGTTTGCAGTCGTTGATCTTCTGTGGCAAACACTTCAAGTTCTCAGTTTCAGTGAGCAAGGCTGCATCATCTGCATAACATAGGTTGTTGATGAGTCTTCCTCCAATCCTGATGTCACATTCCTCTTCATAAAGTTCAGCTTCCTGCATGATCTGTTCTCTACACAGATTGAAAAATATGGAAAAAGGATATAGCCTAGACACTATTCTTTCTTGATTTTGAACTATACAATGTTCCCTTGCTCTGTTCAGGTTTTGCCAGAGCACAATCAGGTGTTCTGCGATTCCCAGTCTTAATAATGTTAGCCACAATTTGTTGTGATCCACACAGTCAAAAGCCTTTGCATAGTCACTAAAATAGACATCTTTCTGGTACTCTCTACTTTTAGCCATGATCTGTCTTATATCAGCAATGATAGCTATCCTTAGTGCCACAGCCTTTTCTAAATTCAACTTTTATTTCTGACAGTTTAGTTGTTTCTTCAATCTTCAGCAAGATTTTGCTTGCATATGGTATCAGTGATGTCGTTCAGTAATTTCTACATTCTGTAGGATCACCATTTTTTTTAGAAATGGGAATGAATATGGATCAGGTTTGGTACTCTGTAATATGCATGCTGAGTGTACAGGTGAAGTCAACTGATGTTTGCAACTTACTTTATATAATAAATTAGGGTAAACTGGTAACATAACAGAGTGATTAAGAGATGGATATTTAACCATGAAATAAATGTAATACAATGCTACCTGCAGAATTATGAAGGCAGTAACACATAGAATTCTTTCAAATTCCCTATGTTGCAATTTTTCATAACAAAAATGGAAAAAATAAAACAGTCTAAATATTAAGCACCTATCTAGCAGGAAAAAATATTCTTCAAAGTGGAAAGGTATCAGATTAAGGAAATTTAATTAGTGTCCATCTGTGAGTTCCATAGTTGCATTTAAGGGAGAATATACTTTGTATGCAGTTTTCACTTCCTTCTTCCTAACCATTGGCTTCTGTTCTTATGGTACTTATTGAAATTTTTCAGTGCCAATAAGTTCTTTCTGGTACAGTGATTCTGTGTATTCCTTCCCATTTCTTTTGATGTTTTCTGGGCCATTCGATATATTGCCCATAGCTTAATTTTTTTTCAGTTCTCTTAGCTTGAGGAATGTCAAGAGATTTTTTCCCTTTATATTTTCCAATTCCAGCTCTCTGCACATTGCATTGTAATACTTTGCTTTGTCCTCCCAAGCTGTCCTTTGAAATCTTCTGTTTAGAAAAAGATTTGATGCCTTTGAGCTGTGATGGTGGAGAATAGCACAGAACATCCCATGGACAGCCAAAAGAACAAACAGATAAGTCTTAGATGGGTGCAGCTGGAGTGGTCTTTGGAAGCAAGAATGATGAGGCTTCACCTCAAATTTTTGGCACGTTGCAGAAGGGGTTATTCCTTGGAAAAGGACATGATGCTAAGAATGGTGGAAGGTTCATGAAGGGGAGGAAGAACCTCAAAAAGGTGGATTGACACAGTGACTGCAGCAATAGGCTCTTGTGTGTCAGGATGTGTGAGGAAGGCACCGTTTAGAACAGGGTTCATATCTTTTGTTCCTAGGGTTGCTGTGAGATTTACTCAAGTCAATGGCACCTAAAAACAACCCAACAACATACTTTATATAAATCCAACCAATCTCCTAGTGTTTCTTCTGAAATCAAACTGCCAGTAGTATATCTGCAGTACTGTCATTATTTCGCTATACAGAAATATAACTTTGAATGGAAAACAAATTCTCTTAATATAGAAAAATGTCTGTTTATATTCAGAGAATGGTACTAGAGTATATTTAATTTTGAATTATTTAAATAAAGTTTATACCGGCTGGACAATGACTAGGGATTATAGAAGGAGAATTGATACCTTTGAGCTGTGGTTCAGGAGAACAGTATTGAACATACTGTGGACTTCTAAGAGAACAAACAAGTTCATCCTAGATAGGGTGAAGCCAAGCTGCTCCTTGAAGGCAAGGATTATGAAGCTTCATTTTACATACTTTGGACATGTTGCAAGGCAGGATCAGTCCTTGGAGAGGGACATCATGCTTGGGAGGGTGGAGGGACAGCGCAAGAGAGGAAGACCCTCGATGAGATGGATTGATACAGTCACTGAGGTAATAGGAGTAGGTGTATCAGAGACAATAGCTTTGGCACAGAATAGAGCAGGGTTTACGGTTGTTGTACATAGGGTTGTTATGAGTAACAGGTGACTCGATGGCACATAACAACACGTGACCACCATAGCTTTGTGAGAAGAACTGAAGTTATATACTATAAGGTTCTTATACTATATGCAATATATAGGGAACTTTGGTAGCCTAGTGGCAAGAAGATGTGCTGCAATCCTGAATGTACTTGGTTCAAATTCACTAGCTGCTCTATGGGAGAAGGATGGGCAACCTCCTGTTATATGATTAAATGACTCTGAAAACCTGCTGCAGGGTCAGCTATGGGTCAGTTCTGACTTGATAGTACACTAAAATAATGACCATTTTCATATAGACAACAAATCAGATAATCTAAAAAACACAAGAGGGAAGAATTAAGAGGTATAGCGACACTTTCACCCACATTTTCTTGGTCTGAGAACCCTTAAGTAGAAATTCAATATATCAAATATTTACTGTGTACACAGGTAGTGTTTGATGTTATACATCAACACAATTCTCAAGAAGTTGATAATGTATTAGATTATCAAGATACAGGCATTAATAACATTTACAAAGTTGTAATTTACAGGATGAAGCTGAGAAGAGGAAGAACTGGAGGGATGAAAATCTCGTAGGAGGCATACTGGAGATCTCGTAGGAACATTTTGGCCTATGAACCACAATGATGAAGCTGAACACTGTGACAATGATGTGTCAAATGTGATAATGGTTACCCATGATGGACAGTGTTTGGTGGAGCTCACTGATTAAAATAAGCTGAGAAGCAGGAGTGGCATCACTTCTGAAATAGTTTGTCTCTGGAAACCCTATGCACCTGGAGAAAGGACGAAAGTTATATAAGTGTTCAGGTCTATCATTCATAGGGAAGCTATGAATCATCTACGACTTGACAGCACTTAACAGCAACAACAACAGCAACAAAAACCAGGTCAGTGATTCAAATCTGGGAGAAAAAGAGGAGTTATGTTCCTGTTTAGATGGACAGTCTTGGGAATAACTGTTTGCTTTTTGGTTTACATGATAGAGTCACTGATGGCTGCAGTGAAGAGTTAAGAAATGGCAAGTGAAAAAGTAAACAGTTTTTGTAACCTGAGGATTCTGGTGGAGGTAGATTGCTATCTTTCTTCCTGCTGTTTACTACTATACCCTTTTTTGCATTTAAAACAGAAAAAAAAATCCCAAAACAAAACAAACAAAAAAGGGTTAAGAGATCAAATTCTAGAACATTCTGTAACATCAACTCCAGCAAATCTTTTTTCTTCTGTTATCTTGTACATTATCAATACCAAGTATCATCCTGGATTTATCCTTGGCAAATCACCTCCTACATTCTACCATTCAACTCTTAATAATTCTATCACGGCTTCAAACTACATTTTAGCATTGCCACTCCAGCTGCCTTATGGATGCCTTTAGCCTGATGTATTTTTTTAGTCTCTAATGACTGCAGCCTTCAATATGGACTGAGGTTCAATGTCAAGAAGACAAAAATTCTCACCACTGGACCAATCGGTAGCATCAGGATGGATGGTTGAAGAGGTTGAGATTGTTCACAGATTCAGTTTGTTCGGCTCCACGGTCAACACTCTTGGCACTAGTAGCCAGGAAATCAAAAAATGTATTGCGATGGGAAAGTCTGCGGTTACGGACCTCTCTAAAGTACTCAAGAGCAACGGTGTCTCTCTGGAGACTAAGGTGCGCCTGATAAAGGCCATAGTTTTTGCAATCACTTGTTATGCATCAGAGAGTTGGACAATGACTAGGGAGGATAGAAGGAGAATTGACGCCTTTGAGCTGTGGTGCTGGAGAAGAGTATTGAATGTACCATGGACTGCCAAGAAAACAAACAGATTCATCCTAGAGAGGGTTAAACCAGGCTGCTCCTTGGAGGCAAGGATTCTGGGGCTTCGTCTGACATACTTTGGACATGTTGTAAGGAGAGACAGGTCTTTAGAGAGGGACATCATACTGGGCAGGCTGGAGGGACAGCCCAGGAGGGGAAGACCCTCTATGAGGTGGATTGATTCAGTTACTGGGGTAATCAGGATGGGTGTGTCAGAGGCAATGAGATTAGCACAGGATAGAGCAGGGTTTAGGACTGTTGTACATAGGGTCACTATGAGTCGCAAACGACTCGACGGCACATAACAACAACAACAACAACAATTATTTAAATAATATTTTAAATAATTATTCAATTTTTTTTTAGTCTTTAAGTTTTAGCCTTTAATTTTTAGTCTGTCTTTCTTAAATGTGTTTCATTGGATGAATGTTTCAAATGTTTCTCATTCTTAAATGTGTCTCTTGTAGGCAACCTATTGACGGGCTTTGTTTTTTAATCCAGTCTGCTAACCGTTTTATCTTAACTGGTACATTTCAGTTATTCACACTGTGTGCCATTATTGATAGACTAGGTTTTATCATTGTCATTTGCCATATTCCTTTTTTTTGTTATTGTTGGTTACTTTTGGTCTATCAGCTTTCCGCTGCTGTCTTTGTGTAAAGGGTTTTCCTTAGTATTTCTTGTAGAGTTGAGATTGTTTACAAATTTTTTTAATTGCTGTTTATTTGCAAATGATCTAATTTTTATTTTGTATAGCTGGCCCAGCAAAGAGAAAATGATGTGACCAAGACAAAGGTGGGTGACTTTTAGTTCGCAGCCCTCAGGCCAGTCTTTCATTGTTTTTGTTCAGACATTCCTCTAGGTCGTATAGCCCTGGTGTACAAGTTGCCGTCCCACAGTCACTTGTGGTTGCTGTGAGACTGAACACTGACACGGATGTGTCACATGCGTTAATGGTTGGCTACCCAATGCGGACTGAGAATGGGGTGGAGCTCCCCGATTGAACAAGTGTGGAAGGAGGAGTGGCGTCCACTTCCATAACAGCTTGCCTCCGGAAATCCTATGAACTTAGAGGATGAAAGGCACCCAAGCGTCAATGACTCTCCTTCATAGGGTCGCTAGGAGTCGCCTGTGACTTGATGGCACTTAACAACAACAACATTTGATAGACAGTTAGATTAGGTACAGGATCCTTGGCTGACAATTGTTTTCTTTCAGTCTTCTGCATATAGCATTCCATTGTCTTCTTTCTCACATGGTTTCTGGTGAAAAAGTTAGCACAATTTAATTGATTCTCCCTTGTAAGTGACTATTTTTCTCACCTTATTTTTAGCATTCTATCTTCCCTTTCTTGTTGCTCTTTACTTATGGCTTCAACTCTTTCTTGCAACATTTATAACTTTTTCAGTTAGAAAACAAACTTTTCTTGGAACTCTGCATCAGCATATTTCTTCTGCCTCCCACCTCTGAGGAATTCATTGGGTCCTCCATCTGCTCTTCTTTTTCAGGGGGAAGTTTGCTTTCTTTTTTTTGTAATGTTGGCCTTGCCTGGTGCTTCCTTGACATAGGTGAAGTGGCTGGGGTTGCTATGTTACTCACCATGCTCAAGCAGACAAAACCTCTGATGGGAGCTTGGGACTTCTTTGTATACCAGTCTGGTACCTTTCCCTCCTGAAGTCTTAGGGTTGCTACTTAATAGTGGTCTCTGCTGACCCTTCCGTCCTTAAGTTTTGGTAGTTGAAGGATAGCTGGGTCTTATCTTGAGGTTGAGTAGTAGGAAACTCCTCCGGGGATGCAGGGCTCTTGGAAATGTCATCTAGGACTTTTCTATCCCTAAGTCTCAGTGTTTGAGGTATACCTAGATCTTCCCCTGCAAAAGAGTGGTTCAAGCTATAGCTTAACATGATCACCAGGTGATTCTTATATACCTCCAGGAAACTCTTATGTGTACATGTAATAACATAATCATCAGGTGATTCTTATACACCTCTAGTAAACTCTTATATGTACATGTAAGTTTTTTGGGGAAAAAAATTTAGATTCTGATTCAGTACACGCACATCTGAGAGAGGATTGCAAATTCTCACATGAGGGGGTTCAAACCAGAATGAACTAGTTCTAAGTACAGGATCCTATCTCTAAAATAAATTGTTGTGATATTTTTATTTTATTTGTTTATTTTATCATGGACTATACTCCATTGTTCTAGCTTCTATCTTTTCTTTTACTTGTAATACTGCACTTGACTTTATCTTCTTCAAAGCTATATTCTGTTTCTTAAGATCTTATAGAATAGAATCCATCACATATAGAAAAAAAAAATTAAGCTAATTTTTCTTTTACCACAGGTACTTTGTGAGCTGATCTTCGTCTGTCTTTATCACTATCATATCTTTTTTCTCTATTTTCAACTTCAGTCTCGAATAAACCAGAATATTTGTGGTTGCAGAAACAAGCCATGGTTTTGTACCTTTGTGTCCTCTAAATACGGCCTTGTCGTGGAATGCCAGCTACTACACAGAATTTAGACTACACGGTTGTGTTCATAGTTTTATATTATCACTCTTGCTTTAGATTCATTGTTGTTCACTGTTAGATTCACAAATAGCAGTGAATTCATAAGACTCAGACATGGCAGGGATCTTTTTTTTTTTTAATGAACATTTGCAGTATCCCTACATTTCTCTTTGAAAAATTGTACTGCTCTTCTGTTTTGATTCTGTAACTGAAAATAAATTGGAAAATCAAATCTTAAAATCTCATGATTCCAAAGTTTGGATTTCATCTTACATTTTTTATTCATTTTTAAAAAATTATTATTATTACACACCTTACACATCTTATTTTTGATCCATTGACTTTTACGCACAGGTTTGAAGCAATCACTGTCATCTGTTTAAGGCAGCGCACACCTAAGATGAGGAGTCAAGGTTCGGATCTATGTTTCCATTGTCTGCACTGTTGTTGTGTGCTTTCTGTCAAGTTAGAATAAACTCGCTAGTGGGTTTTCATGGGCAGAAAATCATACAGGGGGAAACTGCCCATCTTTTCTCCTCATACAGAAGACTGCCCATCTGGTAGATTTGAACCACATCCCTTTGTTGTTGTTGTTGTTTTCTCTTTCCTCTTTTTTTTTTTTAAATTATTAATTTCAATGAACATCTACAGAGATTTTGGAATTCCATTCATTCAATGTTGCACTTT
>NW_006399763.1:21832043-21836893 GCF_000299155.1 Elephantulus edwardii
TGGGGTGAGATGATATCTCATAGTTGCCTTGATTTGAGTCTCTCTCAGAGCTAGGGATTTTGAACATTTCTTCATGTGCTTGTTGGCCATCTGAATGTCTTCTTCGGTGAAGTGTCTGTTCATCTCACTCCCTGATTTCAAATCCTACTACACTGCCATGGTAGTCAAGACAGCATGGTACTGGTACAATGACAGACACATAGATCAATGGAATAGAATTGAGAACCTGGAAATCAGCCCATCTATTTATGGTCAACTGATTTTTGACAAGGAGATGAAATCAGTCAAGTGGGGAAATGACAGCCTTTTTAACAAATGGTGTTGGCAAAATTGGAAAACTATTTGCAGAAGAATTAAACAAGATCCACAGCTCATTCCATATACAAAAACCAACTCAAGGTGGATCATGGACCTAGGACTAAAACCAAGGACTATAAACTTCATTCAAGAAAAGCTTGGAAGAACCCTAGAAGTCCTAATTCACAACCTAAAGAGTCTTCCAAGTATCCTGAAAAATTTACAACCAGGAGAAGATAAAATAGATGAATGGGACCTTCTAAGAATCAAATCCCTATGTGCATCAAAAAACTTCTCCAACAGGGTAAAGAGGGAAGCCACAGACTGGGAAAAAGTGTTGGTAATGACATATCAGATAAGGGACTTATATCTAGAATTTATAAAATACTTGAGCACCACAACAAGATAAAGGTAAATGATCCAATAGAAAAAATGGGCACAAGATATAAACCCCATTCCTTTGTGATTGTAGCATAGTTTCTTACCACTAGGCTACCAGAGCTACCTAGCTCCTTCTAGTCTGCAGTATCTTTATTAGGTCCCAAATAGCTTCCCTTTGGGAAACATCCAGTTCCTTCAGAATCACAGATGACCTTAGAGTATTGGAAAGTATTTAAATGCATGTTACACTAGTGTTATAAATTAATTATTAAACTGACATAGTCTTTGCAATTGTGTGCTACGCATCAGAGAGGTGGACAATGACTAGGGATGATAGAAAAAGAATTGATACCTTGAGCTGTGATGCAGGAAAAGAGTATTGAATATACCATGAACTGCTATGAGAACAAACAGGTTGGTCCTGGAGAGGGTGAAATCAAGCTGCTCCTTGGAGGCAAGGATTCTGAGGCTTCATCTGACATACTCTGGGCATGTTGTAAGGAGGGAACACTCCTTGGAGAGGGACATCATGTTTGGAAGCATGGACAGACAGTGCAGGAGAGGAAGACCCTCAATGAGATGGATCGATTGAGTGATTGGGGTAATGGAGGTAGGTGTGTCGGAGACAGTGAAGTTAGTACATGACAGAGCAGGGTTTAGGGCTCCTGTACATTGAGTCGCTATGAGTCACAAGTGACTCAACAGCACATAACAATAACAACAGCAACTATCTCATTTATCTCACCAATCACTGTATCAATTCAGCTACAAACCTGTGTTTCTCCCATTTCATATTTACAGTTAGGCATAAGTGGATAATGAAAGCATAATGTATTTTTTAAGTAAATTTCTCAATGAGGAAGAGTCAAATATTTTTATGTTATATTCAACAATTAGTGATGTTTATATTTTGGGGGTGTTATAGTGAGATTAATGTTCATATAGCTTATTAAGGTAAAGAAAAAGATAGTATGAATGAATAATCTTTCAATTCCAACTCTGTTACCTCTACTCTCCTTTATCAAGTACTTACTGAAATTGACCTTGATCCATGTCAAATTTATTAAATGTCATCTATTCTATCATATTATCTATCAATATAGGCTAATTATTCTTAGAGTGTTCCTTCAAGAACACATTTGCATGAATGAATAAGTCATTCTTATGTTCCTTCATCATTTTACTCACTTATGTATTATTAAAACAGTTTACACAATATTCAAAGCTTGAAAGGCAATGTAGTACTGTTTATGAAGACCTTTGAATTAGACACTGGAGACCTGTATTCAAGTTCCATCCTTGCTCTGATTGTGTTAACCAGGCAGAAAGTTTGGCATTCTTGGATCTTAGCTTACTCAGTGAAAAATGGTAAGTTAATTAATTATTATCTTACATTAATTAGATCATAACCTTCTTTCAGAATAAGAAAAAAATCAGGATATGAAAAAGCTTATACACACACACACACACACACACACACACACACACACACACAGTTTGCATTATATTTCTATGACAAAAGGAATTCTAAAACCCATGTTAAATGTTCAAGAGATTCACAGGCTCTCGGTTAAGAAGACTTGAACCAGATGGTCTACTTTGAAGGAGAGGTTTGTGACTCAGTGTGTAGTTCAGGGGGTAGATATGTTGCTATTACCTGGGAGCTTGTTAGCATTGCAGGCTCTCAGGGGTCACTCCAGATTTATTGGAAAAAAATGGGCATTTTAATAACATTTTCAGGTGATTTCCATTAAAGTTTGAGAAGGACAGCTATCAAGTTAAGACATGTAAAAGCTGAAAGAAAGATCATTAACAGAATGGAGTAAAAGAAATCTGGGTTTTTTCCACTGGACTCTCAAATTTCAGACAAACCACAGCAAAGGTTATTTTATCCTGAGCTTACTGATCCATGAATATACTGAAAATTCTTCAAAGAAATTCAACTTTTAAGTATATATATATTTTTTTAATTTTGGAGGAAGCATTTATTTATAATATATTTTATCTGTTTGGAGAACTAATGTAGAATTCCTGGGTAGCTAGCATAAATGACTGAGGGATCTATTGCTAACCACAACTTTGACAGGTCAAAATTGACCAAAAAGTACATCAGAATACAGTCCTGGTGATCCACTTCCATAGGTCTCTGCCTGAAAAACCCCATGGAGCATGTTTACTCTGCACACCTGAGCTTGCCATAAAACAGAATCAGCCTGATAGCAACTAACAACAACATCACCACCACTAATGGTATCATGGACAACATGGGAAGAGAAAATTCTAATTCTAGAAGAATTCTACTGATCTAATTTATGTGGACCACTTAGCATTTATACTGCATACTTATGAAGTGTGATGATAACTCAGCAATTCTTGGGCAGATTGAGTGTATCAAGGTAAATTTTCTCTCGGTTTTATGTAATTAAAAAAGTATATTATACATCCACACACCACACATATGTATACACATCATATACACATGTAGCGCTGGTGGCGTAGTGCATTACAGGTTGTGCTAACTGAAAGGTCCCTGATTTGGTTCCACCAACCGTTCCACCTGAGATAGATGGGCAATCTCTCCGACTCTCAGTTCACAGCTACGGAACTGGAATCAACTCATAGCTAATCCTCTAGTAGATTTTCTGGGAGTGGAATTCACTTGGAAAAAGACTGCCCATTCTTTCTCCCTCAGAACTGCTGGTGCGTTCAAACCACCAAAGAGGCACTACCTTTCCGTTGGGTTGGCAGTGCAACTCCCTACAGACCATATCAAAGATTTACACCTCAGAAATCCAAAGGAGAGTGTCTATGAGTTGGATTCAGTGGTTCTGGTATGAGATATAAATACATATACATGTACATATACACATACACACACACACACACATATATATATACATATATGGTGGCTAGTGACAAGAAGCTGTGCGGCAATCCTGAAGGCATGCAGTTCAAGGCCACCAGCCATTCCACAGGAGAAGGATGGACAGTTTCCTCCCGTGAAATTTTAACTGCCTCTGAAAACCCACCGGAGACTCAGCTACAGGTTGGTTCTGACCTAAAAGTAAACTATATATTTACCTATCTCTATCTATCTCTATCTCTATCTCTATCTCTATCTCTATCTCTATCTCTATCTCTACCACTATCTCTATCTCTATCTCTATCTCTATCTCTATCTCTATCTCTATCTCTATCATCTCTATCTCTATCATCTCTATATCATCTATATCAAATGAAAATTATATTTTGTTTTATTCAGCTTTTTAGCATTCATATAGTTTTTTCTAGTCTCATGTGTGAATGTTTTGACTTAAAACATGGATGATACATTTGAAATAATATTTTTGTAGGACTTAGTCTTGAACTTTGATATTTTATCTGCCTTAAATTTAAGGTTACTTTTGAAGTTCTGTGAAGTAGAGGCTATATTAGTCTGCAAAACTGTGAGGTCTTAAATTTCCAAAATGACCTTTTAAAATGAAAGAAATTTAATATATTAGAATCATGAGAGCTATAAGGATTAATAGGAAAGATAAAATCAAATAACGCAGAGGAGAAAATAATGTTATGGATAGAAAAGGAGGCAGAGGTGAGATGAACATAGTCTGATTTTCCTGTGAGATGCAAAGTGAAATTTACAGGGCCATGAAAAGGAAGAGGGAGAAAATAATATTTTGAAGAGTATTGATAAAGAACTCTGATGGTGCTCTGGGTAAAAGTTTTCAGTTGCTGATCAAAAATAATCATCTGAACCCACTAGCTGCACTTATTCAACAAGGATGCATTAAGGTTATTGGAGCTCTGGTGGCCTAGTAGCAAAAACCTATGCTGCAACCCTAAAGGCATGCGGTTTGAGGCCACCAGCTACTCCGCAGGAGAAGGATGGGTAATTTCCCTTGTGGTTAACTGCCTCTGAAAACCCACAGGAGAATCAGTTATGGGTTGATTCTGACCCTACGGTACACAACAACAGGGTAAATGTCAGGATAAGCTTTGGTTCCAAGGAGTTATAATTCAGTGCACAAGGATATTTGTGATTTCCTAGCTATAAAACGGAATTGTCCCATGAGCAGTAAGATACTGACAAAGAACCACTGTGTTCTATTGTATTGCGAATTGATTCACACCAATTGATGCATTTGCTTATAGAGAATACCTTCACTGAAACT
>NW_006399763.1:21836993-21840077 GCF_000299155.1 Elephantulus edwardii
ATCTATAATGAATATAAACCATAATTCAAGTAAGTAATGTGATAACATACACTGTTCCTCACTCTACGTAACATACTTTACACTCTATTGAGATCTTGATTTATTGTTTATTTTTCTTGCCTTTTGTACTCTGGAGGTTTTATTTCATATTGAATACCACTTACTGAATAAAGTAGACACTATCTAAATGGGTAATAGGGTTTTATAATACCTATCATAATGTCACACCCAATTATCATTTAGTAACAGTTATAATGATGATGTATTCATCTATTGCTTTTAACAGTTATGATGATGATGTATTTCTACCCTTTCCCAGATAAGTGCAGAAAATGTCTCTATTCCTCTGCAGGCTTCACTCTTAAGATTGAGAAGCTAATGGAAGAAGCCATGGAATGCTTAACGACTATAAGAAAAACCATGCAACAACAGCAAAGAAGTTAAACCTACAAGGATAAAAACTAAGATGGTGAGAGAGAAACAAAAGAAAATGTTGAAAAATACAACAAATGGGAAAAACTCAAATTCACCTACCTTGCTCATGCAACTCTTTACAGGGTTTATCTTCTTTATCTTTAGCCATGTTCCCCAAGTGAAAGTCTTTGTGTTTTGAAGGTTGATAGCTTCTGAATTTAGAATATTTGAATAAGTTTGCATAAGTACCTATTTGTGTCTTGTATTTGTATATCTGTTTATTTAGGTATTTATGTGTATCATTTTGCAACGAAGTTCAGTGTACTACAATTGTTGAAATATATGCACTAACAACCAGAGCCAAAGAGGAGGAAAGAGAAGATTTCTACCTACTTTTGCAGTCAGAACCAATTGAACATGCAATCAAGATGTATTAATAACAATGGGTGACTGGAATGCAAAAGTTCGGTACAGGGAAGAAGGATCAGTAATTGGAGAACATGGACTTGGTGACAGAAATGAGTCTGGAGATGGAATGAAAGAATTCTGTACTATCATTGCAATAAGAAACATAAATACAGACTACACACATGAATATTTCCTTACAGTATGTATAGGAATCAGATAGATTACATCTGTGGAAAGAAAAACTGGAGAAACTCATTATCAGCTGTGAAAACTAGGCCAGGTGCTGCAAACGCATTTGAATATGTAAATCACAACAAATTGTGGCTAACTCTGAGAAGAATGGGAATCCCAGAACACTTAATTGTGCTCATTTGAAAACTATACTTGGACCGGAAGCAGTCATCAGAACAGAGCAAGGAAACATTGTATGATTCAACATTGGGAAAGGAGTTGTTCAGGGATATGTCCTGTCTCCATACCTCTTCAATTTATATGCAGAACAGATAATTTGAGAGGCTGGACTTTATGAGGAGGAGTGTGATTTGGGGAAAACTTGTCAACAACCTGTGATATGCAAGTGATGCAAACCTTCTTGCTAAAACTGAGGCAGATCTGAAGTGTTTCAATGTGGATTGAAGATAAATAACAAGAAGGCAAAGATTCTCACCACTGGGGCAATTGGCAGCTTCATGATGGATGGAGAAGAGATTGAGATTGTTAACAATTACAGCTTGCTTAGCTCTCCAATTGACACTCTGGCATCAGCAGTTAGGAAATCAAAAGAAGAATTCCACTGGTGAAATCTGCTGTCAATGACCTCTCCAGAGTGCTGAGGAACAATGATGTTCATCTAGAGACTAAGGTGCACCTGATCCAGGACATGGTCTTCTCAATTACATAAACTGCATCAGAAAACTGGAAAATGACTCAGGATAACAGAATGATTGATGCTTTTAAGTTACAGTGTTGGAGAGAAAAGTATTTAACATACCATGGAGAGCCAGGAGAACAAATACATCTGTCCTGGAGTGGGTAAAATCATGTTTCTCCTTGGAGGCAAAGAATCTGAAGCTCCATCTCACATACTTTGAGCAATTGGTCAGGAAGGACCAGTCCATGAAGAAGGACATCAGGTTCTGAAGGGTGGAGGGAACGTGAAGGAGAGGAAGACGCCATATGAGATGGATTAATATGATAACAGGGGTGATAGTATTAGGTGTGTTGGAGTCAGTGAGACTGGCTCAGGACATAGCAGGGTTCAGAGCTGTTGTACAGAGAGTCACTATGTAACTTGACGCTATATAATAATAACAACAAAAACAACATGTGTATATGTATAAACAAATTTGTATTAGCAAAATTTTGACAAGTATATAGAAGTGTTTGTAAAAATGTATTTGGAAGTGTGTATTTGTGTGTACATAAGTATATATGTATGTGCACATTTGAATATATAGATATATGTTTAGTTTACAATATATTAGATAAGACATAAATTTAAGAAAGTGTATTCATTATATAATTTGAAAAATGAACAGTCAGATATATTCTGTACTATTTAAACTGAATCTCTGTCACTATCTTTTTAAGTACTACAGTAAAAACAATTTTAGGATGAAGGGAAATCAACTTTGGATAATTACCCAAGGATGTGGATAATAACCATGCTAGGAAATAAATTGAGACATTCTTTCTGGACCTTACTGTTTCAATTGAATGAAAAGTAACTTTATTCTCTAAAAAATATTATCAGTACAAGACCACAAGATCCAAAATACAACCTGGACTCTATTCCACTTGAATTGTAAAGCAAGAATAAGTTTGAGGTAGTGAACACTAATGACTGAAAATCATATGAGTTGTAAGATAACATCAAGGATATAAACTATGAAGAAAGCAAAAGGTTATAAAAAAGAAGATTAAAATGGCTGTCCAGAGTGAAGGATGCATAGTGGAGTGTACTCGGGTGTGAGAGGTGGGGAACTAGGGGGGGAGGCGTGCGCAGGGAGAAAAATGCAACAATGAATGAATAGAAATCCAAAATTTCTGTAAATGTTCATTAAAATAAAGTAAAAAAACCCTCTAGTGTAAACAATGTATTTAGAGCAATAAATTTTAATTCTGTATGCCAGTTATTTAGCTGAAGATGAAATAAATCCCAGATTTTTTCCTTTTTTTAAGTTTTATTTTAATAATGTTAATAAACATTTACAGAGATTTCGGATTTCCATTCATTCATTGTTGCACTTTTCTCCCTGCCCA
>NW_006399763.1:21842127-21845502 GCF_000299155.1 Elephantulus edwardii
TTTTTTTTTTAAAAAGAAGAATGTCATGTTGAGAAACCAGAACCAAAAGAAGAAATGATGGTAATAAATAGATTTCAAAAGGCAGTTTGAAAAGACAAAGCAAAGTATTAAAGTGTGCAAAAATTTGGTGGTGTTAGCAAATAAAAAGATAAAGAGTTCCCTTAGGATATCCCAAGAAGAAAGAACCAAAAAATAAATTCAAGTCTCTAGTTGACTGAGATCAGGGAATGCTATACCTCCCACTTCATTTTTTTCAGAAGTGCTTTACTTATTCAGATTCTCTCTCCTCTCCAAATAAACTTGACAATTGTCTTTTCTATCTCTTTGAAAAATAAATTTGGTATCTGATTTGAGATTGCATTACACATGTAGATTGCTTTTGGTCAGACTGCCATTTTCACTATATTGAGACTTCCTATCATGAAAAGGAAACACTTTTCCATTTATTTAATTTTTTATTATTTCTCACAGTAGTGTTTTATAGTTTTCTTTATTGTTTTCTTAATTTCCATCTCTGTGTTTTCTTTGTTACTGTTGAAGAATTCCATTGATTTTTATATTTTGATTTTGTATCCTGCCACTCTACTAATTTGGTCTACGAGGTCTAACAGTTTCTTTGTTGAGTCCTTGGGATTTCTGCGTATGCTATCATATAAATTACATATAGTGATGGTTTTACCACCTCTTAGTCCATCTGGATGCCTCTTATTTCCTCCTTTTGTCATATTGCCCTAGAAGATATTTCCAATTCAATCTGAACAGTAGTAGTGAAAGTGAGCATGGTGAAATAACCCAAAACAGCATGATACTGGTACAATGACAGGCACATAGACCTAATCGAACAGAATTGAAAACACAGAAATTAACCTAAGGTCAACTGGTATTCAACAAGGAAACAGAACCTATCATATGGGGAAACAACAATGTCTTTAACAAATGGTGCTGGCAAAACAATTTCAACTATTCTGGATCCACAACTAATACCCTTGGCACCAGCAGTCAAGACATTCTGCATTGGGAAAAGCTACTGTCAAGTACTTCTTTATGGTGATGAGGAGCCATGATGTCTGGTTAAAGAAAGACCGACTCTTTGATCTGGGTGCTTGATTCACATGCTGGTCTTTTCATTTACTTTCTACACATCTGGAAGTTGGACAATGAATAAGGATGACAAAATAAGAATCAATGTCTGATATTTGTGGTATTGGAGAAGAGTACTGGGCTTACTGCCAAAAGAACAAACAAATCTGTCTTGGATTCAGAGCATCGCAGGTGCTCCTTAGAGGCGAGGATGATGAAGCTTCCTCTCATACACTTTGGACATGTTAAGAGGTGCCAGTCACTGGAAAAAGACCTTGTGCTTGTCAGGTGGAGGGTAAGCAATAGAGAGGAAGAACTTCAACAAGACGGATCAACACAGTAACTGTAGCAATCATCTCCAGTGTATCAGGAATGATGAGGATGATGTGAGATTGGGCAGAGTTCAGATGCATTATTCCTGAGATTGCTATACGTCATACTGGACTGGTATCTAACACCATCATCTAACAACAATAATAAAAAAAATATTCTTTCCAAGAACTGCTATATCCTATTCTCAAGGTGCCTATGTCTCCCAGCCAGGAAAATATTCCTATGTAGTAGCAGAAGTTCAATAACAGTTAGTGGTGAGTGGACATAAGCCAAAATGTATTACAATGACCTTTTCTTCTATGACCATGAATATTCAAAATCTTAGACCTAAGATTAGCAATGGTTATAAAAAAAATACACACACATATAAAATAAATAATGTTTTCAATATTTTTCATGCTTTTACTAGCAGAAGAATTTACTTTTAAACTTCTTCCTGTCTATCTGCATAAGGTATATAGTTAATTATACAGAATTCCAACTCCCACTGTTCAAGGTAAAAACCACATGAATAAGTTAGATTATTTTCCTGGTTAGCAGTATAGAAACTCCTTTCCAGGAATCACAAAACAGTCATGCTGAGTTAAACATGATGCAAATTTGGCCTAAAGTTTTCTTACAGTTACTCTAATAATGTGTACTGTTCATCTACTCCTCAGGTTGCCATTAGAAATAAAAGTATATTATCTCAATGGGATGTGGTTATCTCTCTGGTCACACAGCCGGCTGATGCAAAAGGGTTTGGCTCAAATCAGGAATCTGAAATACTTGGAGACCACATGCAGATAATAATGAAGTAAAGTCCATTTTCACAACCTAGTTAAGAACAGGGAGTTTCAAATTTTGAAAGTCTGACATAAATCTTGTTGTTCATTTTTACCAAGAAATATACTATACTCCCTTCATGCTGTTAAGGAGCTATGCTGTCAACCCAAAAGCATGTGCTTCAAATCCACCAGATGCTTTGTGTAGGTGAAACATGGACAATCTCCTCCCCCTTGCAATCACTGCCTCTGAAAACCAGCTGACAGGTCAACTACAAGTTGGTTCTGATTGATGGTACATAAGTTTACAAACTTAATTTTTTACAAAATCTTTTAAAATATATTCATGAAGAATATATTTCAATGAGTTGTTGTTGCTGATTGCCATCAAGTGGAGCAAAACTAATAGTGACTCTGTTAACAAAAGGTCTGAAGCCTTTCTATAACTATCGTCATTTATAAATGAGGAAGTCAATTTATCTAGATATTTAATGTGTCATACACTCATTCATTGTAGTAGCATCCCAACATACTCATCACTGACCTTCCTTAGGGTTTATCAGATTATTTATTAGGAGATTATCGATCTTTCCCCCATGGAGTTACCCTTGAATTTGTAGCACCAGAGAGTCTTGACCTTAGGGTTAGAAGTACAACTCCCTACAGACAAGGCCACCAGGGCTCCCTGTAATGTTCGATATACAAGAATATTTGAATATATGCGTGTATTTGCGGCCATCCTATTACCTTCATTTCTTTTCTTGCTCATTCTCACTCCATTTCATTCTTGTTTCTTCCCTCTATGCTTCCTTTTCTTCATTTACTTCCTTCTTTCCTTTCCTACATTCTAAGTACCATTTTCCTTTCTTATGCCCCTTAATTTATCACAAAAATTAATAAAAGCCAAAAATATTCCTGAAAGAATAGAGTAGAAAACGTGAAATCAAGTAAATGTATACATAAGCAAATAATTTTTAAGTACTACATACTCTAAGCTTCTCTAAAGTTATTAAAATAGAGATCAATCAAGAGGTCCTTAGTGGTTATTAAAAAGAGAGAAATGCTTATTCAGCCTGATTACTAGTATAATCTGCATGACTCTTGGGATGACAAAATGTGAGCGCAAATATTTCTTCTATAAATGAGAAAGCCCTGATGGAGTAGTTGTTGTTGTTGTTATGTGCCGCCGAGTCGTTTG
>NW_006399763.1:21846352-21847356 GCF_000299155.1 Elephantulus edwardii
CATCTCATCCAAGATCTTCCATTCACCCTTCCAACCATGATGTCCTTCTGCACGGAGTGATCCCTCCTGGCCACATGCCCAAAGTATGTGAGATGGAGCCTCGAAAACCCTAATCTCCAAGGAGAAACTTGGTTTCACCCTCTCCAAGACAAACCTATTTGTTTATTGATAAATTTGCATTGATAAAGTTCAACCTAATTAAGGATAAAGTTAAACTTTGAGGTAAGCACAAGTCACACCATATATCAAGCCACTGAAATATCCCCCTAATATACTTTTAAATCAATCCTCAAATCCCACCCTAACCTTTGAAACCACTGATAACTTTCTATAAGTATTACCTTTAAAAACACCATACAAATGGAATTGTCTAGTGTATACTCTTCAGAGTCAGCCTTTTTCACATAGCACAAACATTGATGATTCATCCATGTCTGTTCATGCATAAGTAGTCAATTATTTTTAATTGCTGACTTATATTTTTATATTAATGTATGTTTATGGTTTTTATCAGTGAGGAATACAAACATTCATCATAGTGGTTGATATACACATGCAAGTTCACTTTAGTAGTTGCCTCAAAATGAGATTACTGTGTCATATGGTTTATTTTTAATTCGTAAAGAAATTGTTCGGCTCCCAAAATGGCTGTACTGTTTAATCTTCTCAAAAGAGGTTCAATTAAAACACATTTTAAAAGTACTTGAAAAATCAAAGACTTTTGTGTGTTTTTCATTTTTGTTTTCCCTTCTAATAGGTGTATAATGTTATGTAAACGGTTCTAATTTGCATTTATTTACCTAATGACTACCTATGCTAAACATCTTTTCACATGCTTTAAAAAGAAAAGAAATCAATCAACAATAGATATTCATTCATATAGTGCCACTTCAAATATTCTTCAAATTTCTAAAGATTGATATTTTTTTAATTCTTATTAAATTTTATTAGTTTTAATGAACATTTACAGAGATTTTGGGTTCTCATTCATTCGTTGTTGCACT
>NW_006399763.1:21847941-21866527 GCF_000299155.1 Elephantulus edwardii
CATGCAAGGTAGAGGTGAAGTAAGGAACTGCTTATGAGGTTAAGATTTTTGTGTTCTGAATCTTGAGATATAAACATTTTTTTATATTCTAAATACCAGTCGTTCATACAAATAAATCTTCTACTTTGTTGACAGTTTAGCTATTTTTCTTAAAATGATCTTTTAATGAAGAATTTTCAATGCTGATAAAATCCCACTTGGAATTTCCTTTTTTTTTTTTTGTTTGTATTTTGTTGTTTTGTTGTGTTTGTTTTTTTTTAATTTTGTTTAAAAATGCTACTCTAGTGGCCAGAAGCTGTGTTGCAATCCCAAAGGCACATTGCTCAATGCCACCAACTGCTCTGTGGAAGAAGGGTGGACTATTTTTTCCAATGTGCAATTAATTACAGTCTCTGAAAACCCCACCGGAGTGTCAACTATGGGTTGATTTTTATTCTAAGGTACACAACAATAAAAACAAAGTAACAAATTATTTCTCTTATATTTAGTCAAGAAATGCTATGTTTCAGCTTTTACAAACATTTTATAATCCATTTGGAGATACTTTTTATATTTAACATGAAATATGAGTTGAGGTTCAGTCTTTTAAATGTAGATGTTCAATCATGCTACCAACATTTATGGGAAAGGATATCCTTTCTCATTTAATTGCTTTGTATTCTTTTTATAAAAATCAACTGGCCATATACATTTTGGGGTATTTCTATAATATTTTGTCCAATTGGCCTCGTGGTAAGAAACTGCATGTCTCAAAGGCATGTGGTTTGAATCCACCAGCTGCTCTGTGAGAGAATGATGTCCAATCTCCCCCCAAGTAATATACTATCTATCTCTGAAAACTTGCTGGAGGGTCAACATGGGTAGATTACAACTCAACAGTACACGACAACAACAATAACAAAAATCAATAATCTTTTTACTAATACACACTCTCTTCCTTCTTCTTGTTGTTATATACCATCAAATCAAGTATGACTCATTGCAACCCTATGAACAACAGATCCTGTCCTATCCTGTCCCATATCCACCATCTC
Source organism: Elephantulus edwardii (assembly GCF_000299155.1). NCBI lineage: Eukaryota > Metazoa > Chordata > Mammalia > Macroscelidea > Macroscelididae > Elephantulus > Elephantulus edwardii. The sequence continues at coordinate 21,848,976 of NW_006399763.1, forward strand.
TGATACATTTGAGCCCACTGCTACAGTCACTATGTCAATCCATCTTGTTGGGGGTCTTCCTCTCTTTCAATGCCCTTCCACCCTTCCAAGCATGATATTCATTTCCAAGTAATGGCCTCTCCTAGCAACAAATACAAGAGATGAGAGACAAAGCTTTGCTGTCCTTGCTTCCAAGGAGCACTTCAGCTGCACCTTTTCAAGAAAAACAGTGTTTGTTCTTTTGACAGTCCATGAGATATTCAATATGTCAAGTCTTCTGTCGTCCTAATCATTGTCTAGCTTTTAGATGCATAGCAAGTAATGGAGAAAACCATGGCCTGAATCAGGCACACTTTAGTCTTCAAACTGACATCATTGCTCTTCCTCTCTGTAGTGTTATTTAAAAATCACTTAAACCAGGAAGTATGAATCCTTCAATACAATTTGTTTTTTACAAAACCTATTTTAAGCTACTTTGTCATATGCATTCTAGAATTCATTTGTTGATTTTTAAAACTTGATGAAATTTTTAATGTGATAGAACTGACTTATATATCAATTTGTGAGATGACATATTAATAACATTGAAATAAATACAGTATATTTCTCCACTTAATTAGATCTTCCTTAATTATTTTCATTATTTTCATGGTTCCACCATACATATATCTTATATATGATTAGTTATTCCAAAGTACCTCATATAGTTAGTACTACTGATATTGTTGTCAGGTAGCATCAAGTTGAATATGACTCATACTGACCCTATAAACAGATTTGAGTCCTATCCTATGCTGTGCCATCTTTACTCTCTCTGATAATAGTTGAGCCCATAGTTTCAGTCATTGTGTCAATCCATCTTGATGGGGCTCTTCTCTTTTGCTGACCCTCCAACCTTCCAAGCATGATATCCCATTGTAAGGAATAGTGTCCCCTAGCAACATGTCCAAAGTACGAGAGATGAGCTTTGCCATCCTTTCAAGGAATACTTCAGCTGCACCTTTTCCAAGACATAACTGTCTGTTTTTTTTTGTATATTCTTAAGCTTCATTTCTCAAGTGTTTATTAGTAGACTATTGATATTGAATTGACTTTTATATATTAAACTTGTATTTGTTATTGTTGTTAGACACTGTCAAGAACAGCTCATATTGACCCTATTTATAAACATCTGATCTGAACCCTCTTCTATCCTATCATCAACCCCAACACACCGGGGCCCATGGCTGAAATCACCATATTAATCCATCTCCTTCAGGGTCTTACTCTTCTTCACTGACCCTCCACCTTTCCAAGCATAATGTCTCTTTCCAAGGAATAGCCTCATCTAGTTCTGTGTCCAAAGTATGAAAGACCAAGCTTCATCATTTTTGCCTTCAATATGCACTCTGGCTCCACTTTTCCCAAGACATACTGTTTGCTCTTTTGGCAGTGGATGGGATTTTCAGTACTTTTCTCTAGCACCACAACTCAAAGGCATCAATTATTCTGTCATCCTTATTCATTGTATTCAGAAGTTTATTACCTATCTCTGAAAATCCAATGGAAGGTCAGCTATAAATTGCTTCCAACTCAAAGGTATATAACAAAAACAAAAGTTAGAGATAGTTAATAAACTTTTATTTAGAAAATATCTAAAACAGTTTTTAAGTGCTGGTGACATTTTTAATGTATGCTTTAGAAATGCTACCTGGTTTCTTTACTTTTCCAGACAGAATGATTTCTGTGGAAGAGAAGAAAAAAAACCCCCAAAACTGCTGGAAAATTGCAGAATATGGTGCTTTTATTATATTGAGACTTATAACAATGGACAGTGTATATAACTTCATTTATTAAATTTCTCTTCAATTTCTCTAGCATCATTTTGAAGTTTTCCCATACAATCTTCTCAAATATTTTGTGACATTTGTATCTAAGTATGGTGCTATGGTGACTACTATAACGGGTTCTTATGTGTCAGGAAGTGTTAGGATGGTGCAGGATAGAACAGGGTTCAGATCTTTTGTTCATATGGTTGTTATGAGTTGTGGTCAACTTGATGGCACCTAGCAGCAACAACAACTGGTGCTATAATATAGGGAATTGTTTTTCATTTGCATTATCAAATGTTTGTTAGTAGAAAACAAATAATTTTAATATATTGATCTTATATACTGAGACCTTGCTATACTCATTATATTATCCATATATTTATTTTTATTATCTTATTATGCTAGCCAAGCCTTATAAAATAATATTGAAAAAGAATGGTGAAAGCACATAGCTTTGCTTTGTTCTGAAATCTGTGAATCTATTAGTATGTACTGTCAAGTTAATTCTTAGTCATAAGGATGCCATAGCACAGAGCAGAACTATCCAATAAGAGCTTCCAATGCTATAATGGAAGCACTGTTTTGTTAGGTACCTTTGAGTTGGAATCCTACAGAGAGTTTTCAGAGATAGCTAACTGCATGAGAGGAGATTGCTCATATTTCTCTTATGGAGTGCTTGGTGGATTTGAACCATGTTCCTTTAGGTTGACAGTGCAACTCCTTACCACTTACCTACCAGCGCTACCTGTTATGGAAGTAGATTACCACATATTTTTTTCCATGGTTTTGAATGTTCAAGCTGCAGACCTTTCAGTAACAACTAAGTACTTACTCACTGTGTCATTGGGGTGTCAACTCTAGGCTTTTGTGGATGGCCTCTTTCAGGCTCAGTTTTTCTTAATTTTTAGGAAGATTTTATCAAAATTAGATGTTTTTATTGTGAGATGCCATCAAGTCAGCTACAACATGTAACAATGTATGAAACATTGCCTTACTCTGTTCCATCCTTACAGTCTTCCTCATAGTCAGCCCCACTGTTTCAGTAATTATGTCAGTACTAGGAGCTCTGGTGGCCTAGTGGTAAGAAGCTGTGCTGCAATTCCAAAGGCATGTGGTTCAAACCCAACAGCTGCTCCACAACAGAAGGATGGGCAATCTCCTCCCATGTGATTTAATGCCTCTGAAAATCTGCTGGAGGTTCAGCTACAAGTTTGGCACAAAAAAGCAACATGTTAGTCTCTATATCTTGCTGAAAGTCTTCTCTCTACTTTTCCAAGCATGATCTTGTTATGTCAGAAAATGCTAGATTTAAACACTCAGCCAATACTGGATATTAACAAACATGCAGTTCAAGATGTCAGCCATTCATAGCTCAAACCATGCCAACCCTGAGGGGAAGCAAAGATTGGGTTTATATACAGTGACTGGACATGAGGGTTACACAAGGTTCACTGAGGTTGGCAGTTGAGATTTCTTCCCATTTGGGAGTCCTTACTGTTTCTTGACTTTTCATGGTGTCCAGGGCTTGGGCCAGGTACAGGATGTAGTCAGGGAGTAATAACAAAGCTGGGTCAGCATGTATTGGGAAACATCAACCTTAGCAACATATATCGTTACCAAAATTACTGAAGCATACATTTCTTAAAATGGCTGTCAGAACACAATGGCTTTGCTGATGCTAACATATAAAATGACTTCTCTAATGTTTAGCATTTAAGCTGCTACTATAATGTCTTTTAGTAAGGACTAGTGTCTCCTGATATTATGCCCATAGTATATGTAAGATGAAGTTTTACCACCACTGCCTCTGGATGGAGATAGAGCAGTACGTTCCCATAAAAACTCAGCCTCAGAAGCCCTATTCTCTATCTTGTGTTATAGAGCCACTATTTGTCAGAATTGACTTAACCTTAGTGGGTAGGGTGATTACTGGGTGCTTAGAGGGATGAAATTTGAGCTTTACCTGTGGTGTTAGTGGGGCCCCTTTTCTGGTGCCTGCGTTACTGGCAGAGGGTTGGCTTCTAAACTTTCCCATGAGCATATAGTTGGAGTCTGGAGGTGAACACCTTCGTGAATAAGTACAAAACTCCTCTTATTCCAAAGATTTCACAGTGTCACACTGTCCCTCATTCACCTTGTAGCAATTTGTTGAAATATAAAGTGACTATTTTCTTGGTCCTTAATGTAACTTTCACATCTTCTACTCTGCCTTGAGCTAATCAGAGTGTTCCATCACACCATGCAGATACCAACTATTTTTTGGGATTCTGGCTATGTTTGTGCTTTGGAAACTTAGCTTTTTAAAAATTTTTTAAAAGTTATATCATTTGTGTTTGTCTGCATTTTAAGAAAAGAATATTACGGAACTTACATCTTTGCCGTTTTGTTCATCTCAAGTAGAAAGAACTTCCTTTACTTAATGAGTTTTAATTTGAAGGGAAAAGTCTTGCAATGCATTGATCAAATAATGTTATTCAAACCTTGGGTTTATTTTACAATGTTTACTTAATACTGCTATGGTAAGTTTTAGGTGGTGGGGGTAGGAGGCTAAGCTTTAGGTTTTAATTATCTATTCAATGACTATCATGTACTATTACAAAACATCCAATGTTGTTGTTGTTGTTGTTATGTGCCGTCGAGTCGCTTGTGACTCATAGCGACCCTATGTACAACAGCCCTAAACTCCACTCCGTCCTGTGCCAATCGCACTGTCTCCGACACTCCCATCCCAATTATCCCAGTGACGGAATCAATCCACTTCATAGAGGGCCTTCCTCTCCTGTGCAGTCCCTCCACCCTCCCAAGCATGATGTCCCTCTCTAAGGACCAAAATTCTTCTAGTGGCTTGTTAAGAGTGACTGTCATGTGTTAATTATCTAACTCAAACACAGATCATTTCATCTGCTAAAAACCTAAGGAATTATTTCCAAAGCAAGTATTGGGTTAGCCTTACTACAAAGAATCCAGTATTGAGAAAGCATTGCATTTAGGCCTGTCGTCTATGGCACCTCTAGCTGGGTTTGACCTGCCAACCTTTCGGTTAATAGCCAAATCTGTTTATGGTACCCTGGAACGCCTCATTACAGAAATACCACAAGTAGGCAGTTTGAACAAACAAAACTTTATTTTCTCACAGTTCACGTGGCCAGAAGTCTGAATGTAGTTTCAGCTCTAAGGGAAGGTTTGTCATTGTGTGTTTTGGAAGATCTTAATGTCTTTTAAGTTTCTGCTCCCAGGGCACTCTTCATATAGCATCTCTGTTTCCCCATTTCTACCTTGTTTGTTTAAACTCATATGTCTCTAAAGAAGCTGAATCAAAGCAGACCTTATACTACTGATACTACCTTATTAACATAACAACCATTCACTTTATCTGATGGTCTAATCTGCAGGGAGGTGCACTGCTAACACAAAGGTTATGCCTCTCTGGCAGTTTGAATCCAGGAGTTGCTATGCAGAAGAAAGACAGACACTTTCCTCCTCAGAAACCTGTTGGAAGGTCAACTAAAACTTAGTTCAGATTCAGTGACAATGAGTTTTTGAACAAGACATAGTATCTAATTCTATATTCACGATAATTATTCAAAATGTTTACATAACGGGGGAAAAGTCTTAGATATACTACATAAGAATTTGGTCTCTGCTAGTATATAGTTAGATGGCAATTTGAATTTAGTTTTATCTTCTTAATAATCTATGGTTTATTCTACAGTTTGTCTTTGGACTCTTAATTAGGACAGTGGTGGTGGTTGTTATTGTTAGGTATCATCAAGTCGAGTACAACTCACAGAAACCTTATGAATCACTGACATGAACCCTGTCCTATCCAGTGGTTTCCTTATTATCTCTGACACACTAGAGTCCATTGCAAAGCAGGACATTGTAACAAAATGTGCAAACATTGAAGTCAAAGTCTATAAAAAAAGAACTCTCAAGCTGAAAGAACTGCAAAACAAATTCAAACCTTGAGTTGCAACAATGAGAGATGCTATGGATAAAATTTTGAATGATTCCGGAATGATCAAAATAAGGTGAAAGAAATACACAGAGTCACTGTAAGAAAATTAATTCATTGGCATTGAAAAAATTCAGGAAATGCCATATGAACAAGAGTGAATGTTAATGAAGGATGAAGTTCAAGCTGCACTGAAGGCACTGGCAAAAAATAAGGCCTTAGGAATTGATGAAATATCATTTGCATGTTTGAATTATTAGCTGCATCCATGGATATGCTCACCAATCTACACCAGGACAGCTGCCTGGCTAGAAGAAATCCATATTTGTTCCCATTCCCAAGAAAGAGGATCTAATAAAATGTGGAGATAATTGATGAATATCTTTAATATAAAATAGAAGCAAAATACTGCTGAGGATAATTTTAAAATGGCTAGAATAGTAAATTGTTGTTGTTGTTGTTTGCCTTCGAGTTAAGCATGACTCATAGCAACCCTAACAAAAGGCCTGAAGCCCCTCTATAACTACCAACTTCTATCAAAGTTCGTAGAGGCTCTGATGGCATGTTATTTAGGAAGTGAATGCCACTCCTGCTTCCAATAGTAAATAGAATAGTAAATAAAAAACTGCAAAAAGTTTAAGTGGGATTTAAAAGAGGCCATGGCACCACAGATATCACTACTTTTGCCAGATGGATCTTGACTGAAAGAAAAGAATATCAGAAGAATGTCTATCTTTGGTTTTTTGATTATGCAAAGGCATTTGACTGTATGGATCATAACAAGATATGGCTAGCATTGAGAATAATGGGAATCTGAGAACACTTAATTGTGCTCATGTAAAACCTATATCTAGACAAAGAGATGGTTGTGCAAGCAGAGCAAGGGAACACTGCATGGTTAAAAATCAGAAAAAGTGTGCATCGGTAATGTATTCTTTTTCCATATTTTTTTTCCAATCATTTGCTTGGCTCCACAGTCAACACTCTTGGCACCAGTAGCCAGGAAATTAAAAGACGTATTGCCATGGGAAAGTCTGCTGTTAGGGACATCTCCAAAGTACTAGAGAGCAATGGTGTCTCTCTGGAGACTACAGTGCGTCTGATACAGGCCATGGTCTTCGCAATCACTTGTTATGTGTCAGAGAGTTGTACAATGACTAGGGAGGATAGAAGAATTGATGCCTTTGAGCTGTGGTGCTGGAGAAGAGTATTGAGGGTACCATGGACTGCTAGGAAAACAAACAGATTCATCCTGGAAAGGGTTAAACTGGGCAGCTCCTTGGAGACAAGGATTCTGAAGCTTCGTCTAACATACTTTGGACATGTTGTAAGGAGGGACCAGTCCTTGGAGAGGGACATCATGCTTGGTAGGGTGGAGGGACAGCGCAGGAGGGGAAAGCCCTCTGTGAGATGGACTGATTCCGTTACTGGGGTAATGGGGATGGGAGTGTCAGAGACAGTGCGGTTGGCACAGGACAGAGAAGAATTTAGGGCTGTTGTACATAGGGTCACTATATGAGGCGCAAGGGACTCGATGGCACATAACAACATGCTGAATAGATTATTTATGAGGCTGGACTCTAGGAACTGGAATGTATCAACAAAATCAGAGAAAATAACACTGATGAACATTTGTCTTTATGAGTTTAAAACCTGATTTACCCACTCTTGTCTCCGTATGGTTTTGTTTTCTTATTATCCAGTATCTTAATTGTCAGTGGCATTGTCTAAACAAGCTGAAGTAATTTCTTTCCTATAAAACCTTTTCTGTCTTGCATCTGATGCTCTCCAAATTTTTGCTGCTTTAAATGAGTTTCATCAGTTCCAAGATATTCATATATTAATGAGCTCTGGTGGCCTAGTGTCAAGAAGCTGTTCTGCAGTCCTGAAGGCATGCAGTTTAAGGCCACCAGCTACTTTATGGGGGGATGATAGACAATCCCCTCCCGTGCAATTAATGCCCCTAAAAACCCACAAGAGGGTCAGCTCTGCATCAAATTCTGACTCCACAGTACACAACAAAACAACTGTTAAAGTAAGCACTTTAACAAGGCTGTATAGGAATAAAATATTTACTAAAGAACTGACTATTAGGAGGAAAAGAATAAAAATTTAGTCAATCAGTATCCAATACTTTAGATTTCTTAAAAGTTTCCAAAACTGCTACAGAGAAACATAACAAAAACAGAGGTGAAGTGAAGATGCAACCTTCTCATGAAGAAGCAGAGAACATGAGTCAGAGCCCAGCATTTCATCTCACCCTTTAAGTTTATGGCATAGAAAGAAAGATGACTGGTCCCTTAAAGACTGCTTGTTTGGTTTTTTGTTTTGTTTTGTCATTGTTGTTTTTGTTTGTTTTTTATAATGTGGCTAATAAATAGTTAAAAAACTAAGAAAGAGAAAAAAAGAACACCAGGCATTAAGATTGTCAGCAGAATTGATGACAACATTAGTGATCTGAGTAGGTGGTGACAGAAAATCTAAATGCAGCATGAACAGGAGATAATGTAATATCGCAAAAAAGCCACGAGGCCAAAGAACTCAATACCTTCTGTGAATCAAGACCAAGATGAAAGGGAAGTATGCTTATCTTTGGTCGGCCCTTTGCATAAAAGGGAAAAACCAGAGGCTTTGGAAATTCTAAAGAAGTTCTGGATAACAGAAGTTTGAATTTCCCAAATTTTTGGTGAATGAACAAAATCTAGTCATTGCATTTCGTGATTCTTCCCTCAACTTCTAAGATTTTATATTGGAGGAAAAAACCCTTAAGATTTTTCTAGTAACTGTAAATGTTCAAGATGTCATAAAACTTGTAAGGAAGATCAGAATTTGAATATTCATATGCTCGTAACTAAACCAAGGATCATTAGAACTGTTTCATGTTACTTCATCTCAAATATTCTACAAACCATTTATTCAGTTATCCCTTGTAGGGTATCATTTTCTAAAATATCCAATTATAAATTATTATAAATAAGGACATTATTGCCTTTTATTTCCATTTATAAACATTTTTGAACACTTACCATGTATCAGTTAGTGAGATAGGCACCAGAAATGTTGCAAAGTAACCAGGTCTACTTACAGCACAATCCAGTGATAGAAATCCACATAGGCATTTAAGGTCAATGTGACAGTGTATTATTGTGTGGCAGAGATAAGCCTGGGCATTGTGATAGTACAGTGAAAGTGTCCATGGGCTAGCCTGGCATATGGGAGAGGAGATGGATCCATTACTGTCAAAACATTCTGACTCATGACAACCTTGCAGAGTAGAAGCATGACTAAACACCCCATACCTCAGTGAGGATTCAGGGACACTCAGCAGGCTAGGGGATTTCAGCAAGAACAATGCATTACTTTTTTATGAGTCTATTAGAGAAAGTTGTTCAAGCCACTTTTCCACCCAGATTTAAAGGAGAAAGGCACTAGATTCATCTGCTAAAGTTCAGACAGGGGTCACAGAGAAAAAGAAAAACTAACTTCACGGGTGAGGCCCTTAAGGCCAGTTAATGTACTGATTTCGTGGATTTTACATGGGAATGCTGAGAAGCAACAGTGTCAGCCTAGAAACAAAGGTGTGCCTAATCCAGGACATGGTCTTTGCAATTACTCATTATGCTTCAGAGAGCTGGACAATAACTAAGGATGATAGATGAAGAATCGATGCCTTTGAGTTGCAGTGCTAGAGAAACGTCTTGAATATACCATGGACTGCCAAGAAATCAAACAGATTTGTCTTGGAGAGGGTGAAATCAAGTTTCTCCTTGGAGGCTAGGATTTTGAAGTGCTGTCTTATATATTGGGCACATGGCTGGAGAAACTGGTCTTTGGAGAAGAACGTCATACTTGGAAGAGTGGAGGGACAGCACAGGAAAGGAAGACCGTGGATGAGGTGTACTGATATAGTAACTGGGGCAAGGGGGTTGACGTGTCAGAATTAGTAAAATAGGCTCAGGACAGGGCAGGGTTCAGAGCTGCTGTACTGTGGGTTGCAGGTGACCCAACAGCACATTAACAACAAAAAACAACATGAGAGTACATAGTAGTATTTCATCTATTATATGTTTATAATTTTTTTATAAAATGTCACTTAACAACAAACAACCATAATAAATAAATTCTTAAGAAGATTACCTCTATTGGTAAAGGCCATATGTAGAAAAGTGCTAAAAGAGGAATATAAATTATAGCTACAGTCTTTCCCGTTTTTCCACATGATCTAAAAGAATCTATATAGAATACCCAAAGGAGAAAGGGTAACCACATCTTTGAGTGAAGTCTTGAAAGTGGTGTGGATAAAAGAAGAACTATCTTTATGCTAACATCCTTTATGGTCACTGGGAAAGGCTAATGGGAGCTGGAAGCTTTAATCCAATTACTGTCCATTAACAGCATTTTACTTAATGAAATTGCTCATTCTATAGCCTGAATCCATTACACATACAAAATATTAAGTGTTTGTTTCACTCTCTTCGACTGTGCCAATGACTTATTTTTCTATCTGATTGGTTCCTGAGGATAGAGTATTAAAAAGAAATAAATAAAAGTTAACTGTAGGAGGGGAAAGGGAAGACAAGATGTAAAACATACAACAATGAATGAACAAAAACCTAACTTCTCTAACTTCGTTTGTTAAAATCACAATTGAAATAAAATTTTATTTTAAAAAAAGAGAAAGAAGACCAAAAAGGATGCCAGAAGAGATTCTGAAATTGCACTAGACTGCTGAGAAGCCAAAGCAAAGGGAAGAAACAAGAAGTTAAGGAGCTGAATAGAAGATTTCCAGGGGTAGCTCAGAAAGACAAGGCAAAGTATTATAATGAAATGTGCAAGGAGCTGGAGTTGGAAAATCAAAAGGGCTGAACTCACTCAGTATTTCATAAGCTGTAAGAGCTAAAGAATAAATTCAAGCCACAAGTTGCAACGTTTAAGGATGTTATGGGCAGAATATTAAATAATTCAGGAAGCATTAAAAGAAGATGGTAAGAGTATAAAAAGTCACTGTACCAAAAATAATTGGCTGACACAGAAGAAACTCAAGAAACAACATATGATCAAGAGGCAATAGTGATGAAGGAGGAAGTGCTGGAATATCAATTGACATTTTTCAGCAAACAGATGCTGCCCCACATGTGCTCACCAAATTGTGCCAAAAAAATTCATATGTATTCCCATTCAAAAAAAAGGTGACTCAACAGAGTGTGGAAATTATAAAACAGTATCACTAACATCACACACTAGCAAAATCCTGCTGAAGATTACCCGGAAAAGATTTGAACAGTACATTGACAGAGAACTACCAGAAACACAAGCTGGATTTTGAAGAGGTTATGACTCTAGGGACACTATTGCCAAGGTCAGATGGATCTTAGCAGAAAGTAGAGAGAACCAGAAGAATGTGTATTTGTGGTTCATCAACTATGCAAAGGCATTCGACTGTGTGGATCACAATACATTGTGGCTAACCTTGAGGAAAATGGAAATCTATGAACACTTAACCATATTTATAAGAAATCTATCCTTGGACCAAGAAACAGTCCTCAGGACAAAGCAAGGAAACACTTTATGTTCAAAATAAGGAAAAGTGTTTCAGGGATTCATCCTGTCCCCCAGCTTTTTCAATCTGTATGCAGAATAGATCATTTGGGAAGCAGGATTTTATGACGAGGAATGTGCCATGGAGATTGGAGGAAGACTCATTAACAACCTACTATATGCAGATGACACAACCTTGCTTGCTGAAATTGAAGAGATCTGAAGCACTTTCTGCAAAAGGTCAAGGACTGTAGTCTTCAATATGGATTGAAGCTCAACATCAAGAAGATAAGATTCTCCAACACTGGGCCAATTGGCAGCACCATAATAGATGGAGAAGAGATTGAGGTTGTTAGCAATTACATGTGCTCGGATCCACAATCAACACTCTTAACACCAGCAGTCAGGAAATCAAATGATTAATTACATTGGGAAAATCTGCTGTCACGGACCTCTCCAGAGTGCTGAAGAGCAACAATGTCAGTCTAGATACAAAGGTGAGCCTAATCAGGCCATGGCCTTCTCAATTACTTGTTATGCTTCAGAGTGTTGGACAATGACTAAGGATGACAGAAGAAGAAAGATGCCTTGGAATTGTGGTGCTGGAGAAGAGTCTTCAACATATCATGGACTGCCAAGAAAACAAACTGGTCTGTCTTGGAGAGGGTGAAACCAAGTCTATCCTTGGAGGCTAGGATTTTGAAGCTCTGCCTCACTTTGGGCACATGACCAGGAGATATTGGTCCTTGGAGAAGGACATCATGATCGGAAGGGTGAAAGGATAGCACAGGAGAGAACAACCCCGGATGAGATGAACTGATACAGTAATCGGGGTAATAGGGGTGGGTGTGTCGGAATTAGTGAGACTGGCTCAGGACAGGGAAGGGTTCAGAGTTGCTTTATATAGGATCGTTATACATCACAGGTGACTCAATGGCACATAACAACAATAACATACTATGACAGGTTTGGAAGCAGGAGTGGCATTCACTTCCTAAACAACATGCTTCTGGAAACTCTATGAACTTTGATAAATGTCAGTAGCTGTAGAGGGGCTTCAGGCCTTTTGTTCATAGGGTGGCTGTGAGTCGTGCTTGACTCGAAGGCAAACTACAACAACAAAAAAACTAAAATAGTGCCCAGCATCTTTTCGTAACCTTTGTAGGTTAGAAATAACTTACAAATAATAGGCCTCACTTAAATATTTTATCTGGGTCTTTATAACAATTCACACATTATTGTTAAGCTGTTAACTTTAAGTATTGTGGTTCAAATCCACACTTGCTTCTCAGAAAAAAGCTGAGGCAATTTCCTCCTATGGAAATTTACAGCCTGGACAATCTGATAGTTTCTATGAGTGAGAATTGAATCTATTACAATGAATTTAGGCCAGTTATCTACATTTGTAAGCAAGGCTCCAACCAATATGCTATGTTGAAGTTGTCTAGCAACTGTACCATATTCTGTGGGCCCCCATCTCCCTAATGTGTCTTTTCAGATACCAGTCATGATCACTAATAAATCTGCTGACAGAAGTTTCTGAAAAAAAAATAAGCAAAATATACCAAGGATTTCTCTTGAGTATATTTGTATAGATCATCTTCCCAACACCCAGAATATACCAAAGTATACTTTAGAAAAGCAGTTATTAACTGGCTACTGGGCTATTATGAAAACTTGAATTCCTAATCCATGGAAACATTGTAACTATGCAACTCTATCTTTGTACTTTGAATTGGTTAACTCAGATTCCGTTAAAAACCAAGGAGAGTGGAGTCCTACAAATTTCACTTATTAGACAGAGCTGGCAAATTTAAGCCTCTTCCAATAGTTTCACCACATACTATGAAAAAAAACCTCTGTCCTAAATTTTTTCAAGGAACTTAAATTTAACTCTGCTTGAGCTGCCACTTTCTGCCAGACCAGTATATTAAAGGGTAGCAAGAAATCGATTGGAATTAGTAACCAAAGGCTCAATTTCTGCACTTCCTATGTTAAGTATGTCAACATCTTCAAATATCTTCCCAGTCTCCATTCCATTGCTCAGTCATTAAATACGTCAGAAAAACACCACTAGGCTTTTGTCTGGAGAAAACAGGACAAGTTAGATTGACTGTTCTCATGTAGACCTTTAGAAATTTTTATTATTGTGTTCCATTGAGTCACTGGAGACTCATAGTGACCCTATGTATAACAGCTTTGAACCTTGCTCTATTCTGAGCCAGCCTTCTTGGCTTTGGCACACCTACCCCCATTACTGAAGTCACTGAGTCAATCCATCTCACCCAAGTTCTTCCTTTCTTGCTCTGTCCCTCCATCCTCACAAGTATCATATCCTTCTTCAAGGACTGGTCCCTCCTTGCAATATGCCTAAAGTATGTCAGATGAAGTTTCAGAATCCTTGCCTCCAAGAAGCAGCCTGGTCTCACCGTCTCTAGCATGAACCTGTTTGTTCTCCTAGCAGTCCATGGTGTATTCAACACTCTTCTCCAGCTCCACAGCTCAAAGGCATCAATTATTCCATCCCTCGTCATGAGTACTAAAATATTCATATTTAATTCATGGAGTAAAAGGTCAAAAATTTGAGGCTCTTTTCATCTAACAGACAAAGGATAAGAAAATAGTTCAGTTATGGCACTGTAGGCCAGGGTAGAAACATCGTCTTGGACAACATGTTTATACAAATGACACAACCTTGTTTGCTGAAAGTGAGGAGGACTTAAAGAGCTTGCTGTAGAAAATAGAAAACTACAGTCTTCATTATGGATTTCAATGTAAAGGAAACAAAAATTCTCACCACTGGCCCTATGGGCAGTATCATGATAGATGGAGAAGAGATTGAAACTTTCAACAACTTCATCTTACTTGGATCCATAATCAGTACACTTGGTACTAGCAGCCAGGAGATCAGGAAACATTTCACTGGAGTCTGCTGTCAGGGACCTCTCAAAATTATTGAAGAACAATGATGCTAGTTTGAAGACTAAGGTACACTTGATGCAGACCATAGTATTTTCAATCACTTACTATGTATGTGAGAGCTGGACAATGAGTAAGGATGGCATGAGTATTGATACCTTTGAACTGCAGTGTTAGAGAAGAATACTGAATATCCCATGGGCTACCAAAAGATATGTCTTGGAGGAGGTGCAGCGAGAGTGGTCTTTGGAGGCAAAGATGATTGAACTTCATCTTACATACTTTGGGCATGTTTCTAGGAGAAGCTATTCATTGAAGAGGGATATTATCCTGGGGAATGTAAAAGGATGATAAAAGAGAGGTAGACCCTCAAAACAGGTGAATTGACACAGTGACTTTGGCAATAGGTTCAAGTGTATCAGAGGTCGTAAAGACAACACAGGACAGGGTTCAGATCAGTTGTTCATAGGGTCACTGTGAGTCATACTAACAACATCACATAACAATAATTGCATCAAACAGATATAGTGTCAGAGGTAGAGCTCAGACAGACAGTTACTCGAAATGAGGAGAAAAAACTGCAAGCACCATCAGTAACTGACATGGTGACTGCAGCAATGGCATCAATGTCTCAGAGATGAAGGTCACAGGATATGACAGGGTTCAGATCTGTTGTTCAGAGTGTCAGTGTGAGTCATACTTAACTCGATGACAGGAAGGAGCTCTGGTGGCTTAGTGCTAAGGAGTTGTGCTTCCAACAAAGGGCATGCTGTTTGAATCCACCAGCTGCATCAAAGAAGAAAGATAAGCAGTTTCCTCTCATGTGATTTACTGCCTCTGAAAACCTTCTGGAGGGTCAAATATGAAACAATTCTGACTAAACAGTACATAATAAGAACAATAAAAATGCCAAAGGAAGTGAGCTCAAGAGACATTGTATGTAGGTGTTGTTTTGCCAGTTCAAAGGCTCTCCTCTCTAGTGACCTAACACACCAGGAGCTCAGCAGGAGCTATTCTGTGCAATTCACAACCTTGGAAACCCAATGAAGAGTCTCCTGTATATCTCTTCTGTCTTAAAAGCAATAAATGGGTGATATAAAATGATTTCACTTGTTTTTTCCACATATTATCTGTTTATCTCACTTCATTCAATTTGCCTACTTTTTTGACACAAACACTACAGTGAAAAACATGCAGCAGAAAAAAAAACATAAAACTAAATCAACTCTTAGGAGTTACAGTCTCCTTTTTTTCCCTTACTTGATAAGTAAATAAATAAGATTCTTCATGAATATAAACTGTTGCTCCAATATAATTCAGTCACCTTCAGACGCTTTTTTAGACTTTTATATGTAAATAAAGAAATATCATGAATTTTACATTACCAAGAAAACAACCAGGCAGTCCAGGTTCTAGGTCATATAGCAGTTAATATTTAAGAATGAAATGTTGCTCTATACTTCTCCTCAGGTTATTTCATGACTATGTATTTGCTACCCCAGCTATATGCCAAATCTTTTTTCCAGGGGAGCTCTGGTGGCCTAGTGGCAAGGAGCTGCAACTACAATCCCAGAGGCACACAGTTCGAATCCACCAGATGCTCTGCCGGGAAAAGGAGGGACAATCTCCTCCTGTACTAGTCAGATCTGATTTGACGGTACACTCAAACAAAAATAAAATTTTTTTTAAAAGGGGTTTCCTATCATAGTCATACCTGCTGTTGTTGTTGTTAAGTGCCGTCAAGTCACAGGCGACTCATAGCAACCCTATGAATCAAAGACTTAAACACTTGTATAACTTTCATCCTTTCTCCAGGTTCATAGGGTTTCCGAAGGCAAGCTATTTTGGAAATTGATTCCACTCCTTTTATCAAGACTGTTTTAATTGGGAAGCTTCACCAAACAGCGTCCTCCAAGGGTAACCATTATCGCACAGTCATATCTACTCATTAAAAATGTTCCTTATAAGAATAAACAGAGGATTAATTACTTGTTTAAACGTAAAACATATTTCATTTTAAATCAGTTTGTAAACTTTCGGTTCTTTAATAGATATTGCATATTTATTTATATAAGGATTCTTCACCATACAATGACTGCTAACTGATAGGCTGGCAATTCAACCTTACCACCAGTTCCATGGGAGAAAGATGGTAATTTACACCCATAAAAGTTACAGCTTTAGAAACCCCAGGACAATTTTACTGTGTTCTATAGTGAGTCAGGCTTGGTTATATATGTTGTTTTTTTTATGTGCTGTCAAGTCACCTGCAACTCATAGCAACCCTATGTACAATAGCCCTAAAACCTGCTCTATCATGTGTCAAATTTATTGTCTCTCATACACCTACCCCCATTACTCCAGTCACTTAGTTATCGCATCTCATCGAGGGTCTTCTTCTCTTCCACTGGTGATATATATTGTTCTTATATACTGTGAAGTCAGAAATAACCCATACGTGATCCTCCAGTGGGTTTTCAGAGGCAGTATATCATATGGGAGGAGACTGATCATCCTTCTCCTGCAGAGAAGCTGGTGTATCCAAACTGCATACACTTCCTAAACAACGTGCTTCTGGAAACTCTATGAACTTTGATAAACGATGATAGTTATAGAAAGGCTTAAGGTCCTTTGTTCATAGGGCCGCTATGAGTCAAGCTCGACTCGACGGTAATCAACAACAACCAACTTGAAATTAGTAGCATAGCTCCTTACTACTAGGCCACCAGTTAGTTTATATCTATCTATCTATCTATCTATCTATCTATCTATCTATCTATCTATCATTACATGTTATGCTTCAGAGAGTTGGACAATGACTAAGGATGACTTGAAGAAGAAAGATGCCTTGGAGTTGTTGTGCTGGAGAAGAGTCTTGATCATACTATGAAATGCCAAAAAAATCAAATAGGTCTGTCTTGGAGAGAGTGAAGCCAAGTCTTTCCTTGGAGTGTAGGAATTTGAAGCTCTAACTCACTTACTTTGAGTATGTGGCCAAGAGATATTGGTCCTTAGAGAAGGACATCATGCTCAGAAGGGTTGACAGACAGTGCAGGAGAGGGAGACCCAGGATGAGATGGATTGATACAGTAACTGGGGCAATGGTGGTTGGTGTGTCAGCGTTAGTGAGACTGGCTCAGGACATGAAAGGGTTCAGAGCTACTGTACATAGGGTAGCTATACATTGCAAGCAACTCAATGAAACATAAAAATAACATACTATGACAGGTTTGGAAACAGCAGTGGCATCTACTTCCTAAATAACATGCCTCTGGAAAAGCTATGAACTTTGATAAATGTTGATAGTTGTTGAGGGGCTTCAAGCCTTTTGTTAATAGGGTCACTATGAG
>NW_006399763.1:21869297-21869804 GCF_000299155.1 Elephantulus edwardii
TCTCTCTCTCTCTCTCTCTCTCTCTCTCGTGTTTTTTGTTAGGTGACACCTAGTTGACTACAACTCACAATGACCCCATGATCAAAAGATATGAACATTGTCCTATCTTGTACCATCTTCTCGATTTCTGATATGCTCAAGGTAATTGTAACAGCCACCGTCAATTTTGCTGACGGTCTTCCTCTCTGCCTATGATCCCCCACTTTTCCAAGCATAATATTTTTCCCCAAGAACTTGTGCCTCTTGACTGTATGCCCAAAACTGTAGGATGAAGTTTCACCATCCTTGCCTCCAAAGAGCACTCTGGTGGTATTTCCTCCAAGATAGTCTTTGTTGTTCTTTTGGTGGTCTATGGATAGTCAGGAATCTTCTCCAACACCACAATTGAAAGACATTAATTATTCTTTCATTTTTATTCAATGCCCACCTTGCAGATGCATAGAAATTTATACACACTCATACAACACAGAAAGAGCAAGAAAGAGAGCAATAGAGAGAGAGAGAGAG
>NW_006399763.1:21869919-21871538 GCF_000299155.1 Elephantulus edwardii
TTCAAGCTGCACTGTAGGAACTGGCAAAAAATAAGGCCCCAGAATTGATGGAATAACAGTTGAAATATTTAAATAAACAGATGCTTCCCTGGATATGCTCACTAGGTTGTGCCAGAAAATCTGGAGGACAAGTACCTGGCCAACTGACTGGTAGAGATCCATATTTATTCCCACTAATAGAAAAGTTTCCAACAGAGTTCAGAAATTATTGAACAATATAATAACACATGCAAGGAAAATCCTGCTAAAGATTATAAAAAAATGACTAGAATAACAGTACATAGACAGAGAACTAACAGATGTGTAAGCTAGGTTTAGAAGAGGTTGTGCTACTAGGGACATCATATCATAGTCAATGTCAGATGGATTTTGGCTGAAAGTACCAGAGGAATGTCTATTTGTATTTCATTGACTCAGCACAGGCTTTTGACTGTATGGATCACAACAAATTGTGGTTAACCATGGCAAGAACAGGAATCTTAGAATACCTGATTGTGTTCATGTGAAACCTGTATTTGGACTGGGAAGCAGTCATCAGAACAGAACAAGAAAATACTGCACGGTTCAAAATCTGGAAAAGAGTACTTTAGGGATGTATCTTGTCCCCATACTTTTTCAATCTATACCAGAATAGATCTTTCAGGAGGCTGGACATTATGATAGATGAAGAAGAGATTGAGATTGTTAACATTTTCTGTTTACTTAGTTCCATAATCAGCACTTTTGGCACCAGCAGTCAGGAAATCAAAGGATAACTTATGTTGGAGACCTCTCCAGAGTGCTAAAGAGCAATAATGTCATTCTAGAAATTAAGGTGTGCCTAATCCAGGACATGGTATTTGCAATTATTTGCTATGCATCAGAGACATGAATGGCTAAGGATGACAGAACAAAAATTGATGCCTTTGAATTGTGTTGGAGAAAAGTACTGAACATACCATGGACTGCCAAGGGAACAAACAAGTCAGTCCTACAGCGGGTGAAACCAGGTTGCTTCTTGGAGGCAAGAATTTTGAAGCTCTATCTCACATACTTTGGGCATGTGGCAAGGACAGACCAGTATCTGCAAAAGGACATCATGCTTAGAAAGGTAGAGAGTCAGTGCAAGAAAAGACCATGGATGAGATGGATTGACACAGCAACTAGAGCAATGGAGGAAGGTGTGTTGTAAACAGTGAGATTGGCTCAGGATAGGGTAGGGTTCTGAGCTATTGTAAATAGAGTCACTATGAGTTATACTTCAATGAAATGTAACAACAACAACAACTACACACACACACACACACACACACACACACACACATATAATATTACAATGCAAGGAGTTGGAGTCAGAAAATTAAAGGGGCCGAACTCACTCAGCATTTCTTAAGCTCAAGGAACTGAAGAAGAAATTCAAATCTCAAGTTGCTATGATCAAGAATGCTTTATGAAGAATATTAAATGATCCAGGAAGTATTAAAAGAAGATGGAAAGAATATACTGAGTCACTGCATCAAAAGGAATTGGCAGACACAGAAGAATTTCATGAAACAACATAAGAGCAAGAGCCTATGGTGACGAAGGAAGAAGTTCAGGCTGCTTTGAAGGAAATGGCAAAAAAATAAGGCCCAGGAATA
>NW_006399763.1:21872958-21873788 GCF_000299155.1 Elephantulus edwardii
AGTCGCATGTGACACGATGGCACATAACAACACAACACATATATAATTTTCCTCTTCAGCTTTCGAACCAGCCACCTATGTAGTAATCTGAGATTGCAGAGTCCTCTACTTCCATCAAGAAAGATCTACTTAAATAATATAGTGCTGTTTCAGAAAGTATACTGAAATATAAAACAGTATTATATGTTACCTTTGTTATACAGCAGAACACTGAGGAGTCACAACAATATATTTGAGAATTTATTTTTTATACAGTAGAACCAACTGAATTTGTCATTCACTGTCTCTCGAGCCTTCTGGTCAACTCTAAAAAAAAGGTACAGTTTCAGGATCCTTAACAGTGCAGGTGGACTTTTGTGATACAAATATTATCTTCCTTTACTCCCTTATTCACAGATGTGGTGACAAACACTATAAGCATATGGAGGCCCAGACCATCTTTCTCTGTGATGATATAAAGAATGGAAATGTATGGAGATGAAACAGTGAGGAACAGAAGTTCATTTCCAATGTTTTTCATAAAGCAATGGAAAAAAGTCCCTCTTTTTAGGAATTTTTTTTCAAAACTTTTTATACAATGTAAAATGGAAGTGTCCACGGCATCATATTAGCATGAAAGAAATTGGTATTCTATGAGTGGATAATTTATAATGAAAATTGTTGTTGTTGTTGTTATGTGCCGTCGAGTCGTTTGCAGCTCATAGCGACCCTATGCACAACAGCCTAAACCCTGCTCTATCCTGGGCCAACCGCACCGCCTCTGACACACCCATCCCAATTACCCCAGTCACCAAATCAATCCATCTCATAGAGGGTCTTCCCCTCCTGCG
>NW_006399763.1:21875330-21891077 GCF_000299155.1 Elephantulus edwardii
TTGAGCTTAAGAAATGCTGAGCGAGTTCGGCCCTTTTGATTTTCTGACTCTAGTTCCTCGCACATTTCATTGTTGTATTTTGCTTTGTCATTCCGAGCAGAAATATTATAATACTTTTAGATGGACTCATTCAGTTCACCTCCTTGCTGTCAAATCAAAACCATCCAGAGCTGAGTTTTCAGCAGGTTTCCGGAAGGCTATAAATTGGATGTAAGCAGACTTCCCTTCTTTCACCTTCATTCTGCTGGTGGATTCAGGCTGGCAGAGAGGAGCGACCTTTGAGTTAGCAGCTCAACTTTCTATATTCAGAACTCCTTAGATGGACTCAAACTCATTGTTGTCAAATCAGAACTCACAGCAGACCCTCCAGCAAGTTTTGGAAGGCTGAAAATCAAACAGAAGAAGATTGTTCCACTTTCTCCCTAAGAAGCACAGTGGGCTTAAACTGCCAGAAAGGCACTGCCAGAGTGCTCTAATAGATTGTTGTTGCTGTTGTTAGGGGTTATCACACTGACTGTAATGCATAACAACCCTAGGAACAAAAGATCTGAACCCTGTCCTATCCTAGACCATCCTCACCATCTCTGATATGCTTGAACCCATTGTCAAGGCCACTGTGTCAATGTATTATTTTGGGTGCCTTCCTCTCTTCCACTGATTGCACACCTTTCCCAGAATGATATCCTTTTCCACGGACTAGCCCCTCCTGACAACATGTCCAAAGTATCTGAGACAAAGTTTCCCTATTCTTGCCTCTAAGGAACAGCGCTCTGTTAGCACCTTATCCAAGACAGGCTTGTTTATTCTTTGGCAGTCCATGAACTAGTTATAGTAAAACGGGGGGGGGGGGGGTGGGTTAACAAGATTCTCTGATAATAAAACTGTAATGATTAGATGATTACAGGGCTAGGCATTGAGATTGTCCAGTAAATGCAGACCTTTTATTTTTAAAATAAAACATATAAATTTATAATGATATTGACTTCATTATTATGTTCCATAAGTAAACAGAAAACAGAAAAACAGTGACAACATAAAATCAGAGGTATAGATTTTAGCTTTGTCCCTATTAACTATGTGTGACTCTTGGGTGAGTCTTCAGCAAAGTGATGGTGATGAGAATGAAGGCTATTCACCTTTTCCAATCAATATCCAAATTCCTTCAGCTTGGAATGCAAGCATTCCATTTCCAACTAAATGGAGTGAGGGGGTGAGAATGCATTTTATGCAGTCAGTCATAAATAAAATTACACAAACCGAATGCTTAGTTTGGTAAGAATCTTAATTTTATATTGAAATAGCTCTTAGGAAGCATCGCATTGATAGCTCTGCTAACTTTGAAATAACCATTGCTCTTTTTGGGAGAAAGACTTTTTGATAAATATTCCTCCCTTTACACCATGAAGATAAAAACACAACCATTGTCTAAACATTTATGCAATAATTTGAGTTATTGTGAGTTCATAAAATTTACGACATTATACCGACAGTTATAAATTTGCAAATAAAAAGGCAAGTTCCTATAAAAATTAAATAATACATCCACCAACCTTAGAGAAGATATGAGGAATATAGAGTAAGCTATAATATTTTAAGGGGTTATACCTCGATTTCCTGTCCGTGGAAGGCTAAATTACTTGGTTCTTTATCTAGAAATGTAGCTTTAATGGCTTGTGAGTGGTGTGTTTCCCTTCTTTTAAAGTGTGGATTTTAAATATGTCCATAATTTTATTTAATTCACTTAATCAATCAGTTTCCAGAAGACACTTTGCCTAGACTTTTGAAAAACTTCTGCAAAATAATCAACCAGTTTGTAAAAAAAAAAGAAAAAGAAAAAGAAAAAAGCCAAAAAAAACCCTCCTCCCTGTGGTTTTATTTTTACAGTATATTGCAGTCGTTATTTGCCATCAAGGTGATTATGGCTTATAATGACCCTATGTACAACAACTCTGAACCCCCATCTATCTTGAGAAAACCTCCTTGTCTCTGACAAACCTATTTCTATTACTCCAGTCACTGAGTCAATCCTTCTCATCCAGGGTTTTCCTTTCTTGTGCTGTCCCTCTGCCCTTCCAAGCATGATGTCCTTCTCCAAGGACTGGTCCCTCCTTGTAATATGCCCAAAGTATGTCAGACGGAGCTTCAAAATCCTTGCCTCCAAGAAGCAGCTTGGTTTCATTCTAAGATGAACCCGTTTGTTTTCCTAGCAGTCCATGGTATATTCAAAACTCTTCTCCAGCACTACAATTCAATATAGGAGACAGTTATTAAAGCCTAAACAGGAAAAAAGGCTATTATCTTATACACAGAAATATTGTACTTAATTTAATTACATCTACCTGAGTAAAAGCAAAGCAAGTCTTCATAGATTACTAGTCATATATTTTCCTATTTTCTCCCTTCTTGGTTAGATTTCCTTCCTCGGATACTTACTCTTGTCATCTCTTCACCACATGAAGAAAAAAAAAAGTCTCAGAATGTGTTGGTGCAATCAATTGCATCAATTTAACATTTTTTTTAAAGTTTCTCCTTGCTACAGTAAACATTTAATATAGACCTATCCATCTTCTAGGTGGCATAATTATAATAATTTAAGTTGTAGCCTCTAGGTATTCAAAGATATGCCATTCAGGTATCAGCATGTCCTTTTATTTCATGGTTTAAAACTATTCTGCATAATGTAAAATGACCATAATATTAAGTGTGGACAGTTTTTCTTGCATCAGACCTGACCAGGAAGTCTTAATAAAAATTATTTTTATAATTGTGACATTAATTACCTGCATTGTCAAAGAACAGTCTAAGACCATTTTAATATTACACATATTACAAGCATACACCCTTACACAAAGGGTGCTGAGACACTTCTGACATTGACAAGAATTTGGTATTAATTAGGATTTTGTTAGACTGTATTTCCTTGAACTATTGGCACAGGTGTGGACAATAACTGATCAAAGCCAGCATTACTCCTTGCTTTTTCTTGTTCAAGTAGAATTTCTCTTTCCCCCACCTATTTAAACTATGCATTCTCTGCACTGTTGCTCAGTGGGAAAAAGAATGGAAAAAAAATATTAAATGATCTTTTGATGCAGTTCCTAACTTACCTACTATCCATCTGGCATGGCCACATGTGAATATTTGCAGTATTTGCAAGTTTAAACACATAGTTTTGAATGTCCTTCTTAGTCAAGCACTAAATTTAACGAACTAAAATTTCCATATTTAGAAAGCCAACAATAAAGCCATTACTCATAGCCCCTGCTGTCTTTATATGCAGCTGTCCACACTTACTTAAATCCACCCCTCACCAGTGCAGCACTCATGTATTTCTGCCTCTGTCTATACATGAAAAATAAAGGCTCAGATACAGCTGATTAAAAACGAAAAGGAGGGGCGGAGCAACACTGACATTGAGGTAGGAGAGGTTTAAAGGCAATCCTCACTAAACAAATTCCCTAGACAATTGGTCAACTTTCCCTCCCTGATTCTTGTGTAGGCAGAGATTTGTTCATTTAGGGTGAGAAAGCTTTCATCTTCTCTCCGCACTAACTTCCAGAGCAAGAATGCCCCTTTACTTCTTTATTCCTTAAAATATACTTTAAATAACATTACCAAGAAATTTCTGGTCACAACACTGCACACATGAATAGAGGGCCCTATAAAGTTTCCAACATTTATTTCTGAATACTTTTGTCTGGATTGCTTTGAACATAAGGTCCTATGAAATGTCATGCTGAAATGAACTGATTTTCATTGCTTTAAAAAATCATTAATTGTATGAAATAATGGATTTTTAAAAAAATATTTCAATACAATGTGGAATGGCAAGTACGATTTTGGTATTAAAAATCTCTCTCCCATTCTCAATCATCCCCTCCTCCTCCTTAAATAAATATATTAATTGAACACAAGTTCTATTTTATCTCAACCCTAATAGAAGCACTAAAGTATTAATCCCTGTTTCAGAAGAAAGGGTTGTTTCCCTAAGAACTTCTAGACCCAGGCTGCTAAGTTACTACAAAATACTCCAGACAAGGAGAGGGTTTAACAATCTCTTGGTACTGCGTTTCTGATCCTCCTACACCCCTCACTGAGACACTAAACCTAAAGAGACAGAGGGGCTTTGCCTTATTATAATTTCAAAGAGTTTAAAGGACATATTTGCGCCACTCTGTTCTCCTTCAAGAAAAAGCTTCTTATCCTAAAGAGTTGCGGAGCGTCTGATTTCAGACTGAGATTCACCGCCCATTCAGGTGTTCAGTCCTCAAGCTGGAACTAAGACCTACTCTGGACGAACAGGTAAAATAGGGGCTTTTCCTGTACTCTGGTCAAATGCTTCTACTTGAATAGAAAGAATCAGAGCAATGTAAACAGTGTGCTCTAAAACAATAACACAAAGTTAGCTCCAGGAGGTTTGGCTTTTGTTTGTTTCTTCTTCTTTTTCTTCTTCTTTTTCCCTTCAACATAAAACCTAAGAACCCAGGTGCAAGAGAACCGCACAAAGTATCTGAGCAGAGAGACTGACCATGTGTCAGTTTCCCAAGGTAACTGTTAACCACTGTGTCAAGCGAACGAGGTCAGAATTCCCAGGGAGGACCATCGGTTCTGGGAAGGAGTAAAGCGGGACAGAGGGGTTAGCAGTAGGCCAGTCTGGAGAAAAGGGGAAAAGGTGGGTCAGGTGCAGACTTTGAGGAGGAGGCTTTGTCAGCTCGAGCGGGTTGAAGGGAGGCAGATGGGGGCGTTTGCTGGCTGGCAGAAGGGAGAAGCCAGAAGCGGGAGAAGCGGAGATGGTGAGGAT
Organism: Elephantulus edwardii; assembly: GCF_000299155.1. Lineage (NCBI taxonomy): Eukaryota > Metazoa > Chordata > Mammalia > Macroscelidea > Macroscelididae > Elephantulus > Elephantulus edwardii. The sequence continues at coordinate 21,880,132 of NW_006399763.1, forward strand.
ACAGACAACCCTATTTGGGGGACAGGCGGGTAGGTGCCACCCATCGCCGCGTTTAATGTGGAAACCCTTAAAGCTATAAGGTGAAGCAGAACTGTGAGATTCAGGCAACCGTCCCCGGGGAAAAGAGGGGTTCAGGTTGCCAGCAGGTGGAGTTGAAATAAAACATCCCTCTGGCCACAGAGCAGCGCCCTCCCTGAGACCTGGAGGTTGAGGCATCAGAGCAGGTGGTTTCGGGTGCCCCTTAAACAAGAGATGCCCTTTCCGCGCCCAGCCGTGGCGCGCGATGCCTGAGCTCCGCCAGCTACTCACCGGTCCTGGGGGGAAAGCGCCATCCGGGGCGCGCGCGAGGGGAGCGCTGCGCAGGCGGCGGGAAGGGCCGGGCGGCGGCGGCGCTGTCCTAGGAGCGGGACCGGAGCGGAGGGACGGCGAGCCGGCGACCGCGGCGGCGGGGACACCGGGTGCTGCGGCCGGGGAGGGAGGTGGGTCCGGAGCTGTTCTGCCGCGCTCGCTCTCTGCCCATCTCCAGCGCCGCTGAAGCGGCTACTGCTGCTGTCGCTGGAGGGAAGGAGGCGGGGGAGGGGAGGAGGCACGCGGGAGGGAGGGAGGGAAGAGAAGGCAGGGTGGGGGAGATCTGGGAGAAAGGAGGAGATGATCACCCTGAGTAGGGAGGGGGAGTTGGGCACGCACGAGCCAGCCAAGGTTCCCACCAGAAGAGCTCGGGAGGAGGAATCAAAGAAGCGCTCGGGCTCGCCCCTCATCCCCCGCCTCTCCTCTCCTCCTACCCCCTCGGCGCCCTTTCCTTGGGCTCTTCTTCCCGCGGCTCAGACTTGGGGTTACCCACGCTCGGTGGCAGCGGGTTCAGCACGCCGGTGAGAGCGCCAAGCCAGGAGGCAGCGGCTGCGGAGCCCCGCGCCACCGGCCTGTGGCACCTGTGCGCGCACACACCGCCTCTCGCTCCACTGCGGCGCCTCCGGGGCAAGGCTCCCTGGGCTGCCTCCTGCCTCCCGCTCTCGGCCGACTATGGTCAGACATGCACATCCAAGGCATCTGTGTAGTCCCCCTCCATTGCTATCTGCTTCCCTGGGCGCTTTTTTGGCACAAACTGTCCAGCCAGAAGGCACCAGAAGGGAACTGAATTCAGGCAACCTTCTTCTGCCCCTTAAAGCCGCTGCCAGGACAGGGGCGTCACTGTTTGTTCGTTGCAGGGGTTGACCAGCTAAAGATGTTAAAAGATATATATCTATATATAAATAAATCTTTTGACTGCACTACCTAGGACAGTCTGATCGCAGATTTAGGAAGGTTGTAGTGTGAAGGGCACACATTACCTTCTCCCAACGTTCTGGAAAACGAGGGCAGGATCTAGCATATTTAACGGAAATATTTCTCGTTCATTTTGTGGTAGAGTTTTTCCTTCCCCCTCCCCCCCTACATTCTCTTAGAGTTGGTCCTGCTTTCTATATTTTGTAAGTTTTTTCCTCTGTTTTATTTATTTTCTTTATATTCTTTTCATTTCTTTCCTTTTCTCTGTTAGACTGTGTGCCAATCCTGTGAGCAAAAACTACAGATACTGTATTTATCGCTGGTATCCTCGCAAAATTGTTGAGAGTGAATCCTCACAGTTGGGACCCATAAAAACAAGAGGGTCATTATTAACTGATTTCCATGAGCCATAGTTTTGTTTCATAATCTTCACGTGGTGAAGTTGGGGGAGGAAGGGAGAAATAGTTGTGTGTGTGTGTGTGTGTGTGTGTGTATAAAAGATCTACAAGTCCAATAAAACTCTCCTCAAATAACATAACACTGAGTGATTGAATTACTTTCTATTAACCCCTTGAGGCAAAGAGGTTTCGGGGTTTTCCTGTGTATATCTGTATGCATTTTTTTGTTTGTTTCTAATTGATGTAGTCTTTCAGCTGATTAAGAACCATTCCCCCTGCCTAGGGGGATTTTATCTTCAGATTAAATAAGATAGCATTTTACTTTACATAAGTATTATATAACAAGTGTATTCACTAAAATAGGTGCCTTCTCAATTGCAGCGGCAATGTGGCCGAACATTTTTAATGCAATAAGATATATACAAATATTGGTAAAAAGGCTCGAATTCTTCCCATACATATTCACATGGGGGGAGGAATGTTGATAAAGTATTATTCATTGGTCAGAGTATTTTGGGATTTTAAGGAGTAGAAATCAGCTTGTTAGGGAGCTCTCGGGTGGACTGGTCCTAGAGCCTGGTGCAGCTAATGTTAACCCCTTGCCTCTTTGGCAGTTAGAATCCACCAGTGGCTCTCAGAGAGAATGACAGGTAATTTCTTTTCAGGCTGTACAATTTACAGCATTAGAAGCTTGGTAGAAGGTCAGCTATGAGTGAGTTCCAACTGGATGCCAATGAAAGAGTTTTAAAATAGAGTATATAGTCTAATAGAAGTATTTGGTTCACATGTATTCCTGATGCTCTGGCTGAGAAAAGCATCTCTTTATCAATTAAACAACAGATATCAACCTCTTGAGATACACTTCAACTCTAAAAGGCCTATCTTATCATTGTCTTCCTATTTCCAGCTTTGGTGGCCTCGTGCCACCAGAAGTTGCACTGCAATCCCAAAGGCAGGTGATTTGAATTCACCAGCTGCTCCAAATGAGAAAGATGAGCAATCTCCTCCCGCAAGATTAACTGCCTCTGAAAATTCTCATGTATGTCAGGTAGATCCGACTCGACAGTATACAACAATGACAACAACATATCTTGCAAATTCACCGATAGATATTATTTGGAAAAAGACTAAAACAAACTAAAGGTCGGAGACACCTACAGCTCATTTGTCTTTAAGTCTCACTGGTGTCCATATTACAACGGAAGTTGTAGATTTTATGTTTATATCCTCTCACGCAGCACAAGCTATTTCTCATCTTCCTTGCTAAGAGACTTGATCTTTGAGAGTTTCTGTACTTTCATCATGGATTTAAGTATATTTAATGTATAAGGATGTGCTGTCAACCTAAAGGCTCAAGGTTGGAATCTACCACTGCTCAAAGGAGAAGGGCAATCAACTCTTCTGTGACTTGTTGCCTCTGAAAACTCAGTGGCGGGTCAGCTATGAGTAGGTTCTGACTGAACAATACATAACAACAATAATAGCAGTATCTAATTATAAAATTAAAAAGAAAATTTATATGACTATAAGTAAGCAAAAAGAAAGGACGATATTTATAGCTTAATATAAGTCACCCTTCTAACTGCTTGCTCCAGGTTACCTTTTAACCATTTGCTCCACCAAAGGAGGCAAGATAAAAACTGTCAAGATTAAATGACATTTCAGTTCTCAATCTGGAAGACTTTGTTTCTGGCTCAGTTCCTCAGGGTGTGAGAACCTTTCCCTGAACCCTGATAGCACGTTCTTTCACTTTTATGTTCCTTTGCTCTCAGACATCTTTAAGAGTGTTGTACTCTGTAATGAATCCTGACATGAAAAGGTTAAAACAACAACCACAAAACCTTTATCTTAAATACAGGGTCTTTGTACTCACTTAATTGAAAACTAAATTCTCACAGTAAAAATTTCTGAAATCAGAAAGAAAAAGAAAAGAAAAAAAACCACACCAAACTCTTTGAGACTAATACTGCATGTAAATCTCCAGTGGTCAAACATTATGGAGAGGCCCTCGGGATATGACAGTGATCAGAATTAATAATCACAATCTTCTGAAGCTTAGAGTCTAATTATTTTATCAACTTGCTTTACCCTAAAGAAAGATGGAGTCCTTTTGTTTCATTTGTAGACTGAGACAATGTCTAATATGGGCATTATCTACTCAGAAATTTGGTCTATTTCCTGACTCCTCTCTGCCAATAAAATGTCACTACCACTTTATCCTGCTACTTTGTATTATGTGTATTTTATTTTAATGATAAATACAAATAAAGTAAAAATTCAGACTGTTAAAAGAAGAAAGATAGATGATAAGAAATTTCAAGATCAAAGAAGATATAATTAATAGTTAAAATTTTGTCATTAGCAGAATCATGAGTAAAGGCCTCGCTTTTCTATATTGGTATTAATTCTGATTTATACTGAACCTATATCACAGAGTAGAAATTCCCTATGGAATTTTTAATCTTGTGATCTTTATGAAAGCCACTAACATCTTTCTCCTGTGGTTCAGTTGGTTGATTCAAACACTACCTTTCGGTAATTAGATAAAGCACTTAATCAGTGCACCACTAGATCTTTATAAGTTCTCATTTTGTCAGCTCTTAGGTGGATTGTTAAGGAAAAGAGGAGGAAGTGGTGTTAGGGGTGTGGGAATGGAGGAAAGGAAATTTTGCTGTAATAAACACAAGGATATTCTTTAGACAAGCAAAAAATGGTATTGAACTTTATCTTTTTTGTGGTGAAAATAATGAATACACACATTCTTTTTTTTAAAAATTTTTTTATTTTATTTTTACACATTCTTATATGTAGGCAGAAAAGGGTAGGATACAAATAATGGAAAACTAATTGAGGAAAAGATTAATTACAAAGGATCAGCAAAAGGTACCAGTTGTTGAAGAACACACACCATAACAATGTTGCCATGACAAGGTTGAAAATTTGTCCTAACACTCTGCTATGAGTTTTCATAAGTACAGTAAGTAATTACCTCTATGAATAAAAGTCACAAGGTCAAGGTACAAATGAAAAAACTTGGAGAAAGCTGGATAAAGCAGAAACTGGTGATACAAACTCATAAAAGTCAAGGAAGACCTAGGAAAAAAATAGTAAAATAAACCCAAATTAAGAGCGAAAAATAGAAGTGGCAAGAAATTGCAAAAATGAGAGAGATTGGAAAAATAAGATAGAAATAAAAAATAAGCAGGATTAGGGAGAAAGAAAATAATAAATGGAGAAGATCAAACCAAAAAACTTAAACTCATTGCCAGCAAGCAGAAACTGACACAAAGGGATCCTCAAGCGGCTTTCCCAAGGCTGTAAATCACATGGGAGGAAATTGCTCCTATTTCTCTGGGGGAGTTGCTGGTGGAGTCAAACTGTCAGAGAGATGCCAGTGTAGGATTAACAGTACAACTCCCCATAGACTATGCCACCAAAGCCCCTTGGGAAGATAAAATTACTCTTACTAAATTCATTGATGATAAATCAGAACTGATGCTGAGCCTCCACGAGTTTTCAGAAGCTGTAAATCACCCTGAAGGAGAATGCACATATTTCTCCTTGGGAGTAACTAGCAGATTCGAACCATCTGACTTACAGTTGACAGCACAAAATACTATCTCCCTCTTGAAGAGAATAAGTAATGATAACCTAATACAAACAAGATTAGAAACTCTGAAAAATGAAAAAATGGGGGGTGATCATTAAAGAAATGTATATTCTTGAAATAAAAGATTTGAAATTTTAATTAGAAAGGGCAAAATTCTAGGGAATATTTCCAGAGAATTATTACAATTCATATATCTCCTAGTAAAATAACTCTAAGTCAAATATAATCTTCTCAGTATTTAGGCATAACAAGTTACCAATTCATGAAGGAAATTATAGAGACTGGCCTTTATAGTCTCCATTATCTCATTCAACAGCAGAATAGGTATTAGACTGCAGAGAAGAAAGATTAGACGATATCAAAGAAAATAAGTTTATGTGTTTTATTTAGGTAAACCTTACTTCAAGTGTGTAGTTCATAAAGAAAGCTGTAATTAATCTCCAAACCTAAGAATAATGTTGTTGTTGTTGTTGTTATGTGCTGTCGAGTCGCTTACGACTCATAGCGACCCTATGTACAAAAGCCCTAAACTCTGCTCTGTCCTGTGCCATTCGCACTGTCTCTGACACTCCCATCCTGGTTATCCCAGTCACTGAATCAATCCACCTCATAGAGGGCCTTCCCGTCCTGCGCTGTCCCTCCACCCTCCTAAGCATGATGTCCTTCTCCAAGGACCGGTCTCTCCTCACAACATGTCCAAAGTATGTTAGATGGAGCCTCAGAATCCTTGCCTCCAAGGAGCCACCTGGTTTAACCCTCTCCAGGACAAATCTGTTTGTTTTCCTAGCAGTCCATGGTATTCTCAATACTCTTCTCCAGCACCACAGCTCAAAAGCATCAATTCTCCTTCTGTCCTCCTTGGTCATTGTCCAACTCTCTGATGCATAACAAGTGATTGTGAAGACCATGGCCTGTATCAGATGCACCTTAGTCTCCAGAGAGACACCATTGCTCTCCAGTACTTTGGAGAGGTCCCTAATAGCAGACTTTCCCATGGTAATGCGCCTTTTAATTTCCTGGCTACTGGTGCCAAGAGTGTTGACTATGGAGCCAAGCAGACTAAAGCTGTGTACCATCTCAATCTCTTCACCATCCATCCTGATGCTGCCAATTGGTCCAGTGGTGAGAATCTTTGTCTTCTTGACATTGAGCGTCAATCCATATTGGAGGCTGTACTCCTTGACCCTCTGCAGCTGGTGCTTCAGGTCCTCTTCATTTTCATCAAGCAGGGTTGTGTCATCTGCAAAACGCAGATTGTTGATAAATCGTCCACCAATCTTGACTCCACATTTCTCCTCATAGAGCCTAGCCTCCTGGATAATCTGTTCTGCATATAGGTTGAAAAGTTATGGAGATAGGATGCTTAAAGGCCCATCACAGTCCCTGCCCATCTTCCCAGGTAATCGAAGACACCAAAAAACCACACGACATTTGTTCCAAGAAAAGCCTATCTACACACCAGTTCTACAGGATGCATCACCTTTGGTTGGGAAACATTACAACTAAACTTCAGAGACATTGGTCCCAACATAAGGAACTACCAGAAGCTGATGTGTTTGGAATCACAGAAGCCAAGGAAACTTCATATATAAGTTATTAGTTATTAGATGGAGGGCTGGTCAAAGGGAGATAGATTTGAAGGGAGGGGTAGAAGTGGATGGGTATCCTGGTGGATGGTGTAGCAGGGAAATAAGTGGGTAAAGACACGTGTGAGAAAGGCAGGGACAACACTGACACTAAAGTTAACTCCACAATAAGGGATATACCTTTAACTTGCTGGTCTATCTGATACTTCTCTAAATCTGAACATTCACATTAAGACAGACTAGGAAGAAAGATTGGCCATCCACTTCTGAAATAGCAGGCTTCTGAAAACCCTATGTACAACTATGAATAATAGATAGCATTTTTTATAATGAAAATGATAAAACTAATAACTATTAACAAGCTCAGTATCTTTAACCCCAAATCTTAAAAGAAAAAAAAAAACCCACCAAAAGTCATCTTTTACAAAACTAATTAAATAAAAGAGGAATAAAAAATCTAACTTAAATTATTGGTACAAATCACCATTGATGAAAATACTATATATCATATGGGCACTCAAAGAAAAATTACTACTTAATATACCATGGACTGCTAAGAAAACAAACAGGTTCATCCTGGAGAAGGTTAAATCAGGCTTCTCCTTGGAGGCAAGGATTCTGAAACTTCATCTGACATACTTTGGACATGTTACAAGGAGGGACAAGTCCTTGGAGAGGGACGTCATGCTTGGGAGGGTGGAGGGACAGCGCAGGAGAGGAAGACTCTCTATAAGGTGGATTGATTCAGTGACTAGGGTAATCGGGATAGGTGTATTGAAAACAGTGAGATTGGCACAGGAGAGAGCAGGGGTTAGGGCTGTTGTAGGGTCATTACGTGTCGTAGGCAACTAGACAGCACCTAACAACCTGAAAATTTACAAAATGACAAAAGAAAGCAGAAAAAAATGTCATTGTAGTATTTTAGGAAAAGAACAATAAATAAAGAATGCTGAATGAATTAATGAAGATACAATTTAATCAGTCAAAAAGCAGATAAACAACAATATTTCGATGTTTGACCTCTTAATAGTTACTCATTCAGTCATGCTGTTGAGTTGGAACCACCTGCAGCAGGTTTTCAAAGACTGTAAATTACTCAAGAGGAGATTGTTTACCTTTCTCTCCTAGCTGGTGGATTCCAGGTGCCCACCTTTGGGACTGCAGTGCAACTCTCTACCTGCTGGGCCATCAGAGCTCCCTAAGGTATTAAAAAGCGATTTGTAAATCAACTTTCCACTCTCTCCTTTAAGGCACCTAAGCTTTTGTACACAGGGTCTGTGAGTTGTAGGTGACTTGACAGCACACAACAACAAACTGGAACTTCTCTGCCAAGCACAATTGCTGTCTGCTGACTTCATGATATGCACTGGCCTGGGGCAACATGAAGACATCTTGGCACTACTTGTTCCCAAAGGTGGTTACACTTTGGAGTTCTGGTACACTCTCAGACCAGCCTCTGATACCCTTCAGAGGGAGTGGCAGTAATGGCACCCAGCACTATCCTTAATCTCTACGCTCTAGTCTCACTCATGGAAAAACTATTGCATTTTTATTGTGATAAAGATATAAATCATAGTAGGTGGAGATTGCCACATATTTTTCCCCTCAGAGCTGGTGGTGAGTTTAAATCATCAGACTTGTGGCCTTTTGGTTAGCAGTACAGCAAGTTATACACTAGCCACAGAACTCAGCATCACCCACAGGAGACCTGAATTCCATTTCTACAGAATTTCTACCCTGAACTCCTAAGGTATTAACTCCAGAGCTGGGTCCCAACTCTTTACAATCCCTTTTCATAGCTTTTAAATTTTATGCCTAAACACTTAATTCCATTCCGCATCCTGATAAGTATTAGCTGCTTTTTCCACCTACATAACCTGTGTGATAACTCACTGCCCTCAGTTGGCCTTTTCTGTTTCCTAAACTTGATCCACAATCCAAGAGCTTGTAGGTGGGTTTTGTTTTTTGTTGTTGCTTGTTTTGAAAATCAACAAATTTTTTCCCTAACAAAATCCTGAAAATTGGTTAGAAATACAACAGATATTAAAAAAAATCACAAAAATGCGAGTTTGAAAGAATCTTAAGAGACTACTTTTCTCATATGATGTATATATGTTGTCAACTTAAATGAAATTAAATGTAAACCTTCTTCAAAAGTATAATTTTAAGTAACTAATACCTGTAGGGAGTTGTGTTGTTAATCCAAAGATTGTACCTATTTGGAGATTAAATCCACAAGCAAGTAGCATCAAGGGAGAAGCACAATGTTTTCTCCTGCAATTTAAAGGCTGGAAAACCAAATGAATAGGTTCTAACTCAGTGGAATGAGTTTTGAGTTTGGATATCTGGGAAAGAGAAGCATCAGTAGAATTAGTCCCATGAAAAACAGAAATTTTCCAAAGAGCTAAGTTCAATGAAAGCACCAGATTCAGTTTCAGACTCAATGACAGTAATTTTTTTTTTAATGTTCGGATGATAAAAAATTAAAAATATAAAATTCCTTTCATTAAATAAGCTTTTTCTTCTTAGTAAAATATATATGCATTCTGTGCTAATTTCATTGAGATCATCAGTGTAAAAATCATAGTTACAACTTTTTTTTAAAAAAAAATTCAATAACAAATTAAAAGAAAGCATACTAGAGGGCCGGTTATGAGCTGGTTCTCATTCAATGGCAATGACCGATTGCATAACATAATTTAAAAGTGTTTATATACTTTCTAAAAAAAAATCCATTGCTATTCTTGACATCATGCTTCGAAAGAAGAAAGATTAGGGAAGGAGGGGAGTCCCTTTATGAGATGCACTGACAGAGTGACAGTAATGGTGGTGTCAAATGTGTCGGACAGAGATGATTAGGATGGTATAGAATAGGGAAGGGTTCAGATCCACTGCTCATACAGTCACTATGAATTGTAGTGGACTTGATGGCACTTAACAACAACAGCAGCAGCAATAAGAAGCATTAAAGCCTATTTGTGAGTTCAGAGTACACTGCAGATGAAATTTTATTTTCTTTAAAATAATATCTGATTTTGAAGGTAAGAAGCTGTGATGGCCTAATGGGTAAGAAGTTGCAAAGTCAACCCACAGATAGGCAGTTAGAATCCACCAGTTGCTCCAAGAGAAAATGATGGGCAATCTCCTCTCATGTGATTTACTCTGAGAACTCACTGGAGGGTCAGCTATGAATTAGTTCTGACTCAAAAACAGTGAAACTTGAGTTTCATTTTCAAAGTATTATAAATGAATCATTGTTTTTACATTTAGATACATTTTTATTAATCTAAGCATTGTTATTACTGTTACTGTCCTATCACATTTCCATTTTGTTGTTAAGTGTCATCAAGTTGAATATCATTTATAGTGACCCTATGAACAAAAGAACTGAACCCTGTGTTATCCTATTCCAGCCTCACAATCTCTGACACCTTTGAGCCCACTGCTACAGTCACTGTGTCAATCTACTCGGTGTGGGTCTTCTTCTCTTTCATCATCTCTATATTTTATCATCCCTCTTCAAGGAATAGCTTCTCTTAGCAATATGCCCAAAATATGTGAGATGAAGGTTTATCATCTTTGCATCCAAAGAACACTCTGGATGCACCTTCTCCAAAACATGTTTGTTTGTTCTTTTGGAAGTCCACAGGATATTCAGGATTTTTCACCAGTACCATAGATCCATCCCACCTGAATTTCAGAACCATCTCAGGAACAGCTTTGAGGCATTGAACATGAGGGAAGACCTAATGAGTTGTGGGAGGATGTCAACTGTATCATCCAGAAAGAATGCAAATGGTCATTACAAAGACAGAAGAGGGAAAAAAAAGACAAAAATAGATGTGAGAAGAAACTCTGAAATTGCACTGGAGTGCAGAGAAGACAAAGCACAAGGAAGAATTCAAGACTGTAAAGAGTTGAACAGAAGATTCCAAAGGCAGCTCAGGATGACAAGACAAAATATTACAAGGACATGTGCAAGGAGCTGGAGTCAGAAAATCAAAAGGGCTGAACTTGTTCAGAATTTCTTAAACTCAAGGAAATGAAGAACAAATTCAAACCTCAAGTTGCTATAATCAAGGATGCTTT
>NW_006399763.1:21892620-21893600 GCF_000299155.1 Elephantulus edwardii
TGGAACAGACCACCAACTACTCATATGCAAATTCAAGCTAAAGCTGAGGAAAATTAAACCAAATCCGGGGCAACCAAACTATGAGTCTATCCCACCTGAATTTCAGAACCATCTCAGGAAGACATTTGAGGCTTTGAACACTAATGAGTTGTGGGAGGATATCAAGGGTATCATCCAGGATGCCACTGGTTTCTAAATAATATGTGGCATATATATCCTGGTATTCACACTGTATTATTTTTAAAAATATAACAGTATAGCGAACAATCCAATTAGCACCTAAGCTCTTAACCTTTCTAACATCAGACTTCTTTATCTTTTTTGAAGTGCCTATTATATATGAATGTTTCCTTTTATGGCATAGGCAGACATGAGTATTTTATAAACAAAATACGTATCGCATATTTACATATGATGCTATAAAGAACATTAGAGTTAATATGTGAATTTGTTTGCATAATCTTGCTATGCTTGCATTAAGTATAATAATTATTTGAGGAAAAATGTCACATTTTATATTAATTTTTATCATAAACCATTTATTTAAATGTTTTATGTGCTTTTTGTCAAAATTATACTTCATAAATGTAGTATAAAGAAGCTGTAGTTGTCTGTGGTAAGAATCTGTGCTATATTAGGAGGAATACTCACAAATAACCTGTATTATGCAGATACTACAATGTTGTTTGCAGAAAATCAAGAAGACTTGAAACACTTGATGCAGAAGATCAAGTCTTCAACATGGATTATATCTCATCATCAAGAAAACAAAAATCCTCGCCTTTGGACTAATATGCATTATCATGATAGACAGACTAAAGATTGAAGTTATTGATGACTTCATTTTACTTAGATCTACAATCAACACTCTTGGTAGCAGCAGTAAAGAAATAAAAGGAAACATTGTGCATTGGAAAATACTAGTTAAAGACAAAGGTGCACTTGATGCAAGCTATGTTATTTTAAAGTGCTTCCTATGC
>NW_006399763.1:21893700-21896836 GCF_000299155.1 Elephantulus edwardii
AACCAGGCTGTTCCTTGGAGGCAAGGATTCTGGGGCTTTGTCTGACATACTTTGGACATGTTGTAAGGAGGGACAGGTCCTTGGAGAGGGGCATCATTCTTGGGAGTGTGGAGGGAAAGCACAAGAGGGGAAGACCCTCTATGAGGTGGATTGATTCAGTGACTGGGGTAATCGGGATGGGTGTGTCAGAGGCGTTGTGATTGGCACAGGATAGAGCAGGGTAAGGGCTGTTTTATATAGGGTCACTATGAGTAGCACGCTACCTGATGGCACATAACAACAACAACAACAACAACAACAACAAAAACCATAGTTCCAAGGCATCAGTTTTCTTCTGTCATTCTTACTCATTGTTCAGCCATCAGCGTCATAGCAAGTGACTGAAAAGACCTTGAATAAGGCATACTTTAGTGTTCAAACTAACATCATTGCTCCTCAAAAATTTGGGTATTTTCCTGACTGTGATCTGCAAACTTTCCTAGTTCAATACTCTCCGTATCTCCTGACAGCTGCCTTCAAATGTATTGTGGATTCAAGTAAGAAGAAGTCGTTGATAGTTTCATTTTTTCCCCCTCCATCTCTCCAGAATGGATAGGGAAGAGATTGAGGTTGTTAACAATTTCAGCTTCCTCACCTCCACAATCAATATTCCTGGCACAAGCAGTCAGGAAGTAAGAATATGTATTGTATTGGGGAAGTCTGCTTTCAGCAACTTTTCCAAAGTGCTAAAGAACAATTATGTCGGTCTAGAGACTAAGGTGCGTCTCTTCCAGGCCATGGTCTTCACAATTGCTTGCTATGCCTCAGGGAGCTGGCCAATGACTAAGGATGAAAGAAGAAGAAATGTTAATAGTTTTGAGTTGTGGTACTGGAGAAGAGTATTGAAAATACCATGGACCACCAGGTGAACAATAGGTCTGTTTTGGAGAGGGTGAAACCAATGTTCCTCTGTGGAGGCAAGGATTTCGAAGCTCTATCTCACATATTGGGCACATGGCCAGGAGGGATCAATCATTCGAGAAAGATCATTATTAGAAGGGTGGAGGGACAGATGAGTTGGATTAACGTGGTAACTGGGGCAAAGGGGTTATGTGGCAGTCTCTATATGCCTCAGGACAGGGCAGGGTTTAGAGCTATTGTACATAGGGATGCTATGAGTCACACATGACTCAATAGCACACAACAACAACAACAGCAACAATATATCATGATGTTTCCGATCAGTCTAGTCATGAGAATTTTCTTTCTTTGGCATTGAGATGCAATCCATACCAAAGGCTGCAGTGTTTGATATTCTGCAGCAAATGTTTCAAGTTCTCTTCACTTTCAGCTAGCATCTGCATGCTGAAGGTTATTGATGAGTCTTCCTCCAATCCGGTGCAACATTCTTCTTAATAGAGTCCAGCGTCTCTGAATATTTGTTCAGCATACAGATTGAATGGGTCTGGAGAATTAATACAAGCCTGATAAATGCCTTTCTTAATTTAGTGACAGAAATGAGATGAAATAGACTTATTAAATTTTGTATGTTCACTGATTTATTCATCGCAAATATCTTTTAAAAAAACCCAACCACAAATGGTGACTTCATGCATGGACTTTCGTAGATGATATGCATAGGAATCATTCTGACCACACCTGTGGAAAGAATCATTGGAGAAACTCAGCATCAGTAGTCAAAACCAGGCCAAGTGTTGATTGTGGAAAAACTGTCAATTACTCATGTGCAAGTTATAATCACAGCTGAAGAAAATGAAAACAAGTCTATGAGAATCAAAATATGATCTTGAGTCTATCCCACCTGAATTTAAAAATCATCTTAAGAATAGGTTTGAAGCAGTGAACACCAATAATCAAAGACAAGATGAGTTATGGAATGACATTAAAGATAACATCCATGAAGAGAACGAAAGGTCACTACAAAGACAGTAGGAGTGGGGAGGGGAAGCAAAATGAATGTCAAAAGAGACCCTGAAAATTACACTAGAGCATCTTGAAGCCAAAACAAAGGGAAGGGATGCTGAAGTATAACAGCTTTGACATGTTGCCGCACACTTTTTAATTGATGACCATGTTAGAAACACATTTCCTGTCATTTGTGGCAACGTGCTTTAAAGATTTCAAAGGGCAATTCAAGAAGACAAAGTAAACTATTATAATAAAATGTGCAGAGATCTGGAATTGGAAAATAAAAAGGGGTGAACTCACTCAGTTTTTCTTAAGCTGAAAGAATTGAAAAACAAATTCAAGCCTCAAGTTGCAATAAGAAGAGATGCTGTGAGCAAAGTCCTGGGTGATCCAGGAAGCATCCTAAGAAGATGTAGAGAATATACAGAGTCACTGTACTGTTTCTTGCTGTTAGGTGCCATCAAGTTACCTCTGACTCATAGCTACTATATGTACAACACGATGAAACACTGCTTGGTTCTTTTAAGATCTCATGACTGTTGCTAAATTTGAGCCCATTTTTACAGCCTCTGTGCCAATCTGTTTCCTTGATAGTCTTATTCTTTCTTTTTTCTGACCTTTGACCTTACCAAGTTTGCTGTCTTTTTTTCAGGATTGTACTATTTTTTTGCTAATAAGATAATGAAAGCTACAAATAAAAATATATACTTCGTTAGCAGTAATACATTTGATCTGGACATCAAAAGACAATTATGTTAAAATAGTTACATATTGGTTTTTTTAAGGATTGTCTTGTGAGTTTTAATTTGTAGTAATCCAACATGACAGAGTAGAATGATCCCAAAAGGCTTCCTGGTTATCTTGTTTACGGGAACAGGACATCTTGGGAGGACTTTTCTCCTGAAGGCTGGGCAGGTTCCAATGGCCAGTGTTTGATTAGCTTCCCAGCCCTCACAATTGTGCTACCAGGGCTTCTCAGATTATAATTGTTTTCTGATGCAAGAGTATTTAATTTAATTCTTTTATGTAGAAAATTTATACCTGGATGCCATGTTGTTGTTGTTGTTATATGCTGTCGAGTCTCCTGCGACTCATAGCGCCCTATGTACAACAGCCCTAAACTCCGCTCTGTCCTGTGCCAGTCGCACTGTCTCTGACACTCCCATCCCAATTATCCCAGTCACTGAATCAATCCACCTCACAGAGGGCCTTCCTCTCCTGCGCCATC
>NW_006399763.1:21896936-21904232 GCF_000299155.1 Elephantulus edwardii
TATCTATGTTCTAGTCATTTGTATAAATTGGTTGGCTGTTGTTGCTGTTGTTTTTAGGTGCCATCGAGTTGAGTACAACTCATAGCAACCCTATGAACAAAAGATATGAACACTGTTCTATACTGTGCTATCCTCATATTTTCTGACACACAGGAGCCCACTGCATCAGTTACTGTGGCAATCCACTGGGTTGAGGGTCAACCTCTCACTAATCCTCCACCCTTCACACCATCATCTCCTTCTCCAAGGTATACCATGTCCTAGTAACATGTTCAAAGTATGTGAGGCAAAGACTCATCATTCTTTACTCCAAAGAGCTCTCTGGCTGCACCCTCTCCAAGACGTATCTGTTTGCTTTCTTGGCCATCTATGGGATATTCAGTGCTCTTATCCAACACCAACCATACCTCAAAGGCATGAATTCTTTTTCTGTCATCCTTACTCATTGTCCAGCTCCCAGGTAGATAGCTAGTAATTGGAAAGACTATGACCTGAATCAGATGCACCTTATTCCTCAAACTGATATTATAACTATTCCTCAATAATTTGGAGAGGTCCCTAACTGCAGATTTTACCAGTGCAATATGTCTCCTTATTTCCTGATTTTGCACAACAGTCTCCTGGTCCAGCTATGGGTTCCACATGAGCACAGTTAATTGTGCTGGGATTCACATTCTTCTCAATGTCAACCATAGCTTGCCTTGTGTCACAATATTGAAAGATGCTATGGGCAATATATTGAATGATCCCAAAAGCATTAAAAGAAGATGGATGGAATACACAGAATCACTGTACCAGAAAAAAATGATTGACACAGAAAAATTTCAGGAAATATTCTATGAACAGGAGCCAATGGTAATGAAGGAGGAAGTAGAAGCTGTATTGAAGGCATTGGAGGTAAAAAAAGAACCCAGGAACAGAAGGGATATACCAATTGACTTGTTTCAATTAAAAGATGCATCCTCAGATGTGCTCACCAGTCTATGACAGGAAATTTGGAGGACAGCCAACAATTGGAAGAGGTCCATATTTATTCCCATTTCCAAGAAAATGGATCCAACTAAATGTGGAAACTATTGAAAAATATCACTAATACTGCTGAAGATCATTCAAAAATGGCTAAAATGGTCCATTTTTAGGGAACTGCCAGAAGTTCAAGCAGGATTTAGAAGAGGCCATGGCACTAGGGATATTATTTATGATGTCAGATGTTCAATGGATCCTGGCTGAAAGTAAGGAATAGAAGAATGTCTATTTGCACTTTATAAGTCTATTGTACTTATAGCTCTTGCACTAAGATTCATGATCCATTTAAATTGTTTTATTTATGGTGTGAGATAGACATCCAATTTTATTCTTTTCACTGTGGTTGAGCAATCATCCTAGCAACCAGTTTCTGAAGAGATCAACCACAGATGTCCATGAATTTTAGAGTGTACTATTAAAAATATTTGCTATTGTCTAGATTTAATTTTGTCATAAAAATTCATTCCTATAAGTCTATTTTTATGCAGTTTGCATTGTCACAAATACTGTAACTTTGTCGTTGTTACTGAGTACCATCAAGTCTCAACCAATTCATAGCTGACCCAGCAGCGAGTTTTCAGAATCACAAAATCATCTAGAAGGATATTGCCGATCTTTTTCTTGTGGAGCATCCAGTGGTTTGAACCACATGCCTTTGCTTTTTCAGTATAATACTTTACCACTAAGCCACCAGAACTCCCTTAGTAAGTTCTAAAATCAGCAATTGTGACTTTCCAAATTTATACACTGGTTTGTTTGGGTTTTTTTTTTTTGCGATTTTGATCATTTTGGACTTTCTGCATTTTCATATTAATCTTAGAATAATATTGTCAGCATTTTTTGGGAGGGAAGGAAGACAGGATTTTGATAAAACTTATAGTGAATTTGTATGTTAACTTGGAGACTATTGGTATAGTCATAATATTAAATCTTTCAATTTATTGACATGAGTGGATTCCCTTTTCTTTCAACATTGTTTTGCAATTTTCAGTATCAAAGTATTGTAGTCTGTTTAAAAATATATTCCTACATATTTTATTGCTGGAGAAGGATGGACAATTTCTATTCATGCAATTAACTGCTTATGAAAACCCAACAGAAGGTCAGCTATGAGTTGGTTCTGACCCTACAACAAGAAGTATTTTAATTTTTTTGATGCTAGTATAAACAGGTTCATCCTGTAAATGGTGAAACCAGGCTACTTCTTGGAGGCAAGGAGTCTGATGCTCTATCTGACATATTTTGGACATGTTGCAAGGAGGGATAAGTCCTTGGAGAGAGCCATCATGCTTGGGAAGGTGGAGGGATAGCACAAGAGAAGGAGACCCTGGATGAGATGGATTGACTCAGTGCTTGGGGTAATGGGAGTGGGTGTGTCAGAGATGATGAGGTTGGCACAGGATAGAGCAGGGTTCAGAGCTATTGTTCATAAGGTCGCTATAAGTAGCAAATGACTCAACAGTACTTAACAACAACAACAACAGTATAAATGAAATATTGTTCTTAATTTCCTAATTTTGTATTATTAATTGCTAGGAGGAAAGTTATACAAGTGTTGAGATTTTTCGTTCATAAGGTTGCTATGAAGTGTTCAGGTATTTCATTCACAAGGACGCTGAGTCGTCTATGACTCGGTGGCAGTTAACAACAACATAACAGTTATAAAATATACTTAAACTCATTATTATTATTAGGAAACTCTAGTGATAAAGTTATCAGACGTTACACTGCCAACCTAAAGTCATGCTGTTTGAATTGACCAGTGGCTCTGGCTAGAAAAATAGCCCATCTCCTCCTATGTGATTACAGTCTTTGAAAACTTGCTGTAAGGTCAGCTGTGAGTTAGTTCCAACTCTATGGTATCTAACAACAACAAAAACACATTGATCTTGCATGCATCCTAGAGACACTGTATTATTTCTAACAACTTTTTAGTGGATTCCTCTGAATATCTGTGCAAGGTAGTTTCATTTGTAAATAGAAGTAATTATACTTCTTTATTTCCAATATGTTCTTTATTTCATTTCCTTGCCTAGAACATTGACTCAAAGCACCAACAATGTGTATACTTGTTTTGTTTTTGAACTTATGAGGGTAAAAATTCAGTCTTTCATATTAAGTGTGCTTTTAACTGTATTTTTTTCTCCTAAAATACTTCTTTTACTACTAATATATTGAGTGGTATTATGGGAAAATCTGTCAGAGACCTCCCCAGAGTACTGAGAAGCAATGATGTCAGTATAGAAACTACAGTGTACCTGATCCAGGCCATGGTCTTTGTAATTATTTGCTATGTACCAGAGAGCTGAATAGTGACTAAGGATGACAGAAGAATTAATGCCATTGAGTTGTGGTGCTAGAGAAGAGTCTTGAACGTATTGTCATAAAACCAAGTAAGTCTGACTTGGATAGAGTGAAATCAAGTTTCACCTTGGAGGATAAGATTTTGAACCTCTGTCTCACATACTCTGGGCATGTGGCCAGGAGGGATTTGTCTTTGGAGAAGGGCATCATGCTTGTAGGGGTGGAGACACAGCGCAGAAGAGGAAGACCCCAGATGAGATGGATTGAAACAATGAGTAGGGCAATGGGGCTAGGTATGTTGGATGGAATCAGTGAGGCTGGCTCAGGACAGGACAGGTTTCAGAGCTATTGTACATAGGGTTGTTATGAGTCACAGGAGACTTGGTGACACATAACAACAACATTATCTGAGAGATTCTGAAATTCAGCTGCCTTTATCCTGTGTCAATTGTTGACCACATGGTTTTTTATTCTTCATTCCTTACATTGCACAGTCTGAATTTTTTCTTGTTAATTGCCGTCAAGTCGAGTTCAACTCATAGCGACCTTGTGAATGATGGATCTGAACTCTGTCCTTTCACGGGCCATCTTATCACCCTTGATTCATTTGAGACCATTGCCACATACACTATCAATCCATCTTATTGAGGGTTTTCTTTCCTTTTGATAATGCTGCAACTTTTCAATCATGATGTTCCTTTCCAAAGAATAGACTTTCCTGGCAACATGTTCAAATTTCATGAGAAGAAATGTCACCATAGTTCCTCCTAAGCAACATACTGGTTTCATTTTTTCCAAGGCATATTATTTTTATTGTTGTTCTTTTGAAAGTCCATAGGTTATGCAACATTACAACTAAATATATCAATTTATCTCCTGTCATTCTTATTAATTGTCCAGCTCTCAGATATATACCAGGTGATTGGAAAGACTGTGGTATGAATCAAAGAACCTTAGTCTTTAAACTGGCATCACTGATCTTTAATACTTTGGAAATCTCTAATTGCAGACTTTTCCAATGCTATCTTGTTTCTCAATGTCCTGACTACTGGTACCAAGAGTGTTGACTGTGGATTTAGGCAAGATCAAATTGTTGATAATTTCAATCTGTTGATCCAGTGTTGGACTTTTTATTTTCTTGTTGTTGAGATGTAATCCATATTGAAGCCTGCAGTCTTTGATCTTCTGCAGCAAGTGATTCATGTTCTCCTCGCTTTAAGTGAACAAGGTTGTGTTATCTGCATAATGCAGGTTTATGAGCCTTTCTTCCATCCTGATGCCGCACTCTTCTTCATAAAGTCCAGTTTTAAAATAATTTGTTCCACATACAGATTGAATAGGTATGGAGAAAGGATACAGGCCTGAAATACACCCTTCTTGATTTTAAACCATGCAGTGTTCCCTTGTTCTCTTTGAATAACAGTTTCTGGTTATAGGTAGAGATTTAGTAGAAGCATAATAAGGTGTTCTGGAATTTCCATTCTTCTCAATGTTAGCCATAGTTTGTATTGATTCATTCATTAAAATGTTTTTTTATAGTTATTAAATAACAAACAGATATTCTTCTGGTATTCTCTCCTTTCAGCCAAGATTCATCTGACATCAATAATATCCCTGGTGCCATGGCCTCTTCCAAATCTAGTTTGAACTTCTGAAAGTTTTCTATCAATGAACTATTCTAACCATTTTTGGATGATCTTCCACAATATTTTACTTGCATGTGATATTAATGACATTGATAATTTCCATATTCTGTTGGATCACCTTTCTTGGGAATGGGGATATGTATGGATATCTTCCAGTCAGTTGGCCAGGTAACTGTCCTCCAAAGATTGGAAAGCACGTTTAGGACTGCATTTTTTATTTAGAATATAGCAATTAGTATTCTATCACTTCCTGGGGGGCTTCCCTCCCAATGTCCTCAATGCAGCTTGAACTTCTTCCTTCATTGTTAGCTCTTTTTAACATAGTACTTTTTTAAATATTTGAGTGTCAGCTAATTTTTTTCTTGTACAGTGATTCTGTGTATTTCCTCCACTTTCTTTTGATTCTTCCTGGGCCATTCAAGATTTTCCTCATTGCTTCTCTTAGTATTGCAACTTGAGGCTTGAATTGGTTTTTCAGTTCTTTTGGTCCAAAAAAATGTTGAATGAGTTCTTCCTTTTTTATGCTCCAGCTCCAGCTCTTTGCACATTCCATTATGATACTTTGCTTTGTCTTCTCAAGCTGCCCTTTGAAATCTTTTGCTCATCTCTTTTACTTCAGCATCCCTTTCTTTGGTTTCAGATTCTTGACACCCTAGTGCAATTTTCATAGTCTCTTCTGACATCTGCCTTGGTCTTTTCCTTCCTCTCTGTCTTCTTAATGACCTTTGCTCTCTCCATGAATGATATCTTTAATGCCATCCCACAATTCTTTAGTTCTTCGATCTTCAGTGTTTAACACCTGAAACATGTTCTTGAAATTATTTTTAAATTCAAGAGATATAGACTATTGGTAATATTTTTACTATTGTGACTTTGACTTAATTTTCTTCAGACTAGATTTGAACTTCCACATGAGTAATTTATAGTCTGTTCCATAGTCAGCACCTGGTCTGATTTGGACTGCTGATATTGACTTCGCCAGAGATTCTTTCCACAGATGTAGTCAATCTGATTCCTGTATAGTCCATCTGCTGAAGTTATGTGTATAGACACTATCTGTGTTTCTTAAAAAAGAATCTCACTTTAATAGATCACTGAATGTACTGGGTTCAATCTTTTGATCTCTGGTTTTATTTTCTCCCCAAGTTCATAATTTTCAACTGTCAATCTTTCTACTTTGTTTCCAACTTTTATATTCTAGTCCCCAATTATTATTGACTGCACATTTGGTCAATTTCAGCCTAAAAAATTGGTAAAATGTCTCAATTTCCTTTCTTTTGTCTTTAGCTGTTGGTGCATGTATTTAAAAAACAGTTGAATTAACAAGTCAGCCTTGCATATGTTTGGATATTATACTATCACTTGTAGTATTGTACTTCAGGATATATTTTTATATGGTTTTGACTATAAATGCAACACAATTTTTCTTAATTTTTCATTTTCACAATAGTAGATCATAAGATTCTCTGATCCAAATTGGCCAATGCCAGCCTAGAAATTAGATCATACATGTCTCATTTAAATTTTTATAGCTTCCAATTTTCCTACAGTCATACTTCATGTATTACATATTTTAATTATTGGTGGACACTTATAGCTGTTTCTCCTCAGTTTTTAATTGTTTCCACTTAAGTGTCCTACTTCTAGTGTTATGTTGAACATAATTCCTCTGAATTTCACATAGGCTATTCAAAACAAAGACCAATAAATTTAGAAGTGGATGGTCAATACTTCTAAGTCTATTTTAATCTGGAACCTCTACTGAAACCCGTCTACCATGGGTGACTTGCTGGTATAATAATTTTAGTGGCACAGCCTCCAGTATTACAGCAGCCAGCAAGCAACCTTAGTATAGTACTATCAGACAGGTACTATACTCAACAAACCAAGCAGTTGTCTCATGCACCCACATTGTCTCTGTGCACTTGCATCATCTCCGTCAGGGTGGGCTAACGTGAGACCCCCATGAATACAAACTGTGCAAATTTGAGGCCCTAATCTCATGCCACTCCAGAGACAAAGGAAGACATTACACTATAGGAGAGAAAGAGTTGGAGGTGAGACACTGATGCCCAGAGTGAGCCCTTTGTGGTGCTTGTTGGGAGATGGGACTGGAATTTCCCTGAATAAGTCCCTTATTTGAGGATCTTTGCCTCCAATGCTGTAGGGCCATCCCAAGGGGAAAACAGGACAATGGAGTTTAGGACACAGAGCCATAAGCAGGGGAAAGTCTCTGCTTTCTCAGCTGTTATGTTGAGCTTCAGAAAAGAGAGCTATATTTTAAAAAATTCCTTGAGAAAAACTGGATGAAATATGTTTA
>NW_006399763.1:21904552-21907127 GCF_000299155.1 Elephantulus edwardii
AAAAAATTCATTGCCATTATAATCATGGACTTATAGTCAATGGAGTACAGCACTGGACTCAAGCAGAGCAGAAATTGTGAGGATGTCACAGAATTGGACATCATTTCGTTCTGTTCTCCATAAGGTTATTATGAATTGAAGGAATTTAACAAGAACAAAAACAATGCACATCCAAAAACTTCTTCAACGGGGTAAAAAGGGAAGCCACAGAGTGGGGGAAAAAAATTGGTAATGACATGTCCAACAAGGGACTTATATCTAGAATTTATAAAATACTCAAGCACAACAACAAGATAAAGGTAAATAACCCAATTGAAAAATGGGCGCAGGATATGAACAGACACTTCACCAAAGAAGACATTCAGATGGCTAACAAACACATGAAGAAGTGTTCAAAATCTCTAGCTCTAAGAGAGATGCAAATCAAAACAACTATGAGATATCACCTCACCCCAGTAAGAATAGCAAAATTTATCAGAACAGCAAACATCAAATGTTGGCGAGGTTGTGGAGAAACTGGAACCCTTATTCACTGTTGGTGGGAGTGTAAAATAGTGGAAGCACTAAGGAAGGATGTACGGTGCTATCTCAAAAAGTTACAAATAGAAATACCCTTTGACCCAGAAATTCCACCACTGGGAATTTAGCCTAAAGAAACTAAAACTGCCACCCAAGCAGATATATGCACATCCATGCTTATTGCGTCTTTGTTCACAATAGCAAAGAGCTGGAAACAACCCAAGTGCCCATCAACAAAAAAATGGATAGAGGAACTCTGATACATCCACACAATGGAATATTATGCAGCATTGAAAAACCAAGAACTAATGAAATATTATGCAAAATGGTTGACCGTGGAAGACATTATGCTGAGTGAAATATCTCATTCACTAAAGGACTAATATTGCATAAGGTCACTGTTGTAAAACGGGATTGACATCAGGGCTGAGAGAAGACAGAAAAGGAGGAGACTCATGATGTATATTACATTGAAACAGATGAGGGAGAGATCTGTTTAGGAGGTATATATGAATATTATTGTCATTGTAGAAGTCTAGAGTGAAGGCTACATAGTGGAATGAACTTGGAGGGAGGGATTGCATAACAATGAAAGAGTTTTTCTTTTTTCCCAAGGAGAGGAGTGATTTGTGGTGGAGGGGGTGGGCAGGGAGAAAAGGATAGCAATGAATGACTAGAAATTCTAGGTCTCTGTAAACTTTCATTAAAATTAATAAGTAATTTTAAAAAAACAACAAAATTCAATATACTCAGATACATAAGCAGGCATACAACGTCCACCAGGTCTAAAAAGTTGAAGACATCAAATATTTAAAATGTGATTTAGAGATGCACAAGGATAGCTCTCAGAGAGAAAGTCATTAGCCAATTTATGTCATGTCTAGATTTTTCTTTTCTATTTTTTTATTAGAGCATAACTGGTGGTAATCATGAAAGATTAGTTGTTTCCAGGGTAAAGAGCTGGGGGAGCCCAATTAATTATATGAAATCAGATGAATCATGTTGGGGAAATAACAACCAGTGGAAATGAAGTAAGATTTCATTAAAGTTCCAAGGATTTAAAAAGAGAGAGCGAGAGTGAGAGAGCTGACTTGAATCCCCCTTAGACAGTAACTGCTCATGTGGAGTACCTGGTATCATACCACCTGGCTACTCTATAGACAAAGGAGGAAAATATAGTCTAGAATAGAGTATTACATTAAGGCGAGAATGGAGGGCTGCTGTGTAGAATGGAGAGAACTTGAAGGACCTTAGGAAAACCGTATTTTCACAGAAAGGACTTTCAGCAGAGTGAGTTTCTCACCCCACAGATTGAACATTTTAACCTAGACAACTCATCCAGACACAATAGAAATGGTCTAACACTTACCAGGAAAACCTTCACATAATGTTGAGAAAGTAGTAACCAGCTTAAAGCACTCTAAGAAAACAAATTAACCCTTCCCCAAATCACAGACCTAAATACCACAGTCAAGAAGATAGGTGATACATGTGCATGTGGAGACATTGGAACTGCTACAAAAGAAAGTACAAATTATATAAGAAACAACGGAATTCACACATAAAGGGTATACTCTGGAAGTAGAGAACCAGAAGAAATATACTGATGAGAAGTTATTTGAATAGCTATAGAAAAAGGTGCAAATGATGCAAGAAACAATGGAAACCATTAAGAAAGCAAATACTCCAGAAACATGGAACCAGAAGAAATATATTGATGAAGAAGAACTTGTACAACTATGGAAGAAAATGAAAAACATGGAAGAAAGAATTCAAACTATACAGAAAGAGGTACAAGAACTTAGAAAATCATCACAATATACAGAGGGTAATGTTCTATTTCCAGACTGGGAAGATGAGTGGCCAGATTCTGCTAAGGTGTGTTTTATGGGTTGGGGTTGAGACTAGGGTGTGGCTGTTGTTGACAATAGGGTACACGTGGTCTGATACTGCACTGAAACAGATGAGGGAGAGAACTGTTTAAAAGGGATATATGATTAGGTATTATTGTTATGACAGGAGTCCAGAATGAAGGCTGCATAGTGGAATGGACTTG
>NW_006399763.1:21909852-21936715 GCF_000299155.1 Elephantulus edwardii
GATAATTTCCACACTCTGTTGGGTCACCTTTCTTTGGAATTGGAACAAATATCAATCTTTTCCAGTCAGTGGGCCAGCTGGCTGTTCTCCAGATTTCTTGGCACAACTTAGTGAGCACATCCTGGCCAGTTTCTGTTTGTTGAAATAGTTCAATTGTAACAAGAAAAACAAGAAAAGAAACACAGCAAAATGACAACGATAAAACCTGGCCTGTTGATAATTCCACTTAATAAAAATGGACTAAATGCACAAATCAAGAGAAAAATAGTAGCAGAATGGATGGGAGTGGGGGGGTGGAGGAAAAGCCCACCAGTATGTTGTCTTCAAGAGACTCATCTATTATATGAAGAGAAAGATAGACTCAAAATCAAAGACAGGAAAAAATATACCAAGCAAATAATATAAAAAAAAAGCAGGGTAGTGATACTAATCTCTAATAAACTTAAGAATGAAAACCACCATAAAAGTTAAGGAAATGCACTATATAGAATACAGTAGATTAAGAAGAGATAATATTGGTCAACATCTATGCACCAAATTATAGCTCTGCTAAATATATAAAACAACTGTTAACAGAATTGAAGAAAGAAATAGACAGCACCATAATAGTGGTAGGAGACTTTAGCACACCATTTTCACCAAAGGATAGGTCAATTAACAAAGATGCAGAAGATCTAAACTACACATTTTTGTCATGTGAATAAGACCTAATCGTATATTACTTTTATACAATTCTCTCCCTTGTCTGTTTCAGAATAAGAGCTGCATAGTAAGGTGGTCTGGGCAGGGGGAACTGCATAACAATGAAATAACTTTTTTCCAAAGCAAAAAGTAAACTGGGGGAGGAGAGAGAGGGGCAGGGAGGAAAATGTGCAACAATGAATGAATAGAAATCCAAGTTCTTAATAAACTTTCATTAAAATCTCAGTTACAAAACAAAGGCAAAACAAACAAAAAATATATTACACATTCAAGTCAACTCGACCTTATGGATGTATTCTGAGCACTGCACCCGACTAAAACTCAATTCACTTTCTTCTCAAGTGCATATGGTACATTCTCCAGACATATTAGGTACTTATTAGGACACAAAGCAAGCCTCAACAAATTAAAAAACATTGAAGTAATACAAAGTATCTTCTTTGACCAAAATGCCATAAAAATAGGAATGAACCAAAAGAGGATAAAACTTACAAAGCCACCAATGTGGAAGCTAAATAACACCCTGCTAGAACACGACTGGATTTTAGAGGAAATAAAGAATGAAGAAAATGTTTTGCAAAACAAATGATAACGGCAATACAGCTTACCAAAACATCTGGGAGACAGGTAAGGCAGTCCTCAGAGGGTAGTTCAAAGCTATAGGGAAGCACATACAAAGTGAAGAAAGAAGCTAAATTAATGAACTAACTCAACACCTTCAGCAAATAGAACAACGATCTACCCCATAACATCTAGAAAAAGAGTTGAAATCAGTGAGATAGAACATAACAACAATTGAAACAATCAACAAAACAAGTAGCTGATTTTTCTAAATGGTCAATAAAATGGACAAACCATTGGCAAAATTAACCAAAAAAAAAAAAAAGGAAAAAATACAAATAACTCGATTAAGGAATGGCAGAAAAGACATCACAAGAGAACCAGAGGAAATTAAAGCTATAGTACTGGAGGAATATATGAAAAGCTATTCTCTGATAAATTTGAGTCCCTAGAGGAAATGGACAAATTCTTTGAAACTCATGGCCTACCTAGGTTGGCATGGAAAGATGCAGAACACTTGAAAAGACCTATCACAAAAGAAGAAATTGAGCATGTCATATAGAGACTCCATAGAAAGTCTTGGACAAATTGGCTTCATGGCTGAATTCTATCAAATATTCAGAGAAGATTTGTCACCAATTCTAATTAAATTATTTAAGAAAATATAAAAGGGAGAAACACTCCCAGAGACATTCTATGAAGCCAGCATAACCCTAATACCAAAACCCAGCAAAGGTATTATCTAAAAAGAAAACTATGTATAAATATTTCTCATGAACATAGATGCAAAAATCATCAACAAAATTCTAGCCAATAGAATCTAAGAGCAAATTAAAAAAAATAAAAGAAAAAGTCATCATAACCAAGTGGGATTCAAAACAGGTATACAAAGATGGTTCAATATAAGAAAAACAATCAGTGTAATTCACTACATGAACTAAGCGATTAACAAGAACTATGATCCTAACAATTGATGCAGAAAGGCATTTAATGAAATCTAATGCTCCTTCCTGATGAAGGCACATAGTAAATTAGGAATAGAAGCAAATTTCCTCAACATAGTGAAAAGTACGTATACAAAACTAAGATCCAATATTATTCTCTATGAAGAAAGACTAAAAGCAATTTCCTTGAGTACAGGGACCAGACAAGGATACCAAATGTCACCATTTCTATTCAATATTGTATTGGAAATACTTGCTAGAGTCCTACAACAAAAGAAGGAAGTAAAAGGCATCCAGATTGACAAAGAGATGGTTGTACTGTAACTATATGCAGATGATGTGATAGTGTACACAGAAAACCCCAAGGAATCAACCAAAAAACTGTTAGAGCTAATACAACAGTTTATTAGCACAATGGCAAAATACAAGTTCAATATCCAAAAATCCGTGGGATTCCTCTACAGTAACAAAGAGAATTCAGAGAAGAATAGCAGATTACAAATTGAGAAAATTGGGAGTGTACCTAATTACACAAAAGACCTATTAAAAGAACAACTACAGAACATTTCTACAAGACAAAACAAAAGGCCTAAACTAATAGAAAAATTTTCCCTGTTCATTGAGAGGAAGACTCAATATTATGAAAATTATAGTGCTCCCAGAAGAAATCTGTATGTTCAACAGAACCCAATGTGATATTAACCAAAACAGCATGGACTGGTAAAATGATAGGCACATAACCAACGGATTAGAATAAACACCCCATAAATATACCTCTCTGTCAATGGTCAACTGATATTCTACAAGGAAATACAACCTATCAATTGGGGAAATGACAACCTCTTCAACAAAAGCTGGCAAAATTGTAATGCTATCTGCAAAATCCTGAAGCAGGATCCAGACCTGACACCACACACAAAAGTCAACTCAATGTGGATCAGAGAACTGGAAGTAAACCCAAAATCGTAAAGTTCATCAGAGTCAAACTGGATCAAGCTTAGAAGGCCTGATAAAAGGACTGAAAAACACAGCCAGAAATGCACAATCTGGAGAGGATAAAACTGATGAATAGGATCTTCTAAAGATTAAACCTCTGTGTTCATCAAAAACTTTTTATCAACAGGGTGAAAAGAAATCCTATTGACTGAGAACAATCATTTGGCAATACCATCTCAGAGAAGGGTCTCATAACAAAAGTTTACAGACTACTCCTGGACCTCTGGAAGAAAAATCCTGATAACCCAATTACAAATGGGCAAAGACATGGAAACACTTTTAACAGAGGAAGACATTTGGATGGCCAACAGACACATGAAGAAATGCTCAAAAAATTGGCAATAAGAGAGATGCAAATAAAAACCATAATGAAATAACATCTTAGCCCAGTAACAGTGGCAAAGTGTAGCAAGGCAGCAAACAAATGTTTGAGAGGATGGGGAGAAGTGGTAACTCTCATACACTGTTGGTAGGATTGTAAAATGGTACAACCACTCTGGAGGACCATTTTGTGTTCCCTCACAATATTGAACATAGAAACTCCATATGACCTAGCTATTCCACTAGTAGAAATATACTCCAAGGAAATTAGAAAAGAAACACAAACAGAGATTTGCACACCAGTGTTCATAGCAGTTTTACTACTCCCCATTGCAAGAACAGATTTTGTAAATGATTACCTAACATGCGAGGGACTGGAGAATATTATGCTGAGTGAACTTAGTTTCACAAGGACAAATACTGTATAAAGCCATTATTGTAGAATAAATATGAGGACCCAAGGAGGTGGGAGGGTGGAAACAGAGAGATGAGGATATGGGGGGGCTGTGGGGAGGATTAATCATTTCGATGAGTGGAGGGGTGAGAAATTGAAAGAATCTGGTGTGAAAAGCAATATATTTGAATTTTGTAAATAAAACTAGTATAAAAAAAAGAACACCAAAACAGCCCAAATGTCCAACTATAACTCAACTAATTGAGCAATTGTTGTACATACACACAATGGAACACTATGCAGCACTCAGGAGTAATGATTTTTTTTTTAAAGTATTACATAACTTGGGAGAGACTAGAGAGCATTACACTGAGTGAACTAACTCAGTCCAATAAGGACAACTACTGCTAAGTCCATTATTGTAAAATTAGAAGGATGATTAGCAAAACATGTATGGTGGAACCAAGGGGGTAATGGGTGGGAGCAGAGGGATGAGGATGAGTAGGGGTAAAATCACAGGGTTGCAGAGTTTGGTGGGAAGAGGCAGGGGTTGAAAGAAATGGGATCTGGCTGGGACCTGAAATTTAGATTGGGTAATGATGGGAGTTATGCTACCAAGCCCAAGGTGGATGAGTTTCATCTGGGGCCCTTGGCCGGGTTAAAATTGTTTTCCTGTCAAACATTCTTCTAGGTGGTAAAGCACTGGTCTGTGCGTTGTTGTACAGCGGGAACTTGTGTTGCTGTGATGCTGAACACTGTGACAGTGATGTGCCAATCGTGGTAATAGGTACCCATGATGGACAGTGTTGGCTGGAGCTTCCTGGCTAAAACAAGCCTGGAAGCAAGAGTGGCATCCACTTCCAAAATTGCTTGCCTCCGGAAACTCTATGTACGAACCGTGCTCAGGCCGTTTGTTCATAGGGTGGCTATGAGTCGTCTACGACTCAACTGCACCAAACAACAACAAACAATGATGGGAAAGGTCCAGTGCATAAGAATGATAGTATGAAACACAGTATGAATAAAGATAGTATAAAATACAATGTATGCAAACTTTGTGAGCAAACCAATAATTGCTTTTAATTTTTGACTCATTTACTTTGAACTTGTTAGTTAAATTTGTGTCTTCTGGGCTGCAACAGTTCCATGATACATCTTCAAGGATATAAACAGGTATGGCTAAGCACAATTGATAACAGTGCATCTCAATTCCAAAATCAATCTCCATAATAGTCTAGTTGTTTCCTATTGCCAAAGGGGCCCTTTAGAGTAGTGAGAGAGATCTTCACCCTGAAACCTACAGCGTCCCTTTTTAGCAGGAAGTAGCTAAGAGAATACATTGTCCCCTTTTCCTTATGAATCAGGGTGAAGTCTCTCTCAGGTAGGAGTGATAGGGAACGGCAAAGGACACACTGACAAAAGAGATTAATCAGAACTGGTTTTGACAAGCAAGAACTGTGGCAATGGGACAATTAAAACAGATTTTCAAGGGGAAAAAAAAAGAGGAACAAACTGGGGGAGGTGGAGAAAATAATGCAACAATGAATGAATGGAAATCCAAAATCTCTGTAAATGTTCATTAAAATTAATAAAATTTAATAAAAAAGAAAACAATATGCTTTACTGAAACAAAACAACAAGTAACTATATACACAATTTATAATGTATGTAGCTCAGCAGAGTCTTTCTCTTCCACTCTTCCACATATCCTCTTCCCTAGTATAGAACACTGTTCAATAAGAGATATATCCCTAAAATCTGCCGAGCCTGGCTGCACCTGATGCTGATTTTGCCAAACAACAATGGCTCAGTACCGGCTGTTGAAGTTGGTGCTCCAGCCAACACATGGCTGTCACCTGGAGCCCACAGCATGCACTCAGCACATGTCTGAGTGTTACTCCTTCGAAAGGATGGATTTGTAGTAGTACCTAAACCTTAAATTTCTTGAACAAGTGCCTATACATACATTTAAAGGAATTTCTAGGAATTCTATGCAATCAGAGTGTCAACTAGGTTTTTATATAATATGCATTCAATTTGGCAATATTTTGTTGAGAAATTTTTACATCTATTTTTTCAAAAATTAAAAGCCTGTAGTTTTCTTGTGTCTTTTTTCCCCCCGCCTGATTTTAGTAGCAGGACTCTGGCAATCTAGTCTTGACCTTCACTTCCTGCTTGCAGAGGGCTTCAGTATCAGCCATAGGTGAAAGACAAGTATTTTCTTTTTCTGACTTAATTAACTTTATTGCTGTTATACAAAACCCACTATGTGGTGGCCACAGCTGGAGCCTGAGTCCTCTGCACAGAGACTCTGTTGTGGTTCTTTACAAAATGGTCAGTGAATTCCTGGTAAGGAGACTTGGTGAACACAGTCTCTTTCCAGAGATACACATTTTTAAAAGACTCTTCTCAAGAATGATCACATTTGTGTTCCTAGAGCCCTGAAAATACGTCAAACATTCCAAAAATCTTCTGTGGACATCACTCCTTTATCCACCTGCTTCTTCTTTTCCCCTTTCCCTTTTGTATGGATTACTTTAACAAGCATTGTTGTAAGAAAAGTTAGTCTTTAGTAATTACTTGAAAAGTAAAATGGAGCTTTTACCAATGAGTGCCCTTTCAGTCAGGTTAAACAAGAAAAATAAAAACACTTGTGATTGCGGATTTTCTAGCTGCTGCATTGTCAAACAGTGAACATTCTCTGAACATGTGCGTCTTTGAGAAGCTACATACCAAGTCAGTGGCCATTTTCAGTAAGAATTTTTAGATATTCTTAATTTCTAGGCTGATAACTTTTTCAACTATCATCTTTTTAAGGCTACTGAAAAGTTTGGAACATGTATAAGAGATTATAACAAAATTTTACACAATTCGTGGTTTGGCCAAGAGTCAATTTTTGTTTCCAATATTTTTTCATATTATTTCAAGTCTTCAAACAATTTCCAAAGCTTTGAAAACGTTAATTTTGATGGTTTGTTTGGTTTTGTTTTTTTACTAGATTGCTTTCGTAGAAGACTAGATTTCAGTGGTGCTTAATTCTTCTCTACTAGAAACTCTGCCAGCCCACAGATTCATCTTTCCCCTGCAAGTGAAACCAAATTTAATGACCACATGTAATACCAAAGATTCAAAGAAATTCAATACTAGCTTTTCTGAGAATATTTGAATTTACTTGGTAAATGTCTTTGTATCATCTTAAAGATAAAAATGCGGCCGTCTACCTTTGCAAAGATTTACAACCGTGAAAGCCCTCTATTTTCCTCTGACCTATAGGTTAACTATGACTCAGAACTTATAAAACTACACTGGATTTAGCTTTGCACTATAGCCAAAACTTTAAATATTACATGAAAAATAAGTGAATACTAATAGTCTTCATATTGTTTTGTCATGTGACTCACTAATTTCATATCTTACAATTAAATTTGCTTTAAAATTTTGTTTCTGTTCAGCAACAAAAAACTAATGTCTATACAATGTTGTTGTTATGTGCCATCGAGTCACCTGTCACTCATAGTGACCCTATGTATAACATCTCTGAAGCCTGCCTTGTCTTGTGCCAGTCTTACTGACTCTGACACACCTACCTCCATTGCCGAAGTCACTGTATTAATTCATCTCATCCAGAGTGTTCCTCTCTTGCACTGTCCCTCCACCCTTCCAAGTATGATGTCCTTCTCCAAGGACTGGTCTCTCCTGGCCACATGTTCAATGTGTGTGAGATGGAGCTTCAAAATCCTAGCCTCCATGGAGAAACTTGCTTTCACTCTCTACAAGACAAATCTATTTGTTTTCTTGGCAGTCCATTATATGTTCAAAACTCGTCTCCAGCACTACAATTTGAAGGCTTGCTTCTTTGTTATCCTTAGACATTGTTCAACTCTCTGAAGCATACCAAGTAATTGTGAAGACCATGGCCTGAATTAGGCACAACTTTGTCTCTAGACTGACATTGTTGCTTTTCAATTATCTGGAGAGGTCCCTGACAGCAGATTTCCCTATGTACCCTGTAATTAATAGTTCTGAATCTTGTTCTATCTTGAGCCAATCTTACTGTTTCTGACACAATTATCCTTATTACCCCAGTTACTGTGTCCATCTATCTTATCCGGAGTCTTCCTTTCCTGCCATAGTCACTTCACCATTTCAAACATGATGTTCTTTTCCAAGGACTGGTCCTTCCTGGAAACATGCCAAAAGTATGTGAGACAGAGCTTCAAAATCTTTGCCTCCAAGGAGTAACTTGGTTTTACAATCTCTAAGACAAATCTGTTTGTTTTCTTGGCAGTCCATGGTATGTTCCTATACTCTTGTCTGTCACCAAACTCAGTTATCAATTCTTCTTCTGTCATCCTTAGTAATTTCTTTGATGCATCACAAGTAATTGTGAAAACCATGATCTGGATCAAGTGTACCCTAGTCTCTAGACTGACTTAATTGCTTCTCAGTACTCTGGAGAGGTCCCGAACAGCAGATTTTCCCAATGCAGTCGTCTTTTGATTTTGTGACTGCTGGTGCCAAGAGTGTTAATTGTGGAGCTGAACAAGCTGAAATTGTCAATAATTTTAATTCTTCTCCATATATCATGGTGCTGCCAATTGGCCCAGTATTGACAACCTTTGTTTTCTTGATGTTGCGCTTTATTCCATGTTGTAGACTACAGTTTTTGACCTTCTGCACCAAATGCTTTAGATTCTTCCTAGTTTCAGCAAGCAAGGTTGTGTAATTTGCATAATACAAGTTGTTGATGAGTCTTCCTCCAGTCTTGATGCCACATTCTTCCTCATAAAATTCTGTTTCCCAAATTATCTCTTCTGCATATAGATTTAAAAGGTATGAAGATAAAACATTTCCATGACATACTCCTTTAGTGCACTTACTTGTGTATTTTAGAAAGCAGTTCTTGATTAAAAATTTTGCAGGACTACAGATGGCAACATAAAACATACATATCTTTAAATACATTCACATAGAATAGGAAATGTACCTTTAATATTTTCACATGTAAAATAACCTATCTGAAAATTAAAATGCTAATCAAATTAAGAATTAATGTTTATAATTTTTTATATTTTGGTTTTGAATAGAGTTGGTAGAGATATAGATGTGTGAGTTAAGTATTTGCACAATACTAGAAGAAGCTTCATAAAATCTCAGAATAACAATGAATACAACTTTAAATTCTATTGCTGTTTTTCTGTGAAAGTTTTCAAAGTGACTAGATAGCGGTAGGTTTCAATATGGAACATCAAAATGGCTACTTAGAAGACTTCATGTTGATCATAATTTCAATTTAATAGCAAAATAAATGTAGGTTGAATTTGTTATAATATAAAATGATATATTCACAGACAAAAAATTCTTCTGACATGAAAGAAATACTATCCTATCAAAGAAAACACATGCATTTTGAAGAATATACAATTAGATTATTCCCAGTGTTTCAAAATTATGAATATTTGGTTGTTTTCAACATTAAATGAAGTACAAGTCTAACTTAAATCTGATTTTAGTACAACTTTTAAGTAGCTTAAATTTTTGATAAAATATATAAAGAAATCAGAACATTACCAAAATTAAATCTTTTCTAGAATATGGGGAATTAACTAATTAAACCAGGAACTCTAATGCTGCTAAAGGCTGGCAATAGACATAGGGGTTGTTGTGTTGTTGTTGTTATATGTCATCAACTTGCCTGCAGTTAATAGCAACCCTATGCGCAACAGTTTTGAACCCTGCTCTATCCTGAGCAAATCTTATTGTCTTTAGCACACCTACTTCCATTACCCCAGTTACTGAGTCAATCCATCTCATTGAGCATTTTCCTCTCGTGTGCTGTCCCTCTCCAAGGACCAGTCCCTTCTTGCAATATGTCCAAAGTATGTCAGACAGACCTTCAGAATCCTTGACTCTAAGGAACAACCTGGTTTCACCTTCTCCAGGAGGAACCTGTTTGTTCTCTTAGCAGTTCATACTCTCATACATACACTCATACAGTCAATACTCTCCTCCAGCAGCACAGCTCAAAGACATCAATTCTCCTTCTTTCATCCCAAGTCACTGTCCAGCTTTCTGATGCGTAGCACACAACTGTGAAGACCCTGATCTGATCAGCTGTACCTTAGTCTCCATACTGACATTATTGCTCTTCAGTACTCTGGAGATGTCCCTTACAGCAGACTTTCCCAATGAATTTTTTTTTTTAATCTCCTGACTGCTGGTACTAGGAGTGTTGACTGTGGAGCCAAGCAAACTAAAGCCGTTAACCATCTCAATCCCTTCACCGTCCATCATGATGCTGCCAATCGACTCATTGGTGAGAATCTTGCTTTTTTGATGTTGAGCTTCAATCCATATTGAAGGCTGCAGTCTTTGACCTTCTGCAACAAGCACTTCAGATCCCCCTGCATAAAACAGGTTGTTGATGAATCTTCCTCCAATTCTGATGCCACATTTCTCTTTGTATAGCCCAGCATCTCAGATAATCTGTTCTGCATACAGATTGAAAAGGAATGAAGACAGAATACATCCCTGGTGTACACCCTTCCTGATTTCAAACCATGAAGTTTTTCCTTGCTCTGTTCTGACAACTGCCTCCTGGTCCAAATATAGGTTTCACATAAGCACAATCAAGTGTTCTGGGATTCCCATTCTTCTCAGAGTTAGCCACTGTTTGTTGTGATCCACGCAGTCAAATGCCTGTGCATAGTCAATTTAACATGGTAGACATTCCTTTGATACTCTGCTTTCAATCAAGATCCATCTAATATTAACTATAATACCCCTAGAGCCACGACCTCTTCTAAACCCAGCCTGCACATCTAACATAGGCATAGAAGAATTACAAAATGGTTTGAAGAAATTGTTTGTACTCTATTTCTCACATTAGGGAATAAATACTTGTCCTATTTCACTCTAGACGTATAGATTTAAACATTATGACACAGCGATACAGTAACAATACTTTTCCATTGTATTGTCAGCACTGAGATAAACATGCTACTCTTACCTTGGATGAACATTATTGGAAAGACAGTTGTTGGTCTTGCTTACACCTTGCCTTTAGGAATATTACCTGTTGTTGAGACTAAGTACAGAACATATGTATATTTTAGTCCTTTCTGGATTACTTTTCTTGCAGAGGAAGTAAATTTTCTTGTCCTGTGTGGAAAATTCTAAAACTATTGCAACTACTTTACCTGGATCTAAGAAAAGTTAATAGGGAGTCTTATTTTAACTTGAGAATCTAATCAATGTTTTTCCAATTTAGATTTACAAGCATTTAAGTGAGTATTTAAAAATATAGGGAGTTCTGATGGTCTAATGGCAAAAAGCCAGGCTGCAATTCCAAAGGCATGAAGTTCAAGTTCAACAGCTTAGAAAAATGAGCAGTCTCCTCCTGAGTGATGAACTGTGTCTGAAAACCCACCCGAGGGTCAGCACTGGGTTGGTTCTGACACAATGGTGAACAACAACAACAGCAAGTAGTGAACCTAAATAGCAGATATAAGTGTCTCATTTTTAGATTAGAATAGGAAAAACTTAACCACAGAAAGACTATATTGTGTTTAAGGTCAGGTTAATATCTTTGAGCCTAACATCACCATTTCTTTTAATTTATTTTTTCATGGGCCCTGTTTTAGAATTTATTGCATTTGTTGTGTTAAGGATATACATCAATATAACACAACATACATCAATTCAACAATGTTTCAGTGACATTGTTTCCATTCTCCAAGTTGGGGAACCATTCTCACCATCTCTTTCCAAATTTTTCTTAGTATGCTTTTTCTTGTCTCTCCAGTCTCACTCCTCACTGAACAAGCTCTCTGGTTAGAAATTTTAGTACTTGAACTGTGTGACACAGGCCCATATTTAATATTACTGTAAAATGACTTTCTGAATGTGTGGAGGTTGTCGAGCAACTGAAACACTTCTTCACTGTTTGTGGGGATGTAAAATCATGCAGCCACTGTGGAAGGCAGTATGGCACTTTCTCAAAAAAGTTGGAAAAAGAAATACCTTATGACCCAGCAATTCCAGTACTGGGAACATACCTTAAAGAAACTATAACTGCCACCCAAGCCAATATATGAACACCCATGTTTATTGTGGCTTTGTTCACAATAACAGTTAGAAACAACCTAGGTGCTCATCAACAAACCAATGGATAGAGAAGCTGTGGTATATCCACACAATAGAATACTATGGTGCATTGAAAAACAAAGAACTAATGAAATATTATACAAAATAGGTGACCTTGGAGGACATTATGCTGAGTGAAATAGCTCATTCACAAAAGGACAAATATCACATAGTAACATTGTTATAAAATGGGACTGACATTGGGGTTGCGGGAAAACCTAAAAAGAGAGGAGATAAAGAATGTGTACTGCATTGAAACAGATGAGGGAGAGAAAACAGTTTAAAAGGAATATAGACTAGGTATTGTTGTCATGACAAGATTACTGAAAAAGGACTGTGGGCTTGGGGGGAGATTAAGTAACAATAAAATAATCTTTTTTTTTTTCTTTTCAAAGAGAAAAACGAACTGGGGGAAGGGGTGGGCAGTGGGAAAATGTGCAACAAAGAGTGAATAGAGGAAATAAATGGAAAGAGTATGCTGTAAAAATATTTATGCTGTATTAAAAAGAATCATTAATAAAAAAGGAATACATTTCTAAAAAAGCGAAGGAGAAGTAACCAGGATAACTAAGAGTTATCTGAACACAGTGCTACAAGTGTAGATAATTAACATGTCAATAATTTAGTTACTTAGGTGGTACTCCTAAAATTAAGGGTTTTTATTTTAACATGGTAATAGCAAGAAATGCAAAAACCACCATTTAGACTTGACTGGTTTGTCTTCCAAAGATAAGCTGAATCTCATGGCAATGAGTCATAGTTACATTAAGTCAATATATAAAATTACTGTTGCGGCACTTTCCAGAGCTGAGTTGTATTTACATTAAGATAATTTGCAAAATACTTGCTACAGCTCTTTCTAGTTGCTGAATTGGTACTTACCAGAGATTTCAACACTCATTCCTCTTTTGTCTCACCACATGAAAATCAACCTGATGTATTTCATTGCCGAGTCGGGAATCAGAGAAGATGCGATCTTTCTAAATTTTGAAGCAGCAAACATTTCAGTTTGTAAGATATAAGCATGGATTGAAACTCTAATATCCTATGAGGAGATATAGTGCGTGTTTGATTCAGGATGTGAGGCTGGGTGATGAGACCAAAATTATGACTTAGACAAAAAAGAGTATAGCAAGAAAGACAGAAGATTAATAGGACAAGACCTTGGTTAAGAAACAAAAGATGAAGGATAACGTAGTGCAAATTGTATGTTTTCTTTTCTAGTTACAGACTTATTAGTCGTTTTGCCCTGATGAGTGAGGGAGTGGAAGGATGGTGACATATTGGATCCCTGTTCTATGTTTTAGATATATCCTTGTTACAATAACAAAGGCTGGCATACTTATTTCTATAAAATCCTAAGTGGGACTTTTAGTGTTTTTTCCTACTTCATTCTGATACGAATCTTATGGGACACATAGTATTATTATATCAAATTTATAGATAAGGAAATTGAAATAAAGAGGTAGGATAACAAGTATAAGGTCACATAGCCAATAAACTGTGTAAAGCCAGGATTATTGTCAGGTAACCTGATCTAAATCCTTTTATATTATAAACCCTTATATTTCCTCCACAGGAAAAGGAATTAAGGCGAGAACTCTCAGGGCTTATTCTTGTAATCTTCACAATCTTGGGTTGCTTATAGGAGAATCTAGGGTGGAAGCATGGTATTTTAAAGCTAAAAGAGCACATGACATCTTTATCATCATGACTATGGGAAATCAAGAGGTCTCCTCTACTTTCTAGTATCTTGTGTTTCTCATAACAAAGGAAAATAGATCCATTCTTACTGAATGGATAACAGCAACATGAATTTTTAAAGAATCCATAATGATACAGATAATTTAAAAACTAGTCTCAGTAATTGATTTGTTTTGATATAAAAAGCAAAAAAATCATGAAGCACTATGACATTATGCAAACTCAATTATTCTTATCTTTTGCATTAGTGGTAAGGGCATGCTAGAATGGAATATCTCTATTGTCTACACATTGAGGAATTTGTTTAGACCTGTGAGACTCATGACTCTGGTAGTCTTGACCTTAAGGTGTTATGCTACAAACTCAAATATGCTGGTGTCTTTCTAATGAACAAATTCACCAGTGGTTCTGAGGGAGGAGATAGGCAATCTTCTCCCATGTGATTTACAGCCATCAAAAACTTGCAGGAGGATAACCTATGAGTGGGTTACCACATGGTGGCAAAGAGTTTTGAGTTTTATCAGGCTTAAAAATGATTTCCTTACAGTAGCTGACAATTTGCAGTCATTTCTCTTTAAAGCACTGAGTACTGACACTGCTTCTTGCATCTTTTACAAAATAAAGCACTTATATTCCAGTAGACTCTGGTCATTAAGGGAATGTGAGGCAGAAACCAGAGAACTAAGTGGCTGTGACACAATCATCTGAAAAGTTCTGGACAGTGCTGATTACTAATAAAAAATACAAAACAAGATTGATGGCTCTACTCTATTTTTTTGTGATCTGTCTTGAAAAGAGGGAAAGAAAAATATCTGCTATAGAGCTCTAGTGAGGTTACCATGACTTTTAATTAAGGTCAGTGAGTTTCCTGATCCTGAGTAGAAGAATAATATGACCTATACCATCTTCAAAAAGTAATCCATAATGAGGACTGCAGCCTTCAAATATGGATTACATTTCAACATAAAAAAAAAAATCAGTAAGGCTCTTTTGTTTGGCAGAGGGAAAGGCTATTGACCAGGCCCTTTGGTATGCCTCTTCAGTGAGGGACTAGCTCATAGCCCCTCTGCCTGCTGGTTTTTGTGGGCACCCCAGCTGGCCCTAGATGATGCACCAGTAGCACAGCACCAATTCCCCTCTGGGCTATTTCTTTATCTGAGCAGCATTACCCTTTATCACCCTTTACACCAACAAGCTGCAGAGTACTATGAAGAAAAAGCAAAAAAGAAAGTGGAAGAGGTACTAGAAGAGGAGGATGAAGAATATGTGGTGGGGAAAGTTCTCGGTCATTGAAGTAGTAAGGGACAAAGTGGAGTCCCTCCTAAAGTGGAAGAGTCTCTCAGATGAGGCTGACACATGGGAGCCAGAAGAGAACTTCGATTGTCCTGAACTCATTGCTAAATTTCTCCAGTCACAGAAAACAGCTCATGAGACAGATAAATCAGAGGGGTGTAAGCACAAAGCTGACTCTAATTCTGAAGATAAGGGAGAGGAAAGCAAACCAAAGTAGAAGACGATGACTCAGAAAATCCATGAAGCTTTGCCCGGGGTTTGGAGCCAGAGACAATTATTGGAGCTATAGACTCTGGTGGAGAGCTCATACCTGATGAAAGAGAAAAACTTTTAAGGCTGATCTGGTCCCTGCCAAGGAAGCCAAATGTCAAGTGTCCACAGGCTATCATATCCTTCTATGAGGAAAGGCTGAACTGGCATTCTTAATCCATGGAAGAGGATGACAAAAAAGGTGACAAGAATTAACTCTACTGAGTACCAGCCCCTTTCACATGACTATGGCTTTAAAGTGGGGAGAAAAGGTGTTCTACTTGTGTTGACACCACAGAAGTGGCTTGAGAATATGTCCTTTGAAGAACTGGTAGTTTCTGCGCCATCCCGTGACCTAAGTGCTTTAAAGCTGTTCCAT
The DNA here is from genome assembly GCF_000299155.1 of Elephantulus edwardii. Classification (NCBI taxonomy): domain Eukaryota; kingdom Metazoa; phylum Chordata; class Mammalia; order Macroscelidea; family Macroscelididae; genus Elephantulus; species Elephantulus edwardii. The sequence goes on from NW_006399763.1 coordinate 21,925,541, forward strand.
GTCGGAGATTGTTCCAGTCTATTACACACTCATCCCAGTGGAGGGAACATGTGTGTTTCAAGGCAACCCAATTTGCACTTTGCTGAGAAAAGCAAAGGGCCTTCTATGAAGGATAAAATTTTACAGAATGTGTGCGTGAGAGGGTAAAGAAATACTGCAGATCTTCAAAGAGCATCTCACAACTCAAAGTCTCCTTCTCAATAGTGTTAAGTCTATAATTTTACACCATAGCATGTGTGTATTTTTTGGCCACTTGTCATTTTTATGTGCCATCAAGTGTTTGTAACTCATAGCAACCTTATGTACAACAGGTCTGCATGCTGCTTTATCTTCAGCCAACCTTATTGATTGTCTTGACCTCTCCCATTACCCAGTCACTGAGTCAATCCATCTCATCAAGGAACTTTCTCTCTTCCACTGCCTCTCTCCCCAAGCATGATGTCCCTCTTCAAGGACTGGTCCATCCTTGCAAAATGCCCAAAGTATGACAGATAGAGCTTCAGACTACTTGTCTCCAAGGAGCAGCCTCTTGAAGATGAACCTGTGTGTTCCCCTAGCAGTCCAAGTAATTAGCTACTGTTGTTATGTACCACCGAGTATCCTACAACTCAGTGACTCTATGTTCAACAGCTCTGAAGCCTGCCCTGGCCTGAGCCAATCTCACTATTTCTGACATACTCACCCCCATTGCCTCAGTTACTGTATTAATCTAACTCATACTGGGTCTTCCTCTCCTGCACTGTCCCTCCACTCTTCCGAAAATGATGTCTTTTTCTAAGGACTGGTCCCTTCTGGCCATATGCCCAATGTATATGAGAATAAGGTTCAAAATCAGAGCCTCCAAAGAGAAATTTGGTTTATCCCTCTCCAAGAGAGACCTATTTGTTTATTTGGAGGTCCATGATATGTTCTATATTCTTCTCCAGCACCACAACTCAAAGACATTGATTCTTATTCTGCCATCCTTAGTCATTGTTCAGCTTTCTGATGCATAGCAAGTAATTGTGAAGACCATGGCCTGGATGAGGTGCACCTTAGACTCTAGACTGATATCATTGCTTCTCAGTACTCTGAAGATATCCCTGACAGCAGATTGCCCCAATGGGATTTGTCTTTTGATTTCCTGACTGATGGCGCCAACAGTGGTCATTGTGGAGCCAAGCTGTAATTGTCAACAACCTTGTTCACTTCTCCGTCTAACAATTGACTAAATGGTCAGAATTTTTGTCTTCTTGATGTTGAGCTTCAATTCATATTGAAGACTACAGTCCTTGACCTTCTGCAACAAGCATCTCAAGTCCTGCTCAGTTACAGCAAGCAAGGTTGTGACATCTACGTAATGTAAGTTATTGAAGAGTCTTCCTCCAACACTGATGTCACATTCCTCTTCATATAGCCAAGCCTTCCAAATGATCTATTCTGCATATAGATTGAAGAGGTATAAAGAGAGGATGCATATCTGATACACACCTTTCCTGATTTTGAACCATGCAGTGTTTTCTTGCTCTGTTCTGAGGACTGCTTCCTGGTCCAAGTACAGGTTTTGTATAAGCACAATTAACAATTCTGGAATTCCCCTTCTTCTCAAGGTAAGCCACAATTTGTTGTGATCTACACAGTCAAATGCCCTTGCACAGTCAATGAAACACAAAAAGATATTAATCTGGTACTCTCTGCTTTCTGCCAAGATCCACCTGCCATTGGCAATAATTTCTATCATGCAATAACCTCTTCTAAACCCAGTTGTATTTCTGGTAGTTCTCTGTCAATGTTATTGTTCCAATGCTTTTGGATAATCTTCAGCAGGATTTAACTTCTGTGTGATATTAGTGTTCAATAATTTCCACACTGTGTCAGATCATCTTATTTTGGAATGGGAATAAATATGGATCTCTTCCAGTCAATGTGTAAGGTAATTGTTCTTCAGATTTCTCAGCACAATCTGGTGACCACATCTAGGGCAGCTTCTGTTTGTTGAAATATGTCAATTGGAATTCCATAAATTCTTGGGTTGTTTTTTTTTTTCCAAGTCCTTTAGAGCAACCTGAACTTTCTCCATCACCATTGTCTCTTGATCATATATTGTTTCTTTAAATTCTTCTGTGTCATTCAGTTCTTTTTGGTACAGTGAGTCTATATACTTCTTCCATCTTCTTTTAATGTTTCCTGGATCATTCACTATTCTGCCATAGCTTCCTTAAGTATTGCAACTTGTGGCTTGAAGTTGCTTAGTTCCTTCAGTTTATGAAATACTAAGTAATTAGTACTGAAGAAACCTTCATGTTAGACCATTCTGGAGGGGAATTTATGGGTAGTAATGGGTTTAATGCAAGTTTCTATTACACTTTTTTTTTGTTTGTTTAAATGTCTTTTTTATTTGGTTACTGGCTTTGGTGAAGGCCATCAAAACCCAACACCTGCCATCTTAATATTTCTGGAATGCATTGCACTTGAATTTTATGGGGAAGAGTTGTTTGTGTCAAACAATGGGAAAACTTGGAAAGCTGGCTATAGAATTTGACTCTTCTAAGCATCTAAATAAATGGAAAAAAATTCCAAGTGAGTTCTTCCCTTTGCTTTTTTTTACTCCAGCTCCTTGCACATTTCATTATGATACTTTGCCTTGTATTTCTAAGTTGCTCTTTGAAATAATCTTTTCACTTCCTTTAATTCTTGATTTCTTCCCTTTGTTTTAGCTTCTCAACACTCTATTGCAGTATTCAGTCTCATCTGACATGAATTTTGGTCTTTTCTTCTTTGTAATGAATTTTTGCATTTTTCGTAGATGATATTCTTGATATCTTCTCACAGTTCATATAGTCTTTGTTCATTAGTGTTCAAAGCCTCAAAACTGTTCCTGAGATGGTTTTTAAATTCAAATGAAAATAGACTCAAGATCAAATTTAGATTCCTGTGGATTTGATTTGACCTCCTTTAGCTTTAATTTCAACTTGTACATGTATAGTTAATGGTGTGTTCTATAATTCACATCTGGCCTGGTTTTACTGCTGATATTGAACTTCTGTAACCATTCCTTCCACAAATGTAATCAATCTGATTCCTGTGCATACCATTGGGTGAAATCCATGTGTAAAGAAAGGCTATTTTGATGTTTCTTATCAAAAGTATTTGAAATAAATATCTCATTGATTTTGCCGAATTCTATCATTCTATTCCCAGCCTCATTTCTGTCACCAAGTTCATGTTTTCCAACTACTTACCCTTCTTCCTGGTTCCCAACATCTGCATTGTAGTCACCTGTTATTATTAATGACTCTTGGCTACATGTTCAATCAATTTCTGACTGTAAAAGTTCTCAGAAATTCTCTATTTCTTCCTCTTTAGCTCTGGTTGCTGGTGCATATGTTTGAATGATAGTGGTATTAACAGGTTTCCTTGTATGTGTATGGATATTATTCTGTCACCTGCAATATTGTATTTCAAGATGAATCTAGAAATGGACTTTATAACTATGAAAGCAACCCCGTTTTTTTTCTCACCTTTTCCTCTCCAGTATAGTAGATCATATGATTGTCTGATTCAAAATGTCCTATGCCAATCCATCTCATTTGCCAATACCTAATATGTCAATATTTATGCATTCTGTTTCTTTCTTAATGATGTCAAGATTTCCCTACATTCATGCTTCTTTCATTCCATGTTCAAATCATTAGTTTTTGTTCATCTTCCTTTGTGTTTCCAAATTCAAGGAATGAGCCTCATTTATCATACACTAGTCTACATTAAGTGTGCTCTGTACATAGAGTTTTTGAAAGCCTGATATATTTTGGAAGTGGATGGTCAATCCCTCTTCCTAGTCTGTCTTAATTTGGATGCTTAGTTTTAGAACAATATAAATAAGACAAGCATTTTAATGACAACAACAACAACAAAAAACCTATGAAAGACACTTCCCTTACAGAAATAATCAATATATCCTGTGTCCCCCGTAACCCCAGCACATGTGTCTTGTCCCTTCCCTTTCCATGCTGTCAGCATCCCTTGCACTCCTGACTACTCTGTCCAACCACCTCCTTCCCCCAGTCACTTCTTGAGATGATGGCTTAGGCCACAATCACTTCTGTGATGTCTTGAACAATGCACTGGTGCCAGCCTCTCACACTGATGCTTGTCTTGTGTTTAGGAGGTTGTAAGTTAAAATCCTATTTACGAGCTTCAGGGGAATATTTTTTTTCTTTGGCAGTACTGGGAAAAGGCTCTTGCCCATGAGCTTCTGCTCCACGACTCGTTTTTTCTTCATTTCTCTGATCTTATTTTTGCACCACACTGCTTTCACAATATGACAATTTCCAGAGTGAGGGTAGGTCTCCTCTAGATCTGGTATATTAGTGTTGTTCAGGCCTGGGACTGAATGTCTTGCCTTGGAAGACTGATTGTTATTGAAGCTGGTAGAATTCTGGGAAGATGGGTGTTACCGATTAAGGAGATTAGAAAGTGGTCACAGATCCTGTCACATAATTTTATGGGGTTTCCAATGCTGAGTTAGGAGGTATATTATTTGATGGGTAGGTGGAATGTGTGGGAAAGAAAGGAAATTGATAGGATAATTTTTGTTAGAATTTGGGACCTGATAAAGGAAATGATGAAATAGGAAGACAAAACAACTGTTGATTTGATTCTATCTCCAGAGTAGTGCTGCCTTTTGTTTTGTTTGTTTGTTTGTTAACAAACATAAATGAGGGCTTTGATAGATTGTATAAAAACTATGAATGCTATAAGTCAAGATATTCCCTTCCTGAGCTTAATGCTTTCCTCTACAAAGGACTAAGCCAGTAAGTTATCAAAGCCACCATTTTTTAGATGTCACAGGAAAGATTTTTTTTTAATTTTTATTAAAAAGTATACACAGACAGATGGTTCTGTCTTAAAGGTGATAGTTCTCTGAACTGACAGGAAGACCGTTTCTTTTCCAGTTAAGTTATAAATACCAGCTTGTCCATCAAAGTTACTGGCTGAGCTATTTGTGGATGGCTTTAAGAGGGTTTATGCCAGAGAGGTACGAAGAATGGAAAATTTAGAGCCACTGGTTTTTGAGCTTTGAACTCTGAAACCATTGGTAGCAGGGTTTAATTACTAAAAGCACAAGCTTCATTGAATCAATTCAAAAGCTGAAAGATTTGAAAATCCCTAGTCTCAGGAGAAGATTAAATTTTCACTGAGGCAGTGGTTCACATAAAACTTTTTTAATCTTAAGAATTAACTGATACCCTGAATGCTTTGTCTTCAATCACGAGATCCATCAGTTCTTGACATTATCTAGACTACATCTAGAACATCATTGTAAAATATTTTAGGCATGTGTGCAGTGTCTATGAAAATTGTTTAAATGTAAATGTCATACTACCCTTGACAATTTTTGTCTTTATAAAACTATAGATTTGAAAAGAAAAATCTCCACCACTAGACCAATGAGGCAATATCATGATAGGTGGAGAAAACTGAAGTTGTCAATGATTTCAGTTGCTTGGGTCTACAATCAATACTCATGGTAACAACAGTTTGTCCAGAGCAAGTGGGAAACCCAAGAGCCAGTTTAGGTGCCCTCTCCTCTGACCCAAGCAGCACCTGGGGCCTTTCTGCCCCTTCCCTTTCCCCACCCTGCCATCCATTGTACCAGCCATGATGGAAGATGATGAGTAGCCTCGGATTCTACCTACACAAGATAAGGCATTCTGAAAATAGAAAAAGATGGAATACTACCAGACTCATTTTATGAAGCAAACATATCCCTGATACCAAGATCAGGTAAAAACAATAACAAAATAGAAAACTATAGGGTAATATCTCTCATAAACATAGATTCAAAAATTATCAATAAAATCCTGGCTAATAGAATCCAACAGAACATTAATAAAATACATCATGATCAAGTTGGGTTGATATCAGGAATGAAAGGAGGGTTCAACATAAGCAAAACAATTAATGTAATTTACCACATTAACAAAGCAAAAAATAAGAACCACATGACCCTATCCCTTTGACAAAATACAGCAAGGCTTCCTGATTAAAACACTAAACAAAATAGGAATAGAGAGGAATTTTCTCAAAACAGTGAAACCCAAGAGCCACCATCATTCTCTGTGGAGAGAAATTAATGTCATTTCCCTTTGTAATAGGAACTAGGCAAGGATGCCCACTATCACCTCTCCTATTCAATATAGTGCTGTATTAGTGAGAGCAATAGACAATACAAGGAAATTAGAGGTATACAAATTGGCAAAGAGGAGGTAGAATTATCTTTATATCCAGATCACCTGATAGTATATTTAGAAAATCCTAAAGATTCAGCAAGGAAACTATTGAACATAATTGAACAATTCAGCAAAGTAGGAACGTACAAGATAGACATAGAAAAATCATTTGGATTTTTTTTTTTAGAATGAAAAGGAGAATATAGAAATGGAGCTAAGAGAAACAATATAAATCACAATAGCTAACCATAAGGTAAAATACTTGGGAATAACTCTGACTAGAGATATAAGAGACCTATACCCAGAAACGATGAAAGTTATACAAGTGTTCAGATCTTTTGTTCATAGGGTTGCTATGAGTTGTCTATGACTTGACAGCACTTAACAACATACACAGAAAACTATAAAATACAAGAAACAAAAAGATATTTGGAGAAATGGAAAAACATACCATGCTCATGGATAGTAAGACTCAATATCATGAAAATGACAATTCTACCAAAGGCAATTTACAAATTCAATGCAATACCAATAGAAATACCAATTTTGTTCTTCAATGAGATGGGAAAGGCAATTTCCAACTTTTTATGGAAAGGAAAAAGACCTAGAATAAACAAAACACTACTTAAAAAGTGAGACAACATAGGTGGCATCACACTCCCTGATCTCAAATCCTACTATACATGATCTTGTGGTGTGACAGCATGGTACTGGTGTAACAGACACAGAGATTAATCAAATAGCACTGTGAAGCCTGAAATAAGCTCATCCACCTATGGTGGATGATTTTTACAAAGAGACGGAATCAGTTAAGTAGAGAAAGGACAGTCTCTTTAACAAATGGTATGATTAAAAAACCATCTGCAGAAAACTTAAGCAAGACCCACATCTCACACCTTATTAAAAAACAAACAAACAAACAAACAAACAAACAAACAAAACAAAACTAAAGGTAGACCAGCGACCAAGAAATAAAACCAAAGACTATAAAATTCAAGAGTGTTGAATATACCATGGACTTCTTTGATAACAAACAAATTCGTCTTGGAGGAGGTGAAACCAGGTTGCTGGTGGGAGGCAAAGCTTCTGATATATTTTGGACAAGTTACAAGGAGAGACCGGTCCTTGGAGAGGTATATCATACTTGGGAGGATGGAGGGACAGTGCAGGAGATGAAGACCCTTGATGAGATTGATTGATTTAGTCACTGGAGCAATGAGGGTTGGTGTGTTAATGACAATAAGGTTGGCACAGCATAGAGAAGGGTTTAGGACTTTTATACATAGGAGTGCTATGAGTCACAAGCGACTCGATGGAACATAACAACACCACAACAAAATAAAATTCATCAGAGAAAAGCTAGGAAAAACTCTAGAAGTCCTACAGTTTTCCAAGCATAATGAAAAACTTACAACCAGTGGAGTGTAGGGTGTTAATCATAGGTTTCCATAATTCAATGGCTGGGTGGGATGAAGGAAATAGGAAGTATCTTTTGTGAAAAACAATGTATTCAAACTTTGTAAATAAATCAAAATTAGAAAAAAGAAATATAAAAAAATAGATTAAGGGGATTTTCTAAGAATCAAATCCCTATGCACATCAAAAAGCTTCTCCAACAGAGTAAGAAGGAAACCCACACACTGAGAAAAATATTTGATAATGACATATCTGATAAGGGGCTTAGATCTAAAATTTATAGAACGCTGCAGAACCTCAACTAGGAAAATGTAAACAATCAAATCACAAAATGGGCACAGGATATGAACAAGCACTTCACCAAAGATGGCATTCAGATAACAGACACATGAAAAAAAATACTAAAAATCACTAGCTATTAAAGAGATGCAAAGCCAAACAACTATGAGATACCATCTCACCCCAGCATCAATATTGAAATTCAAGAGGACAGCAAAAATACAAATGCTGAGGTTGTAGAGAGATTGGAACTCTTGTTCATTGCTGGTGGGAACGTAAACTGATACAACCTCTATGGGAGATGATCTAACACTTTCTCAGAAGATTGGAAATAGAAATACCATTTGACCTAGTAATTCCACTACCAGGAATATACCCTAAAGAAACCAGAGCTTTCACATGAACAGATGTATGCACACCCATGTTTGTTGCTTCATTATTCACAATAGCAAAGATATTTCAACAACCCAAGTGTCCTTTAACAAATGGATGGATAATACAATGATGGTATATTCACACGATGGAATACTATGCAGCACTGAAAGCAAGTAACTCATAAAATATTACACAACATGGATGACCCTGGAGGACCTTATGCTGAATGAAATATCTCAATCACAAAAGGCCAAATACTGTACAACACCACTGTTACAAAACAGGACTGGTATTGGAGTTTGGGGGAAACTAAAATTAAGAGGGGAAAATAATGAACAATGCATAAAGCAGATGAAGGGAAAAATGTTTAAAAGAAATAATATGATTAAGCATTATTTGTATGACAACAGCCCAGAATAAGAGGTTTATTCCAAAATGAACTGGGAGAATAGTGGAGGGGGTGGAAGGAAATTATGCAGCAATTAATGCATTTTTTAAAAGTTATATTTAGGTAGTAAAAAAATGTGCAACAATGAATGAATGAAATTCAAACTTTTCTGTACACTTTTTTAAAAGGAACAAGAAAGAAAAGAAGTAAAAATACATGTTGCATTAGGAAAAATCTGCTAGCAATGACATCTCCTAAGTGCTAAGAACAATGATGTCAATTTAAGAACTAAGTTATGCCTGATGCAAGCTGTAGTTTTTTCAAATACGTCCTAGGCATACTTCATGATGGTAAAGGTGTAGAGTCTGAGAAAGAGAAGACTCTTATCAAGATGGTTTGACACAGTGCCTGTAGCAATGAACTTGAGCATATCAGAGATGGTGAAGCTGGTATAGGATAGGCCAAGTTTCAGATCTGTTGTTCATAGGTTCACTACAAACCATGGTTAATTTAAAGGTGCTTCATCTTGCTTGGATCTATAATTAACACCCTTGGATCAGCAGTCAAGAAATAAGGAGCTGCATTGCTGGGAAAATCTGCTGTTAGGGACCTCTCCAAATTATTGAGGAGGAATGATGTCAGTTTGAGGATTAAAGTGCATCTGATTCAGGTCATAATCTTTTTGATTACTTGCTATGTAGCTGAGAGCTGGACAATGAATAAGGATGACAGGAAAAGAATTGATGCCTTTGAGCTGTGGTGTTGGAGAAGAGCACTGAACATTTCATGGATGGCCAAGAGAACATGTTTTGATATGTTGATATGTCTTGAAGAAGGTGCAGCTGGAATGCTTTTTGGAGGCAAGAATGATGAGGCTTTCACCTCATGTACTTTAAGCATGTTGCTAGGAGGTGTTATTCTTTGGAGAGGGACATGATCCTGGGAAGGGTGGAGGATCAGTAAAGGAGAGGAAGACCATCAGTTGGATAGCTTGATACAGTGACTGTCACAGTGGGCTCAGTGTGTCAGGAAGCGTGAGGATTGCTCAGGATAGAAAAGGGTTCAGATCATTTGTTCATAGGGTCGCTATGAGCTGTAGTTGACGTGATGGCACCTAACAACAACAGCTAAATGTTATCTTCGATGTTAACAAAGAACAAAAAGATCAGGTATTGTTTTTAGATGTCATGATTTTGACCAGATTCATAGCGACTCTATGAGAAATGGAGCAAAACTTTGCCCAGTCTTGTACACCTTCATAATTTCCACCATGCCCATCATTTCAATTTACTCCGTCAGTCCATGTTATTGAGGATCTTGCTCTTTTTTGCTGACCCTCTACCTTTTCCCTAAGTAAACATAAAGCAGATCAGTAGAAGATGAGGTTGAGGAGGCAACTGATACAAAAGCATTGAGGGTCATATTGATAAAAATTAAAATTCTGAATTTTATTTTAATTATGATAGAAGAAGTCATTAGAGAATTTAAATAAGGTGTTGATGAGATTTATAATCATTCTGAATGGTTTGGAAAATGAGTGCTTAGCTGAGAAGATCGAAGTGAGGAAGCAAGTTGCATCAGTCATGTTCAAGTTTCAATAATAATTTATTCTAGCACTGACACAATGAAGAGTAAGAAATGGTTGGATTCGGAAAATTTTTGGATATGTACCAGATGGTGCTTGAGGGACTGGCTCTAATATGACTACAGAAGAGCTGATTAAAGGTCATTTATAGGTAGACAGAGGAACTATTTATATTCTATTTATATGTGGAAGACTGGGACAGGGAGTGTGGGAAGTGGTAATAAAACAAGATTTGTGTCTATAATAATTGACGTTTGAAGTGCTGATTAGGAAGTCAAGGGCATATTCAACTTGATACCTAAATATCTGAGCTTATAATTTAGGAACATGATCAAAGCTAGAAATAAGAATTTGGGAATCATCAATATCGGAGTGATAATTAAAGCTCAAGATCTGAAGGGTACCTACTAAAGAGAGTAGAAGAAGTTCACTCCTACATCTTAAAGTCTGAGATATAAAGACGAAAAAAGATTAAAATCAGAATTGTCTACAATCCCAGAAGCAAAAGAAAAGTGGCCAATATATTAAATGGTTACTGAGAATTGAAGAAATATAAACAATGAGTGGATACAAGTTTTTCCTGTTTTAAGAACTTTGTTCTGGAAAGAACAGAAGAATGTGGTTTTACCTGGAGGTGGAGCTGAGAAAATTTTTGTTTGTCTGCTTGTTTTTCTGAAAAGGAAAATAATAAAGAATGTTTGTATGTCCTTGAACATGATGGGGTAGTGAAATTGGCAGGGCTAATGTGATAGAAATAGCAAAAAATAAAGCCCCAGGAATAGATGGTATACCAATTGAAGTATTTCAGATAACAGATGTTGCCCTGGACGTGCTCACCAAGTTGTGCCAAGAAATCTGGAGAACAACCACTTGGCCAACTGACTGGAAGAGATCTATATTTGTTCCCATTCCAAAGAAAG
>NW_006399763.1:21938010-21948447 GCF_000299155.1 Elephantulus edwardii
AACAACAACAAAAACAACAACAATGTGATAAATGAAAGCATGATTATCAGAGTGCTCCAGTAATCATTATCAGAGCAATGTTTCCTAAGATGGAAGACTATTAAGAATGCTTGTATGTCCTTGACAGAGGTGGAGTAGTGGGAAAGTCTTGTGTGTTAAATCAAGATAATGATTACCACAGTGCTGCCAAGGAGCTCTGCTGGCCTAGTCAGTCCATAGAGAGTTGTCTTGTTAACCCAAAGGCAGCACTTTTCTGGCAGTTCAGAATCAGATCCACAGGATAAAGATGGGTTATCTCCTTTACTATGATCAACAGTCCCTGAAACCCCACTGGAAGGTGAACTATCAGTGAAGTCTGACTTGATAATATTTCATGAGTTTATATGATCAGTGAAGGTCATTACTACCAGAGTGAAGCTCTTGAGGAGTCTGGAGGGATAAAATGGAGATGTTGACTTTAATACCATAAAAGCTTCTTCCTTTGTAACAGGAAGGAACATTGTGTAGAACAAAGGGTCTGGTCCTAGTTGTCACAGAGTTGATTTTGACTCATAGAGACCCTGTAGATGTAGAATAAAACCATTATATAGAAGTTGGAATTTTTAATTTCAATTAAGGTTCACAAAGCAATAAATTTTTCAGTTAAGCAATCGCAAGCATTTTGTTCTAGAACATTAAATTTAAGGATGACAATGTAATTGCACTTTCCCCACTTCCTCTCTGTAATTCTTACTTCTATTCCTCCTTTTATATCTATGTCTTCTCTTTGTTTAGTGAAGTTGTGACATGAACATATGCATGCACATCTGTGTTCATTGAAGCGTTATTTACAATAACAAAGATATGGAAATAAGTCAAATGCCCAGCAATCTATGAATGGTTATAGATACTATAGGACATTCATACAATGCAGTATATGCAACACTAAAAAAACAACAAATTTGCAGAATACTGAATAAGTAGATGCATCTAGAAGTAACTGTGCTAAGTGAAATAAGTCCATCCCATAGAATAAATATTTTATGCAGAGTTTTGAATGTCTGCAACCTTTTAAAAGCAGACTGTCATCCCATTTATAATTTGAACTACCAATCTTCATACTAATAGTTTAATATTGCAGCTCAAGGACAGAATAAAGTGATAAAATGTTATATTTATGAAAAAATGAAGTAGATTTCATCTGTTTTTATTAATTCGTGTTGAATCACAGAGATGTAACTTGCTGTAATAGTTGTTTATTGATGAAAAATGAAATATTTGGAGAGCTGTCAAGGGGTATGGAGCTGTAACAGCAACCTGAAGACAGAAGGTTTTATTCCACCAGCTGCTCCAAGGAAAAAGATGAACAATCTCTTCCTGTACAATTTACAACCCTTCGGAACCCACTAGAGGATAAGCTATGCGTTAGTTAGTTCTGACTGGCAAGCAACTCAGTTGCTGGAAGTCATTTGCAAAAAAGAATATAAATTTTAGAGTCTTAAAAAACAGAGGACATTTATTATTCGATAGTCCTATGGTTCTTCATCTTCTGGATCAATTACAAGATTTCAGCCAAGATATTAGTGAGGTTGTATTAATCTCAATGCTTGACTGAGTGAGAATCGTGTCATGTCCATTTCTTAATAGTGCTACTACTCACAGCGGCTTTCCTCCTCCACAAAGAAGGATACAATATGGAAGTTATAAGGTTGTGTTAGTAGTTTTTTAAAAATTTAATCTATGAACTTACATTATACTGCTTTTGCTTGGATTTACTTGTTAGAAATAAGCAAGTAAGTCCAGCCACACTCAAGGAGAGTATCATACAAATGTGTAATCATGAAGAGGTATGTGAACCATGTTACAGGGTATTTACCAAAAACACTTGGACTAATGGGACAGAGCAAGTGCCTATAGAGTTGAGAGCAGATAGGACAGATGTAAAACTCTAAGAAAGAAAAAAGTGAAAGTTTTGACAAGTTGAATTCTCACTTTGCTTTGATATGGGGGATGAATGTAATTTAAGTGTTACTGTATCAGAGTTACATTAAGCTTGAACTCTAAGAACAGTATTTGGATAGAGATTTCGACCTAAGTAACACAGGGGATGCACATGCACTCACAGGTTTCTTTTTGAGGTCAGTTGGTGCTAAGGGATACATCCTTTCATGTGATTAGTTCTCCTTCTTGTTGTTATTTTCTTCAATAAAGTATAGTTTAGAAAGATAGGTTTGAAATGAGGAAAAGAACTTTGAAGAAACTAGTAGAATGAGATCATTGTTGTTTTTATGTACTATTATTGAGCTGGAACTGGTCTATAGCTGACCATCCTGTGGGTTTTTAAAGTCATTTAATCACCTGGGAGAAGACTGCCCATTTTTCTGAAATCCTTGAAGCAGCTAGTGGACTTGAACAGTCTGTCTTGGGGATTGTAGCATAACTTCTTGCCACTATGCCACCAGATAGACCATGGTAAAGCACTTAATATCCTGAAATTTGGCTAAACCTATCAGTTATCATTTTATTTCAAGGCATGTATTTTTAGACTGAGTCTTTACAAAAGGCCTTTCCACAGCTTCTTGGTGTATAGGAAGCAAGGTTACAATTTCCAAACACATACTTTCTCGTGGAGACACACACACACACACACACACACACACACTGATAGAGTCAGAGAATAATGTCCTTTGCTATACATTCTTCTCCTTTTCTTTGAAGCATCAACAACCTTCAAGTTGACTTTGCTCACTTAGCTACAATCTACATTTTCCCACCTCTCTTAAAGCTAGTCATGCTTCTATTACATTTAGACCCTTGTAATGTGAAGAGAAGTTATTTGTTAACGTTTATAGGTACTTTGGACCTTTTCATTACCCATGGAACCTACATTACTCATTGATATTTTCAGTCTGTCAGAGTTCTTTTAATTCTTCTCTCCTAGTTTTAATCATGCTGTTATTTTGTGAAGATCTGTACAATTGCATGAATCTGGAAAACAGGTCTCCAGGGTATGCAGAGAACTCTGGTCAATTGACTTGAAGAGATCCATATTTATTCCCATTTGAAAAAAAAAGGTAACCCTACAGAGTGTGGAAATTATCAAACAGTATCACTCATATCACACACAAGCAAAATCCCACTGCAGATTATCCCCAAACTATTGAAACTTCACATTGACAGAAAAGTTCCAGAAATATAAGCTGGGGTTAGAAGAGGTGATGATACTAGAGATATTATCACCAATGTCAGATGGATCTTGGCAGAAAACAAAGAATACAAGAGGCATGTCTATCTGGGTTTTATCAGCCATGAACAGGCATTTTACTGTGTGAATCACAACAAATTACAGCTAACTTTGAAAAAAAAAGGAAATGCCAGAACATTTAATTGTGCTCATGTGAAAAATACACTCAAACCAGGAAGTGGTCCTCAGAAAATGCAGACATACTGAATAGCTAAAAATCAGGAGTGGAGTAAGTATGTCAGAGATGCATCCTGCGTCCACACCTTTTCAATATATATGCAGAACAGATAATTCAGGAGACTGGGCTTTATGAGGAAGAAGGTGACGTCAGGATTAGAGGAAGACTCATCAACAGCCTACATTATCCAAATGACACAATCTTGATTGCTAAAACTTAAGAGGACCGGAAGTACTTACAGCAGAAGGTCCAACACTGTAGTTTTCAATATGGATTGAAGCTCATCATTAAAAAAAACCCAAATAATCTCACCACTGGACCAATTGACACCACCATGATAGAGAAGAGATTGAGGTTACAGTTACAGCTTGCTCGGCTCCACAATCAATACACTTGGCACCAGTTAGGAAATCAAAAGACGCATTGTGTGGGCAAAACCTGCTGCCAGGGACTTCTCCAGAGTATTGAGAAGCAAGGTGTCAGTCTGGAAACTAAGGTACACCTGATCCAGGCATAGTCTTCACAATATCTTGCTATTCATTAGAGAGCTGGACAATGACTAAGAATGACAGAAGAAGAATTGGTGCCTTTGAGCTGTGATGCTGGAAAAGAGTCTTGAACATATGAAGGACAGCCAAGAAAACAAATGGGTTTTGGAGAGGATAAAAACAAGATTCTCCTTGGATGTTAGAATTTTGAAGCTCTGTCTCATACAATTTGTGTACTTGTCCAGGAGGGACCAGTACTTGGAGGAGGACATCATGCTTAGAGGGGTGAAGACTGCACAGATGAGGAAGACTCTGAATGAGATGGATTGATACAGTAACAGGGACAATGGGTAAAATGTGTCAGAATCAGTGAAATTGTTTCAGGATAGGGCCCACTTCAGAGCTGTTGTACATAGAGTCGCTATGAGTCTCAGGAAACTCAACAGCCAATAACAACAATGGCAACAACAATCCTACCACTAGAGTTCACTTTGGGCATATGTATCCCTCATAATTGTATCAAAATTGATATTATACTCAAGCAATTGTTTTTGTTTGTTACAAAATATTTTTCATTACTCAAAGGGGCCCTGGTAGTGCAGTTGGTTGCTTGTTGGGTTGTTGAATGAAAAGTCAGCAGTTCTAACAGTTCTATGATACATCTTCAAGGATATGAACATGTACGGCTAAGAACAATTGATAACAGTGCATCTAAATCCCAAAATCAATGTCCATAATAGTCTATGTGTTTCCTACTGCCAAAGGGGCCCTTTAGAGTAGTGAGAGAAGATCTTCAGCCTGAAACCTAAGTGTCCCTTTTCAGCAGGAAGTAGCTAAGAGAATACACCATCCCCTTTTCCTTATGAATCAGGGTGAAGTCTCAGGGAGGAGTGATAGGGAATGGCAAAGGACACACTGTAAAAGGAGATTAATCAGAACTGGCTTTGACAAGCACTGTGGCAATTAGACAATTAAAACAGACTTTCAAGGGGGGGAAAAGAGGAACAAACTACGGAGGAGGGTAGAGAAAATAGTGCAACAATGAATGAATGGAAACCTAAAATATCTTTAAATTCATTAAAATTAACAAAATTTAATTAAAAAATAAAATAAAATTCAGCAGTTCTAATCCATGGGAAATGTAACACACTCCTAACATAAAGAGGTACATTCTCAGAGACCTGACAGAGGTCCACCATGATTTGGAATCACCTAGAATGCAATGGAATTTGGGATTTCCATTGCTGAAAATACAGGTGTGTTCAGAGTAGAATATAATTCCCTCATGAAAAGGTCTAGAGCAAAATGTCTCACCATTCATTTCTACCTTCCACCTTTGTCCCAGATTAAAATAGAAAGTATAATATGAAACAGGCTAATCATGTAGATGGAAACATCAACTTAAACATGACAAAACAGTAGAATAAATGAGATCTGTGTCCCTGAAGTACTTCATAGAGTAGAACTACACTGACACCCCAACACCTGAGACTATTACGTGGGAGACAATGATGAGCTTCTGTTGTGCTTGAATAAAGACATTTTGTGGAATTAGCAAAAATAGTACAACTGCCTAATATATTATTATTGATTGCAGTATATGTGATTCAAAGTTTACGTAAATAATTATTGTAAACTTCTAGTACTATTTAGGATTCTTGGGGCCTAGAAGGTAGTGAGTTGCACTTCTAAACCCACGGAAGTTAATTTGAACCCACCAGTTGCTCCATAGGAAAAAAATGGGTAGTCTCTTTCCATGTAATTTATATCCTCTGAAAATCTCACTAAAGGATCAGATAAGAGTTATGTAATGTCCTGGATTGAAGCTCAACATCAAGAAAACAAAGATTCTCAACACTGGGACAATTGGTATCATCATGGTAGACAGTGAAGAGAGACTGAGATTGTTAACAGCTTCAGTTTGCCTGCATCCACAATCAACATTCTTTGTACCAGCAGCCAGAAAATCAAAAGATGAATTGCACTGGGCAAGTCTTCTGTCAGGGACCTCTCCAGAGTACTGGAGAGTAATGATGTCATTCTAGAGACTAAGGTGCTCCTGATCCAAGCCATAGTCATTGCAATTATTTAGTATGCATCAGAAGGCTAGCCAATGATTAGGGATGATAGAAGGAGAATTGATGCTTCTGAGCTGTGGTGCTGAGGAAGAGTAGTAAATATGTCATGGACTGCTAGGAGAACAAACAAGTTCATCCTGCAGAAGATGAAACCATGCTTCTCCTTGGAGGCAAGGATTCTGAAGCTCCATTTGACATACTTTTGCAAGGAAGCACCAGACCTTGGAGAGGGACATCATGCTTAGAAGGACAGAGGGATAGCTCAAGAGAGGAAGACCTCTATGGGAAGGATTGACTCAGTGGCTGGGGTAATGGAGGTAGGTGTGTTGGAATCACTGAAGCTAGCTCAGGATAGGAGTGCAGTCTTCAGAACAGTTGTACATAGGGTTTCTATGAGTCACAGATGACTCAACAAAACACAACAACAACAGCACAATGTTATATCTTATGTTTCTACTTGCTCTTAAGTTTATGACTCTTACATTCACTGATCATTTTTCAATGTTGAGTTATTGGTGAATTTGCCACATAGTATAAACAAAATTGTGAGGTAAACTTCGTATGTCCCTAGACCTTGGTGTCCATGTGAAAATAAATAAATACATATATACATACATACTCACATATATACATAAATAAAATGGTGCCCTTTTATATAGCAGGCAGTAAGTATGCTGCCACTTGAACTATGGTGTCTATATGGAATTTAAGGGTTGGAAATAGAACAGGGGCATGAATTTGTCTGTTTGCTCTACAGTCTTGTAAAGTTGTGGATGAAGCAAGTCTTACAACATCAAGTGATTTAGACAGAAAGGAAGTGCTTTTGGGTAAGTGTGTAACCAGAAGGAATTTACAGGATGAAGTGTGCCAACACTCTATACTCTTAATGTTCCATGAAGAGGCATGCAAGGGTGAAATGAATCTAAAAAGTGTAAAATGCAGAAGGTCTTGCAACCCATAATCTATGTATAAGACTGGAAAGGGTGGCCATGTACATGCTTAGAGAGGGGTGAAAAAGGAGCCAAATTAGCTAACAATTTGTTCAGGGACTTTCAGTTCCAAAATTGTAAAATCAGAGAGTTTTTGTTTGTTGTTGTGTTGGTTTTTCTCCCTTTATAGTGATAATAACATCTGAAGGCCTGAATTTTTTTCCCCAGCCTTTTCCTTTGAGTAAGAGTGTCCACAGCTCACAACGAGCCTATTACTAGGCTCTCAAAAGTGATCCTCTAGTGTCTTTTTGAATTTGTGCACAAAATCCCTGTCTTTCCATAACTGATGAGAGGAAAGACTTAGCAAGACTTTCCTTGAATTATTGTGGTGTCAAGGCTTTATTGTTCAAAATGGCTTTGCTAGTCATTGACTTTGACTTTGTCATGTGGACAGGTGGGAATATGTGAACAGAGTTTGTTAGCCTATCCACAAGAACACTGGCTAATTTTACAACTAAATTGAGCAGATTCAGTGGCAAATTTTGAGACTCTTACCACCAGCAAAGAAGCAGGTATGCCGTGCATGTTCTTTGGGGCCAGAGATTCTTGCACTAGCAAGCATCTACAGCAGCAACAAACATGACTGAAGCAGAGAACTAGAGACTTGACATGAGATGGAGTTGACCTTGAGACTTCTACCCTATGGAATCAAAACTAAAGCCTTTGTATAATTTTGTTGGAACACTAGAGGAGAGCTATAAATTGTCAGGACTGACAGCCTTGTAACCCTGGCCTAAGCTGCAAGGCTCAAGGCTGAGGTGTCTATGAGCACATTTTGAAAGCTGTCTTAAATGGTGAATTACAGCCTTTGACTTCCCTAATACAGCTCTTTTATGTGTGGTATTTGAGCAACCACAATTAATTGTGGACAGAGTAAAACAGAAAGATTAGTGTTGGGATGATTAGAAAGAGATGTGGGAGCATGAAGGCGAGAGCATGTCTGATCTCATGGAAACTGGTTTTGTTTTGTTGATGTTGCCAGGAATGATTTCCCCTTTGTAGAGTTTGTAGATATCAGACATGGCTGTCCCACCATTGCCCTTGATTTTTTACAACTATTAATTCTTACAGATACTTTTTTATGAATATCAATCCTCCCTAATTCTAAGTATAACAAATATTTACTAATTTACAAATATGAACTTAAAAATATTCTGATAGACTTTTGTAGTTGCAGACTCTGGGGCAGTTATGTTTCTTTTATAAATGAGATAATATTGCATATATGGCGAAGATGGACGGGGAAGAGCTTGAGATTGTTCACAGCTTCAGTTTGCTCGGCTCCACAGTCAACACTCTTGGCACCAGCAGCCAGGAAATTAAAAAAACGTATTGCAATGGGAAAGTCTGCTGTTAGGGTCCTCTCTAAAGTACTCAAGAGCAACGGTGTCTCTCTGGAGACTAAGGTGCGCCTGATACAGTCCATGGTCTTTGCAATCACTTGTCATGCATCAGAGAGTTGGACAATGACTAGGGAGGACAGAAGGAGAATTGATGCCTTTGAGCTATGGTGCTGGAGAAGAGTACTGAATGTACCATGGACTGCTAGGAAAACAAACAGATTCATCCTAG
Source organism: Elephantulus edwardii (assembly GCF_000299155.1). Lineage (NCBI taxonomy): Eukaryota > Metazoa > Chordata > Mammalia > Macroscelidea > Macroscelididae > Elephantulus > Elephantulus edwardii. The sequence goes on from NW_006399763.1 coordinate 21,946,539, forward strand.
AGAGGGTTAAACCAGGCTACTTCTTGGAGGCAAGGATTCTGGGGCTTCGTCTGACATACTTTGGACATGTAAGGAGAGACAGGCCCTTGGAGAGGGACATCATGCTTGGGAGGGTGGAGGGACAGCGCAGGAAGGGAAGACACTCTATGAGGTGGATTGATTCAGTGACTGGGGTAATCAGGATGGGTGTGTCAGAGGCAGTGTGATTGGCACAGGATAGAGCAGGTTTTAGGGCTGTTATACATAGGGTCGCTATGAGTTGCAAGCAACTCGACGGCACATAACAACAGCAACATTGCATATATAGCACTAGCAATTGTGTTTTACAAACATCCATTATGCATAACTTTTCACATTAGAAAGCATAGGTCTATTCTTTCAATGGATGCAAAGAACTTCATTGTATAGGCAATAACCTCACCCATGTTTCCATATTAATGAGCATTACATTCTTTAAGATATGGCATAATCCTGGGTATTGGAAAGTAGAGGCTACTTTGGTTTTTTTAAATTCTTTTTTCCTTTTATTTTCTTTCTGACAGAAATCCCTCACAGTGGTAACTGTTATAACTTTAAATAAAATTCAATTTCTTAAAAATACATTAATGAAAAATATTTACCTGATTTTGATACTAAATTCTGAAAATTTTTCTATTAGTATACATAGTTTCTCTCCACATATAATATTAAAATACTCAATATATATTAGTATAATTCAATCATTATGTATATTTTCTATATTAAATAAAGAGAGCTCTGGTGGGCTAGTGATAGGAGACTGCTGTAATATTAAAGATATGTGCTTAGAATGTACCATCTGTTATGAGGGAGAAGGAAGGATAATCTTGCATACGCACTTTACTGCCTCTGAAAATGGGCTGGAATTTTGGTACAAAGCTGGAGCTATGTATTAATTTTGACTTGATAGCACATAAAAAACGACAACAACAACAACAACAACATCATATTAACTAAGGGAGCTCTGCTGGTCTGCTAGTAAGGAGTTGTGTTGTCAACCCAAAGATAGGTAGTTTGAATTCACCATCTACTCCTAGGAGAAAAATAAGCAATCGTTTGTGCAATTTAAAGCCTCTGAAAAGCCACTGGTTGGTTAACTATGCATTGGTTCCTGACTCAATGGCACATAACAATAACAGTACATTAAGTAGATTTATTTCTTCACATATTTCTTTCACAACAAGACTTTCCAACCTAGAACATGCTATTTAATGTCTTGATTACATAAATTACTTGTTCCCCAGAGAATTCTTATAGCTGTTAAGGTCCAGTATTAGTATTTTTAAAATACATATTTTTGTTTAAAAATAAATTAACTTGATAGGTTTAAATTTTTTTTCTATATGTCAAAAATTCTCTCATGTCCTTTACATTCTCCTCAGACTCTGTCCTTTTGACATTATTGATCCTATATTTTTAGTACTGAATACTTGAATGGAGGAATCTGGGTCTAAATTAATAATTAATTTTTTTAGTACCTGTGGGATTTTTATACTCTTAATTTATATTTTGTAAAGATATTTAATATTTAGCATTTTCACTCTCTGTCTAGTTTCCACCTCTAGAATCATGCTCCTTTTGATTAATAAATTCAGATTTTCATTAATTTATATTTTTAAGTATTTTTCTGTTCCATTTACTTCATTATATTTTCTATGTTTTAGATCTCCATTTACATTTTCTATATTTTTCCACACACCACCCCCCACAATAAATTACATGTTTTGTTCCTTTTCAGGTATATTCAGCACCATGCTCCTTGCTCTGTGTAGTGGAAATGGTCTCATAAAAGGTATCTGTTTTTCCCGTCATGTATCCCTTATTTCAGGAAAGGACCTCTTCAATTGGGTTTCATGTCTATGTAATTGAATTAAGTAGAGTCTGCAATTAT
>NW_006399763.1:21948547-21955979 GCF_000299155.1 Elephantulus edwardii
TCAGTTTTCATTCTTCATGTGGCTTTGACAGTTGTCAAGACAACAGTATATAATTTTGTTGTTGTTGTTGAGTATCATCGAGTTGAAACTCACCCATAGCTGCTGCAGAGCTGTTGGTGGATTCGAACCATCTGACTTCGGGTTTGCAGTGCAGGTTCTTACCACTAGGCCACCTATTGCTTTTTTTTCTTCTTTGCTGAGTTTCAGGGGGAAAATAAAAACATGCTCTTTCAGTTACATTTTATTGGAAATATATAATCAGAATTGTTCTCAATATGTCTTTAACTAATGGCATAGGCTATCCTAGTCCCAAAAGCCCTAATTCCCATAATGGAAAATTTAGCTGCAGTAAATTTGTTTGTAATGTCATAGCCTGGCTACTGAGGAAAGCAAAAGAGAAAATTTTTTCCCACGTAAGATTTTTAAAAAATTATGTTTCATTCATGTACATTCTTGTCTGGGTTTTGGTTGTTGTTGTTGTTGTGTTGGTTTGGTTTTTTTTTTTAATTTTTTCCTCCCTCTTTTCCTTCACCCACCAAACTCTTTTCCACCTACCAAACTCTATTTCCTCCTCTCCCCACACTCAGCTTTTCTACCTTCTCTCCTTCATTTTTTATATATCCACACACATCTCAGTCAGTGGTTATCTTTCTGTTTTTACAATAATGGTCTTATACAGTATTTGTTGTTTTGTGCCTGAGTTAGCTCCATCAGCATAATGCTCTCTAGCCTCTCTCGTGTTTAGTATTTGTCAAAATCATTGCACCTGAGTGCTGCATAGTATTCCATCGTGTGGATGTGTAAATGTTATACAGTTTCTCAATGCAGCTATTTGTAAAATAGAATTTTAAGAATAAGAGAGAACAGTATGTCATTTGTGGGGAGTCTTTGGCATTTTCTCTGTTTTTCTAAAACGGAAGATGTTCTTCTGGTTTCTTCTCTCCTCTTTATCTTAACTTCCTGAAGGAATGTTTGTACAGATAGACTGTGAGAAAAAATATTTCAAAGGATAAAGAAGCAGAATATGAGATTAAAGATTTAAAAGAATGCTTGCTCACTGCCATCTAGACAATTTTTATTCATAACCACTTTTCACTGGATTTCTGTGGATTTAAATCTTAATGGGAGGAGATTGCTTTTCTTTCTCTATTGGAATGACTGGTAAGTTCAAACCACTAATCATTTGGTTAGCAGCCTGATACATTATGTTGCCCTATCCTTGTACCATCTTCACTATCTCTACCATGCTCCAGCTCATTATTTCAGTCACTGTTCCAATCCATCACATTGAGCATCTTCTTCTCTTTCTCTTACTGTCTTTCTCAATCTGATGCCTTTTTCTAAAGGCTGCCTCTCTTGACATCATGCTCAAAGTATGTGAGGCTAAATTTCACTATCCTTGACTCAAAAGGACCCCAGTAATACCTCCTCAAAGATAAATTTGCTTATTCTATTGGTAGTCCATGGGATATTCAATACTGTTCACCAAAGTCACAATCTAAAGGCATGGGTTTGTCTTTTGGCATACTCATTCATTATCCAACTTCCAGACACATTTAAAAAATTTGGAAATTTTATGATTTGGATCAGGCACACCTTTATCTTTTAAAAGACATCAATGCTCTTTAGTACTTTTAAAAATACTGATTTGCCCAAGGAAACACGTTTTTAGAATTATGGACTTCTGTTACCATTGGTGTTGATTGTGGATCCATGTAAAATAAAATCAATCATTGACAACTTCAGTCTTTCATCATATTGCCTATTGGTCCAGCAGTGAAGATTCCCCCCCCTTAATGATAAGGAATACCACATGGTATATAATCAAGTAAGATTACATCAAGATTATGTTCTTTCTCCATACATATTAACTTTGTAAGATAAGAAAATATTTGAGAAGCTGGACTTACACAAAGAAGATTGTGGCATCAGGATTGGAAGAAGCAGCAGCAATAATTTGTTATGCACACAACACAGTCTTGTTTGCAGAAAGTCATGAACACTTGAAGCATTTACTCAAGAAAATAAAAAAAACCCCTACAGAATACATAAATCTGCCAAATATGGCTAGAATTAGAAGAAATGAGGCAAAATTCATTCTTCCATAAGATTTGACTATATAAAATATAGAGCAACATTTTTATAGTTCTATATAAATTATAACTGAATACCTTATTGAGTGCCAAAATAAAAGAGAGACATCAAGTGAAAGTTGTAACTGGGGTGCTTATTGTTTTAAATAAAAAATGTTTTATATTGGCTTACTTACAAAGTTCATACATAATGTTTTTCACACCAGATCTTTCCCCACCTTTCCCTCCATACATCAAATTGTGCAACCTTATGATTAAGCACCACCGCCCTTGCCCATCCTATTGACTCTGCTCCCCCCACCCCATTGGATCTTCATATACATTCTGCACATTCTACAACAATGGTCTTATATAGTATTTGTCCTTATGGGACTGAGTTCACTTAGCATAACCCTCTCCAGTCCCTCCCAAGTTAGAGAGTACTTTACAGGATCATTGATCCTGTGCATAGTTTTCTGTCGTCTGAATGGACAATAATTTCTCAATCCATTTGACTGTGATTGGACATTTGGGTTATTTACATGTTCTTGCTATGGTGGAACACACTGCTATGAACATTGGTGCACAAGTCTCTGTTCCTCAGTTGTCATTTTCTCAGGGTATATTACAAGCAGTGGAATAGCTGGGTCATATGGAATTTCTGTGTTCAGCATTCTGAGAAAAGATCAAACTGACTTCCAGAGCAGTTGTACTATTTTACAATCCCATCAACAATGTAAAAGGGTTCCTATCTCACCAAATCATCTCCAACATTTATTACTTGCTTCCCTGATAAACTTTGCCACTTCTACTGGGAGTGGTCTTTTAGACAAAGCTGATGAAATTTCATCTCACATACTTTGGACACGTTGCTGGGAGAACTTATTCCTTGGAGAGGGACATCATGTTCGGAAAGGTGAAGGGACTGTGATGGAGAGGAAGACCCTCAACCAGGTAGATAGATACAGTGATTGCAGCTTGAGTGTTTCAGAGATTATGACCATGGCACAAGATAGATAGGCGAGGGTCTAAATCTGTCGCTCACAAGGTTGCTATGTGTCGTACTAGATGTGACAGTAACTAACAAGTATAACATATTAAAAAAGATGCTTCAGTGGCTTATGGTAGGAAGATGTGCTGCCAATACAAAGGTACATGGTTCTAATCCACCATCTGCTCTAAAAGAGAAAGAGGGACTATCATCTCTAGTGCAAACTATCTACTGGCTCTGAAAACCTACTGGCTAGTCAGTTATGGGTCGGCTCCAATTCTGCAGTACTTAACAAGAGAATATTAAAAAATATTAAAGATACTTGAATCTTGTTAAACACATCATCTATCTAAATGAAACCAACACAGAATTTGTATGAAACAGTGTAAAAGGGAGATCTGATGGCCTACTCGTAAGGAGGTGTTCTATAAACCCAAAAGCACAAGGTTTGACTCCAGTACATGCTTCACTGAAGATCTCCTCTCATATGATTTACTGCCCTTGAAAATCTGAAGCCAGCTATGGGTTGGTTCTGATTCTTTGGTACATAACAACAACAATAGTGAAAAAGTTACCCTTTTAATTCTCTAAAAGTACAATAATGTATCCTTTATTGAATAAAGTAGTTGATATGTGAAGTAAAATAATTTATCCTTTATTGAAATATTGCAACTTTCACAAGCTTTTACATGTCCTAACTGGAGGGGCGAAATGCAAATTAAAGGTGACTGTTCACAGGAAAAAAATTATATTGAGAACATTTCAGTAGTATAACTCAGGCAATGAAAGCACCTGAAACATTTTCATTCTTAGAGTCAACTTCAGGAAACTTTGAAGTCTATTTTGTATCAATAGAAATAAAGAGTCTTGTGACCAGTCACAGAATTAAGCAAATGATTAGTTTATGACTATGTAGCTTAAACCCACATAACTAAGTAATGGAATTCAACAACATTAATCTCTGGATAAGTAAAGAGCTGTAATTCTACTGCTATCCATTCAGTTTCAGTGTCTTTCCATAGGCTTCTTAGGCTTTAAATATGGGAAGAGATTCCCATCATTCTCTCATGAAGTTACTAGTGGATTCAAAACACCAATCTTCCAGTTAGTAGCCTCATATGCTTCATGGAAACGTAAAATCTAGATTTTGTTTTTCAAAGTAACTAGTCAATGCTATTAAAAATCTACTGGCATATTATTTTTATTACATTCATGATCAGGAATGACATTTTATTTCAAGTTTAAAATTTCAGCAAATGTCTCAGTACAATCTCTTTAATAGCTACTCCAATAGGCACTAATTGCAGATATGTACCACACAATTTCTCTAGATTTATACAATTTAGAAGTCCCTTCTCTGATGCAAAGGTTAGTAAAACATAATAAAATGGTACATTTTTATTATAATCAATTTTCTGACTTCTTTTAACCCTCTGGTAAAAATTACAAACCAATGTAGTGCCAATTATTAAATATAATTTATTTTTACTTTTCACTGTTAATTTATTACTCTGTATTTTCAGCATATTGTTTTTCTTGAAATGTAAAGAAAAATGCAATATTTAAGTGAGAAATTGAGTGAGAAAACTATATTTCCTAAGTTTAAACTTTTCATGATATGACAAATATTTGTGAAGTAAATATGACTTAAATACCTGCCAATGCTAGTAATTTTTCTACTCAAGATAAGTCCTAAAAGAGAGCACATATTTATCCCAGAAACAATGCAGTCAAGGAAAATATTTTAAAAAGCTATTTAATCACATAATAGGATTATTCTATCAGAAACATGACTGTTGTTAGCACCTTTTACTCTAGACCAGTGAGGTTGGAAGAACTAGATAACAACATACCACCACTTCATGTGATTTTTCTTGCACTGGAGCATCATCCAGAATTCATTCCCACATCCAAATCTTATACTCATTGCTGGCAAGTTTATTGTGACTCATAGTGACCCTATAAGACAGGGTAATGTTGCCCATGTGTTTTCCAAAGCTGTAATCTTTATGGTTCTATTAATATCTATTAATGTCTGAAGATTACAGAAGAAGAATCAATGCCTTCTAGTTTTGGTGCTGGAGAAGAATATTGAACATACCATGGACCACTAAAGAAACAAACAGGTCTGCCTTAGAGAGGTTGAAACCAAGTTTCTCCTCAGAGGCAAAAGTTTTTCAGCTCTGTTTTACATAATTTGGGCACATGGCCAGGGAGAGATGTCTTTGGGGAAGGATATTATGCTTGAAAGAGTGGAGGAAAAGCGCAGGACAGAAAGACCCCTGATGAGATGGCTTGACACAATTACTAGGGTAATGGGGGAAGGTGTGTTGGAGTCAGAGAGACTGGCTTAGGATAGGACAGAGCTCAGAGCTATCATACATAGAATTGCAGATCACTCGATGGCACATAACAAAAGCAACAAAAATCTTTATGGAAGCCAACTGCATAAAACTGCTTGCATGTTCAAGTATCAGGTGAACAATTAACAACTGCATATATAATTAAGTCAAACTCACTACATTAAGTTTATTCTGACTCATAATTGCCTTCCATTGGGTTTCTCAGTCTTAAAAAAATTGCCTCATCTTTCTCTTGTGGAGCAGTTTCAAAATGCCAAGCTCTTGGTTTGCTGCTCAAGATTTAAAATATGACTTCACCTGGGCTCCCAAATGCTGCATAAGTACATATAATTTTTAGAAACGATAGGCCCAATATCTGAAATTAGACTAGGATTTTTTATCATATTATAAAGTAAGTCTTTGTAGAATATAGAAAGTAAGTTAGAATTTATTGAAATTAGAATTGAAGAACACAATCTAAATACAATCTAAATAATCTGCCTATGATTATGAAGCCTGCATGCCAGCGTGGCTAGGATGTAGTGTCCAGTCGTTTGAACAAGCACTGACTTAGATGTTGTTATGGTGTAGGAGCACCTGAATCATCAATTAGTCTTAAGTAATTAAATAAACAAATAATCATTACTTAATATTGCTATTATTAATATTAATAATTAATAACTAATTAATAAATTAGTCTTAAGTAGAGAAAATAGTCATAGTGGCTGGGCCTCAACTAATCAGTTGAAGGTGATAAGATTTATATATATCAAGGTTCTTTCAGTGTGTACTTTACCTCAAAACTATAGTTATTTTTTCAGACACTTTTATTCTCATCACCTGATATAGGAATTTAGGTATGCATTCCTATAAGAATATTCAGTCTGTTTTTAATCTATGAATCTTGGTCTTTTCAGTCTCCCATAATCAATCACATGTGTTAATTCATTTTAAATATTTCTCTCTCCTTCTTATCTCTCTTACATGTTGTGGTTGTTGAATACCCTTGAGTAGAGCGCAACTGATAGCAACCCAATGAACAAAAGGCCTGAAGCCCCTTTACAATTATTGGCATTTATCAAAGTTCATAGAATTTCTGGAGGAATGTGGTTTAGGAAGTGGATGCCACTCCTTCTTCCAAACCTATCATACTATGTTATTGTTGTCATGGGCCATTAGGAAACCTGCGACCTTATGGACAACAGCTCTTAACCCTTCCCTGTCCTTTTATAAATATAAAAATATCATATCTATATATAATATATATAATAAAACCTTGACACACTCCTTTCTTAATTTTTTAACAACCTGCATTATCTATTTTCCCCCTTTATTTCCATTTTTTAAGTGAATTTATTTTTTTACATTATGTTTTACACTAATTTACAAAATTTGAATACATTGTCTTTCACACCAGATTCTTCCCATTTCAAACCATGTAGTGTTCCCTTGCTCTATTTGCACAATAGCATCTTGGTCTAGGTGTAGGTTTTGCATGAGCACAATTTAGTGTTCTGGGGTTCCCTTTTTTCTCAATGTTAGCTATAATTTGTTATGATCCACACAGTTAAATGTCTTTATGCAGTCAGTAAAACATAGATATTCTCTGATATTCTTTACTTTCAGCCAGGCTCCATCTGACATCAGCAATTATAACTCTGGTGCCAGAGTCTCCTCTAAATCTTGCTTGAACTTTTGGAACTTCCCTATCTATGTGCTGTTCTAGCCATTTCTGAATGATCTCCAGCAGGATTTTTCATACAGGTGATATTAATGATACCGGTTGATAGTTTCCACATTCAGTTGGATCACTTTTCTTGGGAATGGGAACAAATATGAACCTCTCCAATCTGTTGGTCAGACAGTTGTCCTCTAAATTTTGTGGCATAGACTGGTGAGCATATATGGGGCTGCATCTGCTAATTGAAACAAGTCAATTGGCATCCAATCGATCCCTAGGGCCTTATGTTTTGCCGATGCCTTCAATGCAGCTTCTACTTCTTTCTTCATTATCATTGGTCCCTATT
>NW_006399763.1:21962265-21965187 GCF_000299155.1 Elephantulus edwardii
TTCACTGGCCTCCTTGTATGCGTATGGATATTTTCCTGTCACTGACAATATTGTACTTCAAGATGGATCTAGCAATGACTTTTTTAACTATGAAAGCAACTCCATTTTTTCTCACCTTTTCATCTACCTTCCATACCTTCAGTACTCTTAGATAACAATTTTTCATCAGAGAGCTGGATAATGACTAAAGATGGCAGAAGAAGAATTGATGCCTTTGAGTTGTGTTGCTGGAAAAGAGTATTGAAAATACCATGGACTGCTAAGAGAACGAGCAGGTTCATCCTAGAGAGGGTGAAGCCAGGGTGCTTTTTGGAGGTAAGGATTCTGAAGATCCATCTGACATACTTTGGGCATGTTATAAGAAGAGACAAGTCCTTAGAGAAGAACATCATGGAAGAATGGAGGGACTGCCCAAGAGGGGAAGAACCTGGTTGAGATGGATTGACTCAGTGACTGGTGTAAAAGGGAAAGGTGTATCAGAGACAAAGATGTTGGCTCAAGATGGAGCCCCTGCTGATGATGGAGTTGTGCTGTTGTACAGAGAGTCAGTATGAGTTGCAAGTGACTCCATGGCCTATAAAACAACATCATATGCCAATTCAGATCATGTGATAATTTTTCACATCTTACTTATTAGTAAGGGAGCTCTGGTGGCCTAGTGGTAGGAAATTGCACTGTAATCCCAAAGGCATATGGTTGGAAAACACCAGATGCTCTGTGTGAGAATGATGGGCAATCTCTTCCCATCTGATTAACTGCCTTTGAAAATTCACTAGAGGGTCAGCTATGAGTTAGTTCTGACTTGATGGCAAACAACTTATTAATAAACCCAAGGTGTGTATTTATATCATCATTATTGTTCTTGTAATGTACGAGTTGAAACAAACTCATAATTGACCCTCTAGTGGTTTTTCAGAGGCAGTAACCTCATGGGAGGGATATTATCCATCTTTATCCTGAGGAGCAGCTAGTACATTCAAATCACATGCCTTCAAGTTGGCAATGCAGCTCCATATTGTTAATCTGCTCCATTACTATTATCTAAACCTACAATCCAGAAAGACTCTTAATATGACTATCAGTTATGAAGAAATCTGATTCCCTCACATGTAAATTCAATATTTTCTTTAACTTAACATCTTAACTAAGTTCCACATTTTTTTAAAAAAAGTATAATTTTCTGCATTAAATTTGTTTAATAGCAAAAGTGTATTTTATCTGAATTATTAAGAAGCATGTTATTAAAGGTCAGTTAAATCGTATGTTGCCTCAAGTATTTTAGACTGTCATATAGACTGAAAAACAAGTAAGTATAATTTCTTTCCTTTATCTTGAATTTCAATGACATAAAAGTAAAATAACTAAGCCAAGCAATATATTTTAAATCCATTCAGATTCTGGCAGAATAATGATGCACGGAGGAAAGATTAATCAGAATAAGAACAGTTGTCAAAAGAATTTTTATGGAATCTCTGATCATATAGCTTGTAAAAAGTTTGTGAAAATTTTCCATTCTTATACTAAATTTTCATGAAATATTATCAGTTAATGGTTGCTATACAGAATATGAATCAATAATAAAAGTCAATCTTGCCTTTAATGTTGTAGAGATTAGAAGTCTTCTTAGTTGAAATACTAATGAGTCAAAGGGAGAAGTATACAGTGAGTACATGTGGCCAGTCAAATGGAATAATATAGTCTGTACGTTTGTGGCCAGCATATTTCAAAAGCAGAACCTTTATATGCATTATATGCAGAAGTGTTTCTATATTTTGAACTAAAATTTTCAGCTAACAACTCAAAATACTCTATAAATTGTTTCCATTTTCTAAAACTAGATACTAGAAACTTCTGTAATATAGACAAATCAGTTTAAAACTCCCAAACATTTTGAAATAACAATGTTAGCATTTAAGGGTATTGCCTTCCAAATGCATGCATATGCATAACGTTTTAAGTTCTATTGAGTCACCTAGACCTATCAACCCTATGTACAGCAGCCCTGACGTCTGATCTGTCCTGATCCAGTCTCACTAACTCTTACAAACCAACCCGTATTGACCCAGCTACTATATCTATCCATCTCATCCATGGTCTTCCTCTCCTGTGCTGTCCCTCCACTCTTCTGACTATGATGTCCTTCTCCAAGGACTTGCCTCTCCTGGCCATGTGTCCAAAGCATGATACTGAGTTTTAAAATCCTAACTTCCAAAGAGAAACTTGATTTCACCTGGTCCGAGACAGACCTACTTGTCTTTATTTTGGCAGTCTATAGTATGCTCAAGACTCTTCTTTAACAACACGCAAAGGCATGAATTCTCCTTCTATCATCCTTAGTCATTGTTCAGCTCTCTGATGCATAGCAGTATTTGTGAAGGCATAGCTTGGATAAGACACACCTTAGTCTCTAGACTGACATCATTGCATTTAAGTACTCTGGAGAAATACCTGACAGCAGATTTTCCCAATGCAATTAATCTTTTGATTTCCTGACTGCTGGTGCCAAGAGTGCTGATTGTGGAGCCAAGCAAGCTGTAATTGTTAAAAACTTCTTTTCTCCATCTGCCATGAAGCTGCCAATTGGCCCAGTGGTGAGAATCTTTGTCTTCTTGATGATGTATAATGAGAAACACAGAAAAATTCTGTTTTATGAAATTGTCTGTCTTAGTTCCTAAACATATTTCCATTTTATGACATTTCCTTGAATCAGTTCTATAAACAACATGTAAAAATCTTGTGGCTGAATCTTTGAATATGTGTTTAGTTTTTCTTAAATAGTTTCTAGAAATGAAATTTTTTAGGAACGTATTTAATAAGATTTTCTTTGTAGACAATTTATTCAATATGTAACTTAATTAAAATTAATGACAAAAAGACAAACAATATCCCCTTATATTTGGAAATCAATAAATTAAATAAAGC
>NW_006399763.1:21965287-21970217 GCF_000299155.1 Elephantulus edwardii
TCTTTGTCTGTGTCTGACTGTGTCTGTTAGTCTGTCTCTGTGTCTGTCCCTGTGTTTCCCTATGTGTGTGTGTCTATGTGTGTGTGTGTCTTTGTGTCTGTCTGTGTCTGCGTGTCTAGCATCACAGCAACCACAAGTTACCTCTGTATATGGTGTGTGTGTGTGTACATATGTGTGTATATAATATAAATATGTGTGTGTGTGTGTGTGTGTTGGATCAGGCACACCTTAGAATTTAGACTGATTGTTGCTCTTCAGCACTTGGGGGAGGACCCTGACAGCAGACTTTCCTAATACAATTAATCTTTTAATTTCCCGGCTATTGGTGTACCAAGAGTGTTGATTATGGAACTGAACAAGCGGAAATTGGTAACAATATTAATATTTTCTTCATTTATCAAGGTTCTGACAATTGGCCCAGTAGTGAGAATCTTTTTATCTTGATGTTGCGCTGCAATCTCTATTGAAGACTACTGTCCTTGACCTTCTGCAGCAAATAATTCCGTTTCAGCAACCAAGATTGTCTCATCTGTATAACACAGAAAGGATGAAATCAAGTTTCTCCTTTGAGGCAAGGATTTTGAAACTCCGTCTGACATACTTTGGGCATATTGTCAGGATAGACCACTCCTTGGAGAAGGACATCATGCATGGAAGGGTTCAGCAGAGAACAGGAAGATCCTGTATGAGATGGATTGAAACAGTAACTGGGATAATGGGGATAGTTATGCTAGAGACTGTGAGATTGGCTCAGGATAGGGAAGAGTTCAGTGCTATTGCTCATAGGGCAGCTCTGAGTCACAGGTGACTCGAAGGCACATAACAACAACAAATTCCTATATACATGTATAAAATTATTTCTATTTACATATAAGTGTAGAGAGGATGGCTTAACAGTAAAGGAATTGCACTGTCAACCCAAAAGCACCTGGTTCAAATCCAGTAGCTGCTCCTTAGAGGGATAGTTGAATAAACTTCTTCCATGCAATACAAGCCTCTGAAAACCTGAGGGTCAGCTGTGAGTCAGTTCTGACTCCATGGTGCACAACAATAACAGCAATATATATGTATAAGGAGCTCTAGTAGGTAAGGAATTGCTCTGTCAACTATAACACATGTGTTTTGGTTACTGTGTGCCATCAAGTTGGAATCTACTCATAATTGACCATCCAAAAGGTTTTCAGAAGCTATAATTCCACAGGAGGACATAGTCCATCTCTGATTTTTGGAGGAGCTGTTGTATTCAAATAGCATGCCTTAAGGTTGGCAATGCACACACACACACACTCTTTCTCTCTCAACCTGATTAATGTATAGTCTATAAGTTGAGGTCCATGTGTATAGCGATTTGACTGCTATTATGCTTAACATTGAGAATAATGGAAATACCAGAAAACTTATTTGTGCTCATGTGTAGCCTAGACCTAGGTCAAATAGCTATCTGAACAGAGCAAGAGACAATTGCATTGCTTAAAAATCAAGAAAAGTTTAACAGAAGTTTATAGAGAATTTGGATTTCCACTCATTCATTGTTACACATATCCCTCCCTACTCACCACCCCCAGTTTGCTTTTCTCTTGGGGAAAAAAGGTTATTTCATTGTTGCACAGTTTCCTCCCACTTCCCAATCCACTTTGCTATGTAGCTCTTATTCTGGACTGTTGTCCTGCAAATAATACCTAATCATATGTTCCTTTTAAACATTGCTTTCCCTCATCTGTTTCTAAGCAGAATAAATTATTTATCCCTTCTTTTCTGAGTTCCCCCACAAACCTCATGTCAGTCCTGTTTTATAACAATGACTTTATGCAGTATTTGTCCTTTTGTGACTGAGATATTTCACTCAGGATAATATCCTCCAAGCTCACACATTTTGTATAATGTTTTATGAGTTCCTTGCCCTTTAGTGCTGCATAGTATTCCATTGTGTGAATATACCACAGTTTCTCTACCCATTAATTTGTTGATGGGCACACTTTGATTGTTTTCATTTCTTTGTTCTTATGAACAATACAGTAATAAATCTAAAATATGTGTCTGTATTATCTGTTTGGGTGGCAGTTCTGATTTCTTTAGGGTTTAAAATATAAATTAAAATAACAAAATTAAAAAAAGAAGAGGAATGAGAATGAAGAGTGAATTTGAATTTTCAATAGAAAAGAACAGGAAAGGGAAATATTGGTCTACTTTTTCCAAAATGTCTGTCTACTTTTTCCCCTGTTTGTCCAGGCTTAAGACGACGTGCTCTGTTTTAACCTTTATAAACAATTTTTAAAAAAATGTGTCCTTGAGAGATGGAGGCAGGAGCCTGAGGTTGCTAGGAACCTGGTGGTTTGTCTTTCTTACAAGATTCATTGGGGTGCAAGGGCAGTGAAGCTTGAGCTACTGGATTCTGTGGCTTGGGCCACATTATTCTTTATTAGTTGTTTGTTCTGGAGAAAGTAACTGTTCCTCTTTGAGTTTCCTGTCATTATGGCTATCACTGTTTTTGTAACAAATACACTCCATTGTAATACTTTGGAAAAAAAATCAAGAAAAGAAAAATCAAGGCTGTATTCCTTTTCTATAACTATTCAATCACTATGCTGAGCAAATCATTCAAGAAACTGGACTGTATGAAGAAGATTATGGCACAAAGAGTAGAAGACTCATTGACAATTTGTGTTATGCAGATGACCCAATCTTGCTTGGTGAAGGTAAAGAGGATGATAAACATTTGCTGTAGAGGATCATCATAGACTTCAGTCTTCAATATGGATTACATCTCAACTTCAAGAAAATAAACATACCACTGGATAATAGCATAATCATGATAAATGAAGAAAATATTATAATTATCAATAATCTCATCTTACTTGTATCCATAATCAATACCCTTTATACCAGCTGTCAAGAAATAAAACAACACATTGTATTGGAAAAATCTGCTACCAAGGACTTCTGTTGTTAAGTATCATCAAACTGCAATTGACCCGTAGCTGACACTACAACAGGTTTGTAGAGGAAATAAATTAATTGCATGAGAAAATTGAGTAAATGCCCAGCTTTCTCCAGCACAACTAGTGGATTAGATCTGCATATCTTTGGGTTAGAAGCACAATTCCATACCCCTAAACCACTAGGATCTCTACAAAGCAATAAAGAAAAATGATGTTTGAAGACTCAGATGGTAAAACCTCACTGCATTCACTTTGGGGATATTGTTAGGAGGGATCAGTCTTTGGAAAAATAACTTATACTTAGAAAGGTGCAGGTTCAGAAGAAAGGAAGACCCTTGACAAAATGGATTGACACAGTGACTTTATCAATGAGCTTAAGTCTATAAGAAATTATAAGGATGAAGCAAGGTTCAGCTATGGTTGCTATAAGTTGAAGTTGACTCATTGGTTCTTAACAACAGTATATATGTGTGTATAATTTTTTTTCTTGATCACAAATTGCATCTACAAATATTTATTTTCTTTACTTTCGAAATTTATCTTTCCTATTTTATTTCTTTATCTCTTGCACCTACTATTTTACCAAAGTAATGGATGCTATTTAAAGACATTTCTAAATAGAGCAGATAAATTCTTAATGGTACTGTAGAGAAAAAAAACCTATTTAAGAAGATATTTGATAATAAGAAATTATGGTTAGGCCAACATATTTTGCTGACCTTTTTGCTTTCAGAGTTATTTGTATATGTACACAGAAGGCAATCAGTATTCACAGACTTCAGCATGAAGTAGTCACATAATTAAACTCATAGTTTATATAAATTGTATTGTAATGAAATTATTTCAAATGTAGTTTAGTGAAGGAGAGAAAGCAAAATTACAATTTATTTTATTCCTTAGAATAAAGTAAAGTAGATTTGGTAACTGTTAGGGAGCTAACTTTATGTTATTATTTATTTAGTTGTTGTTTGTGATCAAATTTATTATAAATAATGACAGCTCTATGTAAACAGAATTGCTCCATAGAATTCACAGTAATATTAACAGAAACAAATTGGTAGATCTGTTTTTCATAGCATTGCAGGGTGGGTTCAAATTACCAATCTTCAGGTTAACAATCAACCACTAACTGTGCCTTTAGGGAATCTGCCTATCTTTATGCATATGTTAATAGTATATGAAATCCCTTCATTATGTAAATGACTAAAGCTTTGATATTTAGATAAAGATTGAAGAACTAAATCTACACAAGGGCATCCAAGAAGATAGGCCTAGTGATTTGCTTCCAGTCACAGTGTTGGAAATTCTATGAGCACTTCTAGTGTACTTATGAGAGGTCACCAGAGTTGGAATCAACATGCGAGCAACTAACAATGTGTGTAAATATGTATATACATATTTGTTGTTGTTGTTATGTGCCATTGAGTCTCTTGCAACTCATAGCAACCCTATGTACAAGAGCCCCAAAGGCCCTTCTATCCTGTGCTAACTTAGCCATCTCAAATGCACTCATTCCCAGCACTCCAATCACAGAATCTATCCCCCTCATCAGAGGTCTTCCTCTCCTGTGCCACCCAGCCACCCTGCCAAACATGATGTCCCTCTCCAAGGACCAGTCCCTTCTTGCAACATGCCCAAAGTATGTCAGATGAAGCCTCAGAACCCTTGACTCCAAGGAGCATTCTGGCTTCACTTTCTCCAGGCCAAACCTGTTTGTTCTTCTGGCAGTCCATGGTATGTTCAACACTCTTCTCCAGCACCACAGCTCAAAGGTATCAATTCTCTTTCTATCATGACTATTCACTGTCTAACTCTCTGATGCATAGCATGTAATTGCAAAGACTAAAGCCCAGATCATGTGCACCTTAGGCTCCAGCCTGATGTCATTGCTCTTCTGTACTCTTCTTGTTGTTGTTGTTATGTGCCGTCAAGTCGCTTGCGACTCATAGCAACCCTAAGTACAACAGCCCTAAACTCTGTTCTGTCCTGTG
>NW_006399763.1:21975617-22000100 GCF_000299155.1 Elephantulus edwardii
TTAAGAAAATTTTATATTGTTCTAGGACCAAGATTAGACAGTATAATAAATATGTAAATAAAGCTTTTGGCAATATTTTAAATTCATATAATCATATATATGTACATATATATACACTAGGCTGCCAGAGTTCCCTTACAAAGTCTGAGGCTCTCTGGAGAGTTAGAGACTGAAATAAAGATAGATGCATACCAAACCAGTAAGTCTAACTTTTTGGAGAGCCACTACTGTGGTTTCCATTTCATTTAGATATATTTTAGAAATCTAGACCAAAATCAAATCATATATAGTTGAAAGTTAGGCTGTTCCATTACCATATGTTTAAGATGTTTTTCACACTGAGAGTAAGCACTAAACTTATACTTTATTCTACTCCTTACTTATCAACATAGTATGTCTGAAAGACCAGACTTTTGGGTGAAAACTGGTGCTACGGGTAAATGAAAGATGACCACATCCAATCACAAATGACCCTGACTTTAAAATATTATTTTATTTCACATTTGATTAGAGCTACTATACCTTATTAAACTTTGGAAAGAGATTAATTCTTTAAGATTCAAATAACCAAATTAAGGAAAGCTGTTCTAAAAGCCTGTGTAAGTATTAATGCTAGTGCTTTTAGGTCATCTAAAGATGACCTTATTTTTTTCCCCCACCTGATTGGTAAATCAGACCTGGACACATATTAATTTAGCTGTGTAATTCACATTAACTTTTAGTTTGTTTTCCTTTGTTGTTTTCCCAAAGAAGTTGAAAGAAAAACATAACATCAAGAGTAATATTTGTAGAAATTTTATAGATGTGATTTCTATTGTGTAGAAGAAAATAACCCACAATATTTATTAACCTCATTCATTTGATCTTATTCTAAATTCCAGGTATTGAGTCAAACATTGAAAATACTAAAAATATACTTTGGATGTTAAGGCACCCCCTATACATATAGCAACCCTTTTATGTTAGTTTCTTCACCTGTAAAATTAGGATAACAGTACAAATATTTAGTAATTTTTCTGAAAGTAAATTAAGTCTTCCTTATCTCTACATTAGTGTTTGATAATACCAAAACTAGCTATTGTTATTGCTTTCTTTCTGTTGTTGTTGTTGTTGTTTTTAAGTGCCAGTGAATCGTAGAGGACTTAGTGACCCTATGAACAAAAGACCTGAACACTTGTATAGCTTTCATTGTTTCTCCAAGTTCATAGATTTTCCAGAGGCAAGCTGTATCAGATGTGGATGCCACTACTGCTTCCAAGTTTGTTTCAATGGAGGAGCTCCACCAAACACTGTCTACTATGGGTAACCATTATCACATTTGACACATCATTCTTAGTGTTTAGCATTACAGTAACCACAAGTTACCTCTGTACAGCAAATGGACAGACCATTGCTAAACCACTTAGAAGAATGACCCAAAACAATTAAAACAAGGCCTGAGGGCCACAGATTAAAATCACCCACCTTTGGCTTGGTAGAAAAACTTTCTGTCCACTAGGTCAACAGAGCTCTATCTATGTTGTTGTTGTTGTTAAGGGCTGTCAAGTTGTAGATGATTCATAGTGGCCGTAAGATCAAAGACAAAGAGTAACTAATGAAAAGTGAAACTGAAAGGGGATCATAATTCGTTTTCTGATATTTTTTTAATTTATTTTTTTAAAGATAGCTTTGTTTTGGAACTTGTAGTCTCAAGAGGGACAAGGGAGTGAAGACACTCCAAGAGGGCCGGAAGGGCAAATTGCTTAGAACATTGAGATTGAAAAAAGCAGAACAAGATCAAAGTATGGTAACCTGTTTTATTGGACCTCATGAGTATGGCAGGAGATCTGAATGCGTTTAGATGGGATCAGAAAGGCAGTTAAGAGACACACATCTGTAATTTAGGTAAGAGATGCTGAAGTTTTGGATCAATGCTTTAGGCGTAACTATGTAGACTAGGATATTTGTCCACTCGTTACGTGAGATATTTCTTATTAAAAGGCTCGATTTAAAGCTAATTCATTGATATCTATCTGGTTTAAGCAACAATTTGGATGATAGTTTTTGTTGGTAGGAGCTATTAAGTCAAATATAACTCATAGTGAGCCTATGAATAGTTGACCAGAATCCTGCTCTATCATTGCTGACACACTTGAGCATATTGCTAATGTCACAGTGTCAATCCACCTCATTGGGGGCCTTCCTCTCCTTTGTGGACCCTCCAAATTTCCAAGCTTAATGTACCTTTCCAAGAAATAGCCTTGCCTAGCTACATGTCCAAAGTATGAAAAATGAAACTTCACCATCCATGCCTCCAAGGATTAGATTGGCTGTATTTTCTCCAAGACATATGTTTGTTCTTCTGACCATCCATGGGAAATTCAGTACTCTTCTCCAACACAACAGTTAAAAATATATAAATTCTTCTTTCATTCTTATTCATTGTCCAGCTCTTCATTGGGTAGACACTGACTGACAAGACCATGACCTGAAACAGACACACCAGAGTCTTTGCAATCACTTGCAATGCTTCAGAGAGTTGAACAATGACTAGGGAGGAAAGGAAAATTGATGCTTTTGGCTGTGGTGTTGGAGAAGAGTTTTGTGTATGCCATGGGCTGCTAAGAAAACAAACAGGTTCATCATGGAAAGGGTTAAACCAGGCTGTTCCTTGGAAGCAAGGATTTTGAGGCTTCATCTGACATACTTTGGACATGTTGCAAGGAAGGGCCAGTCCTTGAAAAAGGACATGATGCTTGGGAGGATAGAGAGACAGTGCAGGAGAGGATGACTCTCTATGAGGTGAATAGATTCAGTGACTGGGATAATCGGGGTAGTTATGTCAGAGACAGTGAGATTGGCACAGGGTTTAGAGCAGGGTTTAGGGCTGTTGTACATAGGGTTGCTATGAGTCACAGGTGACTCAACAGCACATAACAACAACAACAACCTACTTAAACCATGAAGTTGTTGTCTGAACCGAGCAAGATACTGTATGGTTTAAAATCAGGAAATATGTGCATTTGGGTTGTACCCTTTTCCTGTAATTATTTGATCTGTATTCCCAGCAAATAATTTTCAATGCTGGATTCTATGAAGAAAAATGTGGCATAAGTATTGTATAAAGACTTGTTAATAACCTGTATTAAGCAGATGATGCAACTTTGCTTGCTGAAATTAGGAGGAGATGAAACACTTGCTGCAGTTAGGCAAAATGGGAAAAATAGTGATGCTATTTAAATAATGAACAAAAATTGTCAATTATTTTATTAGACATATTTCTTTTATGAGTATATAATCAATACTTACAGTAGAAGAAGTCAAGAATGTTGCACTGTGAAAAATCTTCTGTCAAAGATTTCTTTAAAGTACTAAATAGCAAGGATGTCAGTTTGAAGATCAAGGTATGCCTATAAGTCATAATGTTTTCAATTGCTTTGTATGCATCTGAAAGTTATACAATAAATAGAGAAGGTTGAAAAAGAACTTACGCCTTTGAATTGTGATGACAAAGAGTACTGAACATCTCTTGAACTGCCAAAGAACAATTAAGTTTGTACTGGAGAAAGTGCAAAATGGATAACCTTTAGAGGGAAGGGTGATGAAACTCCATCTTACATACATTGCACATGTTGTAAGGAGGAACTAGTTCTGGGAAAAGTGGAGAGTAAGAAAAAGAGAGGCTGATTCACAATGAAATGAGTTGACAAAGTGACTTCAATAATTGGCTCAAGTATGGGAGAGATGATGAAGATTGTGCAGGATGAACAAGATTTCAATTTGTTAGAGTTGTTATGAGTTGTAGTGAATTGGAGTGGACCTAACAAAAATAATATTTTTGTCCTAAAAATTTTTATTATGATAAATTTATATATGTAACAAAGCATTTGCCATGTCATGTTTTTTTGTATAAGTACATTTAGTGACATTGATTAAGCTTATCATGTTTTTCAAGTTTTCTCCCCATTAATAGCCCTGATTGACAGAATCTCAATGTCTCTTAAATAATTACTTGTTCTTTTCCTTTCTTCTTATCCCTGGTAATGGCTAGTAAACTCTGGCCTATACATTTGAGATTTCTAGGTATTTATTATAAGAGCGATTGGACAGTATTTGTCTTTTTATTAGTGACATACTTTTCTCTATAGTATTTTCAAGATTTGTCTGTGTTGTAGCATATGCGAGAAATTAATTTCTCTCTGTGTCTGAACAGTTTTATAATGGTATTTCAGACATATATTCATGCATGCATGCCCTTCTGGGTACCCTTGAACTTGGTTTTTCTAGACATTTTGTTCACTCTATTGGTGACATGGTATCCACCTACTCCAGGCACATGGTTTTGGACATCATCAACTGCTGTGGAATCAATGTTAAGAGGGTGCTTTCCACACTGAGAGGGATGGTGATAGACTGTGAAGAGATTGTGGCACCACTATGAAGAGACTATGGCAAGGCATAACCAAAGGAAGCCTGGCAATGGGGCCACAGTTAAAGGTTTTGCTTGCTGGATGAGTAAATGAAAAGCTTACTTGTAACTGCTCTCATAGAAAATTTGCTGAATGATTAAGGAAACCAAAAGTTTATCTGTGCTGTTCAACTAAATCTCAATTTTTACTTCTTGACTGAGCAGCTGTCTAACTGAGGAACTGTACTTTTTTAATCTGGCTATGGACTGCTGAACTAAACCAGGGCTTGCACTGTGTGATATCCTTTGCCTCTCCTACTCCTTAACTTAAATCCCAAATAAGTTCTACAATTGTGAGTAAAGTCTATGTCAAGTTGCAATGAACTTTGGACCCAATGACTGGTAGAAATAGGTGCAGGACCATGTGAGGTGGCATGTCTGACTGTGTAGTTATCTATTTAATACTATGGACATTATTGTTGGGGAAAGTTACACTTTGTGAAGGTGGCAGAAGCCAGACTCAGCCCCCACCATGTTGCATCTGCGCATTATACCACTTTATATAATAAATATATATATTTTAAATAATTAACTTATTGGTTAGTAGCTATTAGTATTGTTTCCACCATTTCATTATTACAAGTAGTGGTTCACGGGGAACTGGTGAGCTGATATTGAGTCATATTCCTTTTTTTAATATTATTGAGTATATATGAAATGGAATTATTGGGACATATGATAAGTTTATGTTCAATCTTTTGAGGAATAGACAAGCTGTTTTTCATAGTATTTTTAACATTGAATGATTTCCACAACAATGGAAGAAGGTTCAACTTTTTCTATTTTCTTTCCAGGACCTGCTATTTTCCATTTTATTTTTAATCAAATCCATTTCACTGGACAAGAAGTGAGACATCATTGTGGTTTTGACTTGCCTTTCCTAATGACTTCTGACCTTTCCTTTCAATTGTGATGTTGAAGAAGAGTACTTAATATCCTATACACTGTCAAAAGAACAAACAACTGTTTCTTAGAGGA
Source organism: Elephantulus edwardii (assembly GCF_000299155.1). Taxonomy (NCBI): domain Eukaryota; kingdom Metazoa; phylum Chordata; class Mammalia; order Macroscelidea; family Macroscelididae; genus Elephantulus; species Elephantulus edwardii. The sequence continues at coordinate 21,981,043 of NW_006399763.1, forward strand.
AGTAATGAGGATGCTCCTTAGAGACAAAGACGGTGAAACTCTGACTCACATGACTTGGACATGTCAGGAAGGGCCAGCTTTGGAAAAAAGACATTGTGCTGGGAAAGGGGAAGGGTAAGAAAAGAGAAGATCTTCAACAAGATGAACTGACACAGTAACTGTAACAGTGGCTTGAAGCATGACAGACATTGTGAGGACAAAAGACAGTACAAAATTCAGATGTGTATTTCATAGTAGGATCATTATGAGTTTTAGTTAACTTGAAGGCATCTAAAAACAACAACAGTAAATGACACTGATCATAATGTACTTTTTACTATTTGTGTTTTTCTTTGGTGGAAAGCATTTAAGTCCTTACTAATTTTTTAAACTAGACTGTTGGCTTTTGTGCTGCTTAAATTGTTGGAACTTTATAGCTGATAATTACTCGGATTGGAGCTTATGTCAATCTCTGCTCTTGGGGCTTTTTATGTATTGCTGTTGTGTAGCATCGAGTCAGAATCAACCCAAAACTGACCCTCCAGCAGCGTGTTCAGAGGCTATTCATAATTTGGGAGGAGACTGCACACCCTTCTGTGGAGCAGCTGGTGGATTCAAACTGTGTGCCTTTGGAATTGCAGTGCAATTTTTTACCACTAGGTAATTTTCCAATTTACAGATGGAAGAAGCATAGAACCTGAAGAAACCATTCATACAATGGTACCAGTTAGTGATTAAACAAAATAGAATTTCAAATCAGACGGCATAGCTGCAGTCTCTGCATGGCAGCTCCATGTTACATAGTCTCCTTACCAAGAGAAGGAGCAGTTTGAGGAAGTCCTTAGGATTATGAAATTCTATAAATTTTACCACCAGTAAAGAACACAACATGACAACTCTGACACAGCATCCTCTTCATTTAAAGGGTCAAGACAACTTGAGGAGTCATCATTTCAATTACTCATGACTTTGTGTTTATGATATTTGCCTATTATATCAACCAATCAAAAATAGCATGCCTTAGTATGGAGTCTCTAGGCTGACATCATTGTTCTTTAGCACTTTTGAGAGGTCCTTGACAGCAGACTTTCCAGGGTAATTTGTCTTTTAATTTCCTGACTACTGGTGCCAGAGTGTTAATTGTGGAGGCAAGTAAACGGAAACTATTAACCTCAATCTCTTCTCCATCCATTATGGTGCTGCTAACTGGCCCAATGGTGAATATTTTTGTTTTCTTGATGTTAAGGTTCAATCCATACCGAAGACTGCAGTTCTTAACCTTCTGTAGCAAAAACTTCACGTCCTCCTCAGTTTCGGCAAGCAAGATTGTATCATCTGCATATTGCAGGTTGTTGGTGAGTCTTCCTCCAATCTGATGCCACACTCCTCCTAATAAAGTATAGCCTTCTGAATGATTTGTTCTGCATACAGATTGAGAAGGTGTGAGACAGGATACATCCCTGTTAAACTTCTTTCCTGATTTTGAACCATGCAGTGTTTCCTTACTTTGTTCTGATGACTATTTCCTGGTCCAAGTATAGGTTCCTCATGAGTACAAAAATGTGTTCGGATATTTCCATTCTCCTCAAGGTCTAGAGAATAAGGTGTGCCTGATTCAGGTCATGATCTTCGCAGTTACTTGCTATGCATCACAGAGCTGGACAATGACTAAAGATGACAGAAGAAGAATTGATGCCTTTGAGTTGTGGTGCTGGGAAAGAGAATTGCACATGTCATGGACTGCTAGAACAAAGAGGTCTGTCTTGGAGAGGGTGGAACCAAGTTTCTCTTTGGAGGCTAGGATTTTGAAGCTCTGTCTTAGATAATTTGTGCTCATGGTCAGGAAGGACCAGTCCTTGAAGAAGGACATCATGCTTGGAAGGGAATAGGAAAAGAGCAGGAGAGGAAGACCCAAGATTAGATGTATTGACATGGTAAATGGGATAAAAGGATTATGTTAGAGTAAGTGAGACTGACTCAGGCTGGGGCAGGATTCAGAACTATTGCAAATAGGGTTGCTATGAGTCACAAGCAACTCAATGGCACATAACAACAAGAACGACAGTAAGGAGTAATTTATTCTTCATAAATGTGTGCTTGGCCTAGTAATTAATTATCCATTTTACTTAAAATGCTCATTATATTTATGATTATGAGTTTCTTGTAATTTTATGGATGAGAACTTTCTCTTAGTCCTCATATTTATGGATAATTAGATACTTATTCATTGATGTAGAACGCTACCCTGGAAAGTAAATATAACCCTAAACTTGTACCTCAAGAAACACTAAGAAACCTCTCAAATTCCACAATAACTTATTATTATGTATTGATATTAATGGAATGCTTTGGTCTATATTCATGAACTCTTAACTCACATGCTAATGAAAAATTCTGGCCCTATAATATCACTTGATCCATACTATCAAGGGACTCACTTATTATATAAACCAAACCATAAGATGCTAGTATGTCATTTTAATTAATAAATGGCTACATATATTGAAATGAACTCAAGGGCTAGGCAAATTTATATATCTGATGGGAATTTAGACTTGCCTGATTATGTAGCTTCCACAAGCCTCATTTCAGTGGTTATATATTTTTATATTTTGATATACAAATCTAGATCATCAACAACACAAATGGAGACATTGGGATGAAGGAATGATTAACTCAAATTACAGGAAAGGGAAAAACAAGAACAGGTGAAAAAATATTACAGATCTCAAATTACAATAATTAAAGTGCTTATTACTAAACTATTTTTGTAAAGTAGGGCAGATAAAGAAAATAAAAAGACCCAAGTTTTAATTGCCTAGATACTGAGCCAGGCTAAGGTATAATAAAAATTTAATCAAATACATAAAATAACACAGATACAAAGCAGCATCTTTACCAGCAATTGAATTCTTATATTAATTTTGCTTGAATTTGGAAATTAGAAATTTTATAACTCCTTATTCATCTTTTTCTTGCTTTATAAAGTTTCTTTTAGACCTTCACATTCTACCAAATATCTCATGAAACAAGGTCCATGCTTATGGTCAGAATATATCTCATGACTTTTAGAGAAAATGAGACTCAAATATTAAAAATAATACTGTCATCTTTTTTTCTCCTTTCCCTCAGTCATCGTCTTTAATCTAATCCAGGTGCTTCAACTCTGGCGGCCAAGCAAACACATGGCCTTCCTACTTCATCAACAGTAGCATGACTCTTCCTCATGCAAGTACAGCACATTAATCTGCCCACAATGGCTTTAACTGAGCAGTTTCAGTGACAGAAAAGATGAATCTTACCATGGAGAGGAGAGACCAAAATGAGAGCAACACTGTCACTTGTTGAGTTAGCCTAAACTTTCTGGAGGGTGAGAATTTGTCTGGATTAAGGGATTATATACTGTGGATTGAAATAGGAACTAGATGTGATATATTCTTTTATTATTTTCTACAAGATCCCCCCCCCCATTGGTATACTCTTTTTTTTGGAATTTTTTTAATTTTAATGAAAATTTACAGAGATTTTGGATCTCCATTCATTCATTGCTACATTTTGTGAAGTAGTTTTCTAGACAGAGAAGCCCAGTGATATTGGCCTGATTTGGAACTGCTGCTAGTTAATTTGATATACCTAACATCTACATTGTCCAAAATATAGGACTACTGCTCTACGGAACCAGAACCAGAAGGCTTCACCCGAGTTTGCTGAAGGATTACATGGCTATTGTATATTGCTGGAGACCTCTATAGCCTATTAATGTTATCTGCATTGAAGGATTGTATGATTATTGATTATATCCTATTGTTTGTTGCTAATTTGAATTATAGCCTGTTAACTTCTCTAATAAACCTTGACATCAAATATACTTCCCTGGAGTCTGTGGATCACTACAATAAATGTCAGACTCAGTCTCTATTAAGAGTGGAATTGGAATTGGTGAAAGTGGGTGCAGGAGCTCAATGGAGACCGTGTCTGACCATATAGATATTAGTTTAGTATTTTGATGTTGTTGAGGTTGACTGTATCCAATTGTGGAGTTAATAGAAGTGAAATTTGGCCTTCCCAACATTGCCTTTGTTTCTATTACAAAATTAAGTTTCAAATATTTTAGGCAATCTTTTTTTTTCTCTATTAGTTTATTTACAAAACTCGAATACAAATTTGAACAAATTCTTTCAATTTCCCTAACCCCTCCCCCCATCAAATTGTACAACCCAATGATTAATCCTCCCTTCCCCCTGCACATCCAAATCCTTCTGCTTTCTGCCTCTCCCACCCCTCTTGGATCCTTATACTCATTCTACAATAACGGTTTTATACAATATTTATCCTTGTGGGACTGAGTTCACTCAACATAATGCTCTCCAGTCCCTCCCAAGTTAGGTAATAATGAAAAAGCTGAACATAGAAATTCCATATGACCCAGGTATTTCACTACTTGGAATTTAGCTTGAGAATATGAGAACTGAGCCACAAACTTTAGCCTTGTATATCAATGTTCATGGCAGAATTTTCACCATAGCGAGAACATGGAAACAGCCCAACTGTCCAACCAAAAACAAATGAACTGAGAAATGATGGTACATTCACGCAATGGAATACTATACAACACGCAGGAGCAATAACTTTGTAAATTATTACCTAACTTAGGTAATCGTCTTGGCTTAGATGTAATTTCTTTTCTTTTCATTCCAAATCAATCTTTGGAAGACTTTACCAAATACTTATTACTGCTTTCACTTTCTCACAGATTCATATACTTTAATCTTCTTCATATACATAATGAAGATTTTTATTGTAATTTAATTTTATCTCTGTGTGTGTATGTGTGAAGGTGGTGCATCTATACTATACACACACACATACATACACACACACCCGCACTATGTTGCTAGTTATTATATACATATATGTATATATTTTTTATATATACTGATAAGGTGAAAGCAAAAGAAATAAGTACTCATTCAATTTGACAGTTGTATTTACAACTGCATTCCTCAGTATTAATTAATTACTTAACACATTTATTTCACATATGCAAAAGGAACTTAGGGAAGAAAGAATGAAGAAAGGAAGAAAGGAAAGCAAATACAGAAAAATTAATACATAAATGGACTTATTCTTTCAGATAGGATAACAAATTTATCACCTTATTATCTTCTTTTTTGAAAAGATTGAAAGAGATAAGTAACTTCCAAGTCATTAAGTAGCTTTGTTTATGTAAGACTCTCTATTGTTAAAAATTATTCTTTCTTGGCTTTTTGATAAAATTAGATTTTTTAAAAAATACTATTGCATTTCAAAAACAATAAGGTTGAGATGCAAATTTATATACATTCACCAATGCAAATCGTCATGGTAGGCTGCAACTGGGTTTCTCTTGGAACCAATGAGTTTTGAAAGTATAATATTGTGGATGTTAGATTTCTTTGAATAAATTATGACTAATAATGACCCTGTGAACAAATCTGAACCTTGCCCTACCTAGCATTGTCTTCACTACCACTAAGACCAAACTGATTTTTACAAACACTGTACCAGTCCATGTTGTTTGAAGGCCTTCCTCTTTATCTCTTCCCTTCACCTTTCCCTCAATGATGTATTTTTCAAAATCTGACCTCTGCTGACACAATGCGCTAAGTTTCTGAGTTGAAGTTTCACCATTCTTCCCTCTAAGAAGCATCCTCGTTGTATTCCTCAGGATAAGATTGTTTGTTCTTTTACTAGTCCATATGGTATTCAGGGTTCTTCTCCAAAACCACAACTCAACTACTTCTCTTCTCCTTCTGTCTCCCTTATTCATTGTCTAACATTCAGATGCATAGGAAGCAAAGGAAATGTCCATAGTCTGGATCAGGGGCACCATAAACATGAAACTGACATTTTTTCCCCTCTTTAGTACTTTGGAGAGGTCCTGACAGTAGATTTTCCCAGTGCAACCCACCTTATGATTTATTTTATTTTATTTTATTTTATTATTTTTGTGTGCGTGTAACGTCAAATCAGATCTGACTGGTACAGGAGGAGATTGTCCCTCCTTACCCGGCAGAGCATCTGGTGGATTCAAACCGTTCACCTCTGGGATTGTAGTTGCAGCTCCTTGCCACTAGGCCACCAGAGCTCCCCTCCGATTTCTTGACTGTGCTTAAGGTGTTCATTGTGGATACAACTAAAATGAAATCCCTGACGATTTCAATTTTTTCTTTATCAATCACAATGTCTCATATTTGTCTAGTGGTAAGGATTAATGTTTATTCAAGTCCCTAACATGTTCATTTGGACTATTTCAACCATTTTCTAAATATTCTTACGTATATGCTTGTTTTTTCCAACTCATAATAATGGCATCCACTTCCTAAACAACTTGCCTCGAGAAACTCTATGAACTTTGGGAAATGTCAATAGTTGCAGAGGGACTTCAGAACTTTTGTTCATAGGGTTGCTATGGGTCATGTTCAACTCGAAAGCAATCAACAACAACAATAATTATATACATTTATACAATAGTCATCTGTTAGTTGAAATATGTCAATATGTATTGAGGCTCAATATAAAAAAGACAAAGATTCTCACCACTGGACCAATTAGCAGCATCATGACAGCTGGTGAAGAGATTGAGATTGTTCACAGCTTTAGTCTACTCGGCTCCACAATCAACCCTCTTAGCACCAGCATCCAGGAAGTTAAAAGACGTACTGTGATGGGAAAGTCTGCTCTGAGGGACCTCTCCGAAGTACTGAAGAACAATGGTGTCTCTCTGGAGACGAAGGTGCATCTGATACAGGCCATGATCTTTACTATCACTTGTTATGCATCAGAGTTGGACAGTGACTAAGGAGGATGGAGAATTGATGCCTTTGACCTATGGTGCTCGAGAAGAGTATTGAGGGTACCATGGACTGCTAGGAAAACAAACAGATTCATCCTGGATAGGGTTAAACCGGGCGGCTTCTTGGAGGCAAGGATTCTGAGGCTTCGTCTAACATACTTTGAACATGTTGTAAGGAGGGCAAGGTCCTTGGAGAGGGACATCATGCTTGGGAGGGTGGAGGGACAGCACAGAATGGGAAGGCCCTCTTTTAGGTGGATTGATTCAGTGACTGGGGTAATCGGGATGGGAGTGTCAGAGACAGTGCTATTGGCACAGTTTAGGGCTTTTGTATATAGAGTCGCTACGAGTCGCAAGCGACTCAACGGAACATAACAACAACAACAACATTCAGATATATTTATTTCATTTATAAAAATTTTCAAGACCACAAGTCATGTAATGCACATACACATATACAACATGCTGTTGTTGTTATGTGCTGTCAAGGCAGAACTGACTCATAGCTGACCCTCTGCTGCATTTTCAGATGCTGCAAATCACTTGGGGAAAGACTTTTACCTTTCTTCTGCAAAGACATTGGTGACTTTGAACCATTACTTGTGTTGGAATCACAACTCCTTACCCACTCACTAGTCTATCAGAACTCCTAAGGTTGAGATATAACTTTGTCTCACTTTAGGTCCATTGTGAGGAAGAGTCAGTCCTTGGAAAAAAGACATAGTTCTGAGAAGTCTGCATCAGTGAAAAAAAGGAGTGTCAATCCTTACAAGACAGATTGACATAGTGATAATAAAAATGGACTCACATATATAAGAAATAGTGAGGATGGCACAGGAAAGGGCAAAGATCACATCTGTTGGTCATTGGGTCACTGTAAGTCATAGTCATATTATCTAGAATTAACAATTTTCTAACTTTACCATGCATCAGATAGCTGGACAATGATTAGGGAAGATAGAAGGAGAGCTGATGCCTTCAAGCTGTGGTGCTGGAGAGGAGTATTGACTGTACCATGGACTTCTAGGAGAACAAACAAGTTTGTCTCAGAGAGAGTGAAGCCACACTGCTCCTTGGAGGAAAGGACTGTGAAGCTTCATCTGACATACATTGGACATGGTGCAAGGTGATCCAGTCCTTGGAGGGGGACAACATGTTTGGGAGGGTGGAGGGACAGCACAGGAGAGGAAGACCCTCAATGAGATAGATTGATTCAGTCACTGGAGTAATGGGGATAGGTGTATCAGAGACAATAAGATTAGTAAGGGATAGACCAGGGTTTAGGGCTGTTATACACAGGATCACTATAGGTTACAGGTAACTCAACAGCACATACCAATAACAATAACAACAACAACAACAACAACAACAACAACTTTATATCTATATATCAATTAGTAATATGGTTACAATTCAATAATCCCTGTAAGTCTGAACCACCAAGCTTTCTTTTAGTAGTATAATTTTAAACCATTTTCATACTCAAGGACTTATATAAAGACATTATTAACTAGTAGGCTGTTAATATGTTCCTAGCTTTTGACCTTTATTATTACTGAAAAGTAAAGAAATGTTTTTGAAAACATATGTAATATATTTTCCAAAATATGAAGAAAATAAAGTTCAAATTGGTTCCAACTAGTATTCTCACTTCTATGATTTTTCTTTTTTATGAACAGCGAAAGTACTGAAAAATGTTCTTTTTTTATTTTATGCATCTTGCGATAAGGTGCCATCTCTCACCTAACAGTTTATGACAGGAATTTAACCTTTGATCTGTTCTTTTTTTCTGCATATACTATATCTAGTAGATAATCTTTGATTTGTTCTTTTCCTTCTGCATCCACTATATTCAGTACACAACTGAATATTTTATAGTCTATAATTTATAAAGCATTTACTCTTTGTTCTCTTTTGAACTCCACATAAAGTTCAAGACTTATTTGTTCTAATTGGTAACTGATATATAAATTATAACTACAGCTTGGCCCTACTGAAATTCATCTGGCTCATCTCTTTTTATTCAAATCTCTAAAACAAAAATTTGTTCTTATATTTACTCTGCTAAAGTATTTAATATCTGCTGCAATCACAAAGGCACAAAGTTTGAATCTGCCAGATGCTGCAGGGAGGACAGGATAGGCAATCTCCCTTGTGATTTACTACCTCTGAAAACACACTGGAGTGTTAGCTAGTCAGTTCTGTATCAATGGAACAGAACAACAAAATATTACAATACTTGAAATGTAACAGGTTAATAATTCATGACTTTTCACAGCTTTTCTCTTCAATGCTATTTCTTTCTATTCTCATTACCAAAGTATTTACTCAGAGTATATTAAGTTCTGATTTCTCAAACACTCCTCTGCTTGTTCAGAAATAACTTTCCCCAAGATTGTTATTGTGCAGGGTCTCCTTCTGTGGTATACAGGGTTACTATAATTTGGAACTGACTTGATGACACCAACCAACACCACCACCAATACTCTTTAACAACACCTGCCTCTATCAAACTCATCATGATTTAGCTCCTGTGCTCCTGAAACATTTTAGCTAGGAGGTCTTGCTGACTTTAGCCTCCAGTATGATATTTACCAATGATTCCATCAGTCTTTTATATGTTATATCCAATTGGTCTGAGAGAAAAATAATAAATAAATGAATAAAAAAGGGTAATCACACATTTTGATTAATACTTTAAAGGAAATAAACGTAACATTGAGAATGTAATGAGGCTGCAGTTGAGATTGATATACTGTGTTTAAGAGTCAAGAGGGGGTGGCATTTTGGGTTAGGAGGTCACTTCCTTATGGACTTCACCACATTTTAGCTGATAATTAAAGGCCAGTCAAACAAAGAATAGAAGAAAGAATGAAGAGAGGCACGGACTTAAGCATGTCTTACTGGAATTAACTGAAACATTTTAACTCACCACTGTTGATTGGGTTCTGACTCATAAAGACCCTCTATCACTGGGTGTCCGAGTCTGTAAATCTCGATAGAAAGAGACTGCTCTTCTTTCTCCTGTAGAGCCAGAAAAGTGTGGCCTTTTGGTTAGCATAAAAAAGCTAAGGACTGTGCCACCACAACTCATTCTAAAATTCAGCAACTCACATTATCATAAGCTTTGGGAAAGAATCTACCTTACATTTCATTTCCAGACCTCCAGTTACTGCACACTGAATAGTCTCAGGAAATGTTGTCAATTGAATGAATAATTCATTTTTAGGGAGCCATGCCTATATTTATATTGTTTGCTCTCATTATCTCTTGCAACTTTTTTCCACATTCATCATACAGTCCGAGGAATGCCAGAGCATTTATTTTTCACTCAGAAAGCACTTTGGAGTATTTCACACACTAAGCTAATTTGCTTTAGTGTTTGATAATGTATAGATACAATCTTTCTAACTATGAAGTTTTCTTAGGTTCACAAATAAGATTGCTGATTCTTTATACCCATACTTGCACACACTTGGGTCTTACTTGAATAAATATATAATGTTCTAAGGATCATCAGTATTTTCTTTGTCTGCATAAAATTACATACTTAAAGAAAAAAATGGCTAATAAAACATGTAAATGTATACATATAAAAGCACATGTCTTCATTTATCTGCACAAGTATCTGTGTCTGCCTAATTTTCAGCAGAAAACCTATTTAAATTTGAATTTGACTTCAGTGTTTATTATGCAAAGTGTTCAGAAGGATCAGAAAGATAGAATAAAGACAACCACAGCAGAATTTTGTAAACTCGAAAGAAATTGGGCAACTGAAGACTGGATTATTATACATAAGAAAGTAAAATGCAATCTGTCATATGGAAAATTACACAATTTTTATTGCTAAGTCCTCAAAAATTACCAGAAGAGAAAAGAATCGCATAGTCCTAATTAGAGGTGTTAATGTTAGGTGTCATGTGTTAGCTCCAATTCCTAACAACCCCATATAAAATAGAATAAAAGTCTTTCTAACCCTGTGCCATCCTCATAGTCTCTGGAAGGATGTTTATAAGGTCAATCAAATTTAAAAACTATTTTTAAAATAGTTATGGTAGCTCAATGCGTTGCATATTGTATCAATAGAAAAATGTTCAGCTGTTCAGTCCCAGCAGTTGCTCTGTGGAAGATGGTAAATTCTTCTTGTAAAGATTTACAGCCTCAGAAATCTAAAGAAACTTTTCCATAAGTCTGAACCAACTTGATGTTTGTATGTTGTATAAAAGCCATTGAGATGTATTAAGTTTACTAAATTCCAGCTTCATCATTTCTGACATACTTGAGACCATCGCTGTAGTTCTTGTGTCATCCCATCTCATTTAAGGTCTTCCTCTGACCCTCCATTTTCCAACAGGACATCCTTTCCTAAGGAACAACCTCTCCTAGCAACATGGCCAAAAATGTGAGAAAAGTTTCATCATCCTTGCCTCTAAAAGCACCCTGGCTGCACTTTTCCCAAGATACATATTTTTGGCAGTCCATAGGATGGTCCATAGGGAGACTGGCAGGAAGTTGTACTGCAATCTTGAAGACACATGGTTTGAAACCCCAAGATACTCCACAGGAGAAGGATTGGCACTCTCTTCACATACTCCTGATAAACCACCAAAGGGTCAGCTATGGTTTGGTTCTGACTTGACCGTACACGGCAATAACAGCAAAGGATATTCAGTGCTCTTCTCCAACAAAACTCAAAGGCATTATTTCTTCCTCTATCATCCTTCTTCATCCATTGTCCAGCTCTTAGATGCACAGCACATATTTGAAAAGATCATGACCTGAATCAGGCCCACTTTAGTCTTCAAACTGACATCATTGCTCCTCAGTTATTTGGAGAAAGTCCCTGACAACAGATTTGCCCAATGCAATGTATCTCTTGATTTCCCGACTGCTGGTATCAACAATGTTGATTGTGGATCCACAGTAACACTAAATCATTGACAATTTAATTCCTTTCTCATCTATCATGATGTTGCTCATCAGTCGCATGGTGAGAAATTTTGCCTTCTTGATGTTGAGATTCAATCCATTTTAAAGGCTCTAGTCTTTGATATTGTGCAGTAAATGTTTCAAGTTTTCCTCACTTTTAGCAAGCAAAGCTGTTTCACCTGCATAATGCAAAGTATTGATGAGTCTTCCTCCAATCCTGATGCTAAATTCTTCACTGAATCCAACTTTTCAAATTATATACTAAGCATACGGGAATAGGTACAGAGAAAAGATACAACCTGACATATACCTTTCCTGATAAAATTATGCTGTGTTTCCTTGTTTAATTTGTAGAACAGGTTTATATTCCAAGTATAGATTTCAAATGAGCACAATTAAGTGTTCTGAGATTCCCATTCTTCTCAATGCCAGCCATCGTTAGTTATGATCCACACAGTTAAATATCTTTGCACAGTCAATAAAACATAAATAAACATTTTTCTGGTATTCTCTGTTTTCAGCCAAGATCCATCTGACATCTGCAATGATATTCTTGGTACAGTTTTCTCTAAACCCACCTTGAATCTCTGGCAGTTTTCTGTCAGTCAGTGTATTACTCTAGACATTTTAGGATGATCCTGAGAAATATTTTGTTTGGATGTGGTTTTAATGTTCAATTTTCATATTGTTCAATAATTTATACCTTTTTAAAATACCATCTTTCTTGTGAATGGGAACAAATATGGATCTCTTCCAGTCAGTCTGCCAAACAGCCACCCTCCATATTTCCTGGCATAGACTGATGAACATGTCCAAAGCTGCATCTTTTAGTTGAAACATGCAATTGTTACTTCATTGATTCCTAGGGCTTTTTACTTTTTTTTCCAATTTCTTAAGTCAGCTTGAACTAATTTCATTACAATTCATTCTTGTTTTATGGTACTTCCTGAAATTTTTAGTCTCAACTAGTTCTTTTTGGTAAAGTGACTCTCGTATTTTTCCCATCTTTTGATGCTTCCTGAATCAGTCAAGATTTTCCCATGGGATCTCTCCGTATTTCATCTTGAAGCTTGAATTTGTTTTTCAATTCTTTCAACTTTATAAATGTGAATTCTTCCTTTTAATTCTTTAATTTCAGCTCACTACACATTCTATTATAATAATTTGCTTTGTCTACTCGAGCTGCATATTGAAATACTATGTTCATTCCTTTTACATTGGCATTTTCTCCCTTTAGTTTCTTAACATTATAGTGCAATTTTCAGAGATTTATTTTCTTCTGACATCCATTTTGGTCTTCACTTCCTCCTCTATTTTTGGTCTTGGTGGAGTTTTTGTTTGTTTTTGGTTTATTTCTTTCTTTCTTTCTTTTTTTTGTTTTGTTTTGTGGTTTTTGGTTCCTTTTTACTTCCTCCGCCCTCCTTCATGGATGATCCTTTTACTCTTTTCATAGGTTATATATTTTATGTCTTTCCATAGTTTTAACTTATTTGGCTTTTGGTTATTAGTGTTCAGTGCCTCTAATCTAGTCTTAAGATAATGTTCAAATTCAAGTGGAATAGATTCAAAGTGGTATTTTGGTTCTTTGGACTTATTTTCATTGTCTGCAACTTCAATTTCAACTTGCACATCGTCTGTTCCACAGTCAGCACCTGTCCTGGTTTTGTCTGCTGATAGCTTCTTCAATGATTCTTTTCACAAACACAGTCAGATTCCTTTACAGACTAAAAGTTAAGGTCCGTATGTAAAGCTGCTTACTGTGTTTTTAAAGACCATTTCCAATTAATAACTTATTGTGCATATACAATTCAATGTCCAGCCTCACTTCTGTCACCAAGACCACACTTTCCAACTACCATTTCTTCTTTTATCATTTCCATGTTTTGCATTCCAGACACCAATAATTAATAATGTATTGTGATTACGTATGTGGTCAATTTCAGACTACAAAAGTTGGTTAACAATTCTCAATTGCCTCCTTTTTTACTTCAATTAATAGCACATATATTTGAATAGTAGTCATGTTAACAGTTTTCTTTGTATGTATTTGGATAGTATTCTAGCATTCATAGCTTTATACTTTAAAATAGCTCTTGAAATGATATTTTTCACTATGAATGCCACTCCACTTTTTTCTCAGTTTTTCATTCCTGGCATAATAGAACATATAATTATCTGATTCAGAGTGGCCCTTACCAGTCCATCTCAGTTCATTTATGCCTAGAATATCAATCTTCATGCATTCTATCTCATTTTTTATAACTTCCAGGTTTCTTACACCCATACTTCATACAGTCCATGTTCTAATTATCAGAGGGTGCTTGCAGCTCTTTTTTCTTGTTTTGAGTTACTATAAATCTAGGCTCTACCTGTAGTATGCTATTTCCCTATTGTTAATAGGGTTGTCAAGGGCCTTGCATTTCAGAAGTGGATGGGCAATTCTGCTTTCTAGTCTGTCTTAATTTGGGAGCTCTTCTAAAACCATGGGTGACTATTCTGGCATTTGAAACACTGGTGGAGTAGATATCAACATCACAATAGCCCACAAACAAGTGACAAATAAGTGCTGTATTAATAATCTAAAATACTATACACTGATAAAATAGATATTGTAGCTCTAAAAGCAAACCATAAAGAAAGCCAAGGAATATGTGAACATCACAGTGCTGGACAACCTTCTCTGGCCCCAGCTAAGGTCTCCGGTTGTGTAGCTGAATGAGTTACCAGATTAAGATCCTGTGGTAAGGATGGTGATTCAGATGGATTTTTGAGGCTAGTGTTTGGCATAAGGCCCAAAGAGCCAAAGACAGGAGGCCACAAGTCTATTTTTTAAGTAATAATGGAGATCTCAGAGGCAAAGGGTGCAGAATCTACACTCTTAAGTCATAATGAAAGTCATTTGGTGTTAAGGAGTTATACTGTCAACCCAAAGGCACTCAGTTTGAATCCACTAGTAGTTCCACAGGAGAAGAATGAGAATTCTCCTTTGATGCAATTTTCTGCTTCTGAAAGCCTCCTGGAGAGTCATCTGTAAGTAGGTCTCCCTCTCGACCATACATAATAATAACAACAATAGAGTCTACCTTATTAAGTGATAATGGAGATGTCAGAGGCCAAAGGTGGAGATTTTACCCTCTGTGGCATCAGGATTGGGGAAGACTCATAAACAACTTACGATATGTAGATGACACAACCTTGCTTGCTGAAACTGAGGACGACCTGAAGCACTTGCTGCAAAAGGTTATGTAGTCTTCAATATGCAGTAAAGGTCAAATTCAAGAAGACAAAGATTCTCACCACTGGGCAAGTGGCAGCACCATATTAGATGGAGAAGAGATTGAGGTTGTTAGCAATTACAGCTTGCTCGGGTCCATAATCAACACTCTTAACACCAGCAGTCAGGAAATCAAAAGATGAATTGCATTGGGAAAATCTGCTGTCATGGACCTCTCCAGAAGGCTGAAGAGCAATGATGTCAGTCTAGATACAAAGGTAAACCTAATTTAGGCCATGGCCTTCTCAATTACTTGTTATGCTTAAAAGAGTTAGAAAATGGCCAAGAATGACAGAAGAAAAAGAGATGCCTTTGAGTTGTGGTGCTGGAGAAGAGTCTTGAACATACCATGAACTGCCAATAAAACAAACAGGTCTGTCTTGGAGAGCGTAAAACCGAGTCTCTCCTTGGAGGCTAAGATTTTGAAGCTCTGCCTCACTTACTTTGGGCATGTGGCCAAGAGAGATCAGTCCATGGAGAAGGACATCATACTCAGAAGGGTGGACAGACAGTGCAGGAGAAATGGATTGATACAGTAACTGGGACGAGGGGGTTGGTGTATCAGGGTTAGTGAGACTGGCTCAGGACAGGAAAGGCTTCAGAGCTGCTGTCCATAGGGTCGCTATACATCACAGGTGACTAAATGGCACATAAAACAACAACATAGTATGACAGGTTTGGAAGCAGGAGTGGCATCCACTTTCTAAATTACATGCCTCTGTAAACTCTATGACTTTAATAAGTGTTGATGATTGTAGAGGGGCTTCAGGACTTTTGTTCATGGGTTCGCTATGAGTTGTGCTTGACTTGAAGACAAACAACAACAAAAACAGGTGATAATATAGGTCTCAAAGGCAGAAGACAGAGAGTCTACCGCCTTAAACAGTAATAGGTGTCTCAAAAGTAGAAGATGTATAATTTACCCTCATAAGTGATAATGGAATTCTCAAAGACATAGAACTCAAAGTCTACCCTCTTAAGCTATAAAAGAGGTCTCAATGGTAGACAACAGAATCTATCCTCTTAAGTGATGATGTTGTTGTTGTGATTATGTGCCATCAAGTTGCCTGTGACACATAGCTACATTATATACAACCACCCTAAACCCTGCTCTGTCCTGTGCCAATCTTATTGTCTCTGACACACCTACCACCATTACCCCAGTCACTGAATCGGTCCTTCTCATCGAGGGTCTTTTTCTCCTGCACTGTCCCTCTACCCTTCCATGCATGACTTTCCTCTCCAAGGACTGGTCCCACCCTGCAGCATGTCAAAACTATGTCAGACATAGCTTCAGAATCCTTGTTTCCAAGGAATAGCCTAGTCTCACCCTTTCTAGTACGAACCTGTTTGTTCTTCTAGCAGTCCATGGTATATTCAGCACTCTTTTCCAGTACCACAGCTCAACGGCTCCTTCTTTCATCTCTAGTCATTGTCCAGCTTCCTGATCAAGTAATCAAAAAGACCATGGCCTATATCAGGCTCACATCAGTCTCCAGACTGACATTGTTGCTCTTCAGTACTTTGGAAAGTTCTTTGATAGCAGATTTTCCCAATGCAATTCGTCTTTTAATTTCCTGGCTGCTGGTACCAAGAGTGTTGACTGTGGAGCCAAGCAAACTAAAGCTGTTCACAATCTCAATCTCTTCACCATCTGTCATAATGCTTCCAATTAGCCCAGTGGTGAGAATCTTTGTTTATTTGATATTGAGCTTCAATCCATGTTGAAGGGTGCATTCCTTGACACTCTGCAGCAAGCACTTCAGTTCCTTTTCAGTTTCAGCAAGCAGGTTATAGAGATTTCAAAAGCCGAGGATGCAGAGTCTACCCTCTTAAGCAATAATCATTGTCTCAATGGTCAATAGCTCTTAGTCTACCCTCTTCAGTGATAATGAAAGTCTCAAGGGCAGAATGGAGGGAATCTATCCTCTTAAGTAATTTTGTCTTTCTTAAATTTAAAGTTTATATAATGCTCAAATACATGGAACTTTAATGACTCTGAATTATAAATTTTAAAGTTATAGCTGATTGCACCAATAATATTATCTATTTAAACCCAAACATTTACCTATATAATGATGACAGAGGGCTCTGATGGCCTAGTGGAAAGAAGCTGTCCTACAATCCCAAAGGCACATGATTAGGATCCACAAGCTACTCCTCTGAAAATCCACTGGAGAGTCACCTATTGGTTGGATCCAAATCAATGGCATACAACAACAACATATAATGATGATAGGAGGAGTATAAATGTCTTTGAGCTGTGGTATTGGAGAATAGAACCACAAATTCCATAGACTGCCCAAAGAACATAAAGATATGTCTTGAAGACAGCTCATCCAGGATGTTTATTGGAGGCAAAGATGACAAAGGTACATCTCATATACTCTGGGCATATTGTTGAGAACATTTTTCTTGGAAAGTGTTACTGTGCTTAGAAAGATGGAGGGTAGGTGAAAGAGAGGAAGACCGTTAATGAGAGGGATTGACACAGTGACTGCAGAAATTTGCTTAAGTATGTCAGAGAGGAAGAAGTTGGCACAGGATAGGACAAGGTTCAGATCTATTGTTCATAGGGTTGCTTTGAGTTGTACTTAACTGTATGGCTGATAACAACAACACTACAACATATAGTGATAAGACTAAAAAGCATTTAGGAAACAATCCCTGTCAAGCAATTTTAATTTTCCTTCTTTGTTCTTTATTTAAATCCACCGGTTTTAATTTTCTTTGACATTGTATAATTTAATGACAGGATGCTCTAAGATACCACTACTAGAATCCCCTCTAAAATAAAGCAATAGTCTCATCTATGGTCCCTTTTATTACCAAACAGGCAAGGCAGTGTATATCATTCAGTAAGTGCATAGCCAGCCACAGTCTCTGCAATGCCCTCATCCAGAGTTACAAAGCTCACAGATGGACACAGTGCTATGATAATGTTAGACTGTTCTTCTCTCAAATGAACTGGAAAGTTGCCTTACTCATTACTACCCAGGGCGCCATTCACTATTATCCTATGTCTGTGGCATTAGCTTATATTCCATATTTCAGTCAACAATGTACAATAACTTGTTTTCTAGCTGCAAGTTCATTCCTTCACTGATTGTACACATAGTCTATTTACATAATTATTTGAACTTGGCATAGAATGGTGATATATATACACACACACACAGAGTAGATTATGTATAGTTTATAACATAATTCATGTTCAATCCAGAAGGCAACCTGTAACAGTACTAGAAATTCTAGCAATGGGTTTTGTACAAGAGGCTAGTGTAACTAGTTTATCCATCAGAGTGATGTTATTGTTGTTGTGTACTGAACAGGCTCATTGCTGACCCTCCAGCAGGATTTTTGAAGGCAGTTAATCACATGGGAAGAGATTGCCCATCCTTCTCCCATGAAGCAGCTGGTGGATTCAAACCACCTATCTTCAGGATAGCAGTGCAGTTTCTTACCACTAGGCCACCAGAGTTTCTTTGTGGATATCATTTTAGTATCACCTTACCTAACTGTATGATACATGTAAACATATGGTACATACCAGTGTCTACCAATATGACCATATTTCACTCAATTTGCCCCCCAAATTTCATATGCCACACAGTAATCTTTCATGCATTTTTTAAAAAGTACAGTCTTGGAACAGGAAAAGTGGTCATTTACTGCTGCTTTCTTTCATGAAATAGCAATTTTCTTCCCCATGAGGAAACATAGCAAGTTTCCTCCTCTCAACAACTTCCTCTTAAACAATAAGCATAGCAACTTAACCACAGCTCACTGAAACAAATGCATACATGAAAGATATGATAAAACACCATTATTCCAGTGACTATTTTCAGACTCATCTCAGAGTTCTGGAATCCATTTATAAGAGGTGAGAGTGGAAAGCCATGAGGAAGTAGATAGTTTTAACAAGAGTACCTGTAGATTTAAAGGCTTGATATATATTAGATGATACTTAAATTGGCATATAAAGACAAGATCACAGCTAAACAGTATTACTGTACCACAAAAATAACATTTTATTTTTAT
>NW_006399763.1:22000415-22001599 GCF_000299155.1 Elephantulus edwardii
ATCCAGTTTTTCTCAGTCTTACCCCCACCCCAATGCCAGCCTCATTCTACAACAGTGGCACCATATAGCATTTGTCCCTTTGTGACTGAGATACCTCAAAAAAAATAATAACATTTTAACTAAAATTAACCTACTATCTGATTATAAATTATAGTAACTACATTTTCAAACAGATGCAAACTTTTAGGAAAAAATTCAGAAGAACAAATTTAAAATAACTGTGAGAACAGGAAGGAGAGTGAGACAGAGATCAAGGGAGGGAGACAAAGAGAGGAAGGGAGGGAGAGAGCAGGAGAGAACAAGAGAGAGACTTATAGACTGATAACAGGTGATCCCTCCTGGCTTATTGGTAAGAAGTTGCAATGTTAAAAGGCAAGCTGTTGGAATCCACCGGCTACCCTGAGCGTAGTTTCTGAAAACTCACTGGATTATCAACTATGATTCAGTTCTGATTCCATGGTACATAACAACTGCTGTCACATGCCTTAGAGAGCTGTGCTGTTAACCAAAGGTGACACTCCTGTGGATTTGGAGTTCTAGGGCCTCTGGTGGCCTCGTTGGTATGGAGTGCACCTGCCAACTCAAAGACATGTGTTTTAGATCTACCAGCTACTCTATGGGGTAAAGATGGATTATCTACTCCAGTGACATTTTCAGCCTCTGTAACTCTATCGGAGGTTTTTGAGTCATTTCTGACTTGAGGGCAATAACTCTGTTGTGTTAATGATAATGGGTAGCATTTGTGCAATAAATATTTGATCTAAAATAAAATTTAAAAAATCCCCAACTCATTACTATCAAGTTGATTTTAATAGATTTAAAATACTGATCTAAAGTTTTACATCTGTTAACAGATTTACTCACACCAATCCTTCTAATTCTAAATTCCTAACATTCTTATACTGTATTGTTTAAAAATAAAGTAACTGTTGTTGTCGTTGTTGTTATGTGCCGTCGAGTCATTTGCAACTCATAGCGACCCTATGTACAACAGCCCTAAACCCTGCTCTATCCTGTGCCAATCTCATTGCCTCTGACAAGTATGTAAGTAATATAAGCAATACCAATAATAAATATAAATGATATATATGATATATAATATTGTTGTTGTTGTTATGTGCCGTCGAGTCGCTTGCGACTCATAGCGACCCTATGTACAACAGCCCTAAACCCTGCTCTATCCT
>NW_006399763.1:22001887-22013558 GCF_000299155.1 Elephantulus edwardii
ATAACAAGTGATTGCAAAAACCATGGCCTAAAAAAAAAAAAAGAAAGAAAGAAAAAAAATAGATAAAAAAAAAAGAAAAAACAAATAAAAACCATGGCCTGTATAAGGCGCACCTTAGTCTCCAGAAAGACACGGTTGCTCTTGAGTACTTTAGAGAGGTCCCTAACCGCAGACTTTCCCATCACAATACATTTTTTTATTTCCTGGCTACTGGTGCCAACAGTGTTGACCGTGGAGCCAAGCAAACTTATAAAATTAGGTAAAATATTTCTGTATATACTAGAGCTGTCAAATGACATTTTCAGAACTGAGTTTATTTAGGCCATATGAACCTATCTTCCCATAAAACAGATAGATACATTGTTTTCTTCTTTCTATTACTTTAATCTCCTCTGTTCATTAAATTCCTGCTTGTTGTTGTTGTTAAGAGCCACCGAGTCGCAGGCGACTCATAGCGACCCTATGAAGGAGAGTCCTTGACGCTTGGGTGCCTTTCATCCTCTCTCCAAGTTCATAGGGTTTCCGGAGGCAAGCTATTATGGAAGTGGACGCCACTCCTCCTTCCACAAATTCCTGCTTATATGTTTTAAAATAGTTCATAAATTATGTTGTGACCATAATTATATAATAAGATCATAAGCCACAATCAAGAAAGTCATTGATCAAGTTTGGTGGTCCCCTGGTAATTAGAAAATAAATAACTGAAATTGTACATTTGCTTCTATTAAGTTAGTAACTATAACTGATTTTATCAACCATTGATCTACTCTACTGATAAACACTTTTGTTTACATTTTAACTTGCATAAAATGTAACTACCTTATATTGGATGAAGTTTCCATGTGATCAGATAGAAACTGAAATTACCAACATGTTAAAAAATAGTCAGAAAAATACATTTAGGAAAATAATTTATGAGCATTGCACAGTTGGAAAAATGATTTGGAAGCAGGAGTGGCATCCACTTCCTAAACAACATGCCTTCATAAACTCTATGAACTTTTACAAATGTCAATAGTTGTAGAGGGGTGTCAAGCCTTTTGATCATGGGGTCACTATGAGTTGTGCTTGACTCGAAGACAATCAACAACAATAGCAACAGTATTAACATTAATAATTCTGCATTGATGCATGAGTTTCACAAATAAGAGTTGTGAGTTACAATTAGATCAAATGACAGGGAGATATTAAGGGGCTAGTACTAGTTCTGGAGTCTATGCCTTTAACAACTACAATATATTCCTTAGGGGGATGCTATGACTGATAAGACAATATATCATTGAATTAAAGGGCAAGTATTATTTCAGAAGTACATCAGTAATATTGAGGAGAGACAACAGAAACGGATCCCTATTTATGTAAACATTTAATATATGAAAGAGGTAGCATTTCAAATTAATAAAATATAATCAAAGATTAGATGGAGTAGCAATGGATTTATTGCTCTATGTAACGATACACTGGCATATGGTGGAGATTGTGAAAATAGAGCAAAATAGGACAGAGTTCAATTTGATGTTCATAGGGTTACTGTTAAGTCATAATCTACTTGATTGCACAAGAAGAACAGCATTTATATTTATCTGTATCAACAACATTTCAGAAAAATAATATTTATTGATTAGTGTTCTAAATACTAAATTCTTCCATATACATAAAATTAGAAGAGTATTTTTCAATTTTCTTTATGTGTAGGAAAGTCCTCTCAAACAAGACACAGAACTATAACTACATAAAGAAAATACTGGAGGAATTCAATGTACAACCTTTAAGCATTATAATAAAATATATCTCCTTTACAGAAATAAAAGAAAGTCTGAAAATATTTTCATAATTTAAGTGGCACAAAGGAGCAATCATAACAACATCCAGGAAGCTTTTATGTTTCAATAAGAACAAAACTAATAGGAAAAGAATTTCCCAGTTATAAGTATACACAATTTACCAAATATATTAATTCAAATAGACAATACAAACATTAAAAAAGGTTCACTTGAACCATAATTTACAAAAAATAATTTAAACAAGTAATATATTACTAGTTTCTGTTCAACATAAATTGAAAGATGTTAAATCAGAGTACTCATTGTTGAAGACAATTATGCAGGGATAGAATTCATACTGTTTAAAAGAATGATAACGTAACTGATATATGGAATGTTGTTTGGCTTAATCTACCAATTATATAAATTGTACATCTATTTCAATTTAATGACTTTGTACCTACAGGGAGTCTTTAAAAGGCTTATAAACATAAATGTATAATAAAGGTTAAGAGACATTCTTTATAATATTAAAAAAGGAATTAAAATTACCAAAATGCCTATGCCTAAAATACTATGACAATATTAAAAAGATATCTATCTATCTATCTATCTATCGTTGTTGTTAAGTGGTGTTGAGTCATAGGTGACTCATAGTGACCCTATAAATGAAAGTCCTCAACACTTATGTGACTTTAATCCTTTCCCCAGGTTCATAGGGTTTTCAGAGGCAAGCTATTACAGAAGTGGATGCCACCCCTGCTTCCAAGCTTGTTTTCATCGGGGACCCCTGTCCACCATGGGTTAATGCATTTGACACATTAGTGTCACAGTGTCCAGCTTCACAACAACCACAAGTTTTACCTCTGTATGGCAGGTGGACACACCAGGGCTATACCACCTGTTGTTGTTGTTGTTACGTGCCGTCGAGTCACTTGCAACTCATAGCGACCCTATGTACAACAGCCCTAAATTCTGCTCTGTTCTGTGCTAATCACACTGTCTCTGACACTCCCATCCCAATTATGCCAATCACTGAATCAATCCACCTCATAGAGGGCCTTCCCCTCCTGTGCCGTCTCTCCACCCTCCCAAGCATGATGTACTTCTCCAAGGACCGGTTTCTCCTCACAACATGTCCAAAGTATGTTAGATAGAGCCTCAGAATCCTTGCCTCGAAGGACCCACCTGGTTTAACCCTTTCCAGGACGAATCTGTTTGTTTCCCTAGCAGTCCATAGTATTCTCGATACTCTTCTCCAGCACCACCGCTCAAAGGCATCAATTCTCCTTCTATCCTCCTTGGTCATTGTCCAACTCTCTGATGCATAACAAGTGATTGTGAAGACCATGGCCTGTATCAAATGCACCTTAGTCTCCAGAGAGACACCATTGCTCTTCAGTACTTTGGAGAGGTCCCTAACAGCAGACTTTCCCATGGCAATGCGCCTTTTGATTTCCTGGCTGCTGGTTCCAAGAGTGTTGACTGTGGAGTCAAACAAACTAAAGCTGTGAACAATCTCAATCTCTTCACCATCCATCCTGATGTTGCCAATTGGTCCAATGGTGAGAATCTTTGTCTTCTTGACATTGAGCCTCAATCCATATTGCAGCCTGCAGTCCTTGACACTCTGCAGCAGGTGCTTCAGGTCCTCCTCAGTTTCAGCAAGCAGGGTTGTGTCATCTGCATAACACAGATTGTTGATAAATCGTCCACCAATCTTGACCCCACGTTTCTTCTCATAAAGCCCAGCCTCCTGGATAATCTGTTCTGCATAGAGGTTGAAAAGGTATGGAGATAGGATGCACCCCTGGCGTACGCCCTTCCCAATTTTGAACCATGCAGTGTTCACTTGCTCTGTTCTGATGACTGCCTCCTGGTCCAAGTATAAGTTTCACAATAGAACGATCAAGTGTTCTGGAATTCCCATTCTTCTCAGAGTCAGCCACAGTTTGTTATGATCTACACAGTCAAATGCCTTTGCATAGTCAATGAAGCATAGATAGACATTCCTCTGGTATTCTCTGCTTTCAGCTCAGATCCATCTAACCTCAGCTACAATATCCCTAGTACCATGACCCCTTCTAAACCCAGCCTGGACTTCTGGTAGTTCTCTGCTGATGTGCTGCTGTTCCAGGCGTTTTTGGATAATCTTCAGTAAAATCTTGCTTGCATGTGAAATCAGTGAGATTGTTCTATAGTTTCCACACTCTGTTGGGCCACCTTTCTTTGGGACAGGAACAAATATAGATCTCTTCCAGTTAGTTGTCCAAGTGGTTGTTCTCCAGATTTTTGGCACAACTTGGTGAGCACGCCCAGGGCAAAAGAAGATGGAATATCTGGAATACCACCTAGAAGAAGAAGAAGAAGATTATATATATCCTGACATAACAAGTAGATAATAACAAGTTATGGCTAACATTGAGAAGAATGGGAATCCCAGAACACTTATAGTCATGCAAAACCTATACCTCTATACCTAAACTAGGAGGCTGTTGTGCAAAGAGAACAAGCAAACAGTACAACGTTTAGAATTAAGAAGGGAGTGCATCAGGGTTGTATTCTCTCTCTGTATCTATCTAATATCTATGCTGAGAAAATTATTCAAGAATCTGGACTCTATGAAGAGGAATGTGGCATCAGATTCAGAAGGAGATTCATTAACAACCTGCATTATACAAATGACACAACCTTGCTTGCTGAAAGTGATGAGCCCTTGAAGTAGAAAATCAAAGAATACAGTCTTCAATA
This sequence comes from Elephantulus edwardii, assembly GCF_000299155.1. Taxonomy (NCBI): domain Eukaryota; kingdom Metazoa; phylum Chordata; class Mammalia; order Macroscelidea; family Macroscelididae; genus Elephantulus; species Elephantulus edwardii. The sequence goes on from NW_006399763.1 coordinate 22,006,402, forward strand.
TGGACTACACCTCAATGTCTAATAACAAAGATTCTTATCACTGAACTGACAGGCAACATCAAAATAAATGGAGAAAATATTGGAACTGTCAACAATTTCACCTTTCTTGAATCCATAATTAACAACCTTGGTACCAGCACTAAGGAAATAAGTAGATACATTGCACTGGAAAGGTCTGCAGTTAGGGAATACTTCAAACTATTCAGGAGTAATGATGTCAGTTTGAGAAAAAGGTATGTCTGATTCAGGCCATGGTCTTTCCAATCATTTGATATGCACCTGAGAGCTGGAAAATGAATAAAAATGAGAAAAGAAATGATAATTTTGAGATGTGGTCTTCGGGAAGAGCACTGAACATACCATGGACTGCCAAAATATTATGCCCAAACAAGTATGTCTCAAAGAGGGTGCAGCCAACATGCTCTTTGGAGGAGAAGATGATGAGGCTTCATCACAGATACTTTGGGCTTGTTTCTAGGAAGGGTTATTCTTTGGAGAGGGATATGATGGTCCTCCAAAAGGTAGAGAATTAGCAACGGAGAAGACCCTTTACCAGGTGAATTGACATGGTGACTGCCACAATGGGCTCTAATGTGTTACAAAGCATCCAAATGGTACAGGATAGGACAGGGTTCAGATCTATTGTTCATAGGGTCACTATATGGGTCACTCGACTTGATGATACCTAAGAAACACAACATACACCCTAAGATGAAGTATCTCCAAGATATTTCCAAAATACATTGCTTTGCCAAAAAACAGCAACAAATAACCCAATAAATTTTACAACAGCATATTCTACCATATTATTTAACTTAAGCAAAATAAAACTATATATTTATAAATGATAAAAATGTGGTTTTATTAGGTGCCATTGAGTTGGTTCCAGTACATAGCAATGTGACCTACAATAGCACATAACACTGACCCGTCCTGCACCAACTATTCAATTGTTACTAGGCCTTGGCCCATTCAATTAGAAAAGTTTTTAAAATTAATTACTTGTGATAGATAACTAACAACATACTTTTTCTTTCTTAAAGATATATAAAATAATATATAATTTTGTAATTAATGGAGTCTTAGATTTAATTAAGTTTAATGAATCTGCATTTCTTATATTCCCAGTACAGTGTCAAGTCAAATGTTCTACTGCAAATTATCTAAGTCCTTTCAGATATTGGATGGTAATTTTATGTGTCCTTTATTTTATAGTATTTCTTTCTCCAAGCTTACTTGGATAATTTGCTGTGACTGAGATATCAGCCCAGTGGTCTGGAATTCTTCTCTGTCGTTGTCTCGTCCTCTTGCTCTTGGCCTTATTCTAGTTTCTTTCATAAAGCTTGTCAGTCATCATAGATTATGGAATGCAGTTGCAATTACATTGATCTATATTGCTATTGTTAGATGCCATGAGGGTGATTCTGATTCATCGTGGTTAAATGTACCATTATACCCAATGTAATGAAATGCTGTTAAGTCTATACCAGTCTCCTAATTATTGCCAAATTTTAGTCCACTGTTATAAGTCACAGTTTCAATCCAATTTATTGAAGTTTTCCTCTTTTTTTGGTGTCCCTCAACTTTTCGAAGCATTATACCATTCTATAAGGACTGGTCCTTCTTGTATGTGCTTGTTAATACTTGTATAAAGTATTTGAGGTGAACTCTCAATTTCCTTGGCTTTAAGGAACATTCAAGCTGTACTTCTTCCAAGACATTTTGTTCACTCTTTTGGAGTTCTGTGGTATATTTAATATTCTTTGCCAGCACCATAATTCAAAGGTATCAATTATTTTTACCTTCTTTATTCAAGTCCAGATTTCATAAGCATATAAGACAATTGAAACTATCATGGCTTAGGTCAATTCAACTCAACTCATTTTGTTAAGTTGGACCATCCAGTAGATTTTCAGGAGGCTGTAAATCACATGGGGGAAGATTAACTGTATTTCTCCCTCAGAGCTACTGGTGGATTTGAATCATCAGAGAGAAGCTACCATTGAGTTAGCAGTATAACTGTCTATGAATAATACCATCAAAGCTAAAGTTACTTTGCTTTTTAACACTTTAAAGAGGAAATTTGTAGCAAATTTTCCCAGTGCAGTACTCGGGTATCAGAACCTTTGAAAATTGTTTTTTATCGCCATTGTGTTAGCCCCCCTTTGGAGGGCATGTTATCCAGCTACCTTGACTGTGGACTCATAGTCTTGCAAATTATCAACTGTTGTGGGACCAGTATAAGAGAACATTTTCCATACTGTGAGAGATGGTGGTGGGGAGACTGTGAAGACACTGTGAAATGGCAATGGTGGAGAGTGTGAAGAGGTTGTGACACTGCTTTGAGTTAAACCAGAGGATCCTTGAGGATGGAGCTACAACTACAGGTTTTGCTTGTTGGATGATTGAAGAAAAAAGCTGATTTGTAATTGCTTTGAGATAAAGTGTGCTGCATGACTGAGGAAACCAGTCTTCTTGCATTTGTGCTGCTGAACTGGAACCTAAACTTTCACTAATTGAGGAATTGTGTCTTGCTATTAATCTGGCTTGGGATAGTTGGACCAAACCTGGACTTGCACTGGGTGATATTCTTTGCCTCCCCCACTCCTCAACCTATCTCCCTAACAAACCTCACAGCTTAATAAAGTCTGTGAGTCAGCTTGAAATGAACATTGAACCCAATGGTTGGTAGAGAAAGGTGCAGGATTATGTGGAGTTGCATATCTGACCATCTAGCTATTTGTATAGTATACCAGATGTTACTGTTGGACAGTTCCCCTTTATGAAGTGAGTAGAAGTCAGAATTGGCCACGCTTATGTTGTATCTGCTCCTTTAGTTACATAATTAGATTCTTTGACTGATGTTTCTCTAGGCAATGATTGTAGATCCAAATTAAATAGAATCCTTGACAACTTCAATTTTTTTTTCATTACTATGTTGTAGCTTATTGGTTCAACTGGGAAGATAATTGCTTTATTTTGAGATGCTATAAATTTGAAAACTGGTGGCTTGATTTTCTTCAGTAAGTCCTTCAAGTCCTTTTTACTTTAAATAAGCAAGGTTGTGTCATATGCAGAGCTCAGATTGTTAATGAGTTTCCTTCAGTCCTAATGTTGTGCTCTTGTTCATATAGTTCATCTTCTCAGATTATTTGCTCAATATTGTTGTTGTTGTTGTTGTTGTTGTGTGCCATCAAGTCATTTGCGAGTCATAGCAACCCTATGAGCCCTAAACGCCATTCTATCCTGTGCCAACCTAACCATCTCAAACACACTCATTCCCAGCACTCCAGTCACAGAATCAATCTATATCATAGAAGGTCTTCCTCTCCTGCACTGTCCCTCCATGATGTCTCTCTCCAAGGACCAGTCACTCCTTTCAACATGCCCAAAGTATGCCAGATGAAGCTTCAGAATCCTTGACTCCAAGGAGCATTCCAGTTTCACCTTCTCCCTGACAAATCTGTTTGTTCCCCATTCAACACTCTTCTCCAGCACCAGAGCTCAAAGGCACCAATTCTCTTTTATCATCCCTATTCACTGTCCTACTCTCTGATGCATAACACGTAATTGTGAAGACTATAGCCTGGATCAGGCACACCTTCGTCTCCAGCCTGATGGCATTGCTCTTCAGTACTCTTGAGAGGTCTCTCACAGCTGACTTTCCCAATGCAATTCATCTCTTGATTTCCTGGCTGCTGTTACCAAGAGTGTTGACTGTGGAGCCAATTAAACTAAAACTGTTAACTATCTCAATCTCTTAAATAAATATAACAAAAGTGTTGAGCTTTGCTACAAACCTTTCTTTTCATTCAAAGTTATCTGCACAGCCAAATACCTTTCAATAAAACACAGACACACACCTTTTTGGTATCCTACACTTTCATCCACAGTCCATCTTACTTCAGTAAACATAATATTCTCTCCCTGACCTCTTATAAACCCATCTTATATTTTTGGCATGTCTGTGACAATGCACTGCTTCTACTGGAGTTTTAGATTGCTTTTTAATTTTCCTCAGAAATATTTCACTTTCATGTAATATTAGTGACATTGTTTTAAAATTTTCCTAATGTGGTTAAATCTGTTTTATTTGGATTGAGTACAGACCTGAAATCTCTTCTAGTCCCTTGGCCAAGAAGCATGTCAACTCTTCCAAATTTCTTGAAATAAATAAGTGAACCTCTCTCTGTGTCTGTTGGAATGCCTCAATTGATGTTTCGTGAATTCATGTATCCTTGTTTTCCTCCAAAGATTTCAGTGAAATAAAAGACTTCCCTCAATAAAATCAATTCTAAATCAAATATCTCCTGAAATGGCTGGACATCAACTAGTTATGCCTGATAGAATGACTTTAGTATTCCTCCCTTTTTATTTTCATGCTTCTTATATTATTCAATATTATGCTGATATAATTCTAGGGTTTTTTTTATTCTTCTGGTCTTTAAGCTTGAGAAATTCCTTCAGTCTTCCCTTTGGGTTTCTTCCTCTAGGTCTTTGTGTCTATTTCATTATACAGGTAGTTCCTGGGTAACATCCAATTTACTAACAACTCCTACTTGCTCCTTAAGCCTGTTTTCTGACCAATTTGTACCACTTATATCTTAACCAGTGAATAAAAAACAAGAGCAGATGTAAATTTCTTATCTTTGGATGTTTGTTTAGTCATTCCTAATGTAGAAAATTATAGGTTTAATCCTGGAATAGGAGACATGAAAGAGGTACAGTACACCATTTCTGGAACATGATATATGAGATTGCCTGTTACTAGCATGATGGAGGAGAGACACACACATTTAAAACTGTGCATTGGGCCACTATCTTTAGGGAAGTGACATTCATTTGGCTAAAAATTTATTTATTTTTACATCCAAATAACAACAGGCTTATCCAGTTGTTCCATCATGAACAAATGAAATGTTTTTCTTTTCCTGTAGAATTAGCTTGACTCTTTTTGTAAAAAAATTAATACACTGAATATAGATCTGTTTTAGAACTCTGTTTTCTGTTCCACTGATTTAGCTACCAGGGAGTTCTGGTGATTTAGTGATAAAAAAATTATGCTGTCAATGAAAGATATGCAACTCTAATCCACCAGCTGTTCTGCAGGAGAAAGATGGGCAGTGTCCTCCCATGTGATTTACTGGCTCTGGAAACCCTCTGGAGGGTCGGTGGGTCCCAACTCTATGGTACAAAACAACAATGCCATGATTATGCTCTTTTAATTACTTTGACACCATAGTTGTTATGTGCTATTGAGTAGGAATCAACTCATAAATGACCCTCCAGTAAGCTTTTAGAGGCTGTAAATCATGAGGGAAGAGACTGCACATCTTTCTTGCAGGAAGTAACTGGTGTACTTGAACTGCATGCCTTTTGACTGGCAGCACAGCTTCTTATCACCAGACTACCACAGTTCCCTAAGATTGTAGGAGGTTCTGAAATAGGGTAGTTAGGTTCTCCATATTTGTTCCCTTCCATTAAAAATTGTTGTGTGTTTTTTTTATCCCCATGAACGATATGGATTGATACAGTGACTACAACATTGGGCTTGGGTATGGTGGAGATTCTGAGGATAGTGCAGGATAGGGTGATGTTTACAAGATAACTAGGAATTGTAGTCAACTTGATAGCATCTAATAACAATAACAGAACAATGTAAGTTAATGAAATTGTCACAAATTTTCTACTTAAGATTGTGTAATCTATTTATTTTTATATAGTTGTGAAACAATTGCATTTTCAAGTTCCTGAATTTATTGGTGCTGTTTGGTGCCATCAGCCAATGTCAATGTTAATTCACAATGACCACATTTGACAGGGTATAATGTCCTATAATCTTTTGGTTAGCAGTACAACTCTCTACAAATTACAGATAGCATATATAAACAAGAGGAATAAATCAGAGAAACTATGCTTGTCATAATATTAAAATGAAAAGAAATTGACAGCAAATTCCCAAAATCATCTTACTTATGAGCTTAAGTTCAATTTCTTACTTAAAGTTAATATTTGTTTCTGGATTTGCAAACCTGATTGAGTCATGTTGAGCAAAGCAAATAATACAAACAAAACTCCCATTAATATGGAAAAGAAATCTTTCAAACCACCAACAAATGAAGAGTTTAAATGAATAATAAAAAGATATTTCTATTGTGCAAATGATATAACAAAGGTGTTGCTGTGTGCCATAGAGTCTGACTCACAGGAACTTTTTTTGAGAGAGTTCATCTGTCCCATAGGCTTTCCTGGACTGTAAACTCTAAAGGTGCACAACCCAGGTCTTTTCTCCCACATACAGTCTGAGGGGTTCCAACTCTTAACTTTTAGGTTAATTTTGTATCAACAGGGTTGTTTTTTAAAAATAATATGTGTACATAAATATTAAGGAGTTATGTTGGTATAGTGTGTAACAGGTGTAATATGTTGGAATCCTAACCAAATTGTTCCCTTTCTATTTATCAGATTTTCACTGTCCAATTATTTCAGTAATAGATCTTCAGGTCTTTCTTCTCTTGATTCTGTCTGATGGAAGCTCCTTTTAAATCTACAGCATGGCTAATGCATGCTGATAATTCAATACTGACAACATAACTTCCAGTATCACAGCAACATGAAAACCATTACAGTACAGTAGACTGACAGATAACCTAAATTTATGTCAAACTCGTTAATTCATTGTAGAACCTCCAGTGGGTTCTTGGAGGCTGTAAATCACACAGGAAGAGATCGCCTATCTTTGGGACCACAGGTGGATTTGAACCTCGAGAGAGGTGCTTTCTTTGGGCTATCAGCAAAATTACTTATGGACTACGTCACCCCAGTTCCCTAAACATGTTACATACATACAAAGGGAACTCTGATTATATAGTTTTTAAGAAGGAAGACAAAACAACATGCTCAAGAATTAGATTGAAAGTGGTTATTGTAATGGACTCAAATATAGGTTTATTTGAGTATACACTGGATCACTGAGTCAGAACCACTTCACAGTATTTAACCATATCAACAATATAGAGCACAGTACCTATAACTACACATTAGGATATATTATGACGACTACATTTGCCTAAGAGGCTATAAGGGAAAGAAATCGAGACTGACCACCATAGCTAAGATCTAAGCCATATAACATTATCCAAGTTTGAAAAATAGAC
>NW_006399763.1:22013771-22029064 GCF_000299155.1 Elephantulus edwardii
TCTATAAGAAAAAAACAAAACTTCTGTTACATTATGACATATAATTAATTTTAAAAGCATCCCTAACTAATGTTCAGACATCACAGACCTGGTTGAAATTCTAGCTACAATGTGTTTTATCTCTGTGTCCCCAGGAAATTGATTTAACCTCTTAATGAATCATGTATCTTGTCTATTAATTTTAAACTAATGTGAATACAGACTTCATTAAATCGTCTTAAATAATACAAAAAAAATGTATGTAAAACACTTACCATACTATGTTGCTGGAAGTTGAAGCTTAATGATCACAATGTGTCTGTTCTACTTTTATTTTGGTGCTATTATCATCTTTCACATAGTGAGTATGTTTCTATGAGAATAGCATGAGGGTCTAGTTTGTGTCATTAAAATATAACAAAGCTTATTTATTTGTGCTTGGGAGTAAATTCAATAGAAATGTCTATAGGACAAAGACTCACAGATACAAATTACCTGGCCGAACCTATTTGATGAGATACAAAATTGTTATAAATTCCACCTGTGACAATATACTAAAATAACATTGATGTCGATTTCATCCTCAACATTACCTCTGTAGTAACAGCAGTGGGAAGCATCATGAAACCTTGGAAGGTTCCAGAGGGAAAAAAAGGAGATAATATATACAGAAGAACTTGGATAACAGAACAGAAAATCCAGGACATACTGAGATAGGTTACTGAATAAAGAAATAGTGATGAAGTACCTTTTATTGAACTTGCTGGCACAGGAGTTAAAAAGCCTGAATACTAACTCAAAGGTTGATAGTTTGAATCCACTAGCTGCTTTGTAGGAGAAAATAGAGCAGCTTGTTTCTATAAAGACTTAGAGCCTTGAAACTTTATGAGACAGTCTACTCTCTCCTAGGGTGACTATGAGTCTGATGAGAACTGACTCATCATCACACAACAACAGCAACTCATCTTGCTTCAAATGTTTAAGATGTCTAAAAACAAATAGAAAAGAAATAAGACAGAATAAAAGTAAATGGAAAATATAATTTAATAATAATAATTGACTACAGTGTGTAAATAATATAAATATTTTGCAAAGGGGCCTCAAGGGATATGAGAACACATAAAACATATAAGAAAATAATTCTATAAGAATGGATCAATTTTAAGTAAAATTTAAAAAAACCCAAGGTTAAACTGAATAAGAAAAAACTAGAAACATGTTCAAATGTTATCAATAATCAAAATTAATAGGAATGATTTAAATTTAACCAGCCAAAGCCAAAGGATATTCCTTAGGATGGGTCCTGACAAATGCAGGTATATGTTATTTTTAAGGGATATAGTTTTTGGCTGTGAACAAAGAGAGATCAAATTATAAGGTCATTTTCAAAGTTTACAAAGAATATTTCTACAGTAATTACCCGTACAACTTTGAAATGTCCTCAAGTCTTTGAAAACAAATTGAGCAACCTTGTTAATGTGTCAGAATGAGATACTTTTAAATTCTCACTTTATTTCAAAATGGATGGTAAAGAGATTGGGATTGTTAACAGCTTCAGCTTGCTTGGCTCCACAATCAACACTTGGTATCTGCAGTCTGAAAATCCAGACAAACTGCACTGGAAAATTGTCTGTCAGGGACCTCTCCTGAGTGCTGAAAAATAAGGATTTCAGTCTGGACTAAGGTGTGCCTGATCCAGGCCATGGTCTTCACAATTACTTGCTATGCATCAGAAAGCTGGATGATGACCAAGAACGATAGAAGAATTTATGTGTTTGAGTTGTGGTGCTATAGAATAATATTAAATAGTCCATGAACTACTACTAGAACAAACAGGTGCATCTTGCAGAGGATTAGACTAGGTTACTTCTTGGAGACTATGATTTTGAAACTCCATCTGATATATATACTTTGGGCATGTTGCAAGGAGGGACCAGTCTTTGAGAAGGACATCATGCTTGGAAGGGTAGAGGGACAGCACAAGAAAGGAAGACCCTGAAAGAGATGGATTGACTCAGTAACTGGGGTAATGGGATTAGGTGTGTTTGAAACAATGAGGTTTGCTCAAGATAGAGCAGGGTTCAGAGCTATTGTACATAGGGTCAATATGAGTTGCAAGTGACTCAACCAAAACTAACAATAACAACATCATATCATCAGGTGCCACAGCTTCAACAGAAGTGAACAAAAGAAAACCCAACCTGCTGCCTCTGAGTTAACTCAAACTCACAACAGCACTACAAAATAAAACTGTGCTCCATAAGTTTTTTATGGTAGTGGACTTTGAAAGCAAATCCCCAGGCATCTGAGTTACCAACCTTTCTGTTAGTAGCTCAGGGCTTAACTTTTTGCACTGCCTAATATTTACTTTGAACAGTGGTAACTCTCCCATATTATGTGAGATTAAGAACATCATCTCAAAGTAAAACACAAATTTCTTTACATTATTTCTAAATTTTGTAAATATTGCTGGTTCACTTCACCCTTATTCAGATTTCAACACACTATGGACACTATACTTCTCTTGATGCTAGAAGCAAATTTTTTTTCTCAGGCATAGTTTCTTAACAGTGCTATGTTTTAATTTGGCTAATTAATTAATAACAAAGAAACCAAATACAATTGCTAAAAGATTTTAGAGATGCTAATTGTATCAGGTAATTATGATACTGAAGTGATATATGTATAAGATATTTTAAGTCAGTCATAAAAGCAGTATTTACCATGACTTATCTACCAGTGGGTGATGGCTTCTCACCTGCTGGATAGTTATAAAGGAACAAAAGTAATTTGTTCTTTCTGAATTATGCCTCAGGGGTACTATTTTTCTATAATAGATTAATATCTTTGGATGTTATGTCAGAATAAAGTCCAATTTTGTCAAACCAATGAGAACAAACAGAAAATGAAATGAAAGTAGTAGGACAATTTCTGGTATTTTTGTGGACAATAACCGGACTGATAAAATTTTAAACTTGGATGTTATATTGATGTATTAAAAAATATCAGAAGACATACCCTAAATCCTCATAAGAATTAATGATCTTTCAGATCTTTAGACCTTACTGGAAAAGGAAACTTGCTATTATCAAGTGAAATATAGGTTGCATTTAATTTTACTTGAGAAACTACCATCATTTTAAAGTATGGTTAATTTTTATTAGTGCTTTTGATGTAACAAAGCTCCTGTGGGATGTTAGTGACTGTTTTTCTGATGCTTTTCTGGTATTTTACTTTGCTTTTTATGATGCTGGAAACAGCATGAAGTAATGGTTAAGAGCTTTCACTTAAAACCTAACACATTTTGAATCCTGGTCCTATGACTTCCTAGTTTCGTGTAAAAAAATAATAAAAATGATGCTTTATCTTACTAGGTTTTATTTAACAAATGAAGAAATTGTACTAACTCAGGATGACTGTAATTAAATAAGGTAACTGAAGAGTAGTCAGATTAAGACAGACGTTGAAGCAGGAGTGGCATCCACTTCCTAAACAACCTGCCTCTGGAAACTCTATGAACTTAGAAAAACGACAATAGTTCTAGAACAGGATTCAGGTATTTTGTTCATTGGGTTGCTTTGAGTTGTGTTCGACTAGAAGGCACTTAACAACAACAATGATGTATTAAAAGTGCTTCATATAATTCCTACCACATAGTGTTGTTGTGTACCATTGTGTAGGAACCAACCCATAACCAGTGTTTATCTGGCTTTCAGAGGCAATAAATTACAAGGAAGACGGTTGCCCATCATTCTTATGCAGAGAAGCTGGTGCATTCCAACTGTGTACCTTTGTGTTGGCAGCACAATTTCCTATATTACTAAGCCACCAGAACTTCCTACCACATAGAAAGTACTCAAACAACCACCACCACAACAAAATAAACAAATTGCCCAAGAAACTACTCATCCTCCTACTGTGGAGCTGCTGGTGAATTTAAACTGCCTGCAACGTGCAGCAATTTGATGTAACACCCTACGAACTAGGCTACCAGAGCATGTGTAGTGTTTAGGAGAAATAAAGAGAGAATATTTTAGAATTTGCTGCACATGATTTCTGCAATCATTGGATGGTTCTAACAACATTATTGAACTACTTATTGAAAAGTTAGAGGTTGTAATCCATGCAAAGTTACCTGAGAAGAAAGATCTAGTGATATATTTCTGAAAAAAAATAATCACTGACTGAAAATTCTGTGGAGCACAGTTTTACTTTGACCCATGTGGTACTGCTATGAGTAGGAAGCAACTCAGTGATAACTGGGATATTTTGTTGAAATTTACATATAATCACATATGCTTATTTTTTATAAGTTTTTTTATTTTGAGGTCATAGAGAAAAACCCTAGGCTTTAAAGATAAGAAGATCTTATAGATTTTATTTATTTTAGGTTTCATTTATTTATATTAGAGTTTCTTCCTGTTGACCTGTATGTGTTCAGTACTACTGAGTTTGGTTTTGAGCTACCTTAAGGCAATTAAGTCAGAGAATAGATTCTGCCCAAGAGTTTGTCCTAAATGTTTCACACTATATGTTTATGCTATTTTATATATATATATATATATATATATATATGACATAAATGAAAAAAATTCTCTACTCAGAGATGATGATGATGATGATAATAATAATCCTAAAATAAAAATTATTATTTCTTCTTTAGAGTATTTTTCCTGTTTTGTTGGCTCATTATATAAGCTACCGTATAATCATCATTAACCTCTCGGATCAAGTAAAGAACTCAGTTATTTCCTTTTTATTCTAATGTTTACATACCATATTCAATAAAACAGCATTTCATATCTGCTCTAATCTGGCACCTGGATATATCACACTATCTCTTACCACAAATAGGGACAAAGAAAACCCAATTTTTCTATAGGAAAAAGCAGCTGATTACCAGTTAGTCTTTCTGCTTAAGCATCTGTGTTCCTATAATTTAAGCATTATAAAGTGTACAGACTAATATTTTTTAGCATAAATCATATACTATTATGCTTCAGTGGTTAGTAGATGGTTGAGAAGAACATTATTTGTCAAGGCAAAGGTATCCAACTCTTTTTATCTGAGCACCAATGTAGATAGTCTCCACGCAAATGAACAACTTTCATGATACACTATTTACTGATAAAATCTATATATAATAATACTTTTTATAAAGTACTCTCACATTATTTGATAGTTGTTGTTGTTTTCATGTGTGGTCGAGTCGCTTGTGACTCATAGCGACCCTACGTACAACAGCCCTAAACTCTGCTCTGTCCTGTGCCAATCTCATTGTCTCTGATACACCCATCCTGATTACCCAAGTCACTGAATCAATCCACCTCATAGAGGGCCTTCCCCTCCTGCACTGTCCCTCCACCCTACCAAGCATGATGTCCATCTCCAAGGATCTGTGCCTCCTTACAACATGTCCAAAGTATGTCAAATGAAGCCCCAGAATCCTTGCCTCCAAGGAGCAGCCTGATTTAACCCTCTCTAGGATGAATCTGTTTTCTTAGCAGTCCATGGTACATTCAATACTCTTCTCCAGCACCACAGCTCAAAGGCATCATCCTCCCTAGTCATTGTCCAACTGTCTGATGCATAACAAGTGATTGCAAAGACCATGGCCTGTATCAGGTGGACCTTAGTCTCCAGAGAGACACCATTGCTCTTCAGTACTTTGGAGAGGTCCCTAACAGCACACTTTCCCATGGCAATGCGCCTTTTAATTTCCTAGCTTCTGGTGCCAAGAGTGTTGACTGTGGAGCCAAGCAAACTAAAGTTGTGAACAAGCTCAATCTCTTCCCATCCATCCTTATCCTGATATTGAGCCTCAATCCATATTGAAGGCTGCAGTCCTTGACCCTTTGCAGCAGGTGCTTCAGGTCCTCCTCAGTTTCAGCAAGCAGGGTTGTGTCATCTGCATACTGCAGATTCTTGATAGATATTCCACCAATTTTCACCCCACATTTCTCCTCATAGAGCCCAGCCTCCTGGATAATCTGTTCCACATACAGGTTAAAAAGGTATGGGGACAGAACACATCCCTGGTGTAAGCCCTTGCCAATTTTGAACCATGCAATGTTTCCTTGCTATGGTCTGACGACTGCCTCCTGGTCTAAGTATAGGTTATGCATTAGCACAATCAAGTGTTCTGGAATTCCCATACTTCCCATAGTCAGCCACAGTTTGTTATGACCCACACAGTCAAATTCCTTTGTATAATCAATGAAACACAGATAGACAATCCTCTGGTATGCCCTGCTTTCAGCTAAGATCCATCTAACATTAGCTACAATATCCTTAGTACCACGACCCCTTCTAAACTCAGCCTGGACTTCTGGCAGTTCTCTGCTGAAGTGCTGTTTCAGTCATTTTTGGATAATCTTCAGTAGAATCTTGCTTGCATGTAATATCAATGATATTGTTCTATAGTTTCCACACTCTGTTGGGTCACCCTTCTTTGGTATGGGAACAAATATAGATCTCTTCCAGTCAGTTGGCCAAGTGATTGTTCTCCAGATTTCTTGGCACAACTTGGTGAGCACATCCAGGGCAGCACCTGTTAGCTGAAATATGTCAACTTGTATACCATCTATTCCTGGGGCCTTGTCTTTTGCTATTTCCTTCAAATCAGCTTGAACTTCTTCTTTAATAACCATAAGCTCCTGCTCATATGTTGCTTCATGAAATTCTTCTTTGTCTGCTGATTCCTTTTGATACAGTGACTCAGTATATTCTTTCCATTTTATTTTAATACTTCCTGGATCATTTAGTATTCTGCCTAAAGCATCCTTGATTATAGCAACTCGAGGTTTGAATTTGTTCTTCAGTTCCTTTAACTTAAGAAATGCTGAGCTTTATTTATTTATTTTAGTTATGAACAAAAAAAAAATTGTTGCTTTATTTTCTTTTATTTTTATTGATTGATCTTTATTAGGCATTATTATAACAAAGAACTGAATTAGACAAGAAAGATTGGAGAAAATACAAAAAGATAAAAAGGAACTGAAGAACATTATTCCATACAGTTAATTTTAATGTTCTAATAATTTTCCTTTTTCTATTAATTCCAAACATTATTTGCAGGGAACCTTTTATGATTTGGGTCTGGTGTCAGGTTACAGAAAATGCCATATGAAAGAGCTTCATCCTGATTCTGGGGAGTATGTTTTTATTTGGCAAGCTATTGTAACACAGATCACACTGGAGATATTACTGAACTGAGTGTATGTCTTTTTCAACCATCAGCTGGAGCTAAATAGTAAACAAGTTTTTTTAGTTATGAACAAAAAGATAATTGTTGCTTTATTTTCTTTAATTTTTATTGATTGATCCTTTACTAGTCATTATTATAACAAAGAACTAAATTAGACTAGAAAGAATGGAGAAAAAGAAAAAGCTCAGTCATTTGTAGTGAAAGTGTTGAGCAGTCAACCATAAAGATGATTTTGCAGTATAGCAATCAGGAATTTTATGCAAAACAACACCTTGTATTGCTCGAGAACTGAAGATAATCTAATCTACTTGGTGATTGAAGTTGTGTCTACAGTGCTCCAAATATTAGGTTGAACACATAAAGCAATCATGCAGGTGTTTCTGGAGGTTTGCGTTTTGACGTTGTTAAAAGCAGCAATTTGGATACCTGACAATTTTTGAAACTGAAATTTAAAACTGAGTGCAGTCTTAGCAATCTTCCAGTCTAATGCATCATTTGAAAACCTACATAGCTTAATCAAATTGTTGTAAGATCTCATTGTAAGTCAGTGCCAGAATTAGAACTAGATCTCAGACAGTGACTTTTTGATCATTACTTTCAGATTTTAACAAATTTAACTCTTTAAACTCACTTTCAACTTTCACCTACTGTTTTACTAATACATAGACACAATTTTTTTAAAAAATACACTGAAATTCATAAAAATGAATTTATCCTTGAATAAAACATATTTTATCAGATATTAGTAGATAATTTTCTCTTTAAATATTTTTTGTTTTAATTTTACAAGTGCTTGGCTAAACGAATCTCATTATGAAGTAATAGTTTCAATATCCTACAATATAAATCCCCCGAGTAATGCAAAAGGTGAACAGTGGGCTGCTTACTCCAAAATGATGAACCACTACAAATTCTATGGGGCACAATACTACTCTGATAGGTGGCTTTCTGTGAAGTGGAATTAAGTTTAACTAGTTTATGATTTTTGCTTTTGTTTGTATTCCATAAATGCACATAGAATTATCAAAATAAGAATTTATTGGAATAAGACAAAAACATGATCTCTGTATTTTCTTCCTTTCTTCAATAAACAAACAAACAAAGAAAAAAGGGACGAAATTGCTATGAGCAGACACTGATTTATGGTGACCTCTTATGTCACAGGGAAATCATCCTCCCTGGTTATTTTAAAGCCATAATCTTTTTTAAAATGGTTTTATTATTTTTTATTTATTTGTTTGTTTGTTTGTTTGTTTCAAAGCCATAACCTTTATGGAGTGGTTCTTTCTGCAACTCCTCTGTATGGGTTAAAATGGCTAATCTTTCTGTTAGTAGTGAAGTGATCAACTGTTTGTATCACTCAGGATTCTTCTCTCAATAGTGTAAGTAAAAATAGATTAATATTTTTTAAGCTTTATGCTTTTCTTAGCTAACTAGTAAGAAGTTTTATCTAAACAATAAGTACCCTGGAAGTAACAATGAAAAGAACAATGCTATTCTTGCTTTCACCAATATGTAAAACTATTATTTCTAATTTTAATACAGAAAATATTTAAATCAGAAATTCCAGAAGCTATGGAAGTATCAAATAATTCCACTATGTTGTTGAACAACTCAAGAAAATGAGAGATATGCAAGTTCAAAGTAAAGATACTGGTATTACTACTCGAAGAATCATGCATTCATTGCCACTGAGTCTAAACAAACTCATAAACAACCCTCATCGAGTTTCCAAGGCTGTGAATCTCCTGGGAGAAGATTGTCCATCTTTCTCCCTCAGAGCCATTAGTATTTTTGAATTGTGTTTATTATCTTTCTCTGATGAGCTTAAAAGTGAAGATAGAAAGTCAAAGAGAAGAAGTTGATCAATTAAGAAGAGCAGAGTATTCAAAAGAAAGTTAAAGACAGATAGGCCCATTACTATCCTGATTTTTATTCATTGATTTCTCCCTTATTAATGTGAGAGGGAACATACCACAATTTTACCAGGTAGTTAAGACGTCTCTCTTCACCTCAGTAGACTATGGGAGATGGTATGAATGAATACACAGTATTAAATCACAGAAAAGGTGGTAAGTTTGAATTGCAGGGAAAGGTTTCAGGTACATCACATTTCAGGTCCTGAATCGAGTTCTGTTTTGTTTTCTGATTTATATTTTTATAATGAGGAGAAGAGATTGAGGTTATTTACAGTTTCAGCTTGCTCAGCTTCACAATCAACACTTTGGCACCAGCAGTCAGGAAATCAAAGGATGAATTACATTAGGTAAGTCAGTTGTCAGGGACCTTTCCAGAGTACTGAGAAATAATGATGTCAGCCTAGAGACAGTTGTGTCTGATCAAGTTCATGGTCTTCATAATTACTTACTATGCATCAGAGAGATGGATAATGACTAGGGATGATAGAAGAAGAATTGATGCCTTTGAGATGTAGTGCTGGAGAAGAGTCTTGAACATACCATGGACAACCAAGAAAACAAATAGAACTGTATTGGAGAGAGTGTAATCAAGTTTCTCCCTGGAAGCTAGGATTTTGAAGCACTATTTTATTTACTTTGGGCATGTGCCCAGAAAGGACTGATCCTTGGAGAAAGATGTCATGCTAGGAAGAGTGGAGGAACAACATAAGAGAGGAAGACCCCAGATGAGTTGACTGGGGCAATGGGGATAGGTGTGTCAGAATCAGTGAGACTGGCTCAAGGCAAGGCATGCTTCAGAGCTATTCAACATATAGAGTCACTATGAGTTGCAGCAGACTTGACGGCACACAACAACAATGATTATACAAGAATTTTCATTGATTCTAATTCTCAGCAAACTTAATATCATCAAAATTCTCAATTTTTGCTTTTATCTTAGCTTGTGATTTATGGGTTTTGCTTGAACTAAAATAAGTTTGTATCTTTCCCCCCTTTTTATGAGGGGTAAATAATTTTTTAAAATATTCATTTTTGGAGCACTGGTGGCATAGTGGCAATATGCTGCACTGCAATCCCAAAGGCATGAGGTTCAAATCCACCTGCTGCTCTGCAGAAGAGGGATGTGTAATCTTCTCCCATATAATTAACTGCCTCTGAACACCCACCAGAGGGTCAGCTATGGGTCAGTTCCAACTTGATGGTAAACAATAACAACAACAATCAACTTTTGGGGGATGTAATTAACATTCCCTGACATTAAAATATTCAGTGTGGTGTGTGGTGTTTGGTTTATTCATGAAGGTATGCAATCAAGATCAGAATTTTAGAACATTTAGTCACTACCAAAAAAGAAACCTGACAGTTTAGGCTAAATTTTCCTTTAATCCCACTCTTCCAGAATTAAGAAATTACTACTCTGTATTATATATGAAGATTTTTTCCTATTATGGATATAGTATATAGCTGGAATTATAAAACATATAATATTTTGTTATTGACTTTTTCATTTATAGTGGTTTTTATTTAGTCTATATTATATATCATCAAGGAATTCCTTTTTATTGTTGAATTATTCATTGTGCAAGATTATATTTATCTATAAATGTGGTAAGGTTTACCCATAGTGGACAGTATTTTCTGGAACTTCTCAATTAAAACAAGTCTGGAAGCAGGAGTGGCATCCACTTCCAAAATGGCTTGCCTCCGGAAACTCTATGAACAGTGCTCAGGCCTTTCATTCATAGGGCTGCTATGAGTCGTCTACAACTCGATGACACCTAACAACAACAACAATGGCTACATCGAGAAAGCTACGTTGGCCTAGTGGACAGAAAGTTATGCTACCAAGCTGAAGGTAGGTGGTTTTAATCTGAGGCCCTCCAACCAGGTTCAAATTGTTTTTCTGTCAAACATTCTTCTAGGTGGTATTGTCTAGGCAGATTGGTCTGTGCATTGCTGTATAGAGGTAACTTGTGGTTGCTGTGCACTGTGACACTGATGTGTCAATCGTGGTAATGGGTACCCATGATGGACAGTGTTGGCTGGAGTTTCCTGACTAAAACAAGCCTGGAAACAGGGGTGGCATCCACTTCCAAAATGGCTTGTCTCTGGAAACTCTATGTATAAACAGTGCTCAGGCCTTTCATTTGTAGGGTTGCTATGAGTCGTCTATGACTCGACAGCACCTAACAACAAATTAGTAGTTTATGTTGCTGTTAGGTGCTGTCGAGTTGTTTGTGACTATAGCAACCTTATGTACAACAGCCCTGAAACCTATTCTATCCTGTGCCAACTTTATTGTCTCTGACACATCTACCCTCATTACCCCAGTCACTGTATCAACCCATATTGTCAATGGCCTCCCTCTCTTTCTCTGTCCTCCTATTCTTCCAAGCATGATGTCCCTCTCCAAGGACTGGTCCCTCCTTGCAACATTCCCAAAGTATGTCAGATGAAGCCTCAGAATCCTTGCCTCCAAGGAGCAAGCTGCCTTTACCTTCTCTAGGACAAAACTGTTTGTTCTCCTGGCAGTCCATGGTATTGTCAACACTCTTCTCCAGCACCACAGCACAAAGGCATCAATTCTCTTGCTCTCATCCTGAGTCATCGTCCAGCTCTCTGATGCAAGGCAAGCAATTATGAAAACTATGGCCTGGATCAGGTCCACCTTAGTCTCCAAACCTACATCATTGCTCTTCAATACTCTGGAGAGGTCCCTGACAGCTGACTTTTCCAATGCAATTTGTCTCTTGTTTCCTGACTACTGGTACCAAGAGTGTTGATTGTGGAGCCAAGCAAATTTTGAAGTCCAAATTCCTTCAAGGAAATACAACTGAAATTTTTAAATGTTTCAGTCCAATTTTCACTCTTCCAATAGGACTAATTTTGGTTGCAGAAATCTAAGGTGATTTTTTCCCCTTAGATTTGGAACCAGACTTTTTTTAAAAAAAGATTTTACTAGATTTTTTGCCAAATAGCAGCTCCATATTAAGTAAATTCAAATGAATTAGGTTCAGCTTCATCTCCCTGAGTAAATTAATGCTACCTAGAAGGTAATTTCTCATTATATCAATTTTTCTAGCAAACAATAAAAGTTAAATGTTATTTATAAAGCAAATGCAAACCAATATCCTCTCAGGGATTTCAGACATTACAGATTTTACTCCATCTAGATGTAGCATTTTAAGGAAATATCATTTTAAATCATTTAGTGTAATTTATTAGTCATATCTTTCTATATAAGCATGATTAGTGCATAGATATTAGATCAAAATCATTGGCTTAATCTCAGTGTAGGCTATATATCATAATCATAGCTAGCTGTTATGGAAATATTACTGACTATAACAAGTTTTTGGAATGTAAATGCAAAAAATCACTGTACTTCCTGTTTTAAGAAAATATTAATTGAAAATATATTTTACACTAACTCTTCATTTCATTTCCTTAGTTTGTAAAAAGAAATAAAAACAAATTATGCTATCATATTTTGCATTTGTTGTTCTATGTAAAATGATACAAAGATTTATAAGCAAAATACACAAAGAGAAGATAATATGTTTTAGCTAGCTAACCACAAGTGAATCTGAATGAGACAACCTAGGACCATTGTTGAAACACAAAGAGAATAGTAAGGGTGGACTGAACATACATGCTTTCTGGGCTGTCAGAAATAAACATAAGAAAAGGTCACTTGCAGCTTTTTATCCTTTCAGGTAAGAAAAGTGGAAAACAGACTATAATTCTAGATAAAAGACAGGTTAATTAAATGTTAATCAGTGGCTATGAACACTGCAGCATACAGTCTTGTTTGCTGAAAAGGAAAAGTACTTGAAATTCTTGTTCTTCTTGTTGTTATGTGCTATGGAGTCACCTGAGATCCACAGTGACACTATGTACAGCAGCTCTGAACCCTTCCCTATCCTGAGCTGGTCTCATTAATTCCAACACACCAACCCCCCTTGCCCCAGTCACTGTATCAGTCCATCTCATTCAGGGACTTCCTCTCCAGCGTTGTCCCTCCACCCTTCTGAGCACGATGTTCTTCTGCAAGGACCAGTTTATCCCTGGCCACGTGCCTAAAGTATGTGAAATGGAGCCTCAAAATCCTCACCTCCAAGAAGAAATTTGGTTTCACCCTCTCCAATACAGTTCTATTTGTTTTCTTGGTGGTCCATGTTATTACGTTCAAGACTCTTCTCCAGCACCACAATTCAAAGGCATCAATTCTTCTGTCATCCTTAGTCATTGTTCAGCTCTCAATGCACAGATAATAATTGTGAAGAACATGGACTGGATCAGGCACATCTTAGTCTCTAAACTGACATCTTTGCTTCTCAGTACTCTTGAGAGGTCCCTGACAGCAGGTTTTCCCAATGCAAGTCATCTTTTGATTTCAAACTGCTGGTGGTAAGAGTGTTGATTTTGGATCTGAGCAAGCTGTAATTGTTAATAACCTCAATCTCTTCTCCATCTAGCATGGTACTGCCAATTGGTCCAGTGGTGAGAATCTTTGTCTTCTTTATATGGAGCTTCTTGACTGTCAAGACTACAGTCCTTGACCTTCTGTAGTAAGCTCTTCAGATCCTCTTCAGTTTCAGCAAGCAAGGTTGTGTGTCATCTGCATAAACATAGCTTGTTGATGAGTCTTCCTTCAAACATTACGCCACATTCCTCCTCATAAAGCCCTGCTTCTAAAAGATCTGTGCTGAATATAGATTGAAAAGATATGGAGAGAGGATGGATCCCTGGCACACTAATTTCCTGATTTTGAATCATGCAGTGTTTCCCTGTTCTGTTCTGAAGACTGCTTCCTGGTCCAAGTAAAGGTTTCTCATTGACACAATCAAGTGTTATGGGATTCTTATTTTCCTCAAAGATAGCTACAATTTGTTGGGATTCACACAGTCAAATGCCTTTGCAATGAATAACATATAGACATTCCTCTGGTATTCTTTGCTTTCTGCCAAGATCCATCTGACATGGGCAATGATGCCTCTAGTGTCATGGCCTCTTCTAAACCCAGCTTGCATTTCTGGTAGTTCTTGCAAATATACTGTTCCAGTCATTTCTGGATAATCTTCAGTAGGATTTTGCTAGTGTTTGATATTAGTGATATTGTTTGAGAATTTCCACACTCTATCAGGTCACCTTATTTTTGGTATGAGAATATAGATCTTTTCTAGTAAGTTGGCCAGGTTGTCATCCTCCAGATTTCTTGGCACAACCTGGTAAGCACATGTAGGACAGCTTCTGTTTGTTGAAATATGTCAGTTGGTATTTCTTCAATTCCTGGGGCTTTATTTTTTTTGCCAGTTTCTTTAAAGCAGCCTGAACATCCTCCTTCATCACCATTGCCTCTTGATTATATGTTGTTTCTTGAAATTCGTCTGTGTCAGCCAATTCTTTGTACACAACTCTGTATACGACTTTCATCTTCTTTTAAGTCTTCCTGAATCATTCAATAGTCTGCCCATAGCATCCTCAAACATTTCTACTCTAGGCTTGAATTTGTTCTCTAGTTCGTTCAGCTTAAGTAATGCTGAAATGAGTTCGGCCCTTTTGATGTTCTCACTCCAATTCCTTGCACATTTCATTATGATATTTTGCTTTGTCTTCTCAAGCTGCCCTTTGAAATATTCTGTTCAGCTCCTTAACTTCCTTAACTTCTTGATTTCTTCCCTTTGCGTTGGCTTCTTGACATACTAGTATAATATTCAGAGTCTCTTCTGACAACCATTTTGTTCTTTTCTTTTTCTTCCTTTTTTGAAATGACCTTTTGCATTCTTCATGAACAATATTCTCAATATCTTCTCTTAGGCCATCTGGTTTTCAATCATTAGTGTTCAAGGCCTCAAACCTTGTTCCTCAGTTGGTTTTCAAATTCAGAGGGGATACAGGTAAGAATAAATTTTGATTCCAGTGGTTATGATTTAACCTTCTTAAGCTTTTTGGAAAGATTAAGGACTACAGGATTAAATTGGGGTTACATCGTAACTGATTGTTGTTGTTGTTATGTGCCCTCGGGTCGTTTGCGACTGATAGTGACCCTATGTACAACAGCCCTAAACTCCGCTCTGTCCTGTGCCATTCGCACTGTCTCTGACACTCCCATCCCAATTATCCCAGTCACTGAATCAATCCAACTCATAGAGGGCCTTCCTCTGCTGTGCTGTCCCTCCACCCTC
>NW_006399763.1:22030894-22032426 GCF_000299155.1 Elephantulus edwardii
AGTTGGCCAAGTGGTTATTCTCCAGATTTCTTGACACAACTTGGTGAGCGCATCCAGGGCAGCATCTGTTAGCTGAAATATGTCAATTGGTATACCATCTACTCCTGGGGCCTTATTTTTTGCTATATCTTTCAAAGTATCTTGAACTTCTTCCTTCATCACCATAGGCTCTTGCTCATATGATGTTTTATTAAATTCTGTGTCTTTCAATACAATGACTCAGTATATTCCTTCCATCTTCTTTTGATACCTCCTGGATCATTTAATACTCTACCTAAAGCATCCTTGATTATAGCAACTCGAGGTTTGAATTTGTTCTTCAGTTCCTTGAGCTTAAAAAATGCTGAGCGAGTTCAACCCTTTTGGTTTTCTGACTCCAACTCCTTGTACATTTCATTGTAATATTTTACTTTGTCATCCTGCGCTGCCTTTGAAATCTTCTGTTCAGCTCTTTAGTATCTTGAGTTCTTCCTTGTGCTTTGGCTTCTCTGCGCTCCAGTGCAATATTCAGAGTTTCTTCTGACATCCATTTTGGTCTTTTCTTCCTCTTCTATCTTTCTAGTGAACGTCTGCACTCTTATTGGATGATACCCTGATATCCTCCCACAACTCATCTGGTCTTCATTCATTCGTGTTCAAGGCCTCAAACCTATTCTTGAGATGGTTCTAAAATTCAGGTGGGATAGACTCAAAGTTATATTTTGGTTCTTGTGAATTCGGTTTAATTTTCCTCAGCTTCAGCTTGAACTTCCATATGAGTAGTTGGTGGTCTGTTCCACAATCAGCTCAGGGCCTAGTTTTCACAGCTGATATTTAGCCAACAGAGTGTGGAAACCATAGAACAATATCGTTGATTTCACATGCAAGCCAGATTCTGCTAAAGAGTATCCAAAAATGACTGGAACAGCACATCAGCAGAGAACTGCCAGAAGTCCAGGCTGGGTTTAGAAGGGGTCGTGATATTAGGGATATTGCAGCTAATGTTAGATTGATATTGGCTGAAAGCAGTGAGTACCAGAGGAATGTCTGTCTGTGCTTCATTGATTATGCATAGGCGTTTGACTGTGTGGACCATAATAAACTGTGGCTGACTCTGAGAAGAATGGGAATCCCAGAACACTTGACTGTGCTAATGAGAAACCTCTACTGGGACCAACAGGCAGTCATCAGAACAGAGCAAGGAAACACTGCATGGTTCAAAATTGGGAAGGGCGTATACCAGGGATGTGTCCTGTCTTCATACCTTGTCAACCTGTATGCAGAACAGATTATCAGGGAGGCTGGGCTCTATGAGGAGAAATGTGGGGTCAAGATTGGTGGAAGATCTATAAACAATCTGCCTTAGGCAGATGACACAACCCTTCTTGCTGAACCTGAGGAGGACCTGTGGCGCTTGCTGCTGAGGGGCAGGGACTGCAGCCTTCAATACGGACTGAGGCTCAATATCAAGAAGACAAAGATTCTCACCACTGGACCAATTGGCAGCATCAGGATGGATGGTGAAGAGATTGAGATTGTTCACAGCTTTAGTC
>NW_006399763.1:22034094-22035670 GCF_000299155.1 Elephantulus edwardii
GAGAAGGTGAATCCAGAATGCTCCTTGGAGTCAAGGATTCTGAAGCTTCGTCTGACATACTTTGGGCATGTTGCAAGGAGGTACTGGTCCTTGGAGAGGGACATCATGTTTGGCAGAATGGAGGGGCGGTGCAAAGAAGAGGAAGACCTTCAACGAGATGGATCGATTCTGTGACTGGAGCAGTGGGAATAAGTGAGTTTGAGATGGTTAGGTTGGCACAGGGTAGAACAGCATTTAGAACTCTTGTGCATAGGGTAGCTATGAGTTGCAAATGACTTGATGGCACATAACAACAACAACAACAACAACAACTTTCTACAAGACTGATTTGCCTGTTCTTTTTTTGCAGCCCAGGAGACACTCCATACTCTTCTCCAATACTAGAATTCTACCACAATGCTACAAACAAGAGTATAGATAATAAAATTTGAAATATATAATGTTAAGATGTTAGAGTAAATGAACTGGAGTTCTACTACAAATATTTCTCATGGATAAACTAAAACCAAAAGGCTGAGTTTTAAAAAAATAAATATATAGATTAATTCTAAACACACACGATGAATATTTTATGGAATCCTGCAGATTTAATAAAGATATACAGATATAGTCTATAATCATAAATCAAGTTTAGACTCCTGGTTGCCTTTGAATGTGAGGGGAAAATGAGTGGAATGAAGGTTATTTAAAAGTATCTATACTAGGTGGGTTTTCTATTAATAATGTATAAATATAGAGCAAAATTATAATATTTGTAAAATCAGTGCTTGATAGAGATCGTAACTTAAACATTTAATATAATAAACAAAGTTATGTTTTCTGTCATCTTTCCTGGAGTTTTCAGTTGTGATATTGGTGGATAGGGTACTCTTTCTTAAATATACTTCACTATCACATGAACATCAGTCCTCATAGCTTATGTCTAATTGACATATTTATTTATCATTATTTACAGTAATTTTTCTTCAAGTAAGTCTGGAATATATATAAGAACTCTCAAGTCACATTTCTGTCATCAATCATTCCTATTGATTTAAAAAATATTACTCAAAGATAAGCACATAATTAAATATGTTCTTTATATCTCATTGATCAATTCTTACAGAAGCTATACTTCATCATTTTGACTATGTTGTGCATTTAAAGCCAGAATTTCCATCTACATTTTCCGACATTACAAACTTAAGTACTCTATGTAGTTTGTACTTTATTTGCTAACAATTTCTTTCATGTACATTGCACTTCCATACTTTTCTACCAAATCATACCCAGGATTTGAAGAACTCATCCAAATGAGTTGTCCTTAGATCTAGCCTGTTCCGTGTCTCACCTCATTTGAGGATATTTGTTTTTAAAACCCCAAAACCCCTGTCTATTCTCACACATGGATATCCTTGATGGAGTTTCTAAAGCTATGTTGTTGTGTTGTTATGTGCCGTCGAGTCGTTTGTGACTCATAGCGACCCTATGCACAACAGCCCTAAACCTTGCTCTATCCTGCGCCAACCGCACCGCCTCTGACACACACATCCCGATTACCCCAGTCACTGAATCAATCCATCTCATAGAGGGTCTT
>NW_006399763.1:22035770-22042966 GCF_000299155.1 Elephantulus edwardii
CTATGAGTCGCAGGCAACTCGATGGCACATAACAACAACAACAACAATTTTGGTATAAAAGTCATGCTTGCCTCTACAGTAACAAAGAGAGCTCAGAGAAGGAAATCAAGACAGCTATATGATTTACAATAGCCAAATTGACATACTTGGGAGTGAATCTAACTAGATATACAAAAGACCTGTACAAAGAAAACTACAGACCATTTCTGCAGGACACTATAAAGGACCTAAATAAATATAAAAATGTGCCTTGTTCATGGATATGAAGACTCAATATTGTGAAAATTGCAATCATACCAAAAGCAATCTACATGTTCAACACAATCTCAATATAGACACAAAATTAAATTTTCAGGGAGATAGAAGGGGACACTATCAAGTTTATTTGGAACATAAAGAGACCCTGAATATGCAAAGCACTTCTGAAAAACAAAAATAAGTGGGAGGCATAGCACTCCCTGACCTCAAAACCTGATACATAGTAGTAGTAACCAAAACAACATGGTACTGGTACAAAGGTAGGCTCATAGACCGATGGAACAGAATTGAGAAATAAGAGGTGGACCCATCTATCTATGGTACACTGATATTCAACAAGGAAATAAAACCTATCAAATAGAAATTACGTATGACCCAGCTATTCCACTGCTTGAAGTATGCCCCAAGAGAATGCACCAATGTTCATAGTAGCATTATTCACCATTGCAAGAACATGGAAACTGCCCAGATGTCCAAACACAATAAAATGGAATAAGAAACTATGATACATTCAGACAATGGAAAACTATGCAGCATGCAGGAGCAATGATCTTGTAAATTACTACCTAACTTGGAAGGGATTAGAGAGTATTATGCTAAGTGAACTAACTCAGTCCCATAAGGACAAATATTATATAAGACCATTATTTTAGAAATAGATAACTCGCAGAATGTGTATGAAGTTCTAAGGCAGGTTGGAGGGGAGCAGAGGAGGAGGGATGGTTGTGGGGGTAATCATGGGATCACACAGTTTGATGAGTGGGGGTGGGCTATATTGAGGAGTTGGGAGTTTTTTTATATGAGGGACAATGTTTACAAACTTTGTAGGTAAACCAGTGTAAAATTAAAAAATATCTATTCTGCAGAATTTGTAATAAATATCATTGTATATTGAAAAAGAAATCACGTGATAATTTGAATTGAGTGAATCTGTGAAGTCTGAAAACTCAAAATCTTTACCATTGAGTCAGGCGTGACACAGAGCAACCTCCATCAGGTTTCTGAGCCTGTGTGTCTTAACTGCTCACATTTCTCACCTGGAGCTGCTGGTAAACACACACTGCAGTCTTTGAGTCGGTAGTGCAGCTCTCTACAGAGGATGGCACCAGAGTTCTGGAGGTTACGCTGATAGTGAGAGATCTGAATTTGAAAGATAACCATGCTAACTTTAATTGCCTCACATGCATGTGAAAACATGAATAAGGAACACCAAAGAAGAGACCATTTGAATTATGGTGGAAAATGTTGAATACACACTGGACTTCCAAAAAGACTGTGCTTGAAAAATCTTCCTAAATGCCTCTTAGGAAGGAAGGAAGGTAGTAAGACATTATCTCACCTGATCTGATCAGGTTATCTAGAGACAAAAGTCTCTAGAAGGGACAATATGCTTGATACAATATATGGTCAGGTGAAAAAGAAAAAGATCCTCAGTGAGCTGGATTGATCCCATGGCTACAAAGATGGGTTCAAATATAACAACAACTGTAAAGATGATATAGGACCATTCAGTATCTTAGTCTATTGAACATCACATTTCTAATTAGTCAAAACCTACTTGTGGGCACTTAACATGACATGCATAAACCTCAAAAATATTATGATGAACAGAGTGAGGCAGACAAAAATAATCTATGTACTATATGACCTGCTTATATGTAGTATCAAGAAGAGGTAAATGTATAGAGATCACAGTTTAATAGTAACCATCATGTGTGAAATATCTTACTCAAACATCCAAGCTTATCACTTCTAAATGTGACCTTATAGAAAAAAATTAAACATAGGTTAGGAAAATTTTTTTCAATGCATAAAAATAGTCACCTTAATAGTTCCAATCATATCTTTATTACGTCCTTCTGAAGTACATTTAACATCTACATTTCTAATAAAATTTTCTTCATGGCAATAGAAACTTTCATAACAGCGCTCAATTTTTTCCTGACCTTTCATTTAAAGGATCTTAATATACATAATTCTACCAATAGTCTTTGCAAAGCAATTTAGTGTCTTAATATGAAGTACATCAAACCTCCTCTAGCTTCTGCCCATTATGGCTTTCCAAAATCACTTCCGCAGTTCAGGTACCTGTCAGAACAGAACTCCATTCTTGGTATCAAATTCTATCCTAATTTCTAAGTATTACTCTATTATAAAAACACAAAATGAATAATTTTTACAAATAAATTTGCAAATTCAAGTCATTGGCTCTAGAGGAAGGCTTTCTATCAGCAAGGGGTAAGGCCTTGCCTTGTTTCCACTTATGTTCCTTGATGATATTCATGTACATGTATATCCATCTTCATTGGAACAGGTTGTTTCTGTGCATAAACTGTTCCTTTTATATCTCAAAGATGACTAGATTAAGGTATACCCTTAATGCATTGATATAGTTTGACTAACAAGAAAAACCAATCCTATTTCCAAAAGGAATTTTTAAAATATGAATTAGATTAGACGAGATCAGGTACATTCAGGGTGGAACATTAGGATAAGTGAACTCAGTCCCATAAGACAAACACTGTATAAGACATTGTAGTATAAGAATGGGGGAGGGAGGGAGCAGAGAGGAGAGGATGGGTTGGCAGAGGTGTTAATCATAAGATTGCACAATTTGATGGGGAGAGGGAGGCAGGTGAAGGAACTGGGAAAGATACTGTGTGAAAAATAATGTATTTGAACTTTGTAAATAAACCAGTATAAAATACTTTTTAAAAAGAATTAGAATGAACATCTTTGGAAGGCATTTAATTACTATTATCGTTGCTATTATTGATACGTGCTGTTGAGCTGAAATCAGCTCATAGCAGACCCTCATGTGGGTTTTCAGAAGCTGTGAATCACATGAGAGATTATTGACAATATTTCTCCTGCAGAGAAACTGGTGTATTAAAACCACCTGCCTAATTTTTTTTCTGTGTAATTCATTATTCACACGGGCACCAGAATTTCCTAGCCTTATAAAAAGTGGTAGAAAAAATATTTAAAGCAAAAAAACACTAATAGACATTAAGTTCTACATTGTCTAATCATTAGTACATTCATCATTAGGTATGAGCTCCAAATAATTGGTATGTTGTTGTTGCTAAGTACTGTCGAGATAACTTTTGTCATTTCTCCAGGTTCTTGGAGTTTCTAGAGGCAAGCTATTTTCGGAGTGGATGCCACTCCTGCTTCCAAGCTTATTTTAATCGGGAGCTCCACCAAACACTGTCACTGTGGGCAACCATTATCACATTTGATACATCAGTATTACAGTGTTCAGCTTCACAGCAACCATGAGTTACCTCTGTACATCAAGTAGACAGACCAGGGCTATATGACCTAGAAGAATGTTTCACCAAAAACAATTAAAAATAGGCAAACACATATATTTACAAGTTTGTGACTAAATACCAAAATACCTAAAATGCCAAAATATATTTATTGTTGTTGTAATGTGTCATAGAATTAACAATAACTCATAGCAACCCTATGAACCCTGCCCTATCTTGAGCTAATCTCACTGATTTTGATAAGCCCGCTCCCATTGCTATCGTCACTGTGTCAATCCATCTCATCCAGGATCTTCCTTTCCTGTGCCAACTGTTTACCCTTTTGAGCATAATGTCATCCTCCAAGGACTGACCCCTTCTGAAAATTTCCTTAAAGTATGTGAGGCGGAGCTTCACAATCCTTGCCTTCAAGGAACAACTTGGTTTCACCTTTGCCAGCACAGATCTGTTTGCTTTCTTGACAGTTCATGGCATGTTCAATATTCTTGTTCTGTACCACAACTCAAAGGCATCTATTCTTTTTCTGTTATCCTTATGCATATGTTATTTACACGCATAATTTAGACTATGTGTATTTGTACTCTGTGTAACATATCTGAGAATAATGTCCTATTGTGTTTCATTTATATCAAAGTGAACTAAAATATTAATTTCCAGATAGTAAAACTTTTTTTTGGCTTAGTACTTTTTTATTATTATTGATGTTAATGAAAGTTTACAGAAACTTTAGATTTCTATTCACTCATTATTGCACTTTTCTCCCTGCCCACTCCTCTCTTCCAGTTCACTCTTCTCTTTGAAAAGTAAAAGAAAAATTATTTCATTGTACAATCCCTCTCCCCAAGTCCACTATACCATGCAGTCTTCATTCTGGACTCCGGTCATGACAATTATACCTAATCATATATCCCTTTTAAACAGTTCTTTCCCTTATATGTTTCAATGCAGTATACATTATTTGTCCCCTCTTAAGTTCTCCCCAACCCCAATGTCAGTCCCATTTCACAACAGTGGCACCATGCCGTATTTGTACTTTTATGACTGAGATATTTCACTCAGCATAATGTCCTCCGGAGTAATCCATTTTGAATAATATTGCATGAGTTCCTTGTTTTTCAATGCAGCATAGTATTGCACTGTGAGAATATGCCAGAGCTTCTCTATCCAGTTGTTTGTTGATGGACACTTGGGTTGTTTCCAACTCTTTGCTACTGTAAACAAAGCCACAATAAACATGGGTGTGCATCTATATGCCTGGGTGGCAGTTCTGGCTTCTTTAGAGTATATTCCTAGTAGTGGAATTTCTGGGTCAAATGGTATTTCTATTTCCAACTTCTTGAGAAAGTGCCATACTGCCTTCCATAATGGTTGTACCATCTTACACTCCCACCAACAGTGAATAAAGGTTCTAGTTTCTCCACAACATAACCAGCATTTGTTGTTTGCTGCACTGTTGAATTTTACTAATCTTACTGGGGTAAGATGATATCTCATAGTTGTTTTGATTTGCATCTCTCTTAGAGCTAGGAATTTTGAGCACTTCTTCATGTGTTTGTTGCCTATCTGAACATCTTCTTTGGCAAACTATCTGTCCATATCCTGTGCCCATTTTTCAATTGTGTTTTTTACCTTTATCTTCTTTTGGTGCTCAAGTATTCGATAAATTCTAGATATGAATCCCTTATCAGATATGTCATTACCAAATATTTTTTTCCAGTCTGTGGCTTCCCTTTTACTCTGTTGGAGAAGATTTTGGATGTGCATAGACAGTTAAAACTAATAAAACAATTTGTTATTTGATATATCTTTCTTTGGTAATGCATAACATTAAAAATATTTCCCCCCTATTTCATTTGAAAAGAAAAGTGTTTTTAGAAAATGGTAGGAAGTAAATATTACAATTTTTTTTGTCACCCAACCTATGTAGAATTTATATCAATTTCCTGACGGCATGATTTTAAAAGGAAAGTTTTTCTAAAAAGCATAGCTTCATGCCTCACAGTAAATTATTCAAGGGCTCCCCACGCACATCAAGAATTGATTAGGGTTCATTGTTGGTAGTGGTGGTGGTAGTTGCAGTTGAACTAGCTCAGACACATGCTGACCTTATGAATAAAAGAGGAAAACTTTGGACCTGTGCCACTTTCATGATCTTTTATGTGTTGGAGTCCATTGTTCTGGTTATCGTGTCAGTTCATCTCACTGAGTTTTCTTTAAATTGACTTTACTAAATATGATGCCTGTTTCTAGCAATTACTGCTTCTTGATTTATCTAAAACAAGTGAGCTGCAGTCTTGCCATCCTCTCTTCTAAGAATTCCAGTTGTGTTTCTTCTGAGACTAATTTGTTCAGTCAGTCTCTACAGTTGTAATTTATCTCAACAAGAGCTAGTTAGAAATTTTAGGCTTCAGTTTTGCAGTTTCTCAGCAAATAATTTTGCAATCATTGGGTCTGGACGCAACTCTGAACCCCACATAAGGTCTGTACTCCTGACTGATATGCTAATATCACTGGGCAAAGAAATCAACCAGGAAATCCTGTGCTCAGACTTCTATGAGAAATTGCACAAACATAAATTTACACTGCTTTAATCTACAATGTCTGCTTTAATCTACACAGAAATTTAAAAAAACACACAACAATTTGATAGGTTGGTTAGAAAGCTTAGAGAATGATGAATTTAAGATAATTATTGAATATTTTAGAAAATCATACTGAATATGATGGCACAGTCTGAAGAATATTATTAAATTGAATGTGTAAAACGTATTGAAATTATATATTTTTTGATGGTATTACCAAAGTAATAGAAAATAAAAAAAATTATCAGTTGATTAATCTCTAGTTGAATAGAAATAAAGATTCAAACAAAAATAATTTTGTACAATGGGAGATGAGGGCACAGGGCTGTGAGCATTTTTTTTTTAGATTCACAGTTATGGAATGAAATTGGAGAGTCAGGGAGGCAAAAAATATCATCCAAAACAAGTCCAGACTTTAGCCCAACAATTCCAATGCAGAATTCCTCAATAAGTTCAGGTTTCAATTTCAGTTTAATAGTTAAATTAAAATCATCCAGCAAGCTTTGCCTCAGAGCAGTTAAAATGAAATCATCTAACAAGGTTTACCTCTGAGCAGTTATAGGTAAGCTTCTCCTTCAAACACCTGGCAAGTACAGTCAAACCTTTAACTGTGGCCAGCACAAATGTAAGAAGCCTCAGGTCACACCTTTCCACAGCAGTGCCAGTTTCTCTACTATCAAGGTCTCACTCTCACCAGGATCTTACCACTGCAAGCCTTGCTCACCTCAAGCACTCTTTTTACTTATCCTAGTCCCACATCTGATGCTGATCTGCAAGACCATGTGTCTGCAGCTAAGACAGCTGGAGACCATTGGAAAAACTTTCAGGCTAACACCACAGTACTGACAATATGGCTGAAGATTATTTAAAATAAAAAAAACTGGAACAGTGTACTGACAGCGAACTACAAGAAGTTCAAGCTGGGTTTAAAAGAGGCTTTGGCACTAGGGATATCATTGTGAACATCAGATGTGTACTAGCTTAATACAGAGGATACCAGAAGAATGTTTATCTGTGTTTTGACAATGTACAAGCATTTGACTGTGTGGATCACGACAAACAAAAATGCCTGACATTTAAA
>NW_006399763.1:22047806-22052211 GCF_000299155.1 Elephantulus edwardii
GCACCTTAGTCTCCAGAGAGACACCGTTGCTCCTGAATACTTTAGAGAGGTCCCTAACAGCAGACTTTCCCATTGCGATACGCTTTTTGATTTCCTGACTGCTGGTGCCAGTGGAGCCGAGCAAACTGAAGCTGTGAACAATCTCAATCTCTTCGCCATCCATCCTGACGCTATACATCTTAATAAAAGGAGACAATCTCATCTCTCTGTTGTGGTGTCTGATGATTTCAAACTATCAGTTTTCACTTATTAGCCGAAACACTTACCCTACATAAGGGTTTCTAATGCACATTTATTAAAATGAAATTACATCTACTGCCGTCAGTCAATTCAAATTGATGGTGACCCTCCATCAGATTTATGAGGCTATACATTTTGAGTACAGAAGACTGTCCATTACTCTTCTGACTAGTGACTAGTGGATTTGATCCATCAACTTTTGGCTAGCAGCCCAACAATTAACTCACTTTTCCACCAGATATCATGGATATTTGCTAGACCTAATAGTGTTACATGACGTGTCTGGCTACTTACTGAAGGTTCGAATGCACCAGCTGTTCTGTAAGTGAGAGATAAGGAGTCTCCTCTCATAAAGATTTTCAGCCCAGTAAACTGATGGAAGGTTTCCACGAGTGAAATCGACTAATGTCAGTGGATTAATAATGATTAAGGAGCCCTGGTGGCACTGTAGGTAAAAACAAAAACAATAACAGAAACAAAACAAAACAAAAACCATTTGGCTGGTAACTAAGTTGTCATCAGTTAAAACCCACCAGTCACTCTGCAGGAGAAAGCTAAGCCAGTCAGCTTCCATAAAGAGTCACAACACTGGAAGCACTATAGCACGTCTACTCTGTGTTATAGGGTTACTACAAGTCAGAATTGACTAAAAGGCAGTGGGTTTGAATTGATTAAATCATCACTAGAGATGGGAGCCATGATTCTGCAAAAGGTGGACATGCTCCTTACTTTCAGAAAACTTTAAATTGAATAGAAATATATAGTGTTAAGTGCATAGAAATTTTTGCTTCGTATCAATGGGATGCTGCTGATTTATTTTGTGTATGTCTTAGCTTTTCAACCAGAGCATTAGCCACATGAGGAGTACAAATAGCTTTTCCACAACTTCCTCCTTTCAATTTACTATTCTTTTGTTTACTGCTTAAAAGCATATGAAATTGACAATTATATATTGACTTGACAAATCTAATTCATCTGTCATATGTCACAGTTCATGTTCCTTATAGAGCTAAAAATAAAAAAAAAGAAAAAGAAAACCACTACAAAATAGACCTTGTGAGCTTGTGAGTGGTTGAATCACAACTAATGTTCAGATTTAAGCTTCTTCTAGATGCATACTTATACATTTCTACCTTTCAAATACCCACATTAAAGCTTCCCACAGAATATCTTAAATGTATTAAATGTATCTAGAAATAGTCCTTTCAAGATTTTTTTTTTTTTAGATTTAGAGTGGTGTCATTAAAGCCTGTTAAATCTCTTCAAACTGCCTGCAAAAACTGCATCCTAAGTAATCCCCCAGCCTTTCTATTTGCACACTGAATGCAAACATTGCCTAAGGGGGGAAAATGTCTTTGTTTCCCTGTTAAATTTGATTCATTATTTCAGATCTCATTTCATCTCACTATTGACTAATCATAAAAAGAAAAACAACAACAACAACAAAAACCCTTGGCAAAACACCAACCCACCCAAATCAAGCATGCTGAATGGGACTAAAATGCTGTTAAAGAAGGTGTAACTCTAGGTGTCAGCTGCAGAGTCAGAAGCTGGGCTCCATGATGATAACCAAGTGTGAATCACACCAGAGGTAGAGCAGAACCACCGAATGCATGCAGCCTCAGAGACTTTCACCTGTTTGCCTGCTCTGTGTTTATAGCGGCTGACATTTGCTACATATGGTAGCTTTTCTTCTCTTTTTCTTTTTTTGTGTTTGAGGTAAAAGAGACTAAAAGTTACATCTTGGTAGCTTTTCTTCTATTGTGTCTTTGAGAGGACATGCCATTGGTCAACAGCTGGGAGACATTGGTAATGAAATTCCTGTATCCTTACGATATTCAAATCATGCCCCCAAGACTGAAAGGCAAGAACTTGAAGGTAAAATATTTCCCAACAAAAGGAGCTGTCCAATGTTTCAATGGTACATAAATGTGCTAAGATATTGTTAATGCAGTGTCTGGGGTGGTTTGGTTTTGTATTTTTGTGTGTTTTTTTCAAACCCAACATTTCAGAGAGAGCTGTTTTTAAATACTTGCATCTATAAATCAGTGTTACATATCTCATGACTTTGGTAAACATATCAGCTTAAATCTGACTGAAATTCTTTTTTTTTATTTGATTGAGATTTTTGGGAGGGTATTTCTGAAAGTATCTTCAAAATCTTTGATAGGTATATAGACACAATTTCAATAGTTGTTTTCATTGTTGTTGTTAAGTGCCATCAAGTCAAGTGCGACTCATAGCAAGCAACCCTAACAACAACAGATATAAACCCTACCCTATCCTATGTCTTCCTTACAATCTCTCACACAATCAAACACTTTGCTATATGGGTGTCAACCCACCTGGTTCCTTTGCTGTCCCTCCACCTTTCCAAGCATTGAAGTCTCTCTTCAAGGAAAAAGCCTCTCACAGCAACACGCCCAAAGTATGTGAGATGAAGCTTTATCATCTTTGCCTCTCAGGAACACTCTGGCTGTACACTTCTCAAGATCTTTGTCTTTTTGGCAAGTCATGGGATGTTCGGTCCTCTTCTCTGACAGCACAGTTCAGAGTCATCAATTCTTCTTCTGTCATCCTTATTCATTGTATGGCTCTCAGCAGCATAGCAAGTGATTGAAAAGACCATCAACTGAATCATGCACAACTTATTCTTCAAACGGACATCACTGTTCCTCAAAAATTTGGAGAACTCCCTGACTGCAGACTTTTCCAGTGCAATATGTCTCATTTCCTTACTGCCGATATCAATTTTATTGACTGTGGATCCATGTAAGATGAAATTGTTGATAGTCATTGACCAAGTCAATCCCTATGCTGAGCAAATTATTCGGCTGTTCTTGTTTTCAGATACTGTCAACTTGATAATGTCTCACGGCACCCATATAGACAAAAAATGAAGTACAGCCTACTCTTGTCTTATTCTCATAATCATGTCTTTGTTTGAATTTAATCCAACTTATTGAGGGTCTACTTCTTTTTAACTGACCTGTTATTTATATCATTTTCCAAAGACTGAACTCTCCTAATTACATCAAAATATTTGAGATTAAATCTTACAATGCTTGATTACTAGGAGTTGTAAAGATTTTTTTTTTAATTTTGTTAAAGTACAATTCATACTGAAGATATTTGATCTTCATCAGTAAATGTTTAAATCGTCTTCACTTTCAGCAAGCACGGTTATATCATCTGTGTATTATGTCCACAGAATCCTTTGATAGCAAAGCTGAAGGTTTAAGTTTTTCTCTAGTTCTTTTAGCATGAGAAAGCATGAATATAGTAATAGAAGATGATCGTCTCAGTTAGAAGGCACTCAAAGGGCAACTGGGGAAGAGTTACCTCCTGAAAGAAGAATCTATCTTTTTTTAAAAAAAAATTTATTTTATTATTGTGTGTGTGTGTGTGTGTGTGTGTACTGTCAAATTGGATCCGACTGGTACAGGAGGAGATGGTCCCTCCTTCTCTGGCAGAGCATCTGGTGGATTCGAACCACATATCTCCGGGATTGCAGTGCAGTTTCTTGCCACTAGGCCACCAGAGCTCCCCTAGAAGAATCTATCTTAATAAAATGAATAGGAGACTTTCATTTGATGATGTGACACCATTCAAATGATAGCAATTGCACATATTCATTAATAATAAAAAACATAGTTTGTATGAAGTATGAAACCTGAATCTAGGAAAACCGAAAGTTGTAAAAAATTAAGTGGAGTACATAAAGATCAATATCTTAAGTATTGTTGTTGTTGTGTGCCATTGGGTTAAAACTGACTTCTAGCAGACCCTCCAGAAGGAGGTTTTCATAAACAGTTAAACGAATGGAAGAGACTGTCCATTTTTCTGTCCCAGAGTAGCTAGTGGATTTGAACATGTACCTTTGGGATTTCAGTATAGCTTCTTACCACAAGGTCACTAGAGCTCCCTATCCCAAGCATTAGTGAGATAAAATAAATTTACATTGGCAATTTTGAATCTGACAAACACAAGAACATTTCAAGATTTATCCTCACATGCAGTGCTATCAGCAATAGGAAAATACCTGTAGGTGTGAAAAGAAGCCTTGTTAATTCACATTTATATATCAAATATAAAGAAATTTAACATTTCTACCTGGCTGCTTCATGAAGGCAAGGATTTGGAGGTTTCATCTGACATACTTTGG
>NW_006399763.1:22052873-22059527 GCF_000299155.1 Elephantulus edwardii
GTGGATTTGAACTGTGTACCTCTGGGATTGCATTGCAGTGTCTTGCCACTAGGCCACCATCGCTCCCTACAATTGCCTTTTTTAAAACAACAAAAATGATGATGATTTTTTTTAGATCAGCCTATAATAATCTTTCAAATGCATTAAAATTAATAAACATATTTTAATGCAAAACTTGTTTCAAAAAAGGTAATTTTTTCAAAATTAAAATGAAATAAATATAAATTGTAACTACAAGGAATCATAAAAATCTGTAATAATTGACAAAACACCTGTCAGATACAGTTTTTAGCTGGATATATAATTACTGGTGTTCTTTAAAATAGAAGCATTATGATTTACCAGCTATGAGTTCAGTCATTGTAGACTCAAGATATTCTACCTTCTGTGTGACCTTTTGGATTTTCTTAGATTTATATGATCATCAAGGAACAAAATAATTTCTATTGGGAGAATTGCCCATAGCTGTTTCACATCACATAGTTGTTGTTGTTGTTGTTGTTATGTGCTGTCGAGTCACCTGCGACTCATAGCGACCCTATGTACAACAGCCCTAAACTCCACTCTGTCCTTGCCAATTGCACTGTCTCTGACACTCCCATCCCAATTATCCCAGTCACTGAATCAATCCACCTCATAGAGGGCCTTCCTCTCCTGTGCTGTCCCTCCACCCTCCCAAGCATGATGTCCCTCTCTAAGGACCGGGCTCTCCTCACAACATGTCCAAAGTATGTTAGACAGAGCCTCAGAATCCTTGCCTCCAAGGAGCCATCCGGCTTAACCCTTTCCAGGACAAATCTGTTTGTTTTACTAGCAGTCCATGGTATTCTCAATACTCCTCTCCAGCACCACAGCTCAAAGGCATAGAGGCATAGAAAATAATATTGATAGTGTTTGCTATAACTCAGGTAGAACCACTTAAAGAATGTCAAGAACCAAAGAAATTTTGATCAAATATGCATCACATAAGCATGTATCAAACCAAAGATATTTAGTTTAGTATTGACAAGTATTCAGACCGTTTTATAGAAAAAAAGAAATGTCAAAGAGATGTGTGGGTAGTGCTAATAATTGTTTAAGACAAAAATATTATCATAATAAGGCTATTTAATTTTATATTTGGGCAATTATTATCGATTCTGGCAAAACTGAGTTAAGTGCTTCCATCTATTCTCCTACACAGTGTACAGCTCTAAGTGATAGATTTCAGGAGACACACACTGAAAATATTGAAAACTACAGGATGGTTGAGAACCCAGAAATGGGCTCAACTATTTATGGCCAACTGATATTCAACAAGGAAATAAAACCTACCAAACGGGGAAATGATAATCTATATTCTACAAATGGGGCTGGTAAAACTGGAATGCTACCTGCAGAAAACTGAAACAAGATCCACATCTCACACCATACACAAAAAATCAACACAAAGTAGATCAGAGACCTGGGAGTAAAGCCCAAAATCATAAAGTTCATCAGATACAAACAGGGATCAAGCTTAAATGGCCCACTCTGTTTTATAAAGAGAATGCCAATTATAGCCAGAAATGTACAATCTGTATAGGATAAGATGGATGAATGGGCCCTTCTAAAAATCAAATCCCTCTGAAAACATTTTCCAACAGAGTGAAAAGAAAAGCTACTATGTGGGAAAAAACCTTTGGCAATATCATTTCAGACAAGGATCTCATATCAAAAGTTTACAGAATCATATAAGGCCTCCACAAGAAAAAAAACTGATCACACAATTACAAATGGACAAAAGACATGGAAAGACTTTTCATAGAAGAAGATATTCAGATAGCCAACAGACACATGAAGAAATGCTCAAAAATCACTGGCAAGAAGAGAGATACAAATAAATATCACAAGATTCTGTCTCACCCCAGTAGCAGTGGCAAAGTTTAACAGGACAGTAAGTATAAATGTTGGAGAGGATGTGAAAAGATAGGAACTCTTAAACACTGTTGGTAGGATTGTAAAATGATATAACCCCTTTGACAGGCAGTTTGACATTTCCTCAAAAATCTGAACATAGAAATTTCATATGACCCAGTTATTAAATTGCTTGGAATATACCCTGAGAATAGAACTGAAGCACAAATGGAAATTTGTAAATTAATATTCATAGCAGAGTTGTTCACTATCACAAGAACATGGAAACAGCCCAAATCCCAAACCGCAATCAAATGGATTGAAAAATTTGGTACATTCACGCAATGGAAAACTACATAGCATGCAGGAGCAATGATTTTGAAAAACACTGCCTAACTTGGGAGGGACTGGAGAATATTATGCTAAGTGAACTCACTCAGTCCCATAGGGACACACACTGTGTAAGACCATTATTGTAGAAAGATAACTGGTAAAACATGTATGAGGATAAAGGTAAGGGGGGGGGAGAGGGCAAGAGTAGAGGGGTGAAAAATGGCAGGGAGCTAATCACAGGGCCCACAATTTGATGGGTAAAGGAAGGGGTGTGTAAAGGAAGTGGGAAAGATCTGGTGAGAAAACAATGTATACAAACTGTTTAAGTAAACCTGTTTAAGTAAAAACTTTATTTTAAGAAAGTACAGGATGGCATGATTGAAGAATAGATAAAAACTTTAAATTCTACAAAATCTGCTGTAAGATTATAATGCATGTCTTCCTCCTCAATATCACTTAATCTGCACTAAAATACAGTATAGAATCTAGACACGCCTACCTCCAGCAAATAGAAAGCAGCTCAAGCAGATATACTTTTTTTGGTCCAAAGAGCAAGAAAAGAGACTTTTGTTCTGTTCTTTGAAGACAGTTAGAGAAAGCTTTCATAACAGTCTTCTTTTTTTTTTTTTCTTTTTAATTTCAAATCCCGGTATACACAGTCTTTCACTTTAAACAACATGGAGTTTGGAGAAATCAAATTAGAGAACTGAGATTTCTACCCAATGTCTACTTTGACCACTAGGTGGCATACATTTGAGACTAATCCAAGTAGCATTCCAAATCCTTTGGAAACTGAACTGACGTGGAAATAACTGTCATCTTGTAGTTGTTGTGTGCTGTTGAGCTAACTGTGACTTGTAGCAGCCCTATACAGAGTAGCTCTGAACCCTGTCCTATCCTTAACTAATCTCACTATCTTTTACCCAACTAACCTCATTACCCTAGTTACCGTTATCAATCCATCTCCTTCAGATTTCTCTGTTGTATTGTCCTTCCTTCCTTTTGAGCATGACATCATTCTCCAAGGACTGGTCCCTCCTGGACACAGGGCCAAAGTATGTGAGACAAAGCTTCAATATCTTTGCCTCCAAGAAGCAACTTGGTTTCACCCTCTCTACGACAAACCTATGTTTTCTCTTGGCAGACAATAGAATGTTCAGAATTCTCCAGCACAAGAACTCAAATACACCTTGTGGTAGGCAAATGATTATTGCTTCTTTTTGTGTATGTGATTTACATTATCCACATTCTTTGTAAGCCAAATCAATTTGTACTGAATTGTGAACATTTTGCTATGCTAGCTTGATTTTATTTAAATAGTAAATGTCAAGAAGCTGTGCTGCAATCCCAAAGGCACATGGTTTGCAGTCACTAGTTGTTTTGCAGAAGGATGGGCAATTAACTGCCTCTGAAAATCTATCACATGGTCAGACAGACGGTCGGTTTTGACTCAACGGTAAATAACAAAGAGATGTAGGCCAAAAAAATTACAATTTGTATTTTATGGGTGAGGACTTGAAACCCTTGTTGCAGAAGATTATGGAACGTGACCTTCAATTGCATCTCAGTGTCAAGAAAACAAAGATTCTTACTACTGGACTGATAGGCAACACTGTGATGGTTGGAAAAGAAACTAAAACTGTCAACAACTTCATTTTACTTGGATTCACTATTAGCACCCTCTATACCAGCAGTGAGGAAATAAGGAGTTGCGTTGTACTGGAAAAATCTGCAATTCGGGACTTCTTCAAATTATTTAAGCATAATAATATCAGTTTAAGGACTGAAGTGAGTTTGATTCAGACTATGGTCTTTCTGATCCTTTGCTATGCATCTGAAAGATGAACAATAAATAAAAATAACAAAAATAATTAATGCCGTTGAGCTGTGGTGTTAAAAAAGAGCCCTGAACATCCCATAGACTTCCAAAAGGACAAACAAGTATGTCTTGGACAGGGTGAAAACAGAGTGCTCTTTGGAGGCAAGAATGACGAGGCTTTGCCTCACATACTTCGGTCATGTTGCTAAGAAGAACTGATCCTTGGAGATGGACATGATGCTTAGAAAGGTTGGCAAAGGAGAGGAAGATCTTCGACCAAATAGATTTACACAGTGACTGCCACAATGGGTTCTAATTTATCAGGAAATGTGAAGATGACACAAGATAGTACAGGTTTCAGATTAGTTTTTTCATAGGATCACTATGACACCTAATAAATAACAACAACAAATTCAATGTCAGTTCATTTTTTAAAGGATTTTCAATGTTATTTGAATCAGACTCAAATTTATGCCACCCAGTGACCAATGCTGGAATTGGGTAGTGGTCCTCTCTCAGTTCTCTAGGCAAGAAATAGAAAAGACTGGGGAAGAAAGATTTGTTTTAATTGTGGTGTTTAGGGCTAGTATTTAATGTACCATGGGCTACCAAAAGAACAAACACATTTGTGTTGGAAATCATGTAGGCAGATTCCCTCTGTGTGTCTACCATATCTTGGGCAATTCATTAACCTGAGCTAATTCCTAGAAAAGGACATCTGGCTCTCCCTCCAGGTCCTTGCCCTATAAGGAAATCAGAGACTAAGAGTTTAGACAAGTCACAAGTTACCCAGGCAGGCCATCGAGGTGGCCTGGCCTTCCCTGATGGTGAGCCACAAATATGCAAGGGACGCCTGCTCTTTTAGATTCTTTTAATCCACTCAATCCTTAGATTTTTGTCCCCTGCTGAGTTCCTAATTTTTTTTCTAGTCCCCTCCCCACCCAGGTTGGGAAGCTGAGGGGTGAAGAACTGGTACCAGTCCCCTCTGTACAAACACATCACAGAGAAACTGGGGTATTGGCTGTCCCCTGACCTGGTATGGTGGGAGTAGGGGAAGGGGCAATAATCACTCTGTTGTTGTTGTTGTTATGTGCCATCGAGTCGCTTGCGACTCATAGCGACCCCTATGTACAACAGCCCTAAACTCTGCTCTGTCCTGTGCCAATTGCACCGTCTCCAACACTCCTCTAAAAACAAACAAACAAACAAACAAACAAAAACCCAAAAACACGAACATCATGCATAGAAAAGCGAAGGGTCAGTAAAAGACTGGGAGACTGTCAATGAGATGGATTGATAACGTTAAGGCACTGTGGACTTTTGCAAAACAGGTATTGTAAGACTGGTGCAGAACAGGTAGGAGTTTGCTCTGTTGTTTCATTTATTGTACATAGATAGGGTCACTGTGAGTGGAAACCAATTTAACATCTCCTCACAACATCAGTGGGATATCAGTTTAGTTATGTCTTCCTTTCTTCATCACCTCCTTCTTCTAGGATCTCTTATCTCGTCAGCTCTACAGCTATTAAGGTCTTTCCTTGCACAGTATTTAACTCATCTATATTACTTTTAAAAATACATTTCTACTTATTCCAATACTTATTTTACTTATTTACTTTTATTTTTTCCTCTTGTAAGTGGTTTATATAACATAGATCTAGTGTTTACTATTTTCTCCAATGTGAGAGAAACATTGTGCATACTCTATGTGCTGTATTCTTGAGATTCCCCCACCCCTTGATATTTTCTATTGGGAAAACACCTTTATTCTGTGATCGCTTAGTTTTTAACTTTGCTCTTGAATCTGGTCTTATTCCTAAGGGTAGATACACTGTGCTTATGATGAAAAATTCAAGGTATTTGCTAAGTCTGTAACTTCCCTAAACTCTTAGCTTCAACTCTCATTTTCAAGTATGGGGCAGATATTTATATCTTTGTGCTCTGGTGACCTAGTGACAAGAAACTGTGTTGCAATCCCGAAGGCATTGGTTTAGAGGCCACCAGCTGCTCCGCTGGAGAATGCAAAGATGGCCAACCTCCTCCCATGTGATTAACTGTCTCTGACAACCCACCCAAGGGTCAGGTATGGGTCGGTTCCCACTCTATGGTAAACAGGAGCAACAACACGGCAATTTTTTAAAAAAGAATTTTTTTTCCTGAGCTTTCTGGATGTTTTTCTCCATGTATTAGATTTAAATATAAACCACATATTTGAATGAGATATTTACAGAAATTTGAAAGTTGTCTCTCTGTGACTGCCTCCTGTGGAGATTTTAGCCCTCAATTGCCATCTGTCCTGAAGTTTGCACCATTGGCCTCTGACTCTTCATTTTAATAAGAGTGCTACTTTTTGTTTGAGTTATACTTTCTACGTACCACATGGACAAAGAAGTACACTTAGGGGAAAAATATCAAGTAAATGGAATCCTCTTTCACCTGCTTCCTTTCTTTTGTACTTCATGTTCTTTTCAGCATCTTCCTGCTTTGTTAGTTGCTCTAGAATGAGTTTAAATAGTTTA
Organism: Elephantulus edwardii; assembly: GCF_000299155.1. Lineage (NCBI taxonomy): Eukaryota > Metazoa > Chordata > Mammalia > Macroscelidea > Macroscelididae > Elephantulus > Elephantulus edwardii. The sequence goes on from NW_006399763.1 coordinate 22,059,420, forward strand.
TCCTTAGGGATTTTAGTTATTATTAACCAGTTTCACTTATTTAAAAAAGATTAATCTATTATTATCAGAAGAAATCATTTCAATCTATGCTCATTTCTTCTTTTTCCA
>NW_006399763.1:22059627-22090266 GCF_000299155.1 Elephantulus edwardii
TCATTATTATTTGTGAGGGGAATATAGAATTTATAAAAAATTTCATCCACCATGCACACACTATTCCATTTCTCTACTTTGAAAAAAAAATATTATAAGAAAATAAATTCTTGAAAGGTTTTTATCTCTTTAATTCTTTGCATTAGTGTAATTTTTCCTCTCTATGGCCTCTTAAATCTTGTTGTACGAAATCATAAAGTTACTTTAAAATAACAAATGTTGATATATAGCATGTAGAATGATTTGCTAACCAGCTGCTTCACAGAAATCTACCAGCTGCTTCACAGTTAAAGAGCTGAACAGAGTCCTCCCATAAAAAAGTATAGCTTCAAAAATCTCAGGGAGGGCCACCATGAATAGCGACTGACGTGAAGGCAGTGAGCAGGAAGCTGTCTACCCTAATAGAAAAGGTGTATTTTACAAAGGTGTGTGTTTAGATGACATAAGGCACATTAGATTCAGCTTAATTTTTAAATTAAAAACACATATAAAATATATTATGAGCTTGGCATTCGGAAAATCTTGAAAAATTTTAAACTAGCTGTTAAGTGTTTTGGTATATCTAAAACTAAAAAATAAAAATGCTTCTGGCTTTATAAGTCAATCAAAGTAGAGCATTTGTTTGAAATAATGAAATTTTTACTAGTAGGAGTTGTTATTAGGTGCCTTAAGTTGACCTTGACTCATAGCAACTTTATATACAACCAAATGAAACAACCCCTCATTGGTCCTTACACCATATTCACTATCTCTGCTTTGTGGAAGCCCATTGTTGTAATCCCTCTGAAGAATACAATTTAAGAATAGTTCTTTCATTTGCAAATCCTGTTTTCCCAAGGATACTGTCCTTACAGTGACTCCTGATAGTGTGCTAAAGTGATGTGAGATAAAGTCTCATTCATCCTTGGTTTGAATGTCTGTCTACTCTTTCTTCAAGACAGATTTCTTTTGGTCATTTTGTTTTGTTTGACAGTCAGTGCCATAACCAATATTCTTTGGCAACACTACAATTCAAAGGCATCCATTCTTTTTGGTGTGCCCAATTCATTTCTCAATCTTTACATGCAATTGAAAAATATCATAGTTTGAATTAGACACATCTAAGTCTTTAAAGTTATGTTCTTGCTCTTTAGAGCATTGAAACGAACCCTAATAGAAGATTTGTCCAATGAAATATACTATTTAATTTCTTGTCTGCTGCTTCTATTGGTATTGATTGTGGATACAAGTAAAATGAATTCATTGACAACTTTGATCTTTATTTATTATAATGCTATTTTTTTCTGTTGTGAGAAATTTTGCTTATTTTATGTTGAAGTCTAATCAAGAAAACATTCTCCAACCATTGTCTAAAGAAATGGAAACATTTTGATGGGAAGTGCATATCATGTTTTTCTATTTATGTTCATTCATATCACATGAAAACACTTTAAAAAGACCCATATTGGGCATTCAAATGGACATGCAAATGAATGAGTAGATTTTAAAGTGTACTTACTTCAAGGATAGTAAGATAAATTAGTCTCTTGAGTATTTCTTATGGTAGATACTTCTATTGATCACCAAATATACATTACTCATGTCACTCACATCTGATTTCCTGGGTTGGAGAAATAGAATTTTTGGTATATGTTGATCATAATCATTGTGCATTAATGCTTCAGAAATATTAATCTTTGTTATATAATTTACTTGGCTAATGGAATACAGAGCTCTGGTGGCCTACTGGCAAGAAGCTGTGCTGTAATCTCAAAAGCCCATGGTTAGAATCCACCAGCTTCCCTATGGGAGAAGGATGGGTAATCTCTTTCTGTGTGACTAAACTGCCTCTGAAAACCTATCAGAGGGTCAGCTATGGATTAGTTCTGACTTAATGGTACATAGCAATAACAGTAATGGAATAGAGAGTGTGCTATCGTAGGTAAAGAGTATTGCTGCTAGATGCTCCATGGGAGAAAGATGTGCTATCCCTTCCTGTGTGATTTACTGTCACTGAAAATTTTCTAAGGGTCAACTACTAGTGACTTCTGACTCAATAGCATAGCAATAACAACAACAGCATATGCAATATAAGCATATAAACTACATATTACTGGAAGTATTAAAGGCATTACAGGTATTTGTATGATCTGTTCTGCTAAATTATTAGCAGATCAGTTATAACAAGAGTCAAGGTAATATTGTCCCAAATGTTTGACCTGCTGCGTAAGTCCATACTTTCTGGCATCAACAGCTCCTCCTTTGTTCAGTTCCCTACTTTCTCTATGCCCCTTGGGTTCAGTGGTTCACTGGAAGGTCTTCCAGAGATTCAGACCCATCAGAGGAATAACTTATGTGACCAAAGGTATGAGGGATGATTTTGCAGAAACTGGTGAGCAGGGCCAGGATCCTGTAGACCGTCCACTCGGCACAGCGGGATGGTGGCTCTGGGTGATGCAGGATAGTGTTGATGTGAAGTCTGATTAGTGATGGCCAGAATCCTGCAGACTGCTGGTTGCGGTGCAGCTAGATGCTGTGTCTCAGGGGATTAAGCATCCCAGAAGAGCACTGAGGTCCACGATCTTATATAAGCTTCTAGTAGTGAGGGCTTCTATCCCATCCTAATCCTCTCTATTTAATACAATAAAAACCTCAGCACAAAATAAACAGTTAATGATTGGCTGGAAAAAGACATTTGGAATGATAAACCTTGGACACCCAGAACAAGGTTCATCATGTTGAATATGGATTCCATCTCAATATCAAGGAAACAGAAGTCCTCACCACTGGGTGAAAGGATAGCATTATCATAGATGAAAAGAGGACTGAAATTATCAACAATTTCAGGTTGTGTAGATTTACGGTCAATACTTGTATTATCAGCAGTCAAGAGATCAAAACATGTATTGCATTTGGAAGAAATCTGCTGTCAAGGACTTCTCCAAGCTGGTAAGGAATAACAATGTGAGTTTAAAGACTAAGGTGTGACTGACCTAAGCCATGATCTTTTCAGTTACTTGCTATTAATCTGAAAGTTGGACAATGAGTAAGTATCACAAAAGAAGAATAACAGGCCTTTGAGTTGTGGCATTAGAGAAGAGTGCTGAATACCCCATGGACTGCCAAAAGAGCAAACAAATACATCTTGGAGGAAAAAGTGCTTAGAGGCAAAGATGATGAAACTTGAGTCTCACATTCTTTGGGCATGTTGTTAAGAGGCAACATTCCTCGGGGAAAGACATTGTGATTGGAAAGGTGAAAGGTCATAAAGTAAGGAAGAACTTCAACCAAGTATACTGACACAATAACAATAGTTGAAGTATATCAGAGATGATAATGAGGGCAAAGGACAGGGCAAAGGTCAGATTCCTTGTTCATAAGGTGGCTATGAGGCATAGCTGGCTTGAGAGCACCTAATAACCACATCAGTCTCCTTGAATTCTTCACCTTCTGCCACTGAAACTGCCATTTAGTAATGATTTTCCTGTCAGCTTAGGTTTTGGAAAGAGAAAATACATGAAGTAAAGTTAAGCACAGAGATCTGGTGGCCTAGTGGCAAGAAGCTGAACTGTAAACTCAAAGGTGTGCAGTTTGAATCCACCATGCGCCTCACTGGAGAAGGATGGGCAATCTCCTTCCATGCTATAAACTGCCTCTCCTTCCATGCTATAAACTGCCTCTAAAAACCCACTGGAAGGGTTGGTTATGAGTCAATTCCAACTCTACGGTACAGACCGACAACAGTGAGACCTAGTGGAGGTTAACCAAAATCAGAAAAGCAGACAAATAACCTCTATATGTAAGAAATAAATGGTGGTGTAAGCTTTTGAGATTGTCTTTTGATGAAGTAAAAAGGTTAGTAGATTTCTGTACCACAAAAGGATCCATAATATATTCTTAAGTATAAGTGTTATTTTTAACTCTAACAAATAGATTGACCATTCATAAAATCAACATTTATAAAATGCTTTCTATATTTTCAGTTAATTTGAGCTGTTTAGAAATGATGGAAATAGTTTATAATATGGCGCTCTTTCATGCCCATCAATAACTACTTCATTTTACTGATGAAGGACAAACATGATGGATATGTACTGTTACAAGGGCGGAAAAGCACCTTAGGCTCCAGGAAATTAATGTTACTGTATCAACTTTGTTTTCTACTTAAAATTCATCACCCTTGAATCAGAACATCTGCTTTAGAGGTTAGTATCTCATTCTTAATATTAATTTACCTTTATAGAAATAGGTCTAGAAAACAAATAACATAAAAACTAATGAAAAACAAATTAACACAGAAAATATTTATAATTCATAATGAACTGCACCAAACAGAAAATGTTTATAGCTCAGTAGAGATGAATATGAAAAAAAAATATTAAAGATAGCTCATCATATGAGAATAAATACATTAGAAAAGACATTTTAAATACACATTGTCTTTGTAGTTTCTCAAATGCCACAAAATGTGGAAAAAGTAAGAAAATGAAAAATATGATACTGGGGTCTAGAAATAATCTTGACGCTTATAATTAGAATCTGTTGTTCTTGTCTTCTTTATCACTAATTTTCTCTTCTTCCGCTAAGAGAATCATGATTTTGCTTTGTGAAACATCCTTTCCTATTCCAGCTCAGGTGGCTCACAATCTTTATCAAGTCCACAATTTTTATCACTCCTCTCTTAGATTTGGGTAAAATAAGCCCAGTAAATCATATCTCCTTGGTCACAGGGAATTCTTCAGGAATTGTGTTAGAGTCAAGAGTGAACAAACAGTGCAGATGGGGTTTTGTTCAAGGAGCCAGAGAAACTCTCTCAGCTATTACATTTGTGAATGGATGCGTGTGAAACCGGAGCTGTTGACAGACATCTGGCCAGCATGAGGGGGGAGCCAGCCTGAGTACTCCGCTAATAGAAAAGTAATCAAAGCAAAGAGATAGAGCTGTGAAAAACAAATTCTCATGATTCCATCTGATTTTCTCAAATTCGGCTCATTTCAGTTTGCACTCTTTTTCTCTGCCCCCCTCCCACTCCCCTTTACTTCAGACTTGGAAAGTATGCCTGGAAGGAATTGAGGAACATAGAGAAATATGTATCTTTGTTAGAACAAACCCATTAGGAAAATATTACACATATATTTTAATCCTAGTAAAATTATTCACTTAACTTCCAGCTTTCTAATTTTGCCTGCTACAGAGATTTCAGCAAATGGAGGGAAGAGACCACATAGAATATAACTATAGGGAGCTCTGGTGGCCTAGTGGCAACAAGCTGCACTGCACATATTCTTTGAATGTAAATGCACCAGAATTCTTTTTTCAATTATTTATAGTTAATTTAAAACAAAAGTAAATAAATAAAACAGACCATAATATCAAGATAGTAATTCAGATAAAAATACTTTATCTCATCAGTTTTCTCTTGAACATCAGAAGAATGTCTATGTAGGCTCCTAGTACTTGGTCATATCCAAACAATTTTTCCAAATTACTGTCTTTTTCTAAATACATAGAGCCTTGATGGCACCTTTTCCACCACACCATTTAAAATTCAGTTACAGGCATCTCTGCATTTTTAGGGAGCTCTGGTGGCATCAGCACAAATCTTATAAGAATATAGTGCTATATAACCACTATACAGATAGCAATCCTTAGATGATTGAAGCAAATTTTAAATATCACATAGTAGAGTCCTATTAAAGGTTTTCCAATTGTTTTAAAGATGCATTCTCAAATTATTTATAACAATCCAGTATCCAGAAATAGTAGACAAGAGACTACCCTCTAAAATTTACAGAGAATTTAAATATTTAAAAAACAAAAGATACACAATCCTGTTAAAAATGGACAGAAGACACAGGTATTTTACCAAAGATGATGCTCAGGTAGTCAGTAAATTCATAAGGAAATGCTCTTGTTTCATAGCCATTTTAGAGAAACATCAAAATAGCAATGAGATACCATTTTACCCATCAATAATGTTGATACCCATTGCTATCAAGTTGAACATTACGATAAAAAGCAATACGTGCTTGTGAGGTACCACTGTTGGTGGGACTGCAGAATGGTGCAATCACTATGGAAAACAATATGATACCTCCTTAAAATATTGGAAATAGAAATATCATTTGATTAAGTAATCCCATAACTAGACATATATACCAGAGAAATATGATCTTGGAGAGTAGCAGATATATTCATATCCACATTCATTGCACCATTATCAGTAGTCACAGAGATGATTACCACCTAAGTTTCTAACAACAGAGGAGTGGATAAGCAAACTATGGTGCACGTATACATAAGAACTTTGTGTGGAATTTAAGAATTTGTGACACATCACATAAAATAGATATATTTATATATATATATATATATGAATCTATATATATCATATATATGAATTATATTTATAATATATAATGTATAATTATTATAACATAATATATATTATATAATCATATGTATATATGAAATATATATATGTGTATATATATATATATATGAATCTGGAGGGCATGTTAAGTGAAACAGGCCAGACCAAAAAAAAATAGTCCAATATTATTAAAAAGCTAAAGAAATGCAAACAAATAGAACCAAATAGTCTTTGGTAGTTACTAGAAAAGGTAAGAAAAAATAGTTATTGGATAAGAGAGACACCAGGTAGGTTTGCTAAAAGGAAAGAAAGTCTTTAAAAAAACAGAAAATGCATTATTATCTCACAGTTTGATAGGCCTAGAATCAGGGCACATCTAGCTGATTATTGACATAGGATTACCAAAGAATGTAGTCAATGTGTTGATGAAGACTGTGTTCTCTTCTGGAGGCTTGACTGAGGACAGTCCCACAACTAAGTCCCTCAGGTTGTTGACAGAATTTATTTCCTTTAAGTTGAGAGAATGAGAACTTTTAGTTTTTGCCTGCTATGGTGAGGTTGGCATGGCGTTTAGGGCTCTTGTACATAGAGTTGCTATGAGTTGCAAGTGACTCGATGGCACATAACAACAAACAACAACATGGTTCAGAGGCCACCCTAGTTCCTTGTCACATAGTCTTCTACATAGGCTGTTCACAACACAGCAACTAACTTCTTTAAGGCCAACAGAACAAAAAGAATGAGTTGGCTGGCAAGATAAATTCTCCCAGACTATATCATTACCAGTAGTGATATTTGTTACCTTTACCACATTCTGTTGGTTAGAGGCAAATTTCAGATTCTGCCTATATTCAAGGGAGGAGAAACACATAAGCACAAACACCAGGAGTCAGGGACCTTGGGACCAATTCGAAGTCTGCCTAATATAGCGAGGGATTCTAATTGGAAATCTGTTTTACGTAAAAATGGATTATATTCATGATTTTATTTTGCAACTGGCTTATGTAAGGATAGAATATATTTTTCAAGCCAGGGTATTCAGATCCACGTTATTTCTTATATGGGCTGCACTATATCCCATTATACCAATGGCCCATAATTTACTTAATCACTCTTCTCTTGTTAAATAGGGAGGTTGCTTGTGATTTCTGCTGTGTCTTCTCAGTGTGTCATAGAAATATACGTGGGTGTACATTTCCCTCACTGCTCCAGTAATTCAATGATTGTGGTTGTGCTGTAGACAGTAGCTCTTGACTAAAATATACACAAGAAACTAAAGACTCTTTTTTTATCTCTCCCATTTTTTCCCTGTGAAAAAAAATCCAGTATCTAGTCCATGATTTTCAAATTGCATTTGATTTTATTTATAAAATTCTTTTTAAACTCTTACTTAATTTTGTACTTTTTTATGAAAAGTTGATGCCATGTGATTAGTCTATTGGAATATAACTCATTTCGGGTTTTCCTTTTTTGTCCAAAGTAGTAAATAACAATAACTGTATAACTCTTAACATTTTCTAAAAGAAAACATAGCATATCATCTTATCATTGATAGTACAAAATTTGGCTACAAAATCTCTCAACTATAAAAAATAGAACCAAAACAAAACATATTTTCCAATTAAAAATAAAACTCTGGGAATCAATCTTGAAAACCATGACATTTTCTGTTCTCTGACAACTTTCATACTGTAATTTTGCTATTGTTGTTTTGTGATTTTGAATTAGAACTGACTCATAGCTGACCCTCCAGAGGGGTTTCACACTAACTTTTTCTATGGAGCATCTGGTGGGTTCAAACTATGCCTTTCAGTTGACAGTGCAATTCTGTACCATTACATCTTCAGGATGTTTTGAATTATTTTTGTTATTGTTCTTATTAGGTGCTTTTGAGACACCTATGACTCATAAAGCAACCCTGTGAACAACAGATCTGAATCTTGCCCTTCTTGCCAGATCCTCATGATATCTGATATGCTTGTGTTCATTGTCACAGTCACTGTGTTAACCCATCTTGTTGGGATTGTTCTCTCTTTCTCTGACCCTCCACCTTTCCAAGCATGATTTCCCCTCAAAGACAAATCCCTTTTGACAACATGCACAAAGTATGTGAGATGAAGTTTCACCATCCTTACCTCTAAGGAGCATCCTGTTTGCACTTCCTCCAAGATAGACCTGCTTCTTCTTTTGGCGGTCTACGGGATTTTCAGAACTCTTCAATGCTACACCTCAAAGACATCAATATTTCTTCTATTATCATTAATCAGTATCCAACTTTCAGACACACAGAAAGTAACTGCAAAGACTATAGCTTGGATCAGGTGGCCCTAAGTCTTTAAACTGACATCCTTGCTCAATGATCTTAGTATTTAATAATGAGGCCCTTCTTATTTAGTTAATATGAAATTTTTGTTGTTTATTTTTCTAACATTTCTAACAGGGAATATTTGATGCAGTGATCTGTATGATGATTTGAGAGACTTAGAGAACTGAAGTCACTGTGGCAGAACCATAAGCCTAATGTCTAAGATAAGATGCTTTTCCTTCATGTGTTCTATCAGATAGCTTTGCCTGGGAACTTCTAGAACTTTTGGGAGAAATCCTCAAATTGGCATGATTAGCCCTCAATAATTTGGAGAGGTCCCCAACTGCAGACTCTCCCAGTGCAAGATATCTTATTTCCTATCTGTTGGTACCAAGGGTGTTGATTTTGGATCCAAGTAAGATGACATCATTGACAACTTCCATCTTATTTTCACATAATCTATTAGAATCCATGATTTCAAGCTCCTCAGCTATATTCTTCAAATAGTCTGTAGGGAGTTGTGCTGTTAATCTAGAAGTGGTGCCTCTGAAAGTTTAATCTATCTATCCATGGTTCTGAGTGAGAAAAATGGACAAACTCCTAGTATTCAATTTATAGCTTCCTGAAAGCCCACTTGAGAGTCAGTTATGAGTCAGTCCAACTATAAAGCAACGAGTTGTTTGTTATATATATTCTTAGTAAAGGAATTGGTGTTTCATATGATAAGCCCATTTTTAGTTTTGAGGAATCACCTGTGGCATTTGTAGTAATTATAATATTTTATGGGGAAATTTGATCCCATTTGTGCCTCAATCCAGATACAAGCACCAAAGACTTTTTGGAAAACCGATGTTTGACAAACAGATATTTTAAAAGAAGGAAAATGAAAGCAAACTAACTAGAAACACTATCAGCAGTTTAGTAGATAGGAACTAACTTCAAATATTTAAGGAGCAAATGTGATGATATTGCTAAAAACAAACAAGACAGATGCAATGAACAGAAAATTCAGGTGACAGCTTTTACTGATTTGCAATAACATATCTTCATTACATGGAGCCTCATAATTTTCACAGGCTTCATGTGTGTGCTGGGATAGCAGATGCTCACCAGGTTTCATGGCATAAAGTTAATATTTTAATCTGACAACTTTGTCAGTAAGGAAATAATCACAACTAGGAAATATTGAGCCTGGCAGACAGCTTGGAATTTTGGGAATAATGAGCATCAACAGTAAAACTAGTAATATTGCTTGAGAGCTTCCTATATGCCAAGAACTCCATGCGGATTTCTTTCATGTATCTTCATCTCCAGCCTACAATTTGGTAACTTTTCTTTTAAATGACAACACATTGACTGCAGCAATGAGCTCAAGTGTATCAGAGATGGTTAGGACCACCCACAATAGGACAGAATTCAGATCTGTTGTTTATAGGATCATTATGAGTCATACTCAATGACACCTAAAAACAGCCAACAACAAAGCCTGAGATTATATCCTGTATCTCCTCAGCCTACACAGCCTATCCTTGGCTTAAGAGATATCAAATTTTAAGCTAAATTTGGACTATAAATCTAACTCTAAAGATAAAATGCTTAACCACTACACATACTCCTTAGTGATCCAAACTCATTGCCAGGGAATTAGAACTCACTTAGGTGACCATCTACTGGGTTTCTGAAGCTGTAAATCACACAGAAAGAGAATGTCCATCTTTCTACTGTGGAATTGTTGGTGACTTGAACCCCCAGGGAGGAACCACTTTTGGGTTAGGTGTGCAACTTCTTATAGCCCATGTCACGAGAGCTCCCATCCACTACTGCCCTGAATAGTCATGGAATGTTTTCTTAATAAAATCCAAAGCATGTCTCAACTCTCACTATTATTAGTGGAAATAATTTCTGTTGGCATTCCATTGAAAAGAACTGAATTTATCAAAATGAGAGAATGGAAGGCTTTGGATAAGCAAAAAGTTTTATTGTCTTCTATGTCTTGGCATTGTAACTAGTCCAACAATTTAAAATTAGTTTTCTTATCTGCAGTGAGTCCTATGTCTCAACAATATTAATCCCCTCAGAGAGGACTACCACAATATGTAAGGAAGTCTACATTTTTCAGAATTTATTTACATTTCCTCTTACTAGACATATTGAATAATCCTAACTAGATTTATGGTCAAATTAATTCTTAAAATGAGACTATTTCTAGTGGTTTAAAAATAGCTAAGTTTTCAGTGACATGTGCCCAATTATTTCTGGATTTCTTTCAAAATCCACAACAAAAGAATGAGTATTGATTGCCCTTCACTACAGCTCTTTTCAGATCACAGCTTATCTTTTTACATATGTGAACCCTTACAAGGTGCAGTTTCTGCCAGCATTTAAAATCAGTACCTACTTGCAATAAATTTGCGATTCTAATCTATTCAATCCCTTTACAGGACATATAAATCTTAGCAATTATTTTGATAAAGTTATTAAGTTCTTTGATTTTTCTCTCAAAGCATCTATAACCTAATTTCAATTAAACTGATTTTGGTTCTGAAATTTCTTTTTAAAACAGCTTATTATAATCAAAGAAAGATGTAGATTTAACAATTTATTCACTACTATCATATGGTCATTTGTACGGTTTTCTTGATAAAATGTCAACTATCTCCATAAAAAGGAAAATAAATTTGATTTCGTTGTTGTTGCATGCCACTGAGTCACCTGCAACTCATAGTAAGCCTATGTACAAAAACTCTGAAGCCTTCCCTAATCTCAGCCAGTCTCATTGACTCCGACACACCTACCCCCAGTTACTGTGTCAATCTATTTCATCTAGGGCATTCTTTTTCTGTGCTGTCCCTCCACACTTCCAAGCATGATGCCTTTCTTGAAAGACCAGTCCCTCCTGGCCACATGCCCAAAGTATGTGAGACAGAGCTCAAGAACCTAGCCATCAAGGAGAATCTTGGTTTCAACTTCTCCAAGACAGAACTATTTATTCTCTTGGTGGTCCATAGTACATTATTCTCCAGCATCACAACTTAATTCTGTAATCTTTAGTCATTGTCAAGCTTTGTGATACATATCAAGTAATTGTGGAGACTATGGCCTGAATCAGCTGAATTAGTCTCTAGACGGACATCTTTGTTTCTAGGAACTCTGGAGAGGTCCTTGCCTGCAAATTTTCCCAGTGCAATTCTTCCTTTGATTTCCTGATTGCTTGTGCCAGAAGTGTTGATTGTGGAGCTGAGCAAGCTTAAATTATTGACAACTTCAGCCTCTTCTCCTCTATAACCATGCTGCCAACTGGCACAGTGATGGGAATCTTTGTCTTCTTGATGTTGAACTTCAATTCATACTGAAAACTACAGTCTTTGACTTTCTGAATCAAGCACTTCAGGTTTCTATATCTGAACACATGGCAATAGGTCACTAAAACATGGAAATAATTTTATATTTATTAATTTGTCCTTTCTAATTGGAAAACATGTTTTATTTGTATTAAATGTCAAAGCAAATATGATCCCAAAAATGTTATAGAAATAATTCTGATTATTTCCTAAAAGAAAAATTATTTCTACATCATGAGGTATTTATTGTTTTCTTTTTCATTTGAAAAAAAAAACTGTATATTTTAAAGTACTTTGTTGTTATTAAGTGCTGTTGAGTAGACTCTGACTCAACCATTATAAACAACAGAAACTTGCTCTGCCCTAAGCAATTCTGACAATCTCTGTATGGTATTAATTAAGGGTCTACTGTTAAAAGTTACTTCCTTATCCATTGATTTTGACTTTGTGATGTGGATGGGCAAGGATATATGAATAAGGTGTTAGTCTAACCATAAAGGTCTTGACTAGTGTCACCACTAAACTAATCTCAACAGTAAAGACATAGAAAATGCAGCGCATCCTTCTGGGCCAGAGTTTTGCGTCAGCCAGACCTATAGGAGAGCAGCAGCGGTCACAGCAAAGAACCAGAGATCTAACAAGAGACAGAATTAATTGTGAGACTGCTACCCCAGGGAATCAGAGTTAAAAGCTTTTGCCCAAGTTTGTTGGAAGACTGTAAATTGGGTGGAGTGGGGCAGGAGGGCCATAGTAGGCAGAACTAAGAGCTTTGTAACACTGTCCTAAAGCCATGAGACTGAAAGCTGAGAGGTTTCTGAGAGCACGTGTCCTAACTGAGTGATTGTATCTTGCTATCAGACTGACCTATAGCCTTTTGCCTTCCCTGGTATGACTCTCTATGGTCCGTGTACTATTGCAATAGGTTTTAGACTCTGTAGAGCAGTAAGATTGATGTTGGGATGAGTAGAAGAGATATGAGAGTTGTGCCAAAAAATCTGGAGAACAATCACTTGGCCAAGTGACTGGAAGAGAACTATATATTTGTTTCCACTCCGAAGAAGGGTGACCCAACAGAGTATGGAAACTAGAGAACAATATCATTGATTTCAGATGCAAGCAAGATTCTACTGAAGATCATCCAAAAATGACTGGAAAAGCACATCAGCACAGAACTGCTAGAAGTCCAGGCTGGGTTTAGAAGGGGTCATGGTACTAGGGATATTGTAGCTGATGTTAGATGGATCTTAGCTGAAAGCAGAGAATACCAGAGGAATGTCTATCTGTGTTTCATTGACTATGCAAAGGCATTTGACTGTGTGGATCATAACAAACTGTGGCTGACTCTGAGAAGAATGGAAATCCCAGAACACTTGATTGTTCTAATGCGAAACCTATACTTGGACCAAGAGGCAGTCGTCAGAACAGAGCAGGGTAACACTGTATGGTTCAAAATTGGGAAGGATGCATCCTATCTCTATACCTTTTCAACCTACATGCAGAACAGATTATCCGGGAGGCTGGGCTCTATGAGGAGAAATGTGGGGTCAAGATTGGTGGACGATTTATCAACAATCTGCGTTATGCAGATGACACAACCCTGCTTGCTGGTTTTTGATGTATAGAATATAGAAATATGTTTTGACTACACCAGCTGCTCTGTGGGAGAAGGATGGGAAAGCTCCTCCTGTGCAAATTACAGCCTCAGCAAATGCCCTGGATGGTCCACTACAGGTTGCTTCCAACTCAACGGCACACAACAGCAGCAGCAGCAATCTGACTGTTCTGCAGGGGCTTCTTGCATTTGTATTGTTGCTTCTTACATTTGTGTTGCTAGACTGAACCTGGACTTTCACTGTGTGATAGCCGTTGCCTTCCTTGCCAATCCCTTAAAAAAATCTCATAATAGTGAGTAAAAAGAGATTCTGCAAAGTCTTTCATTATTCACAACAAATTTCTGGCCCTGTAATTAGTAGTAATAGTTGCAGCAGAGTGTGGGACTAAGTCTGTCCTAATAGGGATCTGTTTATACCCTGGATATTGTTCCTGGAGACAGCTCTCCCTTGTGAAGTTAGTAGATATCAGATTTGGCCATCCCCACATTGACGTTGTTTCTTTCACAATTACTGGCAGAAGTGTACAATAGGACAACTGTTATGGAAAAGAGTTTGAAGGTTTCTTATAAAGTTATATGTACATCTGCTACATGACACAGTATTGAGAGGAGTGGGGCCAGTGAGAAACCTAGGTGAGATTCTTCATGAGCGCACCACATGCACAACTACCACTCACCTGTCGGTATAGATTTGTGTGTTGCTATAGCTTGCCTCCGGAAATGCTATGACCTTGGAGAAACGATAAAAGTTAGACAAGTGTGGAGGTCTTTTGTTCATAGGGTCATTATGAGTCATTTGCAACTCAACTTCACTTAACAACAACAACATAGAGAGAGCTCTTTTGGACAAGTGGATAGGAAGTTATGCTACCAAGTCAAAGATGGGTGATTTTAATCTGCAGCACTGAGGCCTGATTTGTAATTGTGTTTGGTCAAATATTCTTCTAAGTGGTATAGCAGTTGTCTCTCCATTTGCTGTGTACAGAGGTAACTAGTGGTTGTTGTGATGCTAAACACTGTGACACTCTGTGTCAAATGTGATAATGGTTACCCATAGTGGACAGTGTTTGATGGGACTCCACATTAGAACAAGCATGGGCAGGGAGAAAAGTGCAGCAATGATGAATGGAAATCCAACGTCTTTGGAAACTTTCATTAAAATTAATAATTAAACAACAACAACAAAACCAAAAACCAAACCAAAACAAAACAAAAACAAGCTTGGAAGCAGGAGTGACATCCACTTCCGAAATAGTTTGTCTCTGTAACCTCTATCAACTTGGAGAAATGACAAAAGTTCCGTAAGTGTTCAGGTCTTTTGTTCATAGGGTCTCTATGAGTCGTCTATGACTCAAGAGCACTCACCAACAACAACATGATGCTGAATGGAATTCAGTGGAGATTTAGGACTAAGAAGAAATCATTCCCCAAATCATCTGAAAAGTGCAGATTACAATGGTTCATTTCTCAATCAATTATAAGGGTGAGGCAATACCACGCACATTTTTCTTTCATTGTGCAAAGATCAGCCATGAGTGAAGGTTGACTCAGTTGCAACTAACAACATTAACACACAATACTTTCCTTTAATATTTACTCTTAAGCAATAGAAACATATTCACACATACCTATATACCAAAAATGCAAACCAGACCAAGCAAAAAGGAACCCAAACCCCCAAACCAGCCCTGTACATGAATGTTTATAGTAGCTTGATTCAGAAACAGCAGTCCTGAGGCAAGCTCAAATATTCTTCAGTTGGTGGATGGAAGACAAAAAAGACCCATCAGTCATCAGTTATGGGAATACCCATGGATCAAAAATACAAGGACTTTCTCCTAGAACATGCATAATTTGGTGTTTTAGATACCTGAGATCATAATGATGGTGGTGTATGATTCCAACCTCAATGGCCATTCAAATATTCCAAGATCTAACAGTGGCCCTGAAAACTAGTGATTTCAATAGTACTCAAAGTACATAATTTAAGTTAAAGGTCATCTTCTTTGAAATACTTAAAAGTGATTTCTGTTTTTTTTCTGAAAAAAAACCCTTAAGCATCTATTACTTTCATTTTATGTTATTCCTTTTAGTATTTTCTCATTGTGAACATTTTCTTACCTCTCTCCTCTCCCCCTCCCCTAGTCCACCCACAATGGCACCCTTTTGACAAGATTCTTGTCATATATGTAATGCCTAGCCATATATTCTTTTTCAGACAGTTATTCACTTCATTTCTTCTAATGTATTACTTTCATTATATAAACATAGCTTCTTAGGCATAGTGAAGCTTTCAGAGTATATAAAGAGCAAAGATATTGTTGGGATTTTAAAGTCAATGCTATAAACTTATGCCATCAGAATTTCTGCTGTTTCTGCAGGGATGCCCAACTTGTACTTCCTGAAAAAATACAGAAGCATCTGTTTCCTCAGTCATACCCTTTGAGCACCAAAGTACAGGGACTGAATGGACCCTGTAAATAAAAAAGATGCTTCTTTACTTCTATAGAAATGATACAAGACATAACTATGGTAATAAAGTACAGAGATAGATAACATTTAAGATCTATGTAGGCAGAGTAGCTCATAGAATACCAATGAGGTCACCAATTTTTTTTTTCTCACACAAGACAAATAAATCAATGACGATAATTAATATAAGATGGCATCTATCAAGAGCTATAACTACATTGACAACATCAAAAGAGAGTTTAGGAACAAATCTTGCTTCAAATAGCTTTCTGGAAATTAGGATGCAAAGATTAGGATACAAGTCAAACTACCTCAGTCACACATGGAGTTGGAAACCGCATGGGACAATACAATAGGAAAGGATTCAGCCAGGCACTGATGAAAGGGACAATGAGGTCAATGCTAAATAAATACAGCACAGGCAGTGCAGTCCCTTAAAAATTGAGTTATGCAAAAGTAAATGCTCCCTAAGGCTCATAGGATACTTTCATAATGAAATAAAACAAGCAAAGTGGAAGCCTAGATTAGTGACTTTAGCAGATTGACTCTCAAAAGAAATTTTGAGTTTCCATGAACAGTTTACATAATTAATGTGTGTTATTTCATTATTCTGCTAAATAAACATCTCAGTGTGATATTGTGGCAAATGTTCAAATATTCTCATGAATATACAACCTGAGAGGATTCTTTATTTTAAAAAAAGAATATGTTTGAAATGGTATAATACTTTCTGGAAAAATACTTATTTCCTGTTATTGATTTTATGAATTCATAGTATTTTAGATTGAAACATTAATAAACATAAATTATTAAAACTTACTAGGTATGCACTTTAGAAATACTATAGTTGAAATAATATCCTATATCTACTTAGATGAAGTGAATTTTATTTTATAATAAATAAATAAAATTCAAAAGATCACATATTCCTATTCTACTTATTTTAGGATGCCATAAGGAGATGTCTGAATTGTTAATTTTTGTATTATATATGTCTCATAAAAACAACTTGATTAAATTGGGTTCACAGTTTTAGAGTTACTGGAGTCATAAATAAAACTATTTCTAAGTTTTCTTTCTTTTTGTTTGCTCTTGTTATGTGCTGTCAAGTCACCTGTGACTCATAGTGACACTATATACAGCAGCTCTGAACTCTGCCCTGTTCTGAGCCAGTCTCACTAATTCTGGCACACTAATCCTCATTTAACAGTATGGGTTAAATGAGGGTCGCTATGAGTCGCAGGCGACTCGACGGCACATAACAACAACAACAACAACAATCCTCATTACCCTAGTTACCATATCAGTCCATCTCATCCAGAGTCTTCCTTTTCTGCACTGTCCCTCCACCCTTCCAAGCATGATGTCCTTTTCCAAGAACTGATCTCCCAGCCATGTGCCCAAAGTATGTGAGATGGATCTTCAAAATCCTAGCCTCCAAGGAGAAACTTGGTTTCACTCTCTCAAAGACAGATCAAATGGATCCTTTTTCTTGGCAGTCCATGGTATGTTCAAGAATCTATCATGGTACTGGCAATTTGCCAATGGTGAGAATCTTTGTCTTCTTGATTCCTATTGGAGACTACAGTCCTTGACCTTCTGCAGCAAGTGCTTCCAATCTTCTTCAGTTTCAGCAATCAAGGCTCTGTCATCTGCATAATGTAAGTTGTTGATAAGTCTTCCTCCAATCCTGATGCCACATTCCTCCTCATAAAAAGCCCTGCTTCCCGAATGATCTCTTCTGTATATAGACTGAAAAAGTATGGAAACAGGATGCATCCTTGACACACCTTCCTTGATTTTGAACCATGTAATGTTTCCCTGGCCTATTCTGAGGACTGCTTCGTGGTTCAAGTATATATTTTGCATAAGCACAATCAAGTGCTGTGGGATTCTCATTTTCCTCAAGGTTAGCCACAATTTTTGTGATCCATAGAGTCAAATGCCTTTGCATAGTCAACGAAACACAGATAGACTTTCGTCTGGTACTCTTTGCTTTCTGCCAAGATGTATCTGACATTGGCAATAATGTCTCTAGTGTCACGACCTCTTCTAAACCCAGATTGTGTTTCTGGTAGTTCTTTGTCAATATACTGCTCCAGTCATTTCTGGATAATCTTCATCAGGATTTTGCTACTGCATGATATTAGTGATACTGTTAAATAATTTTCACACTCTTTGGTCACTTTTTTTTTAAATGGAATTAAATATGGATCTCTTCCAGTCAGTTAGCCAAGTCGTCGTCCTCCAGATTTCCTGGCACAACTTGGAGAGCACACCTTAACATATGTTTTTATTAATATTTTAATATTAAATTTAAGGAGAGTTAAAAGGATTAGAAAGTCACTTTAAAAAATTATAGATAACCTCTTTTCTAGGTAGTGAGTTTCTGAAAACTATAAGCAGCAATGTCTTTCGTGACATCCTGTAATAGGTGGTGCTGGAAGTTCTACACTGGAACCAGTGCAAACACAGAAGGTTTTTGGAAATCTTGACGCTGTAGATCAATTTCAAAAACTACAACCCTCAGAAGAACAAATGCTTCTTGGGATCATCAGGCTTAACTCTACCCAACGACCCATATTCTCAGCATGTGTTCTTGGGGATCAGCAACCACTGTGATGAAGCCGAGGTTGTAGATAAACCCCACATGGACTTCCAAACACTGAAAAGAAAACTCAACAGTAAGAAGCCTGTCAAAAAGCTGGCCAAGAAGTATGATGCATTTTTGTCTTTGAATCCCTGATTGAGCAGATCCCAAGAATCCTTGGTCCAACATTAAAAAGGCTGGCAAGTTCCCTTCTCTTCTTACCCACAATGAGAATACGGTGGCAAATGCAGAGGAGGTGAAGTCCACCATCAAACTCCAGATGGAAAAGGTCTGTGTCTGGCAAAGGCTGTTTGCCATGTGAAGATGACAGATGATGAACTTATTTTACAACATCCTCCTGGCTATCAGCTTTCTGGTTTCACTGCTAACAAAGAATTGGCAGAATGATTGGGCTATCTACATCAAGAGCACCATGAGCAAGCCTGAATGTCTGTACTAAGATCCAGCTCAATGAATATTACTTTATTAAAAAAAGAAAAAAAATCAGTAGCAAAAACCATTTGCTTTTACTTTACAACACATGGTACATCAGTCTAATATCTTTTAAAATATGCTTGTAGACTCTTTTGCACTTTATAAACCATATGGTTTTATCTGCAAAGCCATGATTATTTGGGGTGAAAAATATAGAGTATAAAAAGTATAATTCTGATGTGCTCACATCTAAAGCTTCAGTAATCTGTTGTGTTCTTATTGCTAGGTGCCATCAAATCAAGTCCTACTTATAGTGTTTCTCCAACTAATCTTTCCACGGATACAGTCAATTTGATTTCTTTACATTCTATCAGGTTAGGTTCATGTATAAAATTGTCTTAAAGTTTTTATTTTTTTAAAAGAAGTATTTGTTAGAAACAAATCACTGAGCGTACAAAATTCAACCATTCTACTGGCAACCTCATTTCTGTCACCAAGGTAGTACTTTCCAACAACCAATTCTTGCACGTGTGTCTAACTTTTGTGTTCCAGTTACTATTAATTATAAATGCATCTTGATTTCATGTTAAGTCAATTTCAGAGTTCAAAAATTGATAGAAACCCTCAATTTCCTCCTCTTTGGCTTTAGTTTTCGGTGCATATGTTTGAATAATAGTCATAATAATGCATATAGATATCCTATCACTCACACATAATTATTATAAATATAAATAGAAAAATAACCGGAACAAAAAAACCCTTTTATACAGAATTGAGTATTTTATCTTAAAAATGCAATATACAGATTACAATCTGAATCATATCTCCGATTGAAGTGTATTAAAAGTAAATTAAAGATATTTAGAAATGTGTAGAAATTTTTAGAAACTGACATTTCTAAGAAATTCAGGAATCAAAGTGAAAAATTGACAGTGTAAACTATTTACAGTAACTACCAATGATAATATGACACATCAAGACCACTGAAATGAAGGTAAATGGTAGTAAAGGAGAAATTTATCATCTTAAACAACACATGCAAAGACTTAAAAATATTGGAATAAGAATCAAAAGAAAAAGCACGTAATTAATAGCAAGAAATAAAGGGGCAAAAACCTAGTTAAGTTTCTTGCCCAATGCACCTGATTCACAACTATCACTCATAAAATGGAAATAAAATAAAATGATAAAAATACATTCTTTGTGAAAGTTAATCAAATAGCTTAAATTTGGCAAATTCAGTAAAAATCAAGAGAAAGGATAAAAATACAAAAATACACAAATATTAATAACATCTAGTATTTTAGATAGATAGATAGATAGATAGATAGATAGATGGATAGATAGATAGATATAGATAGATAGATATAGATAGATTCATTCAACCCAAAACAGCAAAACACAAAGTTTTGCTTTTCCCAAAACGCCTGAGTTCACAAAATTGATCAAGTTTACAGACTGTTAGCACTTTGAGCCAAGGATTAACAGCAGGTAGTAAGCTTTTAAGGTTGTTATGAACCTGAATTGGCTTGAAAGCAATAGGTCAGTATGTCTTCAGTGCGTTTTTACTTACTTTATTACCCATAATAAAAAAATAAATAGCATTTCCCTGAAGAACTTTTATAACACTCTAAAAACTTAGTTATTCTTACTCATTACCATTAACTTGTAATTGGACTTACAGCTGACCCTCCAGTATTTTCCTGAGGAAGTAAATGGTACGAGAGGTGATTGTCCTTCTTTCTGCAAAGGAGTTTCAGGTGCATGGAAACGTGGCCTTTGGGTGAATGCATATTCCCATATATTGCATGTTCCCAGTATTTCCATAATATATCCCCGTGGACTTGATGGTGAAGAGATTGAGATTGTACACAGCTTTAGTTTGCTTGGCTCCATAGTCAACAGTCTTGGCACCAGCAGCCAGGAAATTAAAAGGCGCATTGCCATGGCTAAGTCTGCTGTTAGGGACCTCTCCAAAGTACTGATGAGCAATGGTGTCTCTCTGGAGACTAAGGTGCGTCTGATACAGGCCATGGTCTTTGCAATCACTTGTTATGCATCAGAGAGTTGGACAATGACCAGGGAGGATAGAAGGAGAATTGATGCCTTTGTGCTGTGGTGCTGGAGAAGAGTATTGAGAATACCATGGACTGCTAGGAAAACAAACAGATTTTTCCTGGAAAGGGTTAAACCGTGTGGCTCCTTGGAGGCAAAGATTCTGAGGCTCCGTCTAACATACTTTGGACATGTTGTGAGGAGGGATCGGTCCCAGGAGAGGGATATCATGCTTGGGAGGGTGGAGGGACGGCGCAGGAGAGGAAGGCCCTCTATGAGGTGGATTGATTCAGTGACTGGGATAATTGGGATGGGAGTGTCAGAGACAGTGCGATTGGCACAGGACAGAGCGGAGTTCAGCGCTGTTGTACATAGGGTCGCTATGAGTCGCAAGCGACTCGATGGCACATAACAACAACAACAACATCCCCGTGGACTAGGTCCACAGAGCTAAAGAATTAAGCAATTCATGACAAAACATTTGGAAGTTTATATAAAACCTACTTTTAGCATAGTAGACATAACTCATCAAATTCTGCCAGTCATGAGGAAAGGATTTTATAAATACTTCTAGTTTTGTTTTTTGGTGTTGTTTTGCTTTTTTGTTTTTGGGTGTTTTTCCCCCGCTCTTCATGGATTCTCTTCTGATGAAAAGGAATGACTTATTTCATTAATTGGGGAAGAATAGATGATATACTATCAGTTCAGTTCCTCCAGATTCTCTTGGATGCCGAATAGCACAAATTACATCTGTCCCTTCTTCTATTTAGCCATGTAGATATAGAGTTTGACCCCTGTGTTCAACACAGTACGTTTAAGGGAAAATGTTAACCCAATTCTACAGTTCAATATTAGAAAACACATTATTGGTTCCTTTTACAATCTAATTTGTAGTAAAAAAAAATCTCTATTCTTTTTTTTTTTTTTTTAAATCTCTATTCTTTATTGTCTAGAATGTTGTTACTGAGTTGCAACCAACTCATAATTGTCCCTCTAGTGGATTTTCACAGGCAGTGCATTGCACAGGAGGAGACTGCCCATCTTTTTCCTGCAGAGTTGCTAGTGGATCAAACAGCATGTGTCTGGCTTGACAGCTCAATTCCTTGTCAGTAAGCTATCAAGGCTACTTACACTACAGAATAGGCTTTTGTTTTGAATATACCAGCTACTCCACTGGATAAAGTTGGGCAACATCCTCCCCTGTGGGAGGATATTAGTCTCTGTAGGGCCAGCTATGAGTTGATTTTGATTTGCAAAATGGAAATACAAATTCTGCTCTAGAATAGGATAAGAGAATGATGTATATACGTGCTAAAGTGGCAAAGTTTGTAGGTAGTTGCTCTGCTAAATCTAAAGTAGCGCCTCTCTAGCTGTTCAAATCCACAGCAACTCCTGGAGTGAAAGATGTACCATCTCCTCCTGAGAGATTTACAGGTTAGCTATGGGTCACTTCTGATTCCACAACAATGAGTTTCACTTTATGGCATAATGCATCACACATCTACGTAATGCCTCACACATTTACATAATGCAGCACACATTTACATGTTATAAAAAATGGCTCATTCATTCAAATCAACCATCTGCTCAGCAAGAGAAAAATGGAGAGACTTCTCTTATAATGATTTAGAGCCTCAGAAAACCGAGGAGGGCACTGTGATTTGAAATCAACCTACCTGATGGAAACAGTAAGCTTAGTTGCTTGGGTTTTGGAGTTTTTTTGTTTGTTTGGTTTGGTATTTTAGTGAGACAGAGAATGAAGAGTATATTTTGCATTTGGTATCTGAAAAGAACCCAAACACATAAAGAAACTTATTTTTCTTTTTAAAGAAGCCAGGTCACATACATAAACACTTGTAAATGTGTCTTACTGGAAAAAATGGTATGGAGACAGGATGCATCCCTGGCGTACACCCTTCCCAATTTTGAACCATGCAGTGTTACCCTGCTCTGTTCTGACTACTGCCTCTTGGTCCAAATATAGGCTTCGTATTAGCACAATTAAATGTTCTGGGATTCCCATTCTTCTCAGAGTAAGCCACAGTTTGTTATGGTCCACACAGTCAAATGCCTTTGCATAATCAATGAAACAAAGATAGACATTCTTCTGATATTCTCTGCTTTCAGCCAAGATCCATCTAACATCAGCAACAATATCCCTAGTACCACGACCCCTTCTAAACCCAGCCTGGACTTCCGGCAGTTCTCTGCTGATGTGCTGTTCTAATCGTTTTTGGATGATCTTCAGTAGAATCTTGCTTGCATGTGAAATCAATGACGCTGTTCTGTAGTTTCCACACTCAGTTGGGTCACCTTTCTTTGGAATGGGAACAAATATAGATCTCTTCCAGTCAGCTGGCCAAGTGGTTGTTCTCCAGATTTCTTGGCACAACTTGGTGAGCACATCCAGGGCAACATCTGTTATCTGAAATACTTCAATTGGTATACCATATATTCCTGGGACCTTATTTTTTGCTATTTCCTTCAAAGCAGCTTGAACTTCTTCCTTCATCACCATAGGCTCTTGCTCATATGTATGCAGAGAAGATTATCCGAGATTATCCGAGAGGCTGGGCTCTATGAGGAGAATTCTGGCATCAGGATTGGTGGAAGATCTATTAACAATCTCCGTTATGCAGATGACACAACCCTGCTTGCTGAAACTGAGGAGGACCTCATGCACTTGCTGCAAAGGGTCAAGGACTGCAGCCTTCAGTATGAACTAAGCCTCAATGTCAAGAAGACAAAGATTCTCACCACTGGACCAATTAGCAGCGTCAGGATGGATGACGAAGAGATTGAGAGTGTTCACAGCTTCAGTTTGCTCGGCTCCACAGTCAACACTCTTGGTACCAGCAGTCAGGAAATCAAAAAGCGTATCGCGATGGGAAAGTCTGCTGTTAGGGACCTCTCAAAGGTACTCAGGAGTAACAGTGTCTCTCTGGAGACTAAGGTGCGCCTGATACAGGCCATGGTATTTGCAATTGCTTGTTATGCATCAGAGAGTTGGACAATGACTAGGGAGGACAGAAGGAGAGTGGATGCTTTTGAGCTGTGGTGCTGGAGAAGGGTACTGAATGTACCATGGACTGCCAGGAAAACAAACAGATTCATCTTGGAGAGGATTAAACCAAGCTACTCCTTGGAGGCAAGGATTCTGACATACTTTGGACATGTTGCCAGGAGGGACGGGTCCTTGGAGAGGGACATCATGCTTGGGAGGGTGGAGGGACAGCGCAGGAGAGGAAGACCCTCTATGAGATGGATTGATTCAGTGACTGGGATAATTGGGATGAGAGTGTCAGAGACAGTGCGATTGGCACAGGACAGAGCAGAGTTTAGCGCTGTTGTACATAGGGTCGCTATGAGTCGGAAACGACTCGACGGCACATGACAACAACAACAATGGAAAAAATAGAGGGGACTTGCTGTTTTCTCCACCTTTGACATGTTGTAAAGAGTACTGCTTACCCATGGAGCATAATATCTGACCTCTGAAGTAAAAAAGTGCCTGGGAGACCTTTTGTTCTTAGCTATGTAGCTAATGGAGCACGTTAGTAGTAAGTTTACAGCCCACTTACTTGAATCTACCTGGCCAGTAAAAGACTAGTCAAAGATAGGTTCTTATTTTATCTCTCATCCGTGCTTCCAGATGGAAGACACATGTGAAATATTTATTTATACCCATCATAACCGATTCCAGAAACCAGGGAGAGGAACATATCATATGGCTGTCCCATTTAAGTGTCTTAACTGCACCACAAAGTATGATGTATGTGGAAATTTGAGACTCCCCTGGACACCTTTGAACTAGAAGAAATTGCTCATCTGATATACACTGTCTGCATTTCTTTATAAGAAATGAAAGCTAATTTTCACGTTAATGTGTGTTCTGACTCTGATTAGAAATACATGAATTATATGGTGCAATGCCTATTAATTATTAGCTTCCTTTCTTAAGTAGCCTCCTGGATGTCTAGAAATTGGTTTTAATCTCTTAATACACTCTTGTTTTGTCATGTTGTATCTCAAATATGACACAGAAAAGGGTACCATAATGTTATACAGTATTAGGATAGCTGAGCAGGGAAATCAAAGATGGCCGCCCTTGTCATGGATGGAACATTAATCTCCCTCTCCTGCTCTTAACTGTAGAATACTATAGTTATTCCATGTGTTGTGAATTCTTTTATGAAAGAAGCTCAAGTAGTGTAGTGCATTGCCTGTCAGCGTTGCTAATCTAAAGGACTTAATTTGCATCTATCACTAACTATAAGAGAGTAAGATGAGTCAGTCTCTTCCTGTAAATATTTACAGTCTTAGAAATGTAGTGAAGGAGGGTCATGAGTAAGAATTGACTCAAGAGTAGTGGGTGAGTGTGATGTTAATGAGGAAGGATACAATCTATAGGATTTGATAATAACTTTAGTTAATGCCATTTTAAGTATAAAACAGATTAAACAAGGCAGTAGAGAAAAGGAGAAACTGATCACCTAGAAGATAGAACTAGGAACAAAGCATGTCCTTTATATTCAGGGTCCCTAAGCTGAGAGCATGCTAGAATGAGGAGAAAACTGATGCCAAGATACATGGGGATTTATGAGGAATAATGCCTACTAAACTTTCTTCCAGATCCAACACAGAGAGAATTATGACCTTCAGAACTGTTGATGCTGTTAGGTGCCATTGAACTGAGTACAACTCATAGCCACCCTATGAACAACAGATCTGCACCTTTTCCTATCCTGTGCAGTCCTCACAGTTTCTCTGAAATGCTTGAGCCCAATGATACCCTCACTAGAGCATCTGGCTGAAGTCCTTCTCCTTTGCTGTCCCTCTACCTATACTAGAAACATGCCCAAAGTATATGAGATGAAGCGTTGACATCTATAGCGTTAAAAACAATCTGGCTGTACTCTCCCAAAGACATCCCTGTTTGTTCTGTTGGCAGTCCGTGATATATTCAGTACTCTGTTCAAAGACCACAAATCAAAAGTATCAATTCTTCTTCTGTCATCCTTATCTACTGTCTAGCTCTCATAGGCATAGAAAATTATTGAAAAAAAGCATGGTGAACCAGGTACACCTTAGTCTTCAAACAGATATAATTTTTCTAATAATTCTGAGAGATTCCTGACAGCAGACTTCCTCAGGGTAATACATATGTATCCTGATCTTCTGACTGTTTGAGCCAAGTGTGTTGGCTTTGCATCCAAGTAAGATTAAGTCATTGACAGTTTTAATCTTTTCTCACTTATTATGATGTATCATATCAGTGCAGCAATGAGAATATTTAACTGTAGTGATTTTTTTCTTGATTTTGATTCTTGATTTTCTACAGCAAGCCTTTCAAGTCCCCCATACTCTGGACAAGCAAGATTGTGTCATTTGTATAACATAGGTTGAAGATATTTTCCTCCAATTCTGATGTCACATTCTTCTTCATAGAGTCCAGCTTTTCCTACAATATATTCAGCATACAGATTGAATAGGCATAGAGAGATAATACAACCCTAATGCACTCCTTTTTAATTTTAAATCATGTAGTATTCCCTTGCTCTGTTTACTCAACAGTTATTTTGTCTAGGTGTAGGTTTTACATGAGCACAATAAGTGTTTTGGGATTCCAATTCTTTACAATATTAGGAATATATATTTACTGTTATCTTAAACTGCAAGAGAATATATTCTGTTTCGTTAAAGCCACCCATTTGTGATATTTCTAATAGAGCAACATTAGATAACTAAGCCACCCTTAATGATTAACCCAGGGTAGAGAAGTCAACTCAAGAAATAGAAGCTTGGTATTTATACAAGGGGTGTTTAGAAGATGTGAAAAGAAGTGGAACAAAGAGACTTCTCTCATTAAACTGTTTAAACTAGGTACTTTTGTCAGAACTGACTATCATAAGGGCTGAGATAAAGTTGTAGACCACATGACTAACGTGGTTGTTGGCTTTTGGAAATGTGAACCTAATCAGTGCAATTTGAGAAGTAGACATTGTTCAGGTGGCTAATGGTCCATGCTGTAAAGGAATACTAATTAAGGTGTATAAGCAAATAGATACAGCATTGAGTGTGCTCCCAATCTATGCCAAGAAATGTGTAAAACAGTTACTTAGCCAATTGACCAAAAGAGATAAATATTTAAACCCATTTCAAAAAAATAAAGGAGAATTTCAATTCTAAATTCCAAAAGAGTACAGAAATTACCTTTCAATGTCATAAATGTCACATGTAAGCAAACCTTTCTGAAGATAATAAAAAAATGGCTGGCACAGTACATTGATGGAAGACAGGCAGAAATTTAAGAGGAGTTGAGAAAAGATGTGGAACCAAGGCTATCATTGCTGATATCAGAAAGATTTTGACTGAAGCACATAACGCTGGAAAAATGTCAACCTGTGTTTATTTGCTGGGCAAAGAAACTTGACTGTTTGGATGACATTTGACTATTTGGATCATAATAAATCATGTATAATATTACCAAAATGAGAATTCCTGATCTCTTAATTGTGTTCATGTAAAGCTTAGTTGTACATAGGCCAAAAAGTAGTTTTTAACAGATCAAGTAAATAATATGTTGTTTACAATCAAAAAAGATAGGTATCACTTTTATGTAACACTTTTGCCTTAACTGTTCAATCTGTATGCTGAGCAAATAATTCAAGACCTTGGCATATATGAAGAATAATACAGCATTAAGATTAGAGGAAGACTCACCAACAACTTGTCTTATGAAGATGATACAACCTAAAATGAAGAGGTCTTGAGGCATCTACTACATAAAGTTGAAAGCAAAAATATTCACGATTTTATCAACAATAAACATTTTTTACAAGTGTAGAAAAGATTGAAGTTGTCAATGATTTCATCATACTTGGATCTATAATCAACACTTATAGTAGCAGCAGTCAAAAATCAAAAGAGATGTTGCACTAGGAAAATCTGTTGTCAAGGACCTCACTAGAGTCCTAAAGAGCATGAAAATCAGTTTTAAGACAGCTGGGCATAAGTCAAGCCATGGCATTTTCAGTTGCTTCATATGGACATGAGAGTTGGATGATAAATAAGGAATACTTAAGAAGAAATGATGTCAGGTTTTCTTGCTGGTTTGTTTGTTTGGTTGTTTGTTTGTTTTTTCCAATTTACTGGAGATGTTGAGTTGGAGAGTCAATGGTCATTTTTTCCTGCCTTTTGATGTGCTTACTAATTGCTATAAATTGATCTCTGATTACTGCTATGGCTGTTTCCCAGAAGTTTTAGTAAGTGGTGTTTTCATTGTCATTTGTATCAAGAAACTTTTTAATTTTATTTTAATTTTTTCTAGTACCCACTCATGTTCACACAAGGTGTTGTTTAGCTTTGAAATGTATGTTGTTTTTTTTTCTTTTATCCTCTTCTTATTAATTTCTAATTTTGTAGCATTGTGGTCTGAGATGATGCTTTGTATTATTTCCATGTTTTTTAAATTTATTGACGCTTGCCTTGTGACCTAAAATGTGATCTCTTCTGGAGAACATCCCATGCACATTTGAAAAGAAGGTATATTGTGCTTTTTATTAGGTGCATTAGCCTATAAATGTCTGTGAGATTGAGTTGGTTTATTGTGTGATTTAATTCTTCAGCATCTCTATTGAGATTCTTTCTGATAGTTCTGTCTTTTCTTGAGAGTGGTATATGAAGTCTCCAACCATAGTAGTGTTATCTATTTTTCTTTTTTAAGTTTTGTTATTGTTTGTTTTATATATTTTGCAGGTCTATCATTTGGTGCATAGATATTTATTATTGTTATTTCCTCATATTCTATTGACCCTTTAAGCATTATGTAGTAACCTTTGTTGTCCTTTGTGATGGTTTTTACATTGAAATTTATTTAATCAAAGACTAATATCATACTGCTGATTTTTTCTGGTTACCATTTACTTGGTATATTTTTCCCACCCTTTTATTTTTAGTCTTTCTTTATCTTCACTTTCCAGGTTTGTGTCTTGTAGATAGTATATTGATGGATTTTGGTTTTTTATCCAATCTGCTACTCTTTTTCTCATCAGGGGTGCATTTAAACCATTCACATTTAATGTGATTATTGAGGGGCATGGTTTTATTGCTGTCAATGTGTTGAGTTCTTTTTAGTGTTGTTTCTACTTAATCTGGTCCATCCTGCTTTCTGTGGCACTTCTGTAAGAAGGACATTTCCTGGTGTTTCCTGCAATGTTAATGCTGTTTTTACAAACTCCTTTAGGTTCTGTTTTTCTGGGAATATCTTGATCTTTCCTTCATATTTGATGGACAATTTTGCTGGATATAGTATTCTTGGTTAACAGTTGTGTTCTTTGAGTGTTCGATATATGTCATTCCACTGTCTTCTTGCTCACATGGTTTCTGCTGAGAAATTGACATTTAATCTTGTCTGCTTTCCCTTATAGGTTACTCTTTGTTTCTCCCTCACTGTTTTCAGAAATCTTTCCTTATTTTTGGTTCTGGCAAATTTGACTATGATATGCCTTGGTGTTTCTCTGAAGTGATCTACTCTATATTGTATTCACTCAGCTTTTTTAATCTATATTTTCACATTCTTCATTATGCCTGAGTAGTTTTTTCCTAGTAATTTTTCCACAACTTTTTCAATGCCTTTACTTACTTCTTCCTGTTCTCGGATTCCAATGATGTGCATGTCATGTTATTTCTCTTGATGGTATCCCACATTATTCTTAGGTGTTCTTCTTCCTTCTTTTTTGATTCTGCTTTTTTGCTCTAGCAGATCAGTGGTGATAAATTCTATCTTCTATTTCACTCATCTGTGTTCCATCTCTTCAGCTCTGCTCATGTGTCCCTCCATCATGTTGACAGCATCTGAAACCTTGGACTTCTTATTTTGGACCATGGTTTCATGTTTTTATGGTTCCTCTAGTGCCTTGTTAGTTTTATCTAAATGTTTTGGACTTTTTTTGGTTAATGATCCTCTTGATTTTTACTTGCAGTGTCCTATAATTTTTCAAGTTTAGTTTTCACCCATTGAGAATATTCAATCATTGTTATTTTTAATTCTGTGTCAGAAAGTTCCATCAGACTTTCTGGCTTCAGAAAATCCACGACTACTGTGTCACTTTGTGGGGGGTGATATCATGCTTTGGGCTTGTGAGGGAAAGGAAAAGACACACACAATTCAAATAAGAGATGAGATGGACTTCACAAAAGAACCAACTTATAAAAAAGGTTAACATTAGAATATTATGAAAAACCATACTCAAACAAATATGAAAACCTAGAGGAAATGGCCAAATACTTAGAAATGCACAACCTACCTAAACTGACACAAACCAACATTGAACACCTGAACTGACCCATTACAAAAGAAGAAACTGAAAAGGTAATAAAAACTTTCCAGCTTAAAGAAAAAAGCCTGGACCAGATGGTTTTAGAAGTGAATTTTCTCAAACATTCAGAGAAGAACTGTCACCTATTCTACATAAA
>NW_006399763.1:22095259-22097933 GCF_000299155.1 Elephantulus edwardii
TTGAGACTGCGAGGTTGGCACAGGATAGAATGGCATACAGGGCTCTTGTATATAGGGTTGCTATGAGTTGCAAGTGACTCGATGGCACATAACAACAGCAACAGGCTAATTTCTGTGGTGTTATATGAAGGAATTTTCAAACCTGTAATACTTTGCATATGTTTTTTGTTTGTTGTAGTATTTTTTTGCTCTCTTTTTTATTTTATTTTTTTTAAAATTTTGAAATAACTGGTGTGGCTCTGTTTGGACCACATTGTTTTCCAGAACAGAGTCTTCCGAATTCCCTCATCCTCACCCCATCAAATTGTACAACTCCATGATTAAGCTCCCTCCCCCAGCATATGTTTTTAAAGTGATAATTCTTATTCAAAAGAATTATTTGGTAAACCCATGTTGTTATTGTTGCTTTGTGCTATAAAGTGAAGTTTCAAAATTATAGTGATTCCATATAAATTTAGTTTGACTTCCATGTAGGAATTTCTTGGCTATAATCTTTACAGATAACTAGCTTTTTCTCCCTTGGAATTATTATGTGGGCTTGAATAGCTCACCTGCTTTGATTGCATGTTACATTTATCTGAAATGCTATTAAAATAGTCTATTGTCTATCAACAGAATAAAACTTTATACTATTTAGTCAAGATATTGTTCTTGGGTGCTCAAGTTGAAATTAATCCATAGCTGATCCTCCAGCAGATTTTCAGAGGCAGGAAATCATGCAGGAGGAAATTTTCCATGTTTTTCCTGCAGAGTAGCTGGCAGATTTGAGCTACACCCTTTGCATTGGCAGTGCAATTCCTTACCATGAACCCTCAAAACATTCCCTAATATGACTCTTGTACAGCCAAGTATCAACCTCATTGTAGTAGTTGATGTATGAGCATTGAAAGGTATATGCTCTGAAGGAATGCTGATGGAGCTAGAATAGAAGACAGGAACATCAATGACTAATAGTATAGTTCTAGACAAGGAAGTACTCAACCAAATATTTCACTTATAATGTCTATGGACTTTCTATGCAACCTTTTGACATCTTAGACATAATAAAAATCTCTAACATCTAGTAATGTGTGTGTGTGTGTGTGTGTGTTACAACCTGGAAATTGAAAAAAAATCACTGAATGTACAATAATAAAAATGTGCAATAAAGCAGGATTAAAACATAATTTGGATTGTCTTCTATTAAATGAATTCTTAGAAAATTTATACTTAAAATATTGTAAAATATATTTTACCTTCTATGTGAATGATTTGAATCCTTAAGAGAATTCATGGATATCCTGAAGAATTTGAGAATACGGTAACTGTTTGCACATCAAAGATGTCAATCTAGAGACTAAGACATGCCTGATTCATGCCATGGTCTTAGCAATTACTTACTATGCATCAGAGAGCTGAACAATGACTAAGGATGGCAGAAGAAGAATTGATGCCTTTGAGTTGTGGTGCTAGAGAAGAGTATTGAATATACCATGGACTCCTAAGAGAGCAAATAAGTCTGTCATAGAGAGGGTGAAACCAAGATTCTCCTTGGAAGCTAGGACTTTGAAACACTGTCAGGTGGTCAGGAAAGATCAGTCTTTGGAGAAAGACATCATGCTTGGAAAGGTAGAGGGACAGCTCAGGAGAGAAAGACTCCAGATGAGATAAATTGACACAGTAACTAGGGCAATGGTTTGTGTGTAATAGTCATTGAGACTAGCTCAGGATAGGGCCGACTTCATAGCTGTTGTACATAGGGTCACTATGAGTCACAGGTAACTCAACAGCACGTAACAACAAAAGCATTTGCACATATGGAATATAAGGTTGTTTTGGTGGTTAGGTGTCATCAGGTTGATCATAACTCATAGTGACCCTATGAACAGAAGACCTGAACCCTGCCTTATCCTGTGCCATCCACATCAGGCATGCTTTACTCAAATCCATTGCTCCAGTTATTATGTCAATCCATATAATTGAGGATCTTTCTCTCTTTCACTGACCCTCCACCTTTCCAAGCATGTTGTCCTTTTTCAAGGACTGGCCTCTTTTAATCACCGGCCCAAAGTATTTGAAATTTGGAAGACAGATACCTAACCAACTGACTGGAAAAGACATATATTTGTTCCCATTCCTAAGAAAGGTGACTCAACTGAATTTGGAGATTATCACACAATATTATATCAAGCAATACTACTGAAGGTCATCCAGGGATGGCTGGAGCAGTAAATTCAGAATTATGTCACCCTAATGGGAAAGTCTGCAGTTAGAAACCTCTCTAAAGAACGGAAGTGCAACGATGTCAGTCTGGAGACTAACGTGAACCTGATACAGGCCTTTGCAATCACTTGCTGTGCATCAGAGAGCTGGACAATGACTAGGGATGACAGAAGGAGAATTGATGCCTTTGAGCTGTGGTGTTAGAGAAGAGTGTTGAATATACACGATGGACTGCTAGGAAAACAAACAGGTTAGTCCTAGAAAGGGTGAAGCCTGGTTGCTCCTTGGAGTCAAGGATTCTGAAGCTTCACCTGACACACTTTGGACATGTTGCAAGGAGGGACCAGACCTTGAAGAGGGACATCATGCTTGGGAGGGTGGTGGGAGAGTGCAGAAGAGGAATAACTTCCAGGAGATTAATTGATTCAGTGACTGGGGTAATGGCGGTAGGTGTGTCAGAGATAGTGTGATT
>NW_006399763.1:22098033-22112464 GCF_000299155.1 Elephantulus edwardii
AACAACAACAACATCCTGTGCCAACCTCACTGTCTCAAACACATTCATTCCCACCACTCCATGAATATAGATGCAAAAATCCTGAATAAAATACTGGCCAATAGAATCAAACAATACATTAAAAAAAATAATTCACTATGACCTAATGCGATTCATAACAGGTATACAAGGATGGTTCAACATAAGAAAAACAATCAATGTAATTAATCACATTAACAAAGTAAAGTAAAGAACAAGAATCAAATGATCCTATCAATTGATGCAGAGAGGCCTTTGAATAAATCCAACACTGTTTCCTCATGAAAATACTCAACAAAATAGGATTAGAGGGGAATTTCTTCCACATAATAAAAAGCATATAGGCAAACACAAGAACTAACATTGTGCTTATTGGATACAGATTAAAGGCATCCCCCTCAGGAACAGGAACTAGACAAGGATGTCCACTATCACCTCTCTTATTCAATATTGTATTGGAAGCCTTAGTGATATCAATAAGACAGAGAAGGAAATAAGAGATATTCAAATTGGCAAAGAGGAGGTAATATTATCTCTCTATGCAGATGATATGATATGATATGATATGATATGATATGATATGATATGTTAGTATACTTAGAAACCCCAAAACACTCAGCAAGGAAACTACTGGAGATAGTTGACCAATTCAGCAAAGTGGCAGGATACAAGATTAATATACAATAATTAGTTGGATTTCTCTACTGTGACAAAGAGAATACAAAGCTACAGCTAAGAAAAACAATACGCTTCACAATAGCTAATCACAAGATTAAATATTTCAGAGTAAATCTAACCAGAAGCAGAAATAATCTATTCAAAGAAAACTACAAAACATTACTTTAAGAAACAAAAAAGAGAGCTGGAAAAGTGGAAGAATATCCCCTGCTCATGTATACGAAGACTCAATATTGTGAAAATGACAGTACTACCAAAGGCAATTTACCCAGTCAATGCAATCCCAATACAAATACCAATCCCATTCTTCATTGAGATGGAAAAGGCAATCTCCAGTTTCATTTGGAATTGAAAGAAACTCTGAATAAGCAAATCACTGTAGAAGGAAAGGTAAGAGGCATCTCACTCCCTGATTTCAAATCCTACTACACTATTGTGGTGGTCAAGACAGCATGGTGCTGGTACAATGACAGACACATAGATCAATCGAATAGATCTGAGAATCCATAAATCAACACATCTACCTATGGTCAAGTGATTTTCAACAAGGAGATGAAATCAGTTATGTGGGGAAAAGACAGCATTTTTAACAAATGGTGTTCGCAAAATTGGAAACTATCTGCAGAAGACATAAGCAAGATCCACACCTCACTCCACACACAAAAACCAACTCAAAATGGATCATGGACCTAGGAATAAAACCAAGGGCTAGAAACTTCATTAAGGAAAAGGTTTTAAGAACTCTAAACGTCCTAATCCACAACATAAACAGTCTTCCAAGCATCCTGAAAAAATCTACAACCAAGAGAGGATAAAATAGATAAATGGGACATTCTAAGAATCAAATCCCTTTGCACATCCAAAAACTTCTCCAACAGGTTAATAAAGTTAGCCACAGACTGGGAAAAAGTATTTGGTAATGACATGTCAGATAAGGGATTTATATATAGAATTTATAAAATACTCGAGCACCACAAGAAGATAAAGGTAAACAACCCAACTGAACAATGGGTGCAGGATTTGAACAGACATTTTACCAAAGAAGACATTTATATGGCAAACAAACAAATGAAGAAATGTTCAAAATCCCTAGCTCTAAGAGAGATGCAAATAAAAACAGCTATGAGTTATCATCTCTCCTCAGTAAGAATAGCAAAATTTAACAGAAGAGCAAACAACAAACGCTGGTAAGGTTGTGGAGAAAGTGGCACCCTTATTCATTGTTGATGGGAGTGTAAAATGGTGCAACCACTATGGAAGGCAGTATAGAGCTGTCTCAAAAAGTTGCAAATAGAGATACCATTTGTCCTAACAATTTCACTATTGGGAATATACTCCAAAGAACCCATAACCACGTCCCAAGCAAATATATGCACACCCATGTTAATACCACTTTGTTCACAATAGCAAAGAGTTGAAAATAACGTAAGTGCCCATTGAAACCATAACTGACATCCAAGCAAATATATGCACACCCATGTTAACCACGGCTTTGTTCACAATAGCAAGGAGTTGGAAGCAATTTAAGTATAGAGAAGCTGTGGTATATTCACACAATGGAATACTACGCTGCATTAAAAAACAAGGAACTCATGCAATACTATTCAAAATGGGTGACCCTGGAGGACATTATGCTGAGTGAAATATCTCAGTCACAAAAGGACAAATACTGCATGATGCCTCTGTTGTAAAACAGGACTGACATTGGGGGGGCACTGAGAAAGATGGGTTTAAGAATGTATACTGCATTGAAACAGATGAGGGAGAAAACTGTTTACAAGAGAGATGTGATTAGGTATTTTTGTCATGACAGGAGTCCAGAGTGAAGGCTGCATAGTTGAGTAGACCTGGGAGAGGGTTTGTAAAACAATGAAAGAACTTTTCTTTTACTTTTCCAAGAGTGTTGTGTACTAGAGGGGAAGTTTGGGAGTGGAGAAAAGTACAATGAATGAATGGAAATCCAAA
Organism: Elephantulus edwardii; assembly: GCF_000299155.1. Taxonomy (NCBI): domain Eukaryota; kingdom Metazoa; phylum Chordata; class Mammalia; order Macroscelidea; family Macroscelididae; genus Elephantulus; species Elephantulus edwardii. The sequence goes on from NW_006399763.1 coordinate 22,100,695, forward strand.
GTCTCTGTAAATTTTCATTGTAATTAATAATAGATGTAAAAAAATGAATGGATAGAGAACCTGTGATATAGTCACACAGCTGAATAATATGCTGCATTGTAAAACAAGGAACTTATGAAATATTATTCAAAATGGGTACCCTGGGGAATTTTTTCTGAGTAAAATATCTCTGTCACAAAAGAACAAATACTGCATAGTGCCACTTTTAAAACAGTACTGACATCAGGGTTAGCCGGAGCATGCAAAGATGGGATAAATTATGTATTTTGAAGTAAGACAGATAAGGGAGAGACTTCTTTAAAAAGGATATATGATTAGGTATTGTCATGACAGAAGTCCAGAAGAAGGCAGCATAGTGGAGTGAACTTGGGGGGAGGGGCTGTATAACAATGAGAGAATTTTTCTGTTACTTTTCAAAGAGAAGAGGGAACTGGGGTGGGGGGAGGTTGGGCAGGGAGAAAAGGTCAACAGTGAATGACCGGAAATCCAACGTCTCTGTAAACGTTCATTAAAATTAATAATAATAATAAATTAAAAAAGAAGAAATGTTGCCTTTGAATTGTGGTGTTGTGAAATAATATTTAATATATAATTTGCTACTGAGAGAACAGCATAGTCCTCTAACATCTAAACTGTGGATCAGCTTTTTAATTGAATGATGAATTAAAATTTTAATTTTTTATAAATTACTTCAAGAACAGCAACCATAGCAGTTTAGATTTTTTTTAAAGACTATTAAAGAAATGATAAATATCAAAAATAAGTCTTCTGAAGGCTCAGACATATGGGGAATTTTAACATCAGAGATGACATGAGTAATGAGAAACAGCAACAGAAGTCTTCTTGCGAGATCTAGGCTTGTTGGTCCATGGAGACTGTTAGCTGGGTGCCTTTCTACCAGGATTTACTGGAGCATTGGAATGCTGGACATTTACAGGTAGATCTAAAGTGTTTTGTACCATTTACTGAATCAGGGTAGGCTGACCCTTTCGAGAGATCAGAGAGCAAGGAAACAAAGCTGCTTCTGTTTCAAAGGATAAGGTCATGATTTCTTGGATAATAAAGTGTGAGATCATAATTTCTGGTTTGCTAAAGGGAGAGGTCACAGTTTCCTAGGTTTCAAGGAGTCAAATCAATGCCAACTCAGTTGCAGAGTAGGGAAAAACATGAAAATATGCTTCTGTGAAGATAACTACCAAGAAAACTGATAGATAAGTTGGATACTTTTAGATACTTATCCTTGGAGCTTGCTAAGCATTTACAAAACATACTAAGTATTCGATGAATATCAACCACTAATGTCATTGTTTATTATTAATATTTTTTATTATTTGATTGTTCTTACTTATTTTTGTGAACTAAATTAATGAAAATGTAAACTGTAATGGGATGTGATAATTTAATCTCATTTTTTCATCCTAAAATGTTTTCTTTTGAGGAATGAAATGTTTTCTATTTTGAACTGTATAAACAATTATAAAAAGAGTGTATTCATCACTAATAATATTAACGCAGTTCATTGGTAAATAATTATTTTATATTAATATACTCTGCTATATGTGAATTCACTGTTAGCTTAAATAAAACAAGATATCGACCAACTTAAGTTTAATACACTTATAGAATTTATGGATGCCCTTGTTGCTGTTAAGTAGCATCAAGTCAAGTATGATGCATAGTTATCCTATGAACAATAGATCTGAACGCTGTTCTATCCTGTGCCCTATTTATCACCCTTGACAAATTAGAGTTCATTGCTTCAGCAACAGTACCAATCATCTCAGTGAGGATATTTCTGTCCTTATCTGACTCGCCAGTTGTCAAATATAATATCCTTTTTCAAGGAATAGCCTCTTCTATTAAGATGTCCAAGGTATGTGAGGTGAAGCTTCACCATCTTTGTCTCTAAGGAACACTGGTTGCACTTTCTCCAAGACACATCTGTTTGTTCTTTTAGCTGTCTATGGTATAGTCAGCACTCTTTTCCAGAAATCGAATGCATAGATTCTTCTCCTGTAATTCTTATTCACTGTCCAACTCTCAGATAACTAAGTAATTGGAAAGACTGCAGCTTGAATCAGGCCCTTATTAGTCTTTAAACTGAAATTTGCTCTTTAGGACATTGGAGAGGCCCCTGACAGCAGAGTTTGCTAATGTTATGCATCTCCCAGTATCCTGACTGCTGGTACTAAGTGTGTTGATGTGAATCCAAACAAGGTGACATCATTGACAACTTCAACCTTTTCTCTATCAAGCATGATGTTATCCTTTATTTTATTATATTAACTCTCTCCTATCTTTATTAGTCTTCTGAAGATTCTTCCATAATTTATTGTTTTTGACAAATGAAATAATTTTTCTGACAGCCTTGAATGCTATTACTTGCTCATTTCCTTATTACCCAAATACATACATTCCTTTAATTTAAAGACTTCTACAAATAACTTGTTGACAACATAAACAGTATAGTTTGAACTGCAATTGTTTTATTGCTTTCTTAGTAAATAATAGAATAATAAAAGTTTCAAAAAAGGTAAATAAAATCTAGCAGTGTGTAGTATTTGGAGTTTGTAGGTATGAGTGAATACTTGGAGAAATTTTGAGCATTAGTGCCCATATTTACATTGGGTAATACGAAGCTAAATAAATAAATAAATAAAATCCAAAACTATACGCGAAGAATTAATTTATTTCCCTTTGGCTACCCCTTAACATCATGCTTCAACAGCATGTAAGTATTGTTCTATTTGGCTTACACTGTAGAAAGTTCAACCTATTTTTGTATGTAATCCTAATACATAAAGACAAGGCAATTTTTTTACTTATTTATTATCTATTTTGTGTATTTATTTCTACAATATCTCAAATACTCATAGCATACAGTTATTTGGTGTAATAGTTAGTACCCAAGATACTTAAACACATAAGATCATTGAGAGTAATAATTCAGAGGGGTGTGTGTGTGTGTGTGTGTGTGTGTGTGTGTGTATTAAAACTTCAGACTCATTGTTATCAAGACAGAATCTACTCAGCTGACCCTCTAGTGGGTTTTTGAGAGGCTGTAAATGACACTAGAGGAGACTGCACATCTTTGTCCTGTGTATCGAGTGGTGACTTCAAATCCTTAGGCTCACAAAGCATCTCCCTGTAGATTACATCACCAGAGTTACCTTTATGTTTGTAACATGTCAGGGAGCTCTGGCAGTATTCTGGAGAAAGTTGCTCAACAAATCCACAAAAGGAGTCACTATTGTTATTTGTTCAAAGCCTCGAGTTGCAATACTTAAGTATGCTTTGAATAGAATTTAAATAATCCAAGAAATATTAAAAGAAGATTTTGGTTGACATAGGAGAACTTCATGAAACAAAGTATGATCAAGACCCTATGGTGATGAAGGAGAAAATTCAAGCTGCTTTGAAGGAATTTTGGGGAGGGGGAAAGACCACCAAAAAACCAACAAGACTCCAGGAATTGACAGCATACCAATTTGCATATTTCAACAAACAACACTGTCTTGGATGCCAAATTGTGCAAAGAAATCTGGAGGAAAACTGCCTGGCCATTTGAGAGGAAGAGACCCAGTCTCATACCCATATTTTTAAAAGGTGACCCAACAGAATGTGAAATTAATGAACATTATCATTAATATCATATGCAAGTAAGATCCTGCTGAAAATTATTCAAAAAATGAAGGGAACAGCACACAAACAGAGAACTGCCAGGAAACTAGGAATATTATAACAAATATTAGATGGATCTTAGTTGAAAGCAGAGAGTACCATCTGTGGAAAAAGAGAAAAGTCTATCTGTGTTTCATTGACTATGCAAAGGTATTTTACTGTGTGAATCACAACAAACTGTGGTTAATTGTGCTAATGTGAAACCTGTATATGGACCAGAAGTCGGTCATTAGAACAGAGCAAGGAAACACAGCATGATTCAAAATAAAGAATGGTATATGTCAGGGATGCATCGTGTCTCTATACCCTTTCAATCTTTATGCAGAAGAGATCATCCGGGAGGCTGGGATCTATACAGATAAATGTGGTATCTGGATTGGAGGAAAACTCATAAAGAATCTACGTCATACACATGACCTAACCTTGTTTGCTGAAACTGAGGAGTATCTGAGGAATTTTCTGCAGGTCAAGGACTAAAGCCTTCATTATAGATTGAAGCTCAACATCAAGAAAACAAAGATTCTTACCACTGAGCTAATTGGCAGCATTGAAGGCAAAGAGATTTATATTGTCAACCATATCAACTTGCTTTCTCCACAATCAACACTCTTGATATGAACAGCGAGGAAAAAAAACAGTGATGTCAGTCTAGAGACTAAGGTGCACCTGATCCAAGCCATGGTCTTTGCAATTACTTATTATACAGCAGAAAGATGGACAGAGACTATGGATGATAGAAGAATTGATGCTTTTGGGTTGTGATGCTAGAGAAGAGTATTGAATATAGGTTTGTTCTGGAGAAGGTAAAACAAGGATACTCCTTGGAGGCAAAGAATTTGAAGCTCTGTCGAACATATTTTGGGTATGTTGCTAGGAGGGACCATCCTTGGAGAGGGATGTCATACTTGGAAGGGTGGAGGGACAGTATGAGAAAGGAAGACCCTGTATGTGATGGATTGACTCAATGACAGGGATCATGTGGGATAGGTGTGTCAGAGACAATGAGGTTGGCTCATGATAGAAGGGGGTTTAGAACTGTTGTACATAGGGTTGCTATGAGTTTCAAATGACTCATGGCACATAACAACAACATGGTGGTTTAATTCACCAGGTGCTGAAATTGGAGACTGGTGTATTACGTGACTTACAACTTCACAAAACCCTCAGAAAGGTCAGATATGAGTCAATTCCATTTTTACAGAAATTATTTGAACTTATAGTTATTTCATATTTCTGTCACATTTTTGGTGTCTTCCCACATTATTTTAGACATCATATTTAGTGTGAAGTTATCAAAAAAGAGGAAGACCTTAAATGAGATAGATTGACATAGTGAGTATAACAGTGGACTCACCTAAAAAATAGTTGTTAGGATGGTACAAGATGATGTAGTATTTTATTTCACTGTGCATACAGTCACAGTAAGTTGGAATTGAATTGATGGCATCAACACAATAGTTCATAGTCTTAAATGTAATTTCACCTTATAGACTACATATGTTATTCATTACCCTTGAGTCAGAAATGATTCAGAGTTGATCCTGGAAGGAGATGTCTATCTTTCTCCTGTGGAGCAGCTGGTGGATCCTAGCGGCTTGTCTTTGGGTTGGCAGTACCACTCCTTACCCTTTAGGCCACCAGAGTTCCCTTAACTGACTACAGCATGGTATAAAAGCACTGAGGAAACAACAAAAACCCTGTGTGATTCACTTTATTGTGATATTTGCTTTATCATAGTGATCTAGAACTGAACCTGCAGTATTTCCAAAGTGTGCTTATGTGTTTGTAAGTGTACATATGAGTAGGCACAAACACACACTGGTGGCATATTGGTAAGGATTTGTACTGTCAGCACAATGGCCTTGCGTTCAAATCCACCAGTTCGCAGGGGAAAAGATGGGCAATATACTCCTATGAGATTCACTACCCTTGAAAACCTGTTGGAGGATCAGCTATGGTCCAGACAAAATACCACATAACAACAACAATGTATATATTTAGATAGGTAGGTAGATAGATTGTATACGTTGAGGCAAATGCAAATTATATATATATATATAATTACACAATATATTAAGCCTATAAACAAATGTTTAAATCAAATGAAGAAAATTACAAACTATCATTTGAAATGTACTTTAGAAATACCTAATTCAAAATATTCTAATTTTAGGCAGATATTTTTGTAAACTAAGTCACATAAGTGAAAAGTAACATATAAATAAAAAATAAATATTATTTTTAAAAGAGCAGATATTTTGTAAAGTGTAGTATGCTTTCTATGGTTGATTTAAAGCATCTTTTTAAGATTGATTTCTCCTTTCTGGTAAAAGAGAAATCTCTTTATGGCTCTCTAGTATACTGTTGCTAAATTTAGAGTGAACATTCTGCAGATCAAAACTTTTGAGTTCAGCAGTCTACAGTTTCTGTCTCTTAAGTAGTTAATAATGTAGGTTGGAGATGTCCTGGTTGTGCAGTGGTAAAGTATAGTACTGCCAACAAAAATGTTGATAGTTAGAATTAAGCAGCCATAGGAGTGAGACAGATGTGAGACACTGCTTCCAAGAAAGATGATTGCCTTGGGAATCTGTGAGGCAGGTCTGTCCTATCCTAGATGGTTGCTAGAATTTAGAATTAATTCCCTGGCAGGGGTTATGGTTTGGTTAACATAAGCATGTGCTATCATACAAAGTCATTCTTCTTGTACATGCAGTAAAAGCAAAATGATATTTATAACCTCCACTGAATGTTAGGAGAAGATTCCTGGTACCATGCGGTCTTTGTTTGCTGGGCACTGCTTTGGGATTATTAAGTAAATTCAGAAGTAGACTGAAGAAATGTTGAATCTCTTTTTACAGAAATGTGAAAAAAAAAAAGAAATGTGAAGGTAATTTAGGATTAAGACCATCACGCTAGTAAACCAGAATAGTTCCCATTATTAAAAATATTAGGGAAGAAAGAAGACTTGCAAAAGACTTGTCTGCTTAATCTGCTTTGAAAATGTGTGCTCAAGACAAACAAGACTGACAAAAGTACAGAAAAGTAGTATATGAACTATGGTCAAATTCCAAATTTATATTAAAGCTAAATTATCATATCAATGCCATTTTAATGTCATAAATGAGGTGTGGATATTTGTCTTCTTCTACTGTTTTTAGTATTACGGTGTAAAAAGTGTATAGGAGAAATGATAGCAGCCACAGACTACTCCCACTAACCCCCAAACAGGGAATTGTACCCGTTTACAATGTCCACTCCATAAAACCAATTCTGATGCTAACACCAACTATCATTCCCAGAGTTCTTGTTGCCCTGCTAACAGTGGTCAGACAGAGCACATAGTCCATACTTACAATTATGGAACTTATTCAGGTATTTAGTATGTTGTAATTCAGGTTGGAAACAGCCATTCTTCAGTCTGAACAACTTCTCAAGTAAACTCACAGGCATTATGACCTTCAATCACTTGGATCTAGGCCAGTGTTCTGAAGCTTAGCTTTGTGTATTATGGTGTCTCATCCCCAAACCCCTTACCTACAAGTCCTCCAATAATCTTGTGCTAATGTCCATTGGCTCTAGCACCATAGGGCAGCATAACCTGGTCAGCTCTTTCTCACAGTTTCAGTCAGTCACAGTTTCTCACAGGAGTCACTGGCCCTGCTCTTTTTCTTGCTGGTAGTAAGAGTCTCCTGCTTCAAAACTGCATGATTTAAGCCTAGTGGCTTAAACACTAACCAATTTCATTGGTAATGATATATACATTAAACTAAACACTAACCAATCCCATTATTAGTAGTCTATATATCTTGTTTACATGTTTCTACCTAGCAATGGGGTGAAAATAAAAGCTAATAGGATAGAAAAGCCATTTTGAAAAACCATCCCACATTACCTAAGGATATTGCTTTATAAATTACATTATTAAATATTTTTACTCAAGTCTAGAAGCACTTCTTTCTCCGAAATCTTTTCTATAAAGTTTGAGATTTGAAGCATCTTTTTATTAAATCTGATTTGATTTATTATTTCAGCTTCATATCCAGCTAAGTGTTTAATGTCAAGTTTAGAAATACTAGTCATAAGCTTCTTAAATCTCAGGAAGACTGAGCTAATTCAGATCAATATTCACTTAGGTCTATTGGGTGACCACATTAACTGATATTAGCTGCAGGCCCTCAGGTTAAACACCAGATTGGGCTGGATCTCTTTTCTTGCTTTGAATCCCCAACTGCCAACAAAGGAATTCTGGAAGGATAGGAAAAAGACTTGGAGTAGAAACTCAGGGGAGAGAACCTTTCCCCAGTACTCTCTCAGACAGAAATACGTCCCTAAAAATGATACATAGGATTTGGACTGAGAGCCCCCTGAACTCAAAAGAGACTCACAGCAGCATGAAAGACCAGCCCCAGCAAAAGGTGGGAGGCATCACAGATGTGACTTGGTCCCTGAGCCATCATATCACGGGTTGGCTTTGGGGAGGGAGGTGCTGGAGAGTGTAGACAGGAGTGGAAGAGGATGCTGGTGGAGTTGGGAAAGGGAAGGGACAAGACACATGCGCCTAGGGGCAAGGGGATCAGAATGGAACCCATTGGTTACTTCCGTAATGTGGAAGTGTCTTTCATCTGCTCATTTTGGTAAAATGTTTGTGTGTCAGATATTGCTCTAAAGCCGAGCATAAAAAGACAGACAGACTCACAATCAACATTCTGGGCACCAGCTGTCATGAAATCAAAAGGCAAACTGACCTGGGAAAATCACCTGTCAGGGACCTTTTCAAAGTGCTGAGAAGCAACAATGTCAGTCTAGAAATGAAGGTGTGACTGATCCAGAGTATGGTCTTCACAATTACTTAATTTGTGTCAGAAACCTGGACAATAACTAAGGATGACAGAAGAAGGATTAATGCTTTTGAGTTGTAGTGGTACAGAAGAGTCTTCAACATACCATGGACAGGCAAGAAAGCAAACAGATCTTGGTTGTGAAAATAAAAGTAAGTTGAAAAAAAAATTGACTTTTTCAGAGCCCTTCCAGGGAAACATTTGGAGCTGGATCAGACAAGGCAAGAGCAGACATAAAGGGAGGATTGGCCAGGAGGAGCATAAAGAGTGACCTACGGAATGAAATGGTTACCTTTCATATTGTCAGATCTAAGCAGTGTGAGGAAGGCCTTTCTTACAGGGTAAGAAAAGTGTCTGCTCAAGGAGCAATATGCCTGGCTAGCAATGGATGCCAAAGCTCTATACTGTCTTTCATAGAAGTTTCCACTTCTATATTCTCAACTGTAGAAGTCAAGAATGAGGGAAGTCTTTTATTGTTTGCGGCAGACATTCATTATCTTAGCAGTAAACCATTTAGCTTATATATATATTGTATACTATCAAGTTTTTGAACCAACTCATAGCTGACCCTCCAGCAGGTTCTGAAAACCTGCTTCATTGCATATGAGGAGATTGCCCATCCTCTTACAGAGAAGCTGGTGAATTCAAATTGAATGCTTTCAAGATTACTGTGCAGTTTCTTACCATTAGGCCATGAGAGCTCCCCATTTATGTAGTCTACATACTTATTCTCTTATATTTAATTCATTCCTTAAAAAGTATTTCTTGTCACTTGCTTCAATTTTAGCAGTTCATGTGGATTAATTCTTTCAACTATAACAATAACTACTTCACAATTCCCATTCTACAGACAACAAAACTAAGATTCATAAGCAAATTCTATTATAAAAGAGTTAAATCAGGGAAGCAAATACAGAGAAAGAACTACTATGTTTTGCTAAGTCAATTAGTATAACTATAAGATCACCCAAAAAAAGCTATGACTGACTCTGAGAAGAATGGGAATCCCAGAACATTTGATTGTGCTAATGTGAAACCTATATTGGACCAAGAAACAGTCATCAGAACAGAGCAAGGAGACACTACACTACATGGTTCAAAATCAAGAAGGGGGTCTGTCTGGGATGTATTTTGTCTCCATACCTTTTCAATCTGTATGCAGAACAGATCATCTGGAAAGCTAGGCCATACGAGGATGAATGTGGCATCAGGATTCGTGGAAGAATCATCAACAACCTGAGTTATGTGAATGACACAACTCTGCTTGCTGAAACTGAGGAGGACCTGAAGCACTTTCTGCATAAGTTCAAGGACTGCAGCCTTCAATATGGATTGAAGTGCAACATCAAGGAAAAATGGATTCTCACCACTGGACCAATTGGCAGCATCAGTATGGATGGTGAAGAGATTGAGATAGTTAACAGTTTTAGTTTACTGGGCTCCACAGTCAACACTCTTGGACCAGCAGCCAGGAAATCAGGAGATGAATAGCATTGGGAAAGTCAGATGTGAGAGACCTCTCAAGAGTACTGAAGAGCAACAACGTCAGTCTGGAGACTAAGGTATGCCTGATCCAGGCTATAGTCTTCACAATTATGTGCTACGCATCAGAGAGTTGGACAGTGAATAGGGATGATAGAAAGAGAATTGATGTCTTTGAGCTATGATGCTGGAGAAGAGTGTAGAATATACCATGGACTGCTAGGAGAACAAACAGGTTTGTCTGGGAGAGGGTGAAGCCAGGATGCTCCTTGGAGTCAAGGATTCTGAAGCTTCGTCTGACATACTTTGGGCATGTCGCAAGAAGGTATTGGTCTTTGTTTGGCAGAGTGGAGGGGCAGCGCAGGAGAAGAAGACCTTTGATGAGATAGATCGATTCTGTGAGTGGAGTGGTGGGAATGAGTGTGCTTGAGACTGCGAGGTTGGCACAGGATAGAATGGCATACAGGGCTCTTGTATATAGGGTTGCTATGAGTTGCAAGTGACTCGATGGCACATAACAACAGCAACAGGCTAATTTCTGTGGTGTTATATGAAGGAATTTTCAAACCTGTAATACTTTGCATATGTTTTTTGTTTGTTGTAGTATTTTTTTGCTCTCTTTTTTATTTTATTTTTTTTAAAATTTTGAAATAACTGGTGTGGCTCTGTTTGGACCACATTGTTTTCCAGAACAGAGTCTTCCGAATTCCCTCATCCTCACCCCATCAAATTGTACAACTCCATGATTAAGCTCCCTCCCCCAGCATATGTTTTTAAAGTGATAATTCTTATTCAAAAGAATTATTTGGTAAACCCATGTTGTTATTGTTGCTTTGTGCTATAAAGTGAAGTTTCAAAATTATAGTGATTCCATATAAATTTAGTTTGACTTCCATGTAGGAATTTCTTGGCTATAATCTTTACAGATAACTAGCTTTTTCTCCCTTGGAATTATTATGTGGGCTTGAATAGCTCACCTGCTTTGATTGCATGTTACATTTATCTGAAATGCTATTAAAATAGTCTATTGTCTATCAACAGAATAAAACTTTATACTATTTAGTCAAGATATTGTTCTTGGGTGCTCAAGTTGAAATTAATCCATAGCTGATCCTCCAGCAGATTTTCAGAGGCAGGAAATCATGCAGGAGGAAATTTTCCATGTTTTTCCTGCAGAGTAGCTGGCAGATTTGAGCTACACCCTTTGCATTGGCAGTGCAATTCCTTACCATGAACCCTCAAAACATTCCCTAATATGACTCTTGTACAGCCAAGTATCAACCTCATTGTAGTAGTTGATGTATGAGCATTGAAAGGTATATGCTCTGAAGGAATGCTGATGGAGCTAGAATAGAAGACAGGAACATCAATGACTAATAGTATAGTTCTAGACAAGGAAGTACTCAACCAAATATTTCACTTATAATGTCTATGGACTTTCTATGCAACCTTTTGACATCTTAGACATAATAAAAATCTCTAACATCTAGTAATGTGTGTGTGTGTGTGTGTGTGTTACAACCTGGAAATTGAAAAAAAATCACTGAATGTACAATAATAAAAATGTGCAATAAAGCAGGATTAAAACATAATTTGGATTGTCTTCTATTAAATGAATTCTTAGAAAATTTATACTTAAAATATTGTAAAATATATTTTACCTTCTATGTGAATGATTTGAATCCTTAAGAGAATTCATGGATATCCTGAAGAATTTGAGAATACGGTAACTGTTTGCACATCAAAGATGTCAATCTAGAGACTAAGAC
>NW_006399763.1:22114009-22127064 GCF_000299155.1 Elephantulus edwardii
ATTATCCATTTATAAAAATGGAATTTAGGCGAGCTCTGGTGGCCTACTGGCAAGAAGCTGCAACTGCAGTCTCAGAGGTGCACGGTTCAAATCCACCAGATGCTCTGCTGGAGAAGGAGGAACAATCTCCTCCTGTACCAGTCAGATCTGATTTGACTGTACACACAAAAAATAATGAAATAAAATAAATTTAAAAGAATGGAATTTAGAAGCATGTTCATTTTGATGAAATTCTCTAAAAATTCAACTAGCTAAAAAAATCTATGTTAACATCTAATTTAAAATAATATTTTATCTTATTATTACATTTCATTGTATCTAAAAAGAACTATTTTTTTAAAACCAGTAATTTAGAAAAGGAGTTTCTTAGATACAAAGTATTTATTATGTCTTTTAGAATATAAGTCAATCTCCATGACATCATTTACTAGCACTCCTTAGAGAACCAGACAGAATCACAACAGTCATTTATATTCCTTCTTGTTAAATAGACTCTTATTTGGAGCTCTTAATAAACCCAAATGCTGAAGACCCGCACAGACCTTATGCAGGACAATTTCTAATCTCGAGAACATTATGCTGAGTGAACTCAGTCTCATATGGGCAAATACTACATGTTACTGCTGTTGTTATGTGCTGTCGAGTGGACTCACAGTGACCCTATGTACAACAGCCCTAACCCCTGCTCTATCCTCTGCCAAAATCATTGTCTCTGTCACTGAGTCAGTCCATCTCATTGAGGGTCTTCCTCTCCTGTGCTGTCCTTCCACCCTCCCAAGCATGACGTCTCTCTCCAAGGATCAGCCTGGTTTAACCCTCTCTGGAATGAACCTGTTTGTTCTCTTTGCCTTCCATAATATAGTCTACACTCTTCTCCATTTATTTTTTAAGAAACTGAAGGATTACTAGTAAGATGTAGGTAAATACAAAAAGGCAAGGCAAAGGGAACAGGAATTCTCTGAGGGTGAGAGGGCAAGAAGTGACTAGAAAAACATTTTAGTGAGTAGAGAGGTGTGGTGAGGAAATTAGGAAAAATCCAATGAGGAACTGAAAAAAGAATAGTAGGAAATTCTCATTTATAACTTACATTCAGTTAAAAAATTCAAGAATTTTTAAAAAAGGAATTGTTTGATGAGAAGGAGCTAAAGGGAGCCATCCCCTACATTCTGACTTTCTTTGAGTCCTTGACCAATTTAGCTTAACCTGAGCTATCTCTCTCTGTTATTCCAGGTATATACATACTAAGATGGCAATGACTTTATAGTTGTTGTGTACCATAGAGTGGAACAGACCCACAGCTGACCCTCTTTGGGTTTTAAGAGGCAATTAATCTTACAAGAAGAGATTGTCCATCCTTGTTCCATGAAGCAGCTGGTGTCCTCGAACTTTGTGACTTTGGGGTTGCAGTGCAGCTTCTTTTAACAGGTATGTTAAAATAAAATAAAACTCCCATTTTGTTCCTCAGGGGAGACACAACAACTAACTCATTGTCATCAAGTCAGAACCAAATGATAGTTGAATCTTCAGTAGCTTTTCAGAAACTGTAAATGGTACTGCAGGATATTACCCATCTTTATCTGAGCAGGTGGTAGATTTTAAGGCAGTGGTGGTGGCCCAGCTTCTTCTCATTGACCTTCTATTAAGTTAATAATAAGAAGAAATAATATTAGTTCAAAGATTTCCACAGGAAAATTACAGGACTTTTTGCATGGTCTCTCATTGTTTGTGTGTGCCTTGTATTTGTATGCCTGGGTGTGTGAGAGAAGTAGAAAGTAGACAGACCGATAGGGACTCCGGTAGCTTATTTAGTTAAATAGTTGCCTTAAGGATTGGCTGTTTAAACCCCTCTCCCAAAGGTATTGAGAAGAATAATTTGACATGATAGTCTTGTTAAGTGTTAGTTGACTCTGTCTCATAACAATTCTGAAAAACAGATCTGAGTATCAGTCTGTGATTCACCACCCTCACAATCTCTAATATCTCCAAGCCCAGTCACTGTGTCAATTCGTCTTTCTAGTCACTGTGTCAATCCGTCTTTCTGAGTGTGTTCCTCTATTTCTCTGACCCTCCACCTTTCCCACCATGATTTCTTTTTCTAGGGACTGCTCCCTCCTGACAACATGCTCAAACTAGGTGAGTAGAAATTTCATCTTTCTTATGTCGAAGGAGTAGCTAGGTTGAAATTCTTCCAAGATTGTTGTTGTTGTTATGTGTTGTCAAGTTGCCTGTGACTCATAGTGACCCTATGTACAACAGCCCTAAACACTGCCCTATCCTCTGCCAATCTTATTGTCTCCAAGATGCATATCCTTTTACCCCAGTAACTGAATCAATCCATCTCGACTAGGGTCTTCCTCTCCTGTGCTGTCCATCCACCCTCCCAAGCATGATGTCCCTTTCAAAGGACGGATCCTGCCTTGCAATATGTCCAAAGTATGTCAGACAGAGCTTCAGAATCCTTGCCTCCAACTAGCAGCCTGGTTTCACCCTCTCCAGAACAAACTTTTTTGTTCTCCTACAATCCAGGGTATATTCAGTACTCTTCTCTAGCACCAAAGCTCAAAGGTATCAACTCTTTTTCTGTCGTCCCTAGTCATTGTCTAGCTCTCTGATGCATAGTAAGTAATGGCAAAGACCATAGCCTGGATCAGGTGCACCTTTGTCTCCAGACTGACACTGTTGCTATTCAGTACTTTGGAGGGGTCTCTGACAGCAGATTTCCCAATGCAATTAGTCTTTTAAATTCCTGGCTGCTGGTACCAAGAGTGTTGACTGTAGAGTCAAGCAAACTGAAGCTTTCAACAATCTCAATCTCTTTATCATCCATCATGTTTCTGCCAATTGGTCGAGTGGTAAGAATCTGTGGTTTTTTTTTAATGTTGAGCTTCAATCCATATTAAAACTACAGTCCTTGACCTTCTGCAGCAAGTGCTTCAGGTACTCCTCAGTATCAGCAAGCAGAGTTGTGTCATCTGCATAACGCAGATTGTTGATGAGTTTACCCCGAAACTTGATGCCACACTTCTCCTCATAGAGCTCAGCCTCCCGGATAATCTGTTCTGCATATAGGTTGAAAAGAGATGGAGATAGGACACATCCTTTATGTATACCCTTCCCAATTTTGAATCACACAGTATTTCCTTGTTCTGTACTGACGACTGCCTCTTAGTCCAAGTATAGGTTTCACATAAGTACATTCAAGTGTTCTTGGACTCCCATTCTTCTCAGAGTCATCCACAGTTTGCTTGATCCACACAAATGCCTTTGTATAGATAGTTGTTGGGTTGTTGGTTTGTTTTATTTAGTTTTTTTTTTGAGGTTCTTATTGAATATATTTTTAAATGATAAACTTTCTTGCTCTTTGGCAGTCAATGAAATTGTAATACTCTTCTTAAATATCACAGTTCAAAGGCATAGATTCTTATTCTGATATCCTCACTCAGTGTCCAACTTTTGGAAGTATAGGAAGCAATTGAAAAGACAAGGATTTGACACAGGCCATCTTAGTGTTTAAACTTATATCACTGGTTTTTAGCAATCTGGAGAGGCTCTTCACAGCAGCTTTTCCAAATGCAACATATCTTCTGATTTTCTGACTCCTGTTACCATAGGCATGGACTGTGGATTCAAGTCAAAATTCATTGACAACTTTAATATTCCCTCTTTCTATTATGATGCTGTCTATTGGTCCAGTGGTGAGGATTTTTGCCTCCTTGATATTGAAATATACCGAAATACAGAAAAGGCTATATATTCTTTGATCTTCTGTAGCAAATGCTTCAAATCCTCTTCACTTTCTCCAAGCAAGTGCAATTGTTGTTAGGTGCTCTCAAATTGGTTCCAACTATTAACAATGAATCACCATCAACTTAGCAACACCAATATATAAATCACTGTTTCTCTATCTCTACAAATATGGAGATTAACTTATCTTTATTAAAGAAATGGCTTACATGATTGTGGAGGGTGGTAAGCCTAAAATCAGTAGGTCAGGTGACAAGTTGAATATTCATTCCTCAATCATATGTCTCAAAATCAAGTCAGATAATTAAAAGAATGAAGAAGACTAAGATGTCTATTCTGGTAAAATGCTTATTAATAGGTTGGAGACATAGTATCCTAAAGAGAGTTCTATATTGCTATTAAGGCCTTTAAACAACTAGTTAAGTTCCATACACATTATGAAAGATTAAAGCCAACTATTTTCATCACAAAGAGAATTTGGACTTTATGTTACCTACCCCCACAACCACTAATTGCTAATTTAAATTATAAAAAAGTATCTATGTAGTAGCTATACATGATTTTTGTCTTCTAAATTTGATATGATTTAGCCTGCATGTTAACCTATAATTCCTAATAATTTCAGAGCCTCTGTAACATGAATATAAATCAAAACAGACTTCTATGATAATAGCAGATTGCTGTATTTTATAACTATGGAATAAATGTTCTAGGATTATTCAGTTCTTCAGCCTCAGAAGATAAAAACCTCCAACCTTAATAAAATAAGTTTTGAATTTCCTTTACCATATGATTTATTTCAGATTCACACAGCAACATTAATTTCTGAAGTATTACTCTGAATTTATGGAGTCATACCAATTGTAAACATTAAAAATTAAATTAATGTGACAAGAAACATTAAATGGCATCTGATGCATTACTTCAACACAGCTTATTGTGTGGGTTTTCAATTTTGAAAATATTGTAGGAATCAGTTGTGAGAAAAGAAACAGCCATCTATTGTAGAAAAAGAACACATGTCAAGAGAGTGTCTGTTTATGCAATTACTTTTGTTAGAAACTGTGTAATTGACAATAATTTGCTTGCTATTTAATCTAATTAAACTATGAACAAACGGTGCAAGAAATTGTGAAAAATTCTGAGTAGAGTTTTGGACTCATCTTGATGATTATTACTTCTGGTGTGAAGCACGCTGTTCTAAGCCATTATTTTATACATTGGGTGGTAAAGAGGAAATAGAAAAATCTCTTTCACTCTGTATAATTATGGGTTAAGATTCTCAAACTGTCTACTGCTGTTGTCAGCATCTTTGAGTTGAGTATGACTCATAGTGACCCTTTGAACAAAAGATCTGAACACTGATCTATAATTATTGTCATTTCTCTAATGTTCATAGAGTTTCCAAAGGCCTGTTGTTTAAGAAGTGGATGACAATCCTGCTTCCAAGCCTGTCTTAATCTGGGAGCTCTACCAAACCCTGTCCACCACAGATAACCATTATGGCATTTGACACACCAGCGGCACACTGTTCAGTTTCACAGCAACCCCCCAGTTATCTCAGTACAGCAAACTTACACACCAGTACTATGCCACATAGAACAATGCTCTTCCCAAACACAATTAACACCAGGCCTAAGGGCCCAATCAACTTAAATACAAAGGCCCACCTAACAGGCACTGATTGACTTAAACCAGAGGCTTCCTGTCCACAGCTGATTATTAACTAAACTGTCTATTAGTGATGTAAAATAAGAAATTCTTTAAGACAGAATTATGAGAAAAAAGATAAAACAGGAGGATGTTTTTGGTAGTTAAAAAATTATGTATGGACTAGCTCTGTGTCCTCATTAAATACATCCCCTAGCTGCAGACAGTACAGACTCTCCGGTCTCTCTGTTTCCTCCTGCAGGCGTGTCTCAATTTTCTAGCCCAATGGATCCTGTGTGGATGGAAATAAGATAACTCTGTCTCTGAAGCCAGTTTCTTTGCATTAAGCCTAATTTTTTTGTGTCATATATAGAAAATAATACTTTATAAAGAAAATATCAATATATAGGTGGCAGGTAGAAATATATTTGGGAATACAATAAGACAGGTTGTTTGTTTTAAATCATAATAGTTCCATAAACTCTTGCATTTGGTTATTATAGCTATGATTTTATCCAGATATTTATTGATACATCCCTCTTTTTCAAGTACTCTCTACTCACACCCTGCCCTCCTAGCATTTATTATTTTCCCTCATAATTGATTTATTTGCTAAAGGAAAGCTCATGCCTCTCCAGCTGTTCGAGTCCACCAGAAGCTCTGAATGAGAAAGAAGGGTAGTCTCCTCGTGATTTAAAGTCTCAGAAACACTATGGAGGGTCCCCTCTGCATCAGTCTTAACACATTGAAGTTGTTGTTGGTATGTGCCGTCAAGTCAACTACTACTCATACTGAACCTTATAAACAAAGGCTCTGAACCTTGCCCTATCCTGAGCCAACTTCACTGTCTCTGAAATACCAAACCTTACTGCAATAACTTCTAGTTAATCCTAGATCTTCCTGTCCTGTGCTGGCCCTACATGACAAGCATGATGTCCTTCTCCAAGGACTTGTCTCTCCTGGCAACATGTCCAATATATGTGAGACAGAGCTTCAAGATTTTTACCTCTAAGGAGCAAACTGGTTTCACCCTCTACAGGACAGACCTGTTGTCTCTTGGCAGTCCATGTTTGGTATGTTCCATACCCTTTTCTAGCACCACAAGTCAAAGGCATTGATTCTTCTTCTTTCAAACTTATTCATTGATAGAACACTTTTAGTTTACCATAACGCTGGCAAACTTTTCTGTTTTATTTTTTCCAAGACTCTGATAAACACTTCTGCTTCCCAAAGTAGTTCACATATACTTTTATTAACACTTCAATTTAATTGTTTGTTTTCAGCCATCAAGATAGAATCGCAATAAAGCAAGAAAGGTTTGTCTCTAGTATATTCTAGAATGTTTCATAAATGTGAGGGAGATTTTGGGTTGGATTTATTTTACTTTATATTATAATTTGAGTGAATATTTACAGGGGGTATTACTTTTCCATCCAATCATATATACATGTTTTCTGATATTGATTATAATTTCTTATTGCAACAGTATGCTTCCTTCTTTCTTTAATTCTTATTTCTATTTACCTTATATCCTATCTCTTCCTGCCTTCTAAGCTTTATTTCTGGACAAATAATGCCCTTTTTATATTATATAGTTGATTATGCTAAGGAATAAGTACCTCTCTGGTATTATTGCTTATCTTAAAGGCATGCTTGGCTGAAAGTTGAGCCATGAAGTTCGGCTCCAAACTCTAATAATGACTCAAGGCCATTGCCTGTTGTTTCTCACTAATCTCTGTCAAAAGAACTCTGGTGGCCTGCTGGTAAAGAGTTGTGCTGCCAAACCAATGATACACAGTTTGAATCCACCAGCTGCTAGCAGGCAGAAAGATGGATAATTTCCTCTCATGTAATTAACTGCCCTGTAAACCTGCTGCAGGATCAGCTACAGGTCAGTTCCAACTGGATGGCACCTAGGAACAGCAGTCTCTCCCAGGCCAGAAACGTGGGCACTTTTAAAAATAAGGTTTAATTTTAATCTTTACTCTCCCCTCTACTAAGTCCAGTATATAAATGAAAGTTTACATAAGTAAAATAAGGGCTTCAGTAGAAAGACTGGTGTCATATTTGTCTTTGTTTTCCCAAGATTAGGGATATAATTGTCTCAAAAAATGTTGAATGGATAAAATAATTAATTAATGAGATAATGGATACATCCTAACTAATTTTTGTAAAGTCAAATATCTTTAGATTCTCCCGCCCCCACCCCTCCCCTTAATCTTTATACAGATGAAATTTCTTCTTTTTCTTTGGTGTTTGTGACACATTTTCCTGATTTCATGAAGCTATTATAAGGACATGGTATCGAATGTTCTTTAATGTCAAGTCACAGAAGAATTGCCATCATCACAAAGTTGATTTCTAAAAAGTGGAGGTCAGACATGTCTTCTTCAAAACTTTTACCAGTGCTGACACCAACTATCTCTCCCAAGGAACTGTTTACCTCTCCACTGGGCTTGATAATTCATAGTAATGACTACATAGAACTCACAGACAATATTCTTATAACATTTCATTAACGATGCACTTGGTTAAGAATCATCTGAAATCCGCAGTGATATCCCTGGTACCACAGGCTCTTATAAACTCAACTTGTGTTTCTGGTAGTTCTCTGCTTACATACCACTCTAGTTATTTTTTAATAAACTTCAGAAATATTTTGCTTGCATGTGATATTGTTAGATAATTTTCACATTCTGTTGGGTCACCTGTTTTGGGTATAAGAATAAATATGGATCTCTTCCAGTCAGTTGGCCAGGTAACTTCTAGATTTCATGGCATAACCTGGTGAGCACATCCAGGGCTTTATTTGTTTATTGAAATATGTCAATTGCTATCCCATCAAATCCTGGTTGTAATGGTATCATTTCTTTTCTGACAATGGCTCTCTTGTAAGCCTGTCTGAGTCATAAATCATACCTAAGACTGATTAGTAGTCATTACACCTTATTTTCATGATCCTACCTCCATAAGTGATAGACATTTCAGCTGAAAAAATGATTTAAAAAAATCCAAACAAACAAACCCAAGGGTATATGAAGAATAGTGAGGCATCAAGACTGGAAGAAGCCTTATAAACAACCTACAATATGCAGATGACAGAACTTTGCTTGCAGAAAGTTAATAAGATTTGAAGCACTTATGAAAATGATCAGAGACTGTAGTCTAATACAGGTTACATCTCAGCATCAAAAAATAAAAAATCTTCAACACTGAACAAATAGGAATCATGATAAACATAGAAAAAAATGAAATCCATTATTTCATTTAAAATGGATCCACAATCAACACCTGCGATAATAGCTAGTCTTTCGAAAAAAATACCATTCGGGAAAAATAGGGCCAGCAAAAGAGAAATACCTTTGGAGATGAATCGGTACAATGACTATAACCACAGGTTTGAGCAAGGCAGAGATCTTAGGAATGGTGCAAGATAGGGCAAGATTCATTGTTCATAGAGTTGCTATAACTTGTAGTTTACTAAAAGGTACCTGACAACAACAGCAACAACCCTCACAACTCTTTCATGAACTATACATATTTTTGTTATTGATAAACTGGCAAATTCCCTTGGAGGGTCACAAAACCATATTTTCATTGTTCCATTTAACTGAAGGCAGTTAAATATCTGGTTAGGAAGTTTATGTAAAAGTGATTCATTCAATTGCAATGAATTCAATGTCTGAATTTAACCCAAGCAGAACTGCTTGTATATCTTATTGAACTTTGTGTTTCTGATCATCCATCTCCATTTTAGTAAGCTGCAATTTCTTCACTAACTTCAAATTGTTATTCCCAAAAGAAAAGTAGTTGTGTATGTTCTGTCTTATCTTACAGGTATCAAGACTAGGATAATGGTCTTCATTAATTCTGTACTTAGATACTTAGGCTCAGAAGAAGGTGTCCTGCCCAGAAACTTCTACCTGAGTAAGCTGTTGGGGAGGTTTACATGCTATTGAATTGAATATGACCCATGGTGACCCTATGCACAATAGTTCTGAACTCTGCTCTATCCTGATCTGATCTGTCTCTGACACACCTATCCCCATTACCCCAGTTATTGTGTCAATCTCTCTCATCTGGAATCTTCCTCTCTTGCACTGTCATGTGTCATGGCTCTTCAGAATCCAGCTTGAATTTCTTCTGGAAGTTTCCTTTCTATGGACTATTCCAGCCATTTTTAAATAGTCTTTAGTAAGATTTTACGTGCATGTGCTATTAATGACTGTGTTTAGTAACTTCCACAGTCTGTTGCATCACCTTTTATAGGAACGGGAAAAATATTAATCTTTTCCAGCCAGGGAGCTGTCTTCCTTATTTTTTCCACAGAGATGGGTAAGTATATTGAGGTTTGCATATGTACTTAGCAATTCAAATTCAAGCTCATATTTAATACTTAAATGAGGTCTCATTATGAAAACATTGCCATTTGAAGTTTTTAATTTGATTAGTCCTATATTCTGATTATTGTTTTTGTTTTGTGCCATCAAGTCAGAACTGACTCATAGCTGATCCACTTATAGCTGACCAACTCATAGTTTTTCAGAGTCTATAAATAAGACAAGATGAGATTGCTCATTCTTCTCCCACAAAACAACTGGTGGGTTCAAACCATGTACCTTTGAGATTACAGCATGAATTCTTACTACCAGGCCATTAGAGTCCATAAAGACAGAGCAAGTTATTACAATGAAACTTGCAGAAATCTAGAATTGAGTAACAAAAAGGGAAAAACTTATTTGGTTTTTCTCAACCTACAAGAACTGAAGAACAATTTCAAGCCACAATTTGTAATACTTAGATATGCTATAGGCAAAATCTTGAAAGATCCAAGCAACATCAAAAGAAGATGGAGGGAATACATAGAACTATTGTACCAAAAAAGAATTAGCTGACAAGGATTATTTCTGGAAGTACCCTATGATCAGGAGCCAGTAGTAATGAAGGAAGCAGGTCTAGCTGCACTGAA
Source organism: Elephantulus edwardii (assembly GCF_000299155.1). Lineage (NCBI taxonomy): Eukaryota > Metazoa > Chordata > Mammalia > Macroscelidea > Macroscelididae > Elephantulus > Elephantulus edwardii. The sequence continues at coordinate 22,124,373 of NW_006399763.1, forward strand.
GGCATTGTCAAAAACAAACAAACAAACAAACAAACACCACCACAGGCCCAAGAATCAATGGGACACCAATTGATATGCTTTAAGTCACAGATGCAGCTCTGAATGTGCTACCAGTCTATGCCAGGACATTTGCAAGACAGGTCTCTGGCCAAATGATATGAAGAGATCCAAATTTGTATTTGTTTCCATTACCAAGAAGTGATGCAATTTTATGTGGAAATTCTGTTGGATCAAACAATATCATTAATATCACATTCAAGCAAGACATTGCTGAAAATAATGAAAAAACTTCTAGAACAGTACATAGACAGAGAACTGTCAGAATTTCCTGCTGGTACCATGGCACCAAAGATAATATTGTTGGTGTCAGATGGATCTTATTTAAAAAATAAAAAAAACTAGAATAATGTTTATTTGTGATTGATTGACTATGCAAAGACATTTGACTGTGTGGATCATAACAAATTGCTGCTAACATTGAGAATAAAGGGAATACCAGAACAGTTAATTGTGCTCTTGCATAGTCTATACCCTGACCAAGAGATTATATCCACAACAAATGATCACTTCCTAGTTTAAAATTAGGAAAGGTGTGCATCAAGATTGTATCCTTTACCCATATCTATTCAATTTGCATGCTAAGCAATTTATATGAGAAGCTGAATTCCATGAAAAAGAATGTGTCATCAAGAGTGGAGAAAGGCTCATCAATAACCTTCATCATGCTGATAATACAACCTTATTTGCTAAGCATGAGGAAGACTTGAAAAGCTTGCTGCAGAAGATGAAAGACTACAGTATTCAATACGAATTGCATATCAGGGTCAAGAAAACAAAAATTCTCACCACTGACCCTAAAGGCAACATCATAGTAGATGAAAAAGACATTGCAAGTGTCAACAATCTTACCTCACTTGCATCCAGAATCAATACACTTGGTACCAGCAGTCAGGAGATCAGAAGATGTATTATGTTGGGAAAGTCCCAGTCATAGACCTTTTCAAATTATTGAAGAGCAATAATGTTAGTTTTAGGACTATGGTGAACCTTTTCAGGCCATGCTCTTTTTCAGACACTAGATAAGCTGCTGAAAGATGGCCAATGAGTAAGGATGATAGAAGAACACTGTATTGAAATAGATGAGGGAGAGAATTGTTTAAAAGAAATTTGTGATTAAGCATTACAAAGAGGACTATCAGAGGGGGAAGGAAAGAAGGGAGGGAGGAAATTGTGCAACAATAAATGAATATTAATGATTTTTAACAAAAATATTAACTGGGAAAGGAGAAGGAGGAAAATGTGCAACAATGACTGAATGAAAACCCAACTTCTCTGATGACTTTAAATTGTATGGGTTATCCTATGGACTGCCACAAGAACAAACAGATATCTCTTGCATAATCTGCAGTCAGAGAGCTCCTTAGAGGCAAAGATGATTAAACTTCACCTCACACACTGTGGTCATATTGCTAGGAAAAGCTATTCATAGGAGAGGGACATTATGCTTGAGAAAGCAGAGGGATGGTGGAAAAAGAGGAACATCTTCATCCGGGTGGATTGACATAATGACAATGGCAATGAGCTCAAGTGTGTCAGAGATTATGAAGATGGCACATAATAGGAGAGGGCTCAAATCTGTTGTTTATAGGGTTGCTGTGGGTCATGCTTGACTCAACAGCGTGTAACAACAATACATTTTGATTATTCAACAAATAATGCCCAAATTCTTTTGCCTTATTGAGTCTACTTGGAAGATCTGTCTTTTCCACGAAAATACAATTTTGTGGAGGGCAGAGACTTTGCTGTAAGCATCTTTCTGTTTTTCATTTCTTCTCTGCCAAACTAACTGTTCTTTTGTACTTTCCAAGTAACTTTTTTACTGGAATTGGCCCATAGTTGAACCTCCAATGGGTTTTAGAGGCAGTAAATCATGTGGGAGTTGATTACCCATCTTTCTCCTGTGGAGAAACTGGTGAATTAGACCTATTTATGTTAACAGCACATTCCCTTTTCACTAGGCCATCAGATCTCCCTAATTAACATTTAGCTAGCTAGATTATTCACAACTATCATATGATATGGAAATAAAAGAAAAAAAACATGTAGAAAATCAAATAATAAATTCAAATATCAAGCAAATAAGAGAAATTTTGGAAGATATTAAATATTATATAACCTGATTACCATCCAGAACATTATTTTTAAACCCCTGTTTTTATTAGAATCTAGTATATTAAATCAAGCTTAAGAGAAAAGAATTAGGGCCATACAAGCCTTTGAAAGAATCTAGATCCACTAAATTGACTCAATGCAATTCAATTTATTGCCTTCAAACTGGAATCGATTCATAGTTATTCATCTGCTGATGCCTCAGTAGACTTCTACGACCTGTAAGTCACACAGAAGAAGACTGTCCATCTTTCTCTCATAGAGTACCTGATATATTTGAACTGGCCACCTTTGAATTGGAAATGAAACTCCCTACTCACTAGCCCACCTGAGTACCTTTTTAAATTGACTATTTTACTAATTTTAGACTGTGTACAACAAATTTACTCTATGTAGAAGACCTATCTTTTCCAGTAAAATAAAATTTTAGTAGAACAAACTAGAGCTATGATAACATTATATAGAGATTATATCTAGTTATTTATTATCAATATGTAGAAATAGAAAAGATGGATTGTTATAA
>NW_006399763.1:22127802-22134946 GCF_000299155.1 Elephantulus edwardii
AGAAAAAAAATAAAGATGTTAAAAGTATTTATCTAAAATATCTTATGATTTTACATCTAGAAATTTTACAAAGTATGTATTTCATACCCTGTCTTGAACCACCTTAGACATATTTGGTTGGCTAACCTGTAGACTTTTGAAAATTGTCTTATTTTTCAGAAGTAAGATAAAGTAAGATGCTAATTGAAATTTAATATCAAGCTACTTTCTTCTTAGACTACTTTTCTAACCTTGAATTTATTTTCTAACTTCCTTAAATTTATTTTATACATTCCTTGAATTTATTTTCTGATTAACTTTGTGAGTTTTAAATATACATGCAAAATCATAATGAGATAACCTAAAAGTGGGGAGAAAACCCCTGAAACAGAGAACTTGACTTAGAAAAGACTGTTGGTTTTTAACTTGCCTCATCATGGCTGCATGACTTGTCCAGAGACTTTCTATCCATGAAGAGCTAAAATTGGAAAATTTAATTTACTTAACAACTTTCAAATTTCTCTACAAGGCACTGGATGCTATGGAAATATAGCAATAAATATTTTAAAACTTACTGTTACAAGTCAGCTTCTATAGATCAAAAACCATCACAAGTCACCTCTACCAGTAGATGTCAGTACCACCCATACACACATTTACTGGTTTTATGCTTGGAAAAAACAAAATATCCATCTAAGAAATGCCCAGAATATAAATCCATTGCAAGAGAGAGTAAAGCCACTGCAGGAGAGAGCGAATAAAACTTATTTTCTTTTTAATGCATAAGATCTCTTTTATGGGGATTTTCTATTTATGAATTTTTTTATAATTTGTGTTCAAAATGTTATAAGCTTTGATATTTTGGTTAAGTATTCCATATTTGTGATTTTAACTATGAATGGATAAATGTATTTCTTTATAAAGAGGAAAGAAAAAGAATAAAGTGATTGTTATTGGATTGCTCAGAAGATTATAGATTATTTGGTATAAAATATCTTCAATAAAAAGTGGAACATCACAGCAAATCAGCCAAGATCTACCTGCTTCATATTACAATGTGACTTTTAAAATGTGATTTAATCTATAAAGGTAAATCACACTAATAAATTTACCCATCATCAATCTATGTTATTCACCTGATACAACCTTGTTTGCTTAAACTGAGGATGACTTGAAATGCTAGTTGCAGAAGATCAAAGACTAAAGCCTTCAATATGGATCATATCATAACATGAGAAAACAAAAAAATTCACCACTAGACTAACAAATAACATCATAATGGATAGAAAAAAATATTGAAACTGTCAACTACTTCCTCTTATACAATTCTACAATTAATACCCTTAGTACCAACAGTCAGGTATCAGGAGATATATTTCACTGGGAAAGGCTGTAGTCAACACCTGCAAATTATTGAGGAGCAATGATATCGGTTTGAAGATTAAAGAGTGCCTGATTCAGGTCATGGCCTGTTCAATCACATGCTACAAATCTGGAAGATGGACAGTGAATAAGGATGATGGAAGAATAATTGATGCCTTTAGGTGTGGTGTTGGAGAAGAGTACTGAATATCCCATGGACTGTCAAAAAAAGAAATAGATATATCTTGGAGAAAATACAACTGGATTGTTCCTTGGAGTCAAAGATAGTAAAGCATCTTTTCACACACTTTGGGCATGTTACTATGAGAAGCTACTCCTTGAAAAGGGGCATCATGTTTGGAAAGGTGGAGGGTCAGCAAAAGAGAGCAAGACCTTCAGTGAGATGGAATGACATAGTGACTGCAGCAATGGCATCAAGTATTTCAAATGAGTGTGGCACAGGACAGGACGGGGTGTGGGCCTGTTCATTGTATCACTGTGAATCATGCTTGACTCGATTGCACCTGACAACAACAACTACAAGTGAACTCTGTTGGTCTTGCCCTATCAACTCAAATGCTTACCTGTCTACTGTTTCAAATCCACCTCGGCTACATGGAATGGAGGTGGTTAATCTCCTCTCATGTGTACAGTTCCAGAAACCCAATGGAGAGTAAGCTATTCTAAATCTATGAAAATAATAGATAATTTATTCCATAAATGTTTTACATTCATGAAAAGAAGATGTTAAATCATAATTTAACAGATTCAAATACACTAAAATTTTGGCTGAATAAAAGATTACACATGAAGTATAGTGATCTACGTTTTACCAATAATTTCAGCATTTCATAATATGTGAAATACTGACATTATTGAGAAATATGTCATTTTTTGAAATAGAAAGTATTAATATAGTTGAGGATTTATAAAAACAGAAACAAAACAAAAGTGTATTTTTTTATGTTGCCCAGCAGAAATGATTTCTGAAGGAAAAGTTAAAAATATTTCTGAAGCGGACCTGGAGATTCTTCTGCAAATAGTCAAGGACTGCAGTTTTTAATATGGATTGATGCTCAACATCAAGAAAACAAAGATTCTCAATATTAGGCCAACTGGCAGCACCGTGATGGATGAAGAAGAGATTGAGATTGTTAACAATTTCAGCTTGCTTTTCCCCCCAATCAACATTCTTGGAACCAGTAGCCATGAAATCAAAAGATTCATTGGATTAGGAAAGTCTTCGGTCAAGGACCTCTCCAGAGTGCTGAATTGCATAGATGTCAGTCTAGAGACTGAGATGCACCTGATTCAGGACATGGTCTTTGTAATTACTTGCTATGTATCAGACAGGTGGACAATGAAGAAGAATGAAAGAAGAATTGATGCCTTTCTGTTGTGGTGCTGGAGAAGAGTACTAAACATAATATGGACTGCCAAGAGAACTAAGAGGTCTGTTCTGGAGAAGGTGAAACCAACTTACTCTCTGGAGGTAAGGATTTTGAAGCTCTATCCTATACTTTGGACATGTTGCCAGGAGTGACCAGTCCTTAGAGAAGGACATCATAGTTGGAAGGTTGGAGGGACAGTGTAGGAGAGGAAGACCCTAGATGAGATGGATAGACACAGTGACTGGGGTATTAGGGGCAGGTATGTCACAGACAGTGAGATTGGCTCAGGATAAGACAGATTTCAGAGCTATTGTACATAGAGTTGCTAGGAGTTGCAGGTGACTTGATGACACATAACAACAATAACAACAATTCATTCTGATTTTATAAATCAGAAAATAATGTTCCTTATTTAAAAATAAGTAAAATTCCTTTTCCATCAATTTGTATATTTGATTTTTAAAGTAGTATTTCAAATGGCAGGGCGTTCATACATGGTAAAGATGTTTCAGAGGAGTTTCCAGTCTAAGGAAGATGAGGACCAAGAAACTTGTTAATTTTTTCCCAATAATAATGCTTAGTGAAAACCTTATATATACCATCTGAACATTGTCTCATACACTGTTGGAAGATGAGCCTCCTAAGAAGAAAGGAACTCAAAATACAACTAGAAAAAAAATAAAACTGCTTCTCTAAGTAGAATCAAATGATGTGTATAAAGGTAAACTTTTGAGACTTATATTTACTGATATTACATGAGTCTAAATGAGAAGAATCTCAAACATCCATTGATAGCCAGGATACTAAACGTATAAGCATGAATCTAAGAACATTGAATGGAATACCTACAGAGAAATATTTTAGGTATTACTGTCAGATGCTATGACCCTCAAGCTATCATGCCTGAAATACATGAAGTCTCAATATGCTTGGGTCTAGAAGCTTTCTGGCTGTAATACTTAAAAGACAAGTTTGTTCTACTATTTCATGTCAATTCAATATCTTTACCTGCACTTTTATTCAAACACATTAATTTTCTTCAGTTTTCCATATTCATTGTAGAGACATAGCATGCATTTGAAGCAATTGAAATACCATGGCTTATATCAGGCACACTGTGGTCCTCATAGTGACAACTTTGCTTTGCACTCTTTAAAACATTTGCCAGCAGATTTGCTTAAGGCAATGTTATTTTGTTTTTTAATAGCTATTTCAAAGAGCATGGACTGTAGATCCAAGTAAAATAAGATTAGTGACAATATCACTCTTTTGTCTGACATACTGTTTATTGGTTCTGTTGTGAGGATTTTCTTCATCTGGTATTTTAATGTCAACATTACTAAGTGTTTCAAGTCCCTTTTGCTTTTAGTAAGCAAAGTTGTGTCATATGCATAATTCAGAATTCTAATGAGTCTTCCTCAAATACTAATAATTTTACTTTCTTCTTCAGAGAGACCACATTTTTACAGTATTTGCTCAGCATGTATACTTAATAAATGTGATGAAAGGATATAACCCTGACATATGTGTTTCCTGACATATAAAGTCATGCATTACCTTTTATTATTTTCAAATAACTTTATCTTTTTCTATGTAAATGTTCCATATGAACAAAAAGTAGTATTCTGAAATTCCTATTCTTTGTAATCTTAATGTTATCTTTAATTCATTCATATCTATTCAGTTGAATGTCCTTGCATAGTTAATGAAAACATAGGTAAACATCTCCATAGAATTCTCCTCTTCCATCCAAATTTAACCTACCATTATCTATGATATCCTTCATTCCATGCTATTTTCTGAATTCAGCTTATATTTCTGGAAGTTACCTGTTGATGTGCTGCAACACCATTTTTTTTTCTTCATTATCTCCCCTGAAATTTTGCATGGATGTGATATTGATGATACTGTCTTACAATCTCATTTTGTTGAATCATCTCTTTTTTGGAATTGTCTCACATTTATCTCTTCTACTTAGTTGGTTAGATAGTTGTTTTCTAAATGTCTTAGTAGAGACAAAATAATTACAGCAGTATACTTATTAATCAAAACATCTCAATTTGTATCTACCAATCCCTGTAATCTGTTTTTTTGTCAATGCGTTCAGTGCAGCTTGAACATACTCTTTTTGTATCATTGGTTATTGATCATAAATGCTGTCTCATATGGCTCAACATCCACCAGCTGCTTTTGGTTCGACGAGTGTGAAAGGAGCAGGTAAAGGGACACAGGGGCACAAAGCCATGAACATCTCTCTCAAAGGGCCAGAGAAAGTAAAAATATCACAAGCCCTTACAACCTCAGAGAAGAAAGCAGATAAAAGAGCTCCTAGCCCAGCCCCATGGTCCCTCTAAAGCCATTCCAGAAGCAAGAAGTACCTTTATTCATTGTGGCACTGAGTAGGGTTTATTAAAGAAATGAATTGGAGAGTGGGGGGGGGTTGCAAAAATTAACACTCAATGCCAAGTCCAGATTTTAGGTTAGCAGTTCCAAGGCACAATTCCTCAATTTGTCCAAGATCTAGTTCAGCAGTCTACTTTTTTCTTCAAGAAGTAGCCCGTTGCAACTTTTCCAAGACATATTTGTTTGTTAATTTGGCAGTCCGTGGAAATTTAGTATTATTCTTCAACACCACGTCTCAAAGGCATTCCCTTCATCTCTGCTTTTACAAAATATAATTATCTTAAGTATTTCTTTTCATCCATTGAAGACTATATCAGATGGTACAATTTTTATCTCAACTTTTTAAAAAAATGAAAGAGCCTCATAAAACAAGAAATTTTCCATTTTGTTTTCCTTTATTTATATTCATTCTATTGTTATTCTTTTGAAAGATCCAAGCATTACTTTGCTAGTAATTTCTTTTGAAAGAACTCCCTGTAGCCATTTCTTAAAAATATTTTTTAAGGTGACAAATGAATTTTCCTCATCTGGAAATGTCTTTTATTCCACCTTTATTTCTGAAGAATAATTTCACCAAATATAGGATTCAGAGAGACACGTTTTCTTGTTTCATTTTGGTTTTAAATTAGTGCTTAGATAAGTTATGCCACTTCTTTCTGGTTTCCATGGCTTCAGATAAGAAACTTACTGTCATTAAAATTTACATATTTTGCATTTTTTTGGTTTTCAGATTTTTTCCATGTATATTCTCATAAAATGCTTTCAAAAGTTTAATCATGATGTTTCTTGATGCAGATTACCTTGCATTTATCTTATTTAGGATTTACTCTGATCCTTGACTCTGCAGATTTATATCAATTACCAAATTTGGTATGTTTTCAATTATATTTTTTGATAAATTTTCAGCCTCATCTTCTTGCTATTCTCCTTCTAAATGTCAATGATACGTGAGAGTATGGAGTCCTTCATAAAGTAAAATGACTATAATAATCTCATAAAATTCAATGCCCATTTTTCTCCCCTTGCTAGAACCTAAGGAGGTTTGTTAGCTTGGTCTGTAGAGAGTGATGCTGGTAAATCCAAAGTTGTTTCTCTCTGGAGGTTCAAATCCCCTAGTGGCTCTGAGGAAGATATGGTGGCCATGTTATTTAAGGCTTCTAAAAATCTGCTGGAGTGTCAGTTACTAGTTCTTTCTGCCTCGACAGAAAAATTTTAGGTAGCTAGCTATCATCTCCAGGCTTCAGGAGCAAACCAACTTCACTTCAACCAAAGCCTAATACTCTTCCCAACCCCTAGCTTGCTGCAGAGAATTACATAATGCCTGGAACATAAAACAAGGTAAAAAAACAAGCAACAACAAAACACAAGCACAAAAAAACAGGTGCGAGAAGGATTTCCTGGTCCTGCTTCTATAATGTAAATTTGGAGCAAACCTAATTGAATAGACTCTAGTTTGCCCAAACAACCTTTTCAGTTCACTGTGGGACTGTTTAGTTGTTTGTTGCTTTCTGTAAATATATTTCCATTTAAATTTGTCAATATTTTGTAAGTTTCTTGTGTGTGAGAATTCATAAGAGTAGATGCATGTAGATTCATGAAGGGCTAATGCAAATGGTTGGATTTCTCACACTAATAACCTTCTGACTCCTTGGGATCTGAGAACTGTCTGATGTGTGCAATGCAGTATAAATATCAGATCTTGAATTATTTCCTTAAAGATCCTTGGCATTTACTCAGAGTTTTCAGGTGGTGTTTTTTCCCCCCGTGCCTTAGAATGACAATATTGTTTTATCTTCAATTTCATCAATTCTAGCTTCAGTCATCTCTTCGCTATTTAATGGATAGTTTTTATTTCAGCTATTATATATTTCAGTTGTAAAATTTCCATTTATTTTTTCCCTATAACTTCTTTCTTTGAAAAAAATTTTATGATTTAGCGTGAGGGCAATGCAGCGCAAGGGCGAGGCCGCCAGCCGGGGGAACGCCACCGCCAGACCGGGGAACGCGGC
>NW_006399763.1:22141586-22147472 GCF_000299155.1 Elephantulus edwardii
AAAGAATTAACAATTACTTGTTGATGCATTTTTTTCTTTTATATTAGTTTGTTCACAAAGTTCATTTACATTATGTTTTACACTATTCATCCTTCATTCTAGTTTTCATACAATTATTACCCTGCATTATGTTTTATAAAATCAATGTCTTTGCCTATTATTACCAAATCTTTTCATGTCCCTGCCAGGTTTTTTCCCATTTCTTTCACCCCCTCACTCTACCCATCTAAATGTGCAAACCCGTGGTTTTGCATCTACCCATTCTCACCCCTCTGATCTCACCCTTTCTCACCTTTGGTCCCCTAAATGTTTTACTAGTTATTTTTTAATTTTTACAATAATGATCTTATCTATTATTTGTCCTTATGAGGCTAATTTAGTTCATTCGGCATAAGGCTTTCCAGTCTCTCCCAAGTTATGTAGTATTTTTCAAAATCATTGCTCCTGAGTGCTGCATAGCATTCCGTTGTGTGAAGGTACCACAATTTATCAATCCATTCTGTTATAGTTGGTAATTTGGGCTGTTTCCATGTTCTTGTGATGGTGAATAACACTGCTATGAACATTGGTGTACAGGTCTCTGCTTGTGTCTCCGTTCGACATTCCTTGGGCTATATTCCTGGTAGTGGAAAAGCTGGTTCATATGGAGTTTCTATGTTCAACTTTTTTGAGGAAAGACCAAACAGTCTTACAGAATGGTTGGTTATATGATTCTACAATCCCACCAACAGTATATGAGAGTTCAAGAATGAGGAAGTCTAACCGTGAAGATAACCAATTGATATCATAACTAAGATAAATCAGACCATAGAATTATCTAACAAGAACTTTAAGTAGCTATCATAAAAATACAACAACATAAATGTTGGAGAGGATGTTGATGCATTTTTATGATAGCTACTTGAAATTCTTATTAGATAAGTATGGGATCTGATTTATCTTAGCCATCGTATCAACTGATTAACTTCTCATATTCAGAGATGTACTTCCTCACTCTTGAAATGAAAAGTGATTTTTGAGGTATAGTCTGCACATTCTGATTATTGGCCTAGAAATCTTATAAGTATAAAATACTCTACTGTAGCCCTTTTTATACTTGGAGTATAGATTCAAGCCCATTTTTGTGAACTCTTTCCATGACAATTTAGTTTCTGGTTTGTTTTCTTTTTCTCACCCTGATGCCTGTTTAATTTCTGCTTCATGTGTTAACTAAGACAACTCTGTTATGACAGATGAGAGAGTAGAAGTTTCTGGGCTAGGAGGCAGACAGTTTGGAGACACTTAGATTTGCTGGTACTCTCTTAGTGTAGTGTGTTATATGTTGTGCTATTAAGTTAAAAGTCAATGGTTTGAGTCTACTAGATATTGCAAAAATTTACAGTCTCAGAAATGATTAAGTAGGGTTCTTAGGAGTTGGTAATGGGTTTGGGTTATAGTTTTTGACCCTTTTAGTTTTCTTCTTCTCAACTATTGAATCTGTATGTGACACTAATTATTAGAGAAGCTGGATTCTATGAAGAAGACTATGGCATTAAGATCAGAAGACGACTTATCAATAACCTATGTTAGGCAGATGACATATTTGCCTGAAAGTGAGGAGAACTTAAAGAGTGTACTGCAGAAAATCAAACAATACAAGCTTGCAATATGGATTGTATCTCAGTATCAAGAAAACAAATGAAAGAATCACCACTGAACTTATTGTTAACACCATGGTAAATGGAGTAAAGATTCAAGCTGTTTATAACTTCATTTTACTTGGATCCACAATTTACCCTCTTCATTGGTACCAGAAGTCAGGAGGTAAATAAATGTATTTCACTGGGAAAGCATGCAGTCAGAGACCTTTCAAATTACTAAGGAGTAATGTTGTTAGTTTGAAGACTAAGATGTGCCTGATTCAGACCATGGTCTTTCTAATCACTTGCTATACTGCTGAGAGCTGGACAGTGAATAAGGATGACAGAACTGGTTTCTTTAAACTGTAGTTTTGGAGAAGAATATTGAATATTCCTTGGACTGCCAAAAAATCAAACAAAAAAAAAACAACAAAAAAACCCAAACAACACACAAAAGAAACAAATAAATAGCTCAGACAGAGGATAGCCAGTGTTCTTCTTGGAGGCAAAGATAATAAAGTTTTGTCTCATATACTTTGGGCATGTTGCTAGAGGAGGCTATTCCTTGATGAGGAGCATCTTGCTTGGAAATGTAAATACCAGCAAAAGAGGGGAAGACCATTAACTAGGTGAATTAAGAAGCAATGGGCTCAAGTGAATCAGAGATGGTAACAATTACAGAGGATATGTTAAGGTTCAGGTCTTTGTTTATAGAGTCCCTGTGAGTGATACTCAACTCAACAGTATCTCCTCATAACAGCAAAAACAACTGTTTCATCTGCAACAAACAGTTATAACTTATGAAAAGTGCAACCACAGTGTTTCTTGCAGGCAAAATGTCAATGCTTTCTCTCACATACTTTAAGCATGTTGCTATTGTCATTATTAAGTGCCATCAAGTTAAGTATGACTTATAGAGACCTTCTGAACAACAGATCTGTATCCTATCCTGTGCCAACCTCACAATCTCTGACACACTAGAGCTCATTACTGTAGTTACTGTGTCTATCCACCTGGTTGAGAGTTTTCCTCTCTTTTACCATCCCTCCACTTTTCCACGCATGTCCCTCTCCATGGACTAGCCTTGCCTAGCAACATTCCCAAAGTATGTGAGATCAAGCTTTATTCAACTTTCCTTCCAAGGAACACTATAGCTGCACCTTTTCCATGACATGTCTGTTTGTTCTTTTGACAGTCCATGAGCTACTCAGTACTCTTCTCCAACTAGAAAAAGATATTCCTTGAAGAACAGGCAGATACAGATCTTTTTTTTCCCTTTTCTGTGTAAAGCAACAGTTTGATTTGAATTATTGACTATTTATCAGTTCAACATGTAACCACATTATAGCACTTCATCCTTAGTCATTGTCCAGGTTTCTGATGCACAGCAAGTAATTTCAAAGACCATGGCCTGGATCAAGTGCACCTCCGTCTCTAGACTGTCATTGTTGCCTCTCAGTGCTCTGGACAGGTCCCTAATAGCAGGTATTCCCAGTGCAATTTGTCCTTTGATTCCTTGACTGCTGGTGCCGGCAGTACTGATTGTGGAGTCAAGCAATCTTTAACTGTTAACAACCTCAGTCTCTTCTCCCGTTATCATGGTGCTGCCAATTTACGCAGTGGTAAGAATCTTTGTTTTCTTGATGTTGAGTTTTAATGCATAATGAAGACTACAGTCCTTGATCTTCTGCAGCAAGCACTTCAGATCTTCCTCAGTTTCAGCAAGCAAAATTGTACCATATGCATAACGTAGGTTGTTGATGCATATATGTATCAGTTAGACCATATTAAGGTAGATTTATATTCAAAGAATTTTGTTAATCTAATGCTATGTTCCAAACTCCTTCCCTATATTATTTTAACATCATTATATAACACCTCAACCAAATTTTTACTGTGGAACATTATGTAACTCTTATCTTTTATTTATTTTGTGTGTACTGGAACAATTCTAGAATTTAATTTCTAATAATTACCAGTGTTAAGTTTATATCTATATATATCTATATCATCTATATCTATATCTATCTATAATCTATATCATGTTTTCATAAATTTAAATATTTAAATGTTAAGATATTAGTGTCCACTTTAAAAAAAGGTTTTTATTGCCTAATTTATCATGAGTTTTATCATATTTTTCACCAGACTATTTTCTTACATGACTGTACTATTCTATTCTCAGGCTGATCTGAGATCATGACATTTTCGCTGAGATAAACAGTGAAAAAATCCTGAGAGAAGTGTTAGCTTTTAAAATTCATTAATTTTATATGTGGATGTGGTTTTCAAAAGCACAAATTCAATATAAAAATCTATAATTTAGCTTATTTTTGCATCACTGAATATATTCACCTCAAGTATAAAGTCAGGTATTAAAATTTTAATTTGGTTAAAAGTCAGAGTAAACTAGGATATGTCATGATTTTGGTTTTGTGGGGGTATTTTCCCCCTTCATTTGGTTCAAAGATGTCTTAGTCCATTTAGAGGGTTTTCTAGCCATTTTTAGGGATGTCATTCAGCTTGATGGCATATTAGCAGACAGAGCCAATTTCCTGGTCCTTGGTATTCATATATCCAAGCTGGCAGTGCATGAACTACCTTTTGCTTGCTTTGTCATCTCCTATCCATCCGCTCAACTCCTGCTTAATGGCTTTATGTGTCCACCAGGCATCCAGTCAGAGGTCTAAGTATACTGTAGGCGTTTTGCCTAGATTATAAGGCTTCCTCAGTTTTTCTAGCCATTTTTGTGTTCCTCTGAAGGAAAAAGAATCCTTACAAACATGTTCCTGCCTCATGTTGGTGTTGCTTGGAATCAGACAAGCTTTTCTAGGTCACCATGCCACCATATATCATAGGACCATGTTTTCTTTGCAGTGTTGCTGATTGGTGTGATATTAAAGAATGCTAGGAAACTTACTTTTTCCATAAGAAGAAACACTCATGTTACCTCTGCCTTCTTATATCAGAACATGTCTTATAGTTTCTTATATCAGAACATGTTTTATAGTTTCTTCCTTTAGGACAGCGATTGATTATTCAAAATGGCTTTCTTAGTCATTGACTGTAAGACTTTTATCACTTGGCTGGTGTGACTAAGCTACCAATGTGAATCTGAGGAATAGAACTTTGGATTGGAACATGCAAACAAGGTGTGTATACTACTAATGAGGGATAGGCCATTTTTGCCATCCTGTTTGAATTGAACAGATTCAGAGGCAGGAAAAAGTGGAACTACCATCAGGAATGAATTAGTAGATAGTGTAGCACTCCAACTATTGGATCAGAGGTTTCTGCACAAGACAGAGACTTGAACGGAAATGTCCACTTTAAGACATCAGAACTGAAAGCCTTTGAACAGGCTTACTGAAGGAGTTGGAGATAGGTTGGGTTATCTCATAACTGGCAGGACTAGAAGAGATTTGTAACAGAGGTCCAAAGCTGAGAAACTAACAGTAAAATGGGTTCTGAAGCACACTTGAGAATCCATTTGACTGAATCATTGAATCATGTTACTAATATGAACTATAAATGTTACTCCCGTAATAAACCAGTTCATCCACTGCAGATTAGCAGAACCAGTAGTAGAGCATAAATGTCCTTATCAGAGAAAGCTTTAGAATTGATGGAAGTAGTTATGGATATGAATGAGCATATCTGACTTCACAAGAATCAGTTTTGTGATCTGTATGTTGTTGATAGGAACTCTTAATCTTGTGAAATTAGAGGAGGTCAGATGTGGCTGTTTTAAGGTAGTCTACCTGTTTTTACATTTCCTTGAATTCAAACTCCTAGGGCTCTTTCAAAGTAGCCAAAACCACATTGGCAATATGTGATTCTTAATGAAAGAGATTAAAGACAAAATTTAAAATAATACAAAACAAAGCAAAAATTATAACCATAATATTTGCAATTACAATATAAGGATTTTTTTTTCATTAGAATCCTCTCTGATTTGGGTTTGAAAGTCTATTTGTAAACTTAAGAATATTATGTCATTTCTTTTCTTAAGAATCTCTGAAGACTTTCTTTCTCTGAAGCCATCAGGACAAATTGTCAAAGTTTCCTGGACTAGAGAAATGACCACAAGATTAAAAAAAAAATGAGGCAATATGTCTTCTAATTCATCAAAATAGATTGGTACCATTACAATGATAATTTAACAACTAGAGATAGAGCTGTGTCAAGGAGTTTCTTGAAAATAAAACTATTCTGCTTCACCTTTTCTCCTAAAGTGGTTTATATAATTTAAAATTTTATTTTCAAG
>NW_006399763.1:22148495-22153452 GCF_000299155.1 Elephantulus edwardii
CTGACTTTTTATATAACCAAATGTGGTGTTTTAGTGACTTTTTGATAATGTACAGTTTTTTGTGAATTTAAATTTATTTCTTTCTATATTTTTAGCACCAATCTCATTTTTAATAAGGTTAAAAAAGGAAAAAAAATGTCTAGAGAAAAAAACCTCCTGTTTTTGCCATGTGATGTTCCACAAGTGCAGCTGTAGAAAAGTGCTTGTCCATTGAATAAAAACCACATTTGATAGAGAAAAAAAAAAAATAAAAATTAGATAATTATATCGGCTATTGATTCATGCAAAGTAAAAAGATAAGAACTTCTCTAGAGCTTTATTTTTATAACTTTATAACTAATAGGCTCATACCGGAAGAAATAGAAAACTATAGAAGTTTATTCATTTGTGTAGGTCACAACAAAATGTGGATGGACCAGTTCTTGGAGAGGGAGAGAGGGAAGTCATGCTTGAGAAGGTGAAGGGACAGCGCAGGAGAGGAAGATCCTCAATGATATGGATTAACTCAGCAACTGGTATAATGGGGGAAAGGTGTATCAGAGACAATAAGATTGGCTCAGGTTAAAGTAGAGCTCAGAGTTGTACTTTGGGTCACTATGAATTGCAAGCAACTAGATGACACATAACAACAAGGTCACAAAAATGTTTAAGCTTGAATCTGTTTTTCAAGCTTGAATCTTTAAGATTTTGGTTTTTTAGAAAATATTAAACTTCTTTTAGTGGCCTAATTGCAGACTCCAGATTCAGAGTCAGTTTTTAGTGCGGTGAAGAAGTAACAAATAAGTTACCAATGTAATGATGACCATATTATTGTTTGTAAACACAAGCTTGTTCTTCTAGTAATGATTTGGCAGAACCTGCCCAGGCTCGCAGACCTGAAAGCTGCTGAGCTGCACTCTTAAAAGGTATCTCTATCTAATTTTCAGTAATGAGTTTAATAATTTGTAATAAATCTTTGGGCCATAATCCAATTTGGCCAATTAACAAAGATTGCCTTTTAGGCAGTCACTAGAGGCTATCTACTGTCATGTAATTGTAGGTTATAAAATGACTCTTCTGTATCCATAAAGAACTGTCATTATATACAAAATATTATAGAGTATGTTTCAGTTCTACAGATAAAATTGTAGGAGATGTCAATAAATAAAAGAAGACTTCTGTGAGAAATTTCACTTTCTTAAATGTATGGAATATTTTTTCCCCCACAGGAACATTTTGTTTGGCGTCTGTTAAGTATTCATGGTTCTATCCTAGAATTTTCTGCTTTTACAAAGTGTCATCAACTATCAAAGTTTTATACTATTTCAATATGCTCTCTAAAAGTAATGGTTCTCAACTGGGATCAATTTTGCCCCTGGAAATATGTGAATAGATATCACCAAATGTCTTCTGAGGTACAAAATTACTCTCAGTGGAGAACCACTGCACCAAAGTTGTTGTTACAAGGTGCCATCGATTCAAGTATGACTGATAGTAACTTTTTAAACAAAAAAGCTGAACCCTGGTGTATCCTGCATGATCCACACACTTCTGTACACACAAGAGCCCATTGTGGCAGTCACTGTAAAAGTCTACTTGATTGAGGGTCTTCCTCTCTTTCACTGACTCTCCACTCTTTTCAGAATCATGTCCTTCTCCAAGAAATAGCACCTCCTAGCCATATGTCCAAAGGATATGGTCAAAGCCTCATCATTTTTGTCTCCAAAGAGCACTCTGGCTACACTGTCTCCAAGACATATTTGTTTGCTTTCCTGGCCACCCATAGGATGTTCAGTGTTCTTCTCCAACACCACAGCTCAAAGACATAAATTCTTTTTCTGTCATCCTTATTCATTGTCCAGCTCTCAGATGCATAGCTAGTAATTGGAAAGATCATGGTCTGAATCAGAAACACCTTAGTCTTCAAATTGACATCACTCTTCCTCTAATTTGGAAAGGTCCCTAACTGCAGATTTTCCCAGTGCAAAGACTCTCCTTATTTCCAGACTGCTGGTACCAAGACCATTAATTGTGAATCCAAGCAAGATGAAGCTATTGACAGTTTCAATCTCTTTTCTATCATGACACTGCCTATTGGTCCAGTGGTAAGAATAGTTCCCTAAAAGCATTTGTTCAATATTAATATTTCCACTTTTGCCTATATAATGAGAAGAAATACAATTAATAGCATAGATAACAATTCAACTGCCTACAGTTTAAATTAATTCTTTCATTATTGCTGTCAAGTCAGAATGAATTCATAATTAACCCTTCAGTAGGTCTTTGGAAGTTTTAAATCAGACACGAGGAGATTTCCCATCTTTCTCCTAAGGAACTCCTGGTGGATTTGAACCATCAGAGTGATGACACCTTTAGCTTAGCAGTGCAGCTCAGTATGGACTACAACAGTAGCATTTAATACATGAATGAATACATATAAATTTTAAATGTCATTGACAAGTAGGATAAACATCCCCCGCTTGTGCCACTTTCAGTGTATAAGCCATGTTACAGTTCTGACAGCTTAACAATTTTGAATATATTAAGTCTTCAGCCACCTCCACCTCACGTATGTCCATAAGGGTGTGCAGGTGCCTCATCTTGACATTAATAAAAATGACAAGAAGAAGAAGAAAATAGAATTGGAATGCCCAGTTCTCTTGAATGAAGAATATTTCTTCACCAAAGACCTAAAAGATAAAATTGATTTTCAACAACTATAAATGGTGTTTTTCTCCAGTTCATAAAGTTCTGATTTTTCACAATTTATCACATGTTCCAAAGATCATGATTTTAGGAACCAGTGGAAAGGGTGATTTTATTTCTGTATGACTTTGTTATTCTTTCCTAAATGTAAATATAACAAAGCAAATTGTTCGGTAATCCTTTTTCTTATAAGTCTTTTGAATTTAAAATGTTGTGAATTATTAAATATAAAAATATAAATCTGATTCTGTCTTTTAAAATGACTCATGTCCTTGTTTTTACCTTTAACATAAAACTGAGATATTTAGAAGCCAGAGTGTTATAAATTTTTTATGTCATGTGATTGGGGGGGAAAAGTCCTTCGTATTTGGAAAACTCTTTTATAAATGTAGAACGATTATATCTATAATCTTTACAACCTCTCACCAATATACTTCAAAGATCTTACAAATATGCAAATCTCATTTACTTTTCCGTTTGCTGTGCTCTTTGTAAAATACCCTCTAGGCATAAGCACAATCAAATAGTGTTAGTTCAAAATACAAAGTTGGTTTAAAAGAAACCCCAACAGCAAAAATCAAACTTTAACAAACTGTATAACATGGCATAAAATAACAATTACGACTTTGCTAGTCCAGGAAGGACGCCATTCAAGCAACAACAACAAAGAATGTTTAGCTGGACAAATAACACTTTAAGCTGCCATATGACGCCGGAACATCAAGGAACAGATTATTTTAAAGATTCATATATTGTATTTCATACTCTCCCTTGTAGGTAATTTTAACTCTGTGGCTTTCACATGACATTCTTAGATGGCATTTTATTTCAAGTATTCTAAATTCTCTAAGAAATTAAATGTCTGTGCTTTAAAGAGTATCCAACTCAGAAGACACAAGGAACGATGAATAATTTCATAGGCTACTTTACCCTTTCTTTTTTCCAGAAAAACTGTTTGTAAAAACAGTGTAATGCTTTTCATCAAACAAACATTTCCCCCTATAGTCAAGACTATGAAAAATACTTAAGATGCTGGCAGTACTTAGTTTCTAAATGACTCTACATGCTTATTGCTTTAAAGACTGTAGGTGACTTTTCTCTTGTGGCTACACAACACACTAATGACTATAAGAGACGGCATTCTTGGACTCTTGTGCACAGTGTTAAACAATGACTCATTGACATCATCTGCATCATCTGTATCTTAAAAAGCTTCATCTTTGCCAGCCTATTTCAGAAGTGCAAAAAATTTGTTCCAATCAAGGGAAGGGGGAGGCACAAAAACCAGAGGGAAAGGGAAAAACAAGAAGAAGAAAGGCAGCATCCAAAATAGCTCTTTGGGAGAGCTCTGCTGTGCTGAGAGCTGACCATGGCATCAGGGGAACTAAGATGATGAGGGATCTAATATGCTCCAAGAATTTGAGTTCCTTTGCCTTTTGTTAGAGTACCCAATTTGTTTCACAGTTCAGAAAATCAAATTATATGTTGGTCTTTTTTTCTTCTTAAAAGCAAATGAGGATTTTTGGCATGATCATAATCAAAGAACATTCAGAGCATGCAATAAAAGACAGTTCTACGTATTCTACATGCTGGACTTTCCTTGAATATTTTAGCCAACCTATTTGTAATCACCATTAATATAAGTATACTCACTGGTTAAGGTTTACCACACCTGAAGCAATGCTACTAGGAACAGTAGTAGATAGATGCATCTCAGTTAGCCTGTTGCACTTGTTAATTCTATTCTCCAAAATACACTAGCTAGGCAGATGAAAAATCTGACATTGCTTCCACTAACAGAAAATAAAGATTGGGTAACATTGTCTAAGGCTAATCTCTCTCTCTCTCTCTCTCTCTCTCTCTCAATACCAAAGAAAATGCACGTATAAAAATACATTTTGGATAAGCTTGTGTTGATAATTGTTTAGAGGTGAGTGAACTCCTTGTATATCTTTTCTCCCTCTCCCTTTCAAGAATACTTGGGGAAAAAAAAAAGAATACTTGAGTAATGAAGCTGTAATTGCTTAGTGGTAAAGTGTGCTCTGCCAAACCAATGGCCTGTTGTACAAATCCACTAGAAGCTCCACGGGAGAAAAACAGTCAATGTCTCATGTGATTTATTGTCAGAGTTTCCTATATAGGAGAGCAGCTGCCTTGTTACAATATATTGAAAGCCAACCCTTTACAAAAGGGTTTGTAAAAATAATAGAAATGAATATTCAAATAAGTAGTAATTAATTATATATCCATATGAATGGGTTTAGAAGGGGTC
>NW_006399763.1:22154432-22156366 GCF_000299155.1 Elephantulus edwardii
TTCAGTGACTGGGATAATTGGGATGGGAGTGTCAGAGACAGTGCGATTGGCACAGGACAGAGCAGAGTTTAGGGCTGTTGTACAAAGGGTCGCTATGAGTCGCAAGCGACTCAATGGCACATAACAACAAACAAACAACAATATGAATGAGTATAAAAAATATGTACATGAATGAAATACAAAGCATATGAATGTATGTAAATCAATAAAATAAATAAAATACTGAAAAAAAAGCAAGAATACTCAGATACCATATGGTCAAATTACTTCATTGCGTATATAAACTATGCCTTAGTGTTTTGGCACAGTGTTTGCATACAGGTGATGAGAAAGTAAATTCTGGACTCTCATGTTACTGTAGTTCTGCCATTTTTTCTAGATGATGTAAGAATAATAATTTTCTCCAATTATGCTAATTGACACAATGATGCTATCTTTTCTGTGATGTTGACATGCCAAGAAATGCTTTTAAGTTAGAAAAGCATTTAAACAGCAAGTAAGTTATTGAACAATCATGCATTTTTTTACCACTAAGTGACCTTTTCCATTTATTACTTTAGGTCTTCTAAGCTTTCATATATATTAGAAAATTACTATCCACCTTTCTTCATTGCTTGTCAAATCATTCCTATGCCTGATGCCTGACTTTCAGATTTCAGTAGTAATGCCAACTACTATTAACTGGGATTCTGAGTTGCCTCTCTTTCTACAGCCTATTTTTACTACTTTTTATCCACATTTATTTAAAAAAAAATACAAGACTTTTCTGCAAATACTGTTTGTGACAGAAGTGAAATTATATACTGGGGCAAAAATAAACTCTAAGAAAGTATTAATTTCTAAGGACATTCTTCCACTTAAGATGAATATACTGAGGGTGTGTATATGATTCATCATTTAGAAAAGATGTTTCATTCTTCCTCAAAGGATAAGAGCTGTGGCATGTGGGTCCTAGCTAGGAGTTTCATCTTGATTTCTCGGGTTTTTCCTGGTTTCAAGCATGTAGTGCTAAATGTTTGTGTATCTTTTTTTTTCTTCCAAGTAGTTAAAAAGAATTTCCTATTTCTCACATCTATTATTGCCTGAGAAGCAACAACAGCCATCTTCTTTCTATTTTATAGATGGGATAATGAGACAAAATACTCAGATGATTAAACTGTCATCATAGTTACTATTTAAAGTTGTGCACGGCTCTGAATCCCAAACTCTGCCTTCAGTTATACAAATTCTCTGTTAAGAGATAAAATGAAGTGGGATGAGGAAGAGAAATGGATAGATCAAGTAAATGGGATATGGTATATTGGGTGCTCTTTTGAAAAGTCTACACAGATGCTTCAATAGAACATCACCCTGACTCAATGAATGCTACTTATTTGAAGTTATAAGACAGCATATTATTATGAAATTAAACGTATTATTATTATTCTATTATGGATATAGAATATAAGTGACATATCCCAAACCTTCCGAAAGCATGTTTTTACTACTGTTTAACATTCACAGGGAAACTGATAATTCTGATTTCTTTCAAATATTGGTAACTGAATGAGAGAAAGAATTTCTACCTCAGATCATTATGTACCTTTTTAATTTTTAATTGTGTGAATGTGGATGGTATTAGTTTTAATCAAGTAAGCTGTGACTTACAATTAGTATATAACATGTGAGATGGAGTCTCACCACCCTCCTTTTGAAGGGTCATTCAGAATGTGTTTCTTCCAAGACAGATTTGTTAGTTCATCCAGCAGTTCAACTAATATTCTCCATCAGCTTCATAATTCAAAAGCATCAATTCTTTGACGTGCTTTATGTATTATCCCGCCTTATTTGTTATCCAGCATATGCTATGATTAAACATATCTGAACTTGGGTCAGGAGAACCTTAGTCTTCCAGGTGCTGTTTTAAAGAAGTCAATGTTACTTTTGTTATGTTG
>NW_006399763.1:22157036-22176851 GCF_000299155.1 Elephantulus edwardii
GTTGTAAGAAGACACTAGTGGTTGGAACATGGAATGTGAGAACTGTGGATGTAGGAAAATTAGATATTGTTAAGGAAAAAGTGGAACACATAAATATCGACATACTAGGTATTGGCAAGATGAGATGGACTGGCTTGGGACATTTCGAATAATATGAGCTATTATGCTGGAGATAAAAAGGTGAGCAAAAATGTGGTTGCTTTCATAGTTAAAAAAATCATTTCTAGATGTGTCTTGAAATATAATATTGTGAGTGACAGGATAATATCCATACATATACAAGGAAGTCCAGTGAATACCACTATCATTCAAATATATGCACCAACAACCAGAGCCAAAGAAGAGGAAATAGACGCTTTCTATAAACTTTTGCAGTCAGAGATTGATTGAACATGCAATCAAGATGCATTAACAGTGTTGGGTGACTGGAATGCAAAAGTTGGGAACAGAGAAGAAGGATCAGTAGTTGAAAAGCATGGACTTGGTGACAGAAATGAAACTGGAGATAGGATGATAGGATTTTGAAAAATCAACAATT
The DNA here is from genome assembly GCF_000299155.1 of Elephantulus edwardii. NCBI lineage: Eukaryota > Metazoa > Chordata > Mammalia > Macroscelidea > Macroscelididae > Elephantulus > Elephantulus edwardii. The sequence continues at coordinate 22,157,575 of NW_006399763.1, forward strand.
TATTTGTTGCACATACATTTTCCAAGAAACATAAACTCGGGCTATACATATGTATTTCACCTGATGGTATGCATAGGAATCAGATAGATTACATCTATGGAAAAAACTTCCGGGGATGCTCAATATCAGCTGTGAAAAGTAGGCCTAGTGCTAATTGTAGAACAGATCACCAACTACTCATATGCAAGTTTAAACTAAAGCTAAGGAAAGGGAAGTTAAGCCCACAGGAACAAAAAAGTGACCTTGACTCTATCACACCTGAATTTCAGAACCATCTCAGAAACAGGTTTGAGGCCTTGAACACTAATGAGTGAAGACCAGATGGGTTACTGGAATATATCAAGAATATCATCCAGGAAGATTGTGAAAGGTCATTCATTGCAAAGATGGAGGAGGAAGAAAATACCAAAATGGATGTCAGAAGAGAGTCTGAATATTGCACTGGAATGCTGAGAACCAAAGCAGAAGGAAGAAATCAAGACATTAAGAAGCTGAACAGATTTCAAAAGGCTATGCGACAAGACAAAGTAAGTTATTATAATGAAATGTGCAAAGAGCTGGAGTCAGAAAATCAAAAAAGGCTGAACTCACTCAGTGTTTCTTAAGCTCAATGAACTGAAGAGAAAATTCAAGCTTGAGTTGCAATACTTAAGGATGCTTTGGGAAGAATATGGAGTGATCCTGAAAATATTAAAAGATGGAAAGAGTATACAGAGTCATTATAACAAAAGGAATTGACAGACACAGAAGAATTTAATGAAACAGTTATATGAACAAGAGCTTATGGTGATGAAGGAAGAAGTTCAGACTGTTTTGAAAGAATTGGCTAACAAGAAGGCCCCAGGAATTAATGGTATGTCAATTGACATAATTCAGCAAACAGATGCAGCTGTAGATGTGCTCACCAAGCTGTGTCAAGAAATCTGGAGAACAACCACTTGACCAACTTGACTGGAAATGATCTATATTTGTTCTCATCCCAAAGAAAGGTGATCCTACAGAGTATGGAAAATATCAAACAATATAATTAATATCACATGCAAGCAAGATTTTCCTGAAGATTATCCAAAACTACTGGAACAGCACATCAACAGAGAACTACCAGAAGTACAGGCTGAGTTTAGACGGGGCCATGGTACTAGGGATATTGTAGCTAATGTTAGATGGATCTTGGCTAAAAGCAAGGAGTACCAGAAGAATGTCTATCTTTGTTTCATTGATTATGCAAAGCATTTGATTGTGTGGATCATAACAAACTGGGGATAACTCTGAGAAATATGGGAATCCCAGAACACTTGATTGTGCTAATGCGAAACCTATACTTGGACCAGGAGGCAGTCATCAGAACAGAGCAAGGAAACACTGCATGGTTCAAAATTGGGAAGCGTGTATGCCAGGGCTGTGCCCTGTCTCCATATCTTTTCAATCTTTATGCAGAACAGATTATCTTGGAGGCTGGGTTTCATGAGAAGAAATGGTAGCATCAGGATTGGAGGAAGAATCATCAACATTCTGCGTTATTCAGATGACACAACCCTGTTTGCTGAAACTGAGGAGTACCTGAAGCACTTGCTGTGAAAGATCAGGGACTGCAGTGTTCAGTATGGATTGAGACTCAGTATCATAATGGATGGTGAAAAGATTGAGATTGTTTAGAGTTTGGGTTTGCTTGGATCCATAGTCAACACTCTTGATACTCGCAGCCGGGAAATTAAAAGACGTATTGCTATAGGAAAGTCTGTGGTTAGAGACCTATCTAAAGTGCTGAATTGCAAAGGTGTTAGTCTGGAGACTAAGATGCACCTGATACATGCCATGGTCTTTGCAATCACTTGATTATGCATCAGACAGCTGGACAATAACTAGGGATGATAGAAGGAGAATTGATGCCTTTGAGCTGTGGTGTTGGAGAAGAGTACTAAATATATCTCATCCTTGATGAGATGGATTGATACAGTGACTGGGGTAATGGGGGTAGGTGTGTCAGAGATGATGAGATTGGCAAAAGATAAGGCAGAGTTTAGGGATGTTGTACATAGGGTTTCTATGAGTAGCAGGTGACTCGATGGCACATAGCAACAACAACAACAGTAGCAGAATGTTACTCCTTCCCTCAGTCTGCTTCATTTCTTTTATATCACTCTATAACCCAGAAATGATATTTTTAAAAATTATCTTGAGAAGTAGACATACTATTAGTAGTAGGAATTTATCTTGCAAATATTCCATTCTAATGTGAAGATTCAGGGGGAAAGAAGTGAAGATCCTGGCAAAAGAGAACTTTATAAATGAAAAGAGAAGCCATGTGACAGCAATATTTTAAAAAGAAAGGAGGGATAGAAAGGAGATAGCAAAAAAAGGGAGAGTTCTGGATCTCATTTAAGGCAAACACTTTGTCTAGAAATTAACCTGTGAACAATAAAGAAAACATATTGCCACATCCAATATGCTTAGTTGTTGTTGTTGATTACCTTCAAGTTGAGAGGACTCAGAGCAACTCTATGAACAGAAGGCCTGAAACCCCTCTAAAACTATTGATATTTATCAAAGTTCATAGATTTTTCGGAGACAAGTTGTTTAGGAAGTGGATGCCACTCCTGCTTCACATTGGCTCAGGTCACATTCTAATGGTATTAAGTGCTGAAATGGCATATACATGTCTATGTTTAACAATCACTTGCTATTTCCTTTTATAAGTAAACATTTTTATGTCGTCATTATAGACTATATGGAGTTATGGTGCCCTAGTAGTAACTAGTAAGAAGCTGCATTGCAATCCTAAAGGTGCTTGGCTTTGGAATCCACTAGGTATTCTGTGGAAGATTCTGTAGCATCCTATATGACAAGAACAGGATGTTCAAGGCCCCGATGTGTGTGGAGAGGAAAGGGATATCATTCTTGGAAAGGTGGAGGGTCAATGACAGAGAGAAAAGACCAGAAAAAAAAAGTAGATCGATAGTGACTGTAGCAGTGGGTCTAGAATGCCAGATGTGATGATGAGAGTGGCGCAGGGTAAGACACAGTTCAGATTTGTTCCTAGAGTTACTGTGATTATGCTGGACTGGACAGAACCTAATGATGGCAACAGCAATCTTTATGGAAGTAGATTTCCAGCTCTTTCTCTTGCTGAGTGCGTTAGTATGACCAAACTTTTCTATTGCTGCTGGGTTAGTATGACCAACCTCTGGCTCAACCAGTGCAATTCCATTTTTCTTTTCAATTATTTATTAGAATTTGGCAAGGTTGGAGAGATGATGCTATAAGGAAACAGGAATTTACGTCTATAGCATAATAGGCAGAATATCAATAAAAAATCTACATAGAATAATTTCATTTATGTGTGTTAATGACTTACAATGAAATTTAATTCTTAATAAGCAATAAATTTTACATTATGAGTCTTACTTGAATTTATCTTAATATTTATCAGCAAGAGCAACGATTTCATTGTTGTTGTTGTTGTTATGTGCCATCAAGTTGCCTATGACTCATGGTGACCCTATGTACAACAGCCCTAAACCCTGCTCTATCCTGTTCCACACCTACCGCCATTACCCCAGTCACTGAATCAGAACACCTCATTAAGGATCTTCTCTTCCTGTGCTGTCCCTCAACCCTCCCAATCATGACGTACTTCTCCAAGGACTGGTCCCTCCTTGCCACATGTTCAAAGTATGTCAGATGAAGCTTCAGAATCCTTGCCTCCAAGGAGCAGCCTGGCTTCACCCTCTCCAGGACAAACCTGTTTGTTCTTTTAGCAGTCCATGGTATATCCAATTTTCTTCTCCAACACCACAGCTCAAAGGCATTAATTCTCTTTCTATCATCCCTAGTCATTGCTCTCTAATACATAGCAAGTAATTGCAAAGACAATGGCCTGGATCAGGTGTACCTTAGTCTCTAGACTGACATCATTGCTCTCTTTGGAGAAGTCACTGACAGCAGACTTTCCCAATGTAATATACATCTTTTAATTTCCTGTCTGCTCGTGCCAATACTATTGGCTGTGGAGCCAAGCAAACTAAAGCTGTTAACAATCTCAATTTCTTCACCATCCATCATGATGCTGCCAATTAGTCCACTGGTGAGAATCTTTGTTCTCTTGATATTGAGCTTCAATCCATATTGAAGGCTGCAGTATGTCATTAGGAGGAAAAAACATAGAAGAGTGCTCTTAACATATTTTTATTTTGTTTTGTTTTACAAATTCCTTGACTAATTTATTTCCCATTTTTACTGCCTAGGCCATCTGCAAAGGTGTAAACATTTTCACATTGTACACTGATGTCTGCTTGGTGTGTCAGCAGAAAATTAATAGCACTTTTGTTTCCATTGCAGGTACAATTGATCTCCTGAAACTGTTTGTTTTTATTTTTCTAAAAGTTTTGCTACACTATTAACATTTTAGATTTCTTTCTTTTTAACTATAAAAATAATTAAATCAAGAATAAACATTTCTATAAAACAAGTAAAATTCCTAAATAAAATGTCAATCCATCCTTAAATCATAAAGAGTTGTGCTATATATTACTATTTGTGTTCCTATCATGTCCACACCATAAAAAAGCACCTTTCAGTGCATTTTTCTATTTTAACATAGGATCTATATTTAAAACTCTCTAACACAAGGAAAGTATTACAATTAGAAAGAGATAACAACAGTGAAACGTTAATGCATTTGAAATACTGCTGAAATATCCTTTAGGACTAAGAGCATAGCACTTAGATTAAATAGAGTCCAGTGTATCCATTATGTTGAATACAAAACAGATAAAATTAATGGTTGAAGAAATTTCTACAAGTTTCCATTGGTAGAAATTTTAGTTCACACAGAATTTTAGTTCTTTTTATTACTACTCCCCCAGTTGTTCAAATAATGTTATTTCATAGCTTTTCCATTCTACAAAAAATGGACAGAACCAAATAAAATAATTACCAGATCATCTCCTTCCAACTCTTTACAGAAAAATATGACAGTATGATCACTGTTTCCCTATATGAAATTAAAGGGCTGATGATCTATTTGTGAATATTTAGCCATTGAAGTCCTAAGAAAATACAGTTCTACCCTGACACTTACGAGGTAGACATGAGGCAGAATTGCTGGCTGCTGGTTAGGGAAATCTAGTAACTTAATGGGGAAGGAATTATGCTGCCAGCACAAAAGCAGGGAATTTAAATCCACTAGTTACTCCACAGAAGAAAACTGGATACTCTCACCCTGTACAATTTTAGCCTCTAAAAATCTACTGGAGGGCCAGCTTTGAGCTCTGCCTGACTTGACAGTAGTAAATTGAATCTGAACAAGTTTGGTATAAAGATAATTCTTGGACCCCAAGATGTTGGCACTTAAGGCAGTGGCCACAGCATCCTCCATTGAAGGTGATGGTAGGGGCAGTAGCATTAGGAAGTGACTGGACAGATGCTTGGAGGCACTAGGATTGGACTGAGCTGTGTAAGTAGCTTACATCATGGCTGTTCTGCAGGGGGAAGAGGAGGAAGAGAAGCTGGATGCTTTGCAGGGGATCCTCTCGGTTATCCTGGAAGAAGACTCCTTACTTAATATCTGCCAGGGGATTGTAGAACAATTTTAGAAACCCGTAACATTGTCACCCAAGTGGAAAAAAAATGAGGTGCAGGCAATCGCTGCCTTAACTGAGAAGCAGGCACAGATTGTGCTGAAGCCCAGGCTGGTGTCAGAAGAGGAGAAGCCGGGAAGCTGCCCTCCTGGCTCTGAGTGCTAATGCCACAGACGAAGAGGATGAAACAGATGAGAAGGATCAGCTAGGTGTCACCACAATGAACACTGGTTCTGACAAATCTGCCTTTGAAATATCAACGTGCAAGATGTCCTCACTGCCTGAAAACAGGAGAGTGGCTCAATTCAGGATGAGTCCCAAAGGCAGAAGGCACAAGACAAGGAGTAGAGGGAAAGGGACAACTTAGCTAAGGAGGAACGCCAGGGAAACAAAAAGAAAAGGACCCAGAAACAGGAGCAAAACTCATAACCATGGCCCACTCTCTCCTTTATCCCATGAATGAACTTGATCAAAAGAAGAACTGCTTGTACACATGTATTTAAGAGAAATGAAAGAACATTGCAAAGTGGTTTCCCAAGGTATTTTCCCTTTTGTTTACAAGGTCAAATGGAAACCACATACATTTCTCATTGTAAGATGTGTTATATCTGTGTGATATGGCTAATCAGCTTATTATATTTTATACTTTTCCAAAGATCTGGGCTGCGGAACCCTGGTTTTTTAAAGGACACTTTTCTTTTTGGTCACTTCTAAGTCTTCTCTGTCACCTTGGGTAAACAGCAGGATTCAGAAAGCTAACAGATAACAACAGTTTCCAAGGGGACAGATTGTTTAAAAGGCAGTGCTCAGCCTACACGTGAAGTTGTCTTATGACTGAAATAGTGAAAGAGGAGCTCTTATTAGATCCAGACTTCATGTTACATGCAAAAAATTAGGAAAATGGAAAGGATTTATTTAAGGAATGTTCTAGAATTGAGTACGAGAAACAATTGTCTCAGTCTATGAGTAGAAAGGAGTGCCTTTTGAATTATACTTATTTTCCTTCATTTAGGCTGTGGCTTTAAGAAGGATGCATTCTTTCTGATGCAATGATATCATTGTTAGCAGTTTGTGGGTTTTGTTTCTTTTTCTTTTTTTTTTATCATGAGTCCTCCTGAATACTGATGGATCTTAATCTAACTTGCCAAAAAAGTTTGAGTATAAAGATCTGATAATTTTGCATTTAAAGAAATAGAGAAGTTGCCCTTTAAAGAAGAAACATTGGACATCTCTGTTACCGCACATACTTAATGTCATGCATAGTAGGCACTCAACAAATTTAGAGTAGAATCTTCTCCTTGGGAGAGTGAATAGCTCCCCATTCCTCCTTTTGTCATGTTGCTGTTGTTGTTATGTGCCGTCAAGTAGCTTGCAACTCATAGTGACCCTATATACAACAGTCCTAAACTCTGCTCTGTCCTGTGCCAATCGCACTGTCTCCAATACACCCATCCCGATTCAGTCACTGAATCAATCCACCTCATAGAGGGCCTTCCCCTCCTGTGCTGTCCCTCCACACTCCCAGGCATGATGTTCCTCTCTAAGGACTGGTCCCTCCTTACAACATGTCCAGAGTATGTCAGACCAAGCCCCAGAATCCTTGCCTCCAAGGAGGCACCCGGTTTAACCCTTTCCAGGATAAGTCTGTTTGTTTTTCTAGCAGTCTATGGTCCCTCAATGCTCTTCTCTAGCACCACAGCTCAAAGGCATCAATTCTTTTTGTCATAGGCCACATTAAATCTTAAATAATATTTCCTCTACCTTTCTCTACTTTTAGGTAACAGGCTGTCAAGCTTGAAGGGTACAACTTGACTGATGAGAAAGAAAGTTGCTCATTTATACTAGAGGGTGGCAACATATTGTTTACAGGTCATCTTTGGCCTTGCCTGTTTTTGTATGGTACAATAAAATTCTATACACTTTTAAAGGGCTGTTTTGTGGGTTTTTTTTAAGAAAAGAGATATATACCATCTGTGTGGTCACATGCCTTAAATAGTATTTAGCACTTCACAGAAAGTTTGTCAACCTCTATTTCGTATTGCCTAGGAAATTAACAATCCATTTTACCAATGTGCAGAAGATAAACAAAATGCCTGGATAAGGAAAGGAGACATGTCTCATTTTTTTTAACCAGGCATTTTGACTAGTGACCCTCACACAATGTGATAAAATTAATGTCACTGGTTTGTACATGTAAAAGATATCTTGAAATAGTAAATGTTTTGTGTCACACACACACACACACACACACACACACACACACACACATTGTTGTTCTTAGGTTCCATCAAGTCCACCATGACTCATAGTGGCCATACGAAAAACAAATGTGAACTTTCTGCTATCATGCACCATTCTTACCATCTCTGATATGCCTGAGCTCATTGTTAGAGCACCTGCTTTTCTTCCTGGGAGTCTTCCTGTTTTTCTCTAATGCTCCACCTTGCCCAGCATGTTATCTTTCTCCAAGACCTGGTTTTCCTGATGACATGCCTAAATTATATCAGATGAAGTTTCACCATCCTTTTCTCTAATAAGAACGCTGGTTGCATTTCCTCCAATGCAGATTGGTTTGATCTTTTGGCAGTCATGGGGATACTCAGTACTCTTCTTCAACACCACAAATCAGAGGCATCAGTTAATTTTTGTCATCCTAGTCACTGTTCAACTTTTATGTGCATGTTGTTGTTTGTTTCTATGTGCCTACCACTCTAGTGTAACTCATAGTGATCCTACGCACAATAGCTCTGAGCCCTGCCTTATCCTGAGACAATCTCATTGTCTTCAGAACACCTACCCTCATTACCCAGTTACTGTGTCAACCCATCTCATCCAAGGCCTTCTTCTTTATGCTGTCCCTCTTCCAAGTCTGATGTTCTTCTCCAAAAACTCATTCCTCCTTGCAATATGTTCAATTTATACCAGATGGAGCCTCAAAATCTTTGCCTGAAGGAGCAAACTGATTTCATCCTCTTCAAGAAAGACCTGTTTTTTTTCTCTTGGAAGTCCATGGTATGTTCAATACTCCTCTCCATAACTACAACTCAAAGGCAGCAATTCTTCTACCATCAGCCTATTCATTGTCCAGCTCTCTGATGCGTAATTATGAAGATCATAGCCTGGATCAAGCACACCTTAGTCTCTAGACTGACGTTATTTCTCTTTAGCATTATGAAGAGGTCACTGACAGATTTTTGTATGGGTAGTTATAGTGGTTGTGAAGTGGCACTGAGTTGCTTGTGACTCAGTGACCCTATGTACAATAACTCTGATCCCTGCTCTATGATGAGCCAACCTCATCATCTCTGACACACTCACTAAGTCACGAGTTACCTCAGTCACTGAGTCAATTCATCTCATCCAGAGGCTTCTTCTCTTGCACTTTGCCTCCACCCTCTCAAGCATGATGTCCCTCTCTAAAGACTGGTCCCAGGAGCATCCTGGCTTTACCCTTTCCAGAGCGAACTTGTTTGTTCTCCTAGCAGTCCATGGTATATGGGTAGTAAGTAATTAAAAATAAATGCACATACATTTAAATAAATGCACTAAAATAATACTATCTATATATAAGAAATTTTATCAAAATAGAGATTTTTCAAAAGCTAATGTATTTGCAGGAATGGAAGTTACCCATCATTTTTTGCTTTTAATAAAGCCCAGATACTGAATAATTCTGAGCAATAAAGGGTATGTGGTAAAAGCACATTATTCATCCTGCAAGTAGATGGCACATCTGAAAATTCAAAATGACCTATATGTTTGCAGTAAAATCAGTGTAATTAAATAATTTCAGTGGATTTGTAAGAGTAATGGAGGATATATGTTTTAATATAATGACAAAACTCAGTAAACATTAAATTTCAAAGCTCAGATATCTAAATATGTATAAAACTAACCATGGTAAATAGAAAAATGAAATTTGCAGTGTTTTTCATGTATATAAACAGAAAGTTTTCTAATTGGCAATGCAAACTTTTAATAAAATAATTTCGGTTATATATACATGTATGTGAAAAATGAATGCATTACGTGTGCATTGTCATTATATATATGTATTTCCCTTTATCAAGGCAGTACCAATTTACTTTATACAAACTTGACATTGTCAGAGCTATTGTTACTTGCTCTCAAATCTGACTGACTCATAGCTGATCCTCTGGTGGCCTAGTGGCAAGAAGCTGCACTGCAATCCCAAGGTCATGTGGTTCAAGGCCACTAGCTCTCTTCAGGAAAAGGATGGGCAATCTCCTACTGTACAATTAACTGCCTCTGAAAACCTGCCGGAGGTCAGCTGTAGGTTGGTTCTGACTTGATGGTACACAACAACAACAGCAACAAGAAATTACATAGGAGGAGGTTGTTATATTTTTACTACAGAGCAGCTGGAATTTTTCAAAACATTCAACTTTTGTTTGACTGTGCAACTGATCCACTTGGCCAGCAAAGTTTCCATGTCATAGTAGAATTTACAGTTTATGGCATTAATAGTTTAACAATTCTCTGTCACAGTCACAAAACAACAAATACTGCATAATACCACTGTTATAAAATAGAACAGACTTGGGGTGGGGGATGAGAAAAAGAATGGATAAATAATGAAGACTGCATTAGAACAGATGAGGAAGAGACCTGTCAGAAAGAAATATACGATTAGACATTTTATGTATGACAACAATCTGAAACAGGGGTTGCATTGTGTGGTGCGTTGAGTGGGAAGAAAATATGCAACAACAACAAAATATTTTTAACATTACTGGAGTAATGTTTACCACATAATTCTCCTTAAAAGTAAGATGAAAGCTAATCAACTATTGAACATAGGAATCAAAATTGGACAGAGAATGACACACTCAACATTCTACTAAATGTAAAGTAATTGCAACTTTACAGCAGAGCAACACAAATGCATTTCTGTTGAGATGAAACTTCCAGAGAACAATTCTAAAAGGTACTTAATATTGTTCTTTCTTTCCTCCACACATTCCAGGGTCAGTGTTGCCCTTGTACGGCCACAAAGTGAAGGTTCCCTTTTCAAATAACTGTAACATTACCTTTCTAGCAATGATTCTCTATTCGCACACAGATCTTTTAAAAAGGCAAGGAGCACATAAAATGGCCAAGGGCACTATTTAAAGACTTAGGGAAATCTATCATCTACCTGACTATGTGAGCCACTATAGTAGTGTACTGAGTGAAGTAACCTTTATTTTTATTATTAAATACCATGTGAATTCAATAAGAGAATCCAGACTCATCTGACTATTCTAAATATCTTTCTGGAGAATGCACCACAAGATGGGTCTTTTGGTGATTGTTCAAAAACAAAGCAAGAAAAATAAAAATTTTGCTATTGAGGGATTGTAACTTGTTCAAATCCTATGTTCCAAAGAATAGAATTATCCAAAAGGCTTTTCTTAGTTTTAGTATTTACAGAAGCAAATCACTAAGTATTTCCTCCATGAAACCACTGGGAATAAAACTGCCCAAGTTTAGCTTAGTCAAATGACCATATAGTGCTTGTGCTACCCAAAGTCCTGTTCAAAGAAAGGAGGGAAAATCATTGATCAGAAATCATAAAGGTTAGAATCATTAAGTTTTAAAATAAGCCTTTCTGACTTTTACAACTATTTTATCTTAACTCTCAGAGTGATCAAGAAGAGGTAATCTTTCCCTGGGAACAGCCGCCTATGACAAGAGAAGCTTCTGAGAGGGGATGCAACCTCAACTTTGAGGCACTTTCTGAAGTTCTGGGTCTATGTCTTTCTGATATGGATACCAGATAAGCCCCTCTTTTTAATGAAATCTTTAGCTTGCTATTTGCTACTAAGGACAGAAGAAGAGGATACTGGCTGGTTTAAAAGAAAAAAAGAGTGTGCATTGTAGCTGTATCCTTTCATCATACCTATTATGTATGCTTAATAAATAGTCTGAATACCTGAACTATATGAATAGCAATGTGGCATCAGGATTAGAGGAAGATGCATCAACCTGTATTGTGCAGATGACGCTACTTTGTTGAAAGGATAGGACTTGAAATACTGAAAATGACAAAAGTGTGACTTTTCAGTAAAGATTTCAATTCAACATAGAAAAAACAAAAGTCTTCACAACTGGACAAATAGGAAATTTTATGATGAATGGAAAAAATATTTATGTTATTAAAAATTTAATCTTATTTGGATACATAATCAACACCACAGAAGTAGCAGTCAAGAAATCAAAGTATATTTTGCACTAGGCAAACATTCTGCCAAAGAACTCTTTAAAGTAGTAAAGAGTAAAGATGCCTTTTTAAATATGATGATACATCTCTGATTCAAGCCTTGATATTTTCTTTTTTTATAATTTTATTTTATTAATTTTAATAAACATGTACAGAGATTTTGGATTTCCATTTATTCATTGCTGTAAGCCTTGATATTTTCAATTGTTTCAGGTATCTGTGAAAGTTGGACAATGAATAAGGAGGATTGACAAAAAATTAATGTTTTTGATTTGTGGTACTGATGAATATTGACCATACCACAGCCAGCCACAGTGATCCCTAAGGGCAAGATCCTTTGGCCGTGTTATATGGAGAGACCAGTTCCTAGGAAAGGCCATTGTTCTTAGAAGAATGGAGGACTAGTGAAGGAGAGGAAGGCCTTTTGCTGAAAGGACTGATATAGTGACTACATGATGCATTTAAGCAGAGCTCAGATTGTGACAGACACAGTTTATTTCTGTTGTTTATCAGGTGGCTGTGAGTCAGAGTCAGCTTGAAGATGCTTAACAACAATAACAAGCTCTTTTCTTAGCTGCATATTTGACTCATTTCTAACTTTGTGATACTTTGACCTAGCATTTTTATTTTGAGTTGGGTCATCTAAGGCTAACCTGCTGGGAACTATACCACATAATCTTTTGTTTTAAGCAATAATGAAGTTTCTTGTAACTTATACTGACAATCTAACCATATTTCTCACCCATTTAAATTCTTACATAGGCAGTAAAGACAATATGACTGAAATGATCTAACACACATTAAATTTTCCTATCCAAATATGATAAAATTATTCACTCTGCACGTATTTCAGCTTTTTTTTTTGATCCGGCAACTCAGCAAACACATCCTTAAGGATGTAAGGATTAACTTTTACTAACAAAGCTTAACACAGTAGCAAACTTCTTTGAAAAGATCTTAACCTTGGCACTCTGCCCAGAGTTTTTGATGTGCAAAAAAAGTAGTATTCATTTAGATTTCTTGTGACTTGTTTTAAATTCTTCAGTGTTTTATTATTACTACCACTCTAAACTCAATCTTTATCAGTACAGAGATGAATGGATCACTGCCTTTTCTTTTGTTCCTGCTGTAGTTTACTTCAGGCCTTAGTCCAGGATCCATTCACAAAAGCTCACTTTGCTCTGTTCTGTGAGTAGATCTAAATTTTGCATGAGCAGTTACAAGAGTGGCCATCCAGAGGCACATATATTATTGTTCTTAAACCAACACTACATGGTATTTTCTATTTTATTCCAAATTAACCAACCAAAGTCATGACGGATAGCTTGGGTTTTGCCGATACTGTTGTTAGGTATTAGCCAATGTTGCTGTAAAGTTGATTCTGACTCATACATGCAGAGCAGAACTTATCTAGAGAGTTCTCAAGGCTGTGACCTTTCAGAAGCAGATAGCCCGGCTCCTCTGGGTAAGTTGCAACCAACTTTGGCTATTCCTCAAGACCTTGACTGTTTGTACCTCCCAGGGATTCTTACCTGTTTTGTAGATTCCAATTTAAATATTATCTACTTTTTACACTCAGTGCAGGTGAATGAATCTGTCATTTGTTCTCTGATAACAAGACCATCTGCTTAATGAAGATAAATATAAATATTCATCCTAGCTGTTATTACTATAGTGTGAACATGAAGCTAGCTGCCAGCTTAAAAAGGAATTTTTCATGTGATGGGAAGTAATTAAGGATCAGAACACTGTTCCAAAAATTGCCTTTGAACATAATTTCTGATACCACTGATATAACTACTCCAATTCCTACTCTTTACTAGTATGAATGATGCATTTTATTTACCATTGACCTCACTTAGGATGGGGGGAGAGAAAGGTTGATCTATTTCAAAGAAATTGTTCTTGCACTTTCAGTGAATGGTTATTTCTAAGTTTCTGGCTTAGACGTCGGAATATAGACTATTACTGTGTTAATCAGAGAGTATGGCATTAAGGAAATGTGTTAAATTAGTAAATCATTATTAGCAGCTTCCTGAGGACCTGCTACTAAGATGGACTGTAAGGCTGACAAAGTTAGGGTCAGTATGTGTGTTTTTTAATGTTGCAGAATTGACAAGTATATTTGGTGAAGACTCACAATTCTCTATAGAACAGTCATGAACAATAGTGCAAGATTCAGTTATACAACAGATTAACCAAGAGAGGGCACTTAGCTTGAGAGATTGGATAATATCCGTGATTCAACTTGTTTTCCTTTGGAGGGAGATTGCTCCTAACAAATGGAGCATTCCAAAGGAAGCAGGTGACTTTGAAATGGCTTTATGGTGATGAGGATATTCATCCCATGTGTGTGCCCCTTACGGAGGCTGTGAGGGTAATCAGGGAGCCCCTCCTACATGGGCACCCTATCTAACTTTGCTACTGGAGAACAAGGTGAAAAATCAAAAGCTATGCTAAGTTCTCCTTAGGGGGCTTAGGTATACAAGGAACATCAGAGGATACAGGAAAATGAGAGGCAATTATGGGAAAAAGATTTCTCCTAGCAGGGTGGAGATTTTTAGATGGTTACTAAAGAATAGAGTAAGTACAGCAGACATTGATTAAATTAAGACAAAGCTTCTAAGGCAGGTTCTGTTGGAGGGTAAGTGAGCCAATGAAGACTTCCTTTGTACCACTTTTAAGCATCAAGAAGATTTAAACAAGTCCAATATGTTCAAGTTATTAACGAGGTAATTAACTATGCGATGGCCTCGCCTGGACTCACATAAAGTAGAAGCTCAGTTAATTGATTATAATATGAAGTGACAGGAAGGCCAGGGTCTTCTGGTTGAACACTCAGGGACCAGAGGCCATATGCACATGTGTAAAATGAGTAAAATGGCCTGAAGTTGAAGAAGAAAACTTATTGGGGCTTCTAGACACAGAAGCTCTGTGTACTGTAATCCATAAAGATGTTTATAAAATCTTAAAGATACTTCATGTTATATTAGGGGGATCTAGGAGTGCAGCAACTGATGCGATGACGGTTAAAGTCTGGATAAAAATTAGAAAATATAAACAGATATTTTATGAAGTAGTTACATCTCCTTTACCTGAACATATTATTGGTATAGTTATTATGTCTAATTTGGAACACTCTATCTACTAGATATTGTAAAACTGAGGACATATAAGTCTGCCTTGGGACCAGTGTTGTTGACTTGACATGCTATATAGGAACCATTAGATTTGCCTGAGGCCATTCAGATTGTTATTTTAAATCAATATAGGATACCAGATGAACTAAAAGAAATAGATGCTTTGATTAAAGAAACGCTAAAGGCTGGAGTTTTGGTGTTGATAAATTCTTTGTATAATATCCCTGTATGGCCTGTAAAAAATAGGCAAATGGCTCATCGAGGCTAATTGTAGACCACTGAAGCCTAGTGACTTCAGTAGTCCCAAACATGGTATCAGTAGTGCAAAGATAAAGCAGAACAAAGAGGATCATTGCTTGATGATAACTTCTGTTATGCCTTTTGCTCCATTCCAATTTTGGAAAAAAGCCAGCCACAGTTTACTTTCACATGATAAGGATCTCAGGTTACCTTTACAGTATTACCACAAGGAGGAAGAATAGGTGGAAAAGAAACAAAGTTTATATCTTTGAAGACTCTCTAGCCATGTAGTCTATAGGGATTTGCATTCTAACCCAAAGGTGGTGCTTCTCCTACAGTTCTAATTCACCCATGGTTCACGGAAGGCTGGGAAAGCTCCTTCCTTGTGATTTACTGCCTTGGAAAACCCACTGTAGTGTCAGCTCTGAGACGGTACTAACTTGAAAGGCAATGATTTCAAACTACTATTTTTGAATTGATAAATTCAGAAAAAACACTAGGGTATTAAAAATAAACATGACAAAGTTAAGTGTCATCTTAATAGCAACAGAAAGGATAATAAACATGCACATTTTGTATGCATGTTATTGTTGTTGTTGTTATGGACCATCAAGTTGGAACCAACTCAGAGCTGACGCTTCTGGGGGTTTTCAGAGGCAGTAAATCAAATGGAGGAATATTGCCCATCTTTTGTTCCCCATGGAGCAGCTTAGAGAATTTGAACTACATGCCTTTGTGTAGGCAGTGCAATGTGTTACCACTAAGCCACAAGTGCTCTTTGGTAGTATTAAGATTAATATCAATATATTAACATATAATAAACATATGCAGATGATATAGGCTTGCATGTTGAAACTGAGGAATACCTGAGGCTGCAGAAAAGCAAGGACTGTAGTCTTCAATACGGACTGAAGCTCAACACTGAAAAACAAATATTCTGACCACAGGACCAATTGACAGCACTATGATAGATGGAAAAGATCTTAAAGTCCCTAACAATTACTACTTAATCAATTCCAGAATCAACACTCCTGGCATCAGCAGTCAGGAAATAAAAAGACAAATTGTCTTGGAAAAATCTGCTGTCAGGGACCTCTCCAGAGGGCTAAAGAGCAATGATTTCAGTCTAGAGACTAAGGTGAGCTAGCTTCAGGTCATGATTTGTAATTATTTGCTACACATCAGAGAGATGAACAATGGCTAAGGATGACAGAAGAAGAATCAATGCCTTTGAGTTGTTGTACTGGAGAACAATACTGAACATACCAGGGACTGCCAAGAGAACAAACAGGTCTCTGCTGGAAAGGATGAAACCATGCTCTTCCTTGCAGGTAAGGATTTTGATGCTCAATTCTTATGTTACAACCTAAAATTATTTCCAAATAAAATGTTTACTTTAGATATTTGTCTGAGATTGGCTTTTAAAAAAAGACAAAGTTTAAGACAAATATATTGTTACTATGTTTTGTACAAAAAACACAAACCAAAATAAAATACCATGTGTGCATACAAAATTCAGTTTTGAAGACAATATGAAAAGGACAGACAAAAAATAACAAATTTGTGTCAAGGAAAAATAGGAAATAAAACTGTAGTAGGAGTGAATGAGTTCTGAAACAAATGTAGAAAAAGAAATCTAAGACTATTAACTGTTGGAGTTATAACAACAGAGTAGAAAAAACAATCGAAAAATACAACTATTCTTTGCAAATTTGAGGTGTTAGAGAATACTAAAGTAAGATGAAAATTTTCAATGTGTTTTTCTTAAATAGAGATCTATTTTAGGAACTTCTATTACTTGATGTTAAGTATATTTATCTCAACTTATTTTTTTCCATTTACTTTCTTTTAAAAATGAAAATAAACTTTTAATAGTCAGAGAATAACACATCTAAAATAATTTCTTTTCCAGGAATCTTCGGCTTGTTCCTCAACATTCAGTGCGCACACATAACCCTGCTTTCACTGACAAGCAGGAAAAAATCATTTCAGGCATGTGTGACCCTCTGACTCTTTGTAGCACACAGTCAATGGGGATCACAAGAGAATAAATGTAGGGAAGAAAGTGAGATAAAGTTATTAATTCCTCTCACACCTTCCCTGTAGGGTCAGCTGGAGCTGACTCTGTCATTCAACAGGGGTTTACTATTCCTTTCAAGGTGGTCAGTTTCTACTTTTTTGTTTCTCAACATTCTGAAAACTTCTCCATTCTCTCTACTTGAGCTTAGGCTTCTAAATTTGGAATTTTGCCCTGTTGTTTTGGTTCTTTTTCTACTCGTTGATTTCTAATAATTCCAATATAAATAGACTAGCATTAAATTTAAATCTTATTTGCATTTATTTCCTTTTCGGTGCATGAACTAGTACAAACTGCTGTTTCCATTTCTCGTTTTTGGTTTTTTCTTTACATGGCAAGATTTCTGGAATGATTTCTCCTGTGTGATATTTATGGCTGTTTGGAGCTCAATGTTGATTGGATTAACATTTTAAACTTTCAGCACTATATATTTCTTAAAATGTACACATTTTATTCTTATTAAAGTTGTAATTGGCATATCACTAAAGAAAAAGAAGACAAAGAGAGGCACACAAGAGTTACAGATTGAAGTAGACCATTGTATACACCATTTTACATTATCTGTTACAACAGAGATTTGTCTTCAAGTGCATATGCAGGTGGAAAAAACAGTGAAAAATACTACAGATATGGTCCAGTGAAAATTACTGTATCTGTGATTGTACATGGGCTTGACAAATGATATTTCTATATGCATATCTGTAATTGCTGCAAATATGTTCATCTATCCAGGATATAAACATTGATCTCTCCCTGTCTGAAGCAAAGAATAGTGAGGACAATCAAAGATGCATGGAAACAATTAATCTATAGCCTCAATAGGTCTTGTAAAACTCAACTTTCACGGCCTAGAGAACAAAAGAACTGTTGTTGTTATGTGCTATCGACTATGGAAACATGCTGCTACAATGTGGAGATTGTAATCAATGCCGGAAATCATAACGTGCATGAGTGAGTGAATGGAATATCAATCTGTGCCATAAACTTCCACTTAAATTACAGCAAAAGATAATAAAGAAAATAAAATGTAAAAATAATCTGAAATATTTTATTCTAAAATATGGTAAGTAACTTTTCTACTTAAGTATTAATTATCACTATATAATGTCAAAGAGTTTGTACATAATTGAGTTTTATCAATGGGTGTGTTGGATCTCTATTAATAGATATTTCCAGAAAATATTTAGATCTAGAAATTAGGAACAAATAGACCAAATAGAAATTAAGAACTTGTCTTTAGTGTATATATGTTACCAATCATATGTTTACATAACAGATTTCTTAAAATACTTCATAAATCAGGTTTTAAATTTGCTTTGGTAGGAGTAGTTTGAGTTCTGCTGGATTAATGGATATAACTTGAAATGTAAATGTCCTAGCACAAAAAAAAACCTTTGCTGTTGTTGTTGATGATTGCCTTCAAGTCAAGCATGACTGATAGAGACCCTATGAGCAAAAGGCCTGAAGCCCCTCTACAATTATCAACATTTACCAAACTTCATAGAGTTTCAAGAGGCACGTTATTTAGGAATTGGATGCCACCCCTGCTTCCAGAAAGAAAACTTTATTTCTCAATTAACATAACACAGGAATTCAAATTCATTACAATTATGGTGTCAAAACTACCAGTTGTACCTCAGCAAAGAAAAGAGTGTATGGAATTGTCAAATTAGCTATTCAAAACTTTGATGCATCTGTTATATTAACTAATAGTCTTTATCACACTTTTATTCATTTGGTTTATGGAAAAAAACTTAGAAACTAACTTACATTAAGTTTTATTATTAAATCAGAACTTGAGCCACATTTGTTAAATCAGCTAGCATGACAGCTAGTATGATAAATCTTATCCGAAAACGACTAGAACAGCACATCAGCAGACAATTGCCAGAAGTCTAGGCTGGGTTTAGAAGGGGCCGTGGTACTAGGGATATTGTTGCTGGTGTTAGATGGATCTTGGCTGAAAGCAGGGACTACCAGAAGAATGTATATCTGTGTTTCATTGATTATGCAAAGGC
>NW_006399763.1:22180186-22181762 GCF_000299155.1 Elephantulus edwardii
TTCTCTCTTTGCAATGACCGTTTGCACTCTTCCTGGATGATACCCTTGATATCCTCCCACAACTCATCTGGCCTTCGTTCATTAGTGTTCAAAGCCTCAAGAACTCAGTACTTAGTATAAATAAAAATAAATTTCAATAAATAATACATGCTATTTTACCATCTAGATACTACAAGCAAGCAGACTTCTTATCATAATAGGAATTACAAATAGTCAGTTTAGAAGGAATGTTTAGATAATCAAAACCAACTTTCTTATTTTTACACCAGAAAGAGAATAATAGTATAGACAGGTCTACTACATAAAGGACTACAAAACAGAGGCTGAGATAGAAGTTGAAACCACATTGTGTAACAAAATATGCATTTAACTAGTAAAATGACTCCTCAATAACTTTTATAATTGTCTTGTTTATCAAAATATTTAATTTCATTACTTCAGATAAAATACTAAATTCTGGAATATAGGAAAACAAAGTAACTAATTTTTTCCTAATTATTGTCCAAAATATTAACAGTTTGTGAAAGAAAGTAGATTGATTAAAAAACAAGTTGATATAAGTTTTCCCCAAATTAAAAACTTAGCTCAAAACACATTGATGTCGAATTGGAACTGGTTTGTAGTTGACCCTGCAGTAGGTTTTCTGAGCCTATGGATTTTAATCTCATGGGAGAATATTTGCTATCTTTTGTTATGGAGCCTCTGGTTAATTTGAACTGCAATATTGGCACCATCTTTGGTTAGAAAGGGACCTTCTTCTTGTGGACTATGCCACTATTGTTCTCTGGTGCCATCAAGTCAAGTATGACTTATAGTGACCCTATGAACAGCTCTCTTGAACCCTCTCGTGTTTTGTGCCATTGTATCATCTCTGACACACTAGAGCCCATTGCTGAAGGCACCATGTCAATCCATCTGTTGGGTTGACTTTCTCATTCCATGACAAACCATCTTTTCAAGCATGATGTCCTTTTCCTAGTCTCACCTACCTGTGTGTCCAAAGCCTGAAAAACCAAGTTTTGCATCCATAGGTGCACTCTGGGTCTCCCTACAATAAATGGTTTAAATGGATTAAGTAAACAAACAAACCCCCCAAAACAAAAGTATACTACATTAATAAGTTATACTGCTTTAGGAAAAAAATATGAATTATCTTTTTCAATAACAGTTTCTGTTCTTAAATTCTCATTTCCAGAATACACTTGAAAATTATTTCATTCTATTCTGTGTCTGGGATAAGTCTGAGAGCAGAAATCCGACTCTGATGAGATCTCTGAAATTTATTATTTACCATGACACAAGCTAATTTCTAAGAAAAGTCTTCCCAATAAATAGAACTTGAAGCAATTCAACTATTTATAATAACTACTCATTTATATTAATATTTTATCAATAAAAAGTAAAATAAAAATCAAACCAATACTATATAGTTTTTTCTTTATTACATATGTTGTTGTTGTTGTTATGTGCCATCGAGTCGCCTGTGACTCATAGCGACCCTATGTACAACAGCCCTAAACTCCGCTCTGTCCTGTGCCAATCGCACTATCTCTGACACTCCCATCGCAATTACCCC
>NW_006399763.1:22183227-22203750 GCF_000299155.1 Elephantulus edwardii
TAAATAATTTCTGTATTTAGAGATTCTATTTATAAAATATTACCACAATAACTTAAACAGAAATGTTTGGATTTGATAACATTGTTTTCTCCAATACAGAACAAAAACATTTCTACCTACTTGAAACACATACATTCTGAGTACTTCATAACAGAATATAGATTATAAATATGCACAGTTGTCTTGTTTCAGCATGAACTTTGAGCACTATAGGCTTAAGTTCAAAGGAGCCTGAACTTAATTCTGTTTTAATGTGTACTTGCCATGCGACTCAGCAAAATTGTCCACATGTGGGCTTTTCCCCTTATAAAATAGTATTCCTTATTTGTTTTATTGTTGTAATTGTCTTGTAGCTGCACCACTAGAGAGCTTTCAGAGGCTATTAATCAGAGGTTGCCCATTTTTCTCCTGCATGACTGCTAGAGGATTAGAATTGGGTGATTTTGGGTTATCAGCACGGTTCTTTACCCCTAGTCCACTAATGCTTCTTATGCTTTTAAGTTGTTGTTGTTGTTGTTGTTGTTGTTATGTGCCATCTAGTCACCTGCAACTCATAGCAATCCTATGTACAACAGCCCTAAACACTGCTATAACCTGTGCCAACCTTATTGTCTCCAATACATCCATCCCATTACCTCAGAGACTGAGTCATCCATTCCATCGAGGGTCTTCCTCTTCTGTGCTGTCTCTCCATGCTCTCAAGCATGACATTTCTCTCCAAGGACTGATCTCGCTTTGCAACATGTCCAAAGTATGTCAGACGAAGTTTCAGAATCCTTACCTCAAAGAAGCAGCCATGTTCAACCTCTCAAGGTTGAACTTCTCTATTCTCCTGGCAGTCCATGATATATTCAATAATCTTTTCCAGCACCAAAGTTCAAAGGAATCAAATCTCCTGTCATCTCTAGTCATTGGCCAGCTCTCTGATGCATAGCAAGTGATTGCAAAGACCATGGCCTGTATCAGGCTCTCCTTAGTCTCCAGACTGACATCATTGCTCTTCAGTACCTATAGATATTATACTATCACTGAGTTTTATGCTTCAGGGTAGTTGTTTTCTTTAGGTTCCATAGAGTTGAGTTGCCATTGGTCACTATAGCTCATAGTGACCCTATGAACAACAAATAAGAACTCTTCTCTATATCCTGTGCCATTCTTACAATCTCTGACATACTTGAGACCATTGCTGCAGTCAATCCAGCTTGTTGAGAATGTTCCCTTCTTTTGCCAACCATCCACCTTTATAAGCATGATGTCCCTCTCTAAGAAATAGCCTTTTATGCCCAAAATGTTAGATGGATGTTGGCTGAAAGCAGAGTATCAAAGGAATGCCTGTGTTTCATTGACTATGCAAAGGCATTTGATTGTGTGGATCACAAGAAACTGTGGCTAATTCTGAGAAAAATGAGAATCCCAGAACACTTGATTGTGCTTATGCAAAACCTATACTTGGACAAGGAGGCAATCATCAGAACAGAGCAAGGAAACACTACATGGTTTAAGATTTGGAAAGGTGTATGCCAGGGATGTGTCCTATCTCCATGTCTTTTCAATCTATATGTGGAACATATCATCCAGGAGATGGGCTCTTAAGAGGAAGAATGTGGCATCAGGATTGAAGGAAGACTCATTAACAACCTGCGTTATGCAGATGATAAGACCTTGATTGCTGAAACAGAGGAGGACCTGAAGTGCTTGTTGCAAAAGGTAAAGGACTGTAGCTTTAAATACGAACTGATGATCAACACAAGAAAACAATTATTCTTACCACTGGGCTGACTGAAACATCATGATAGATGGTGAAGAGATTGAGATTGGTAACAATTTTGATTTGCTTGGCTCCACAATCAACATTCTTGGTAATAGCAGCCAGGAAATTAAAAGACAAATTTCATTGGGAATGTCTGCTGTCAGGAACTGCTCCAGAGTACTGAAGAAAAATTATGTCAGTCTGGAGACTAAAGTGCACCTGATCCTGGCCATGGTCTTTGCAATTACTTGCTATCCATCAGAAAGCTGGACAATGACTTGGGATGGTAGAAGGAGAATTGATTCCTTTGAGCTGTGGTTCTGGAGAAGAGGATTGAATATACCATGACTGCTAGGAGAACAAGCAAGTTCTTCCTGAAGAGGATGAAACCAGGCTGCTCCTTGGAGGCAAGGATTCTGAAGCTTCATCTGACATACTTTGGACATGTTGCAAGGAGGGACCAGTCCTTGGAGGGACAACACAAGAGAGGAATATCCTGGAAGAGATGGATTGACTCAGTGGCTGGGGTAATGGGGATATCTGTGTCATAGACGATATAGTTGGTTCAGGATACAGGTGGGTTCATAACTGTTGTACATTGTGTCACTATGAGTCACAAATAACTCAATGACTCATAACAACACAACAATGTGTAAGATGAAGCTTTATCATCTTTGCCTCCAGGGAGTACTCTGGCTGCACTTTCTCAAAGACATATCTATTTGTTCTTTTGACAGTCCAAGGGGTATTCAGTACTCTTCTCCTACATCACAATTCAAAGGCATCAATTCTTCTTTTGTCATCTGAATTCATTGTTTAGCTCCCAGATACATAGCAAAGTGATTAAAAGATCATGACCTGAATTAGGTGAACCTTAGTTCTCAAACTGGTTTCATTGTTCCTCAATAACTTGGAAAAGTTCCTGATTGCAGACTTTCTGAGTGCAGTATGTCTCCAGACCTCCTGATGGTTATTATCAAGGGTGTTGATCGCAGATCCAACTAAGATGAAGTCATTGACAATTTGTCTTTTCTCCATCTCTCATGTCTTGAAGAGGGACACATGTATGAAGCACTTGAGGATCTTGTGGCTTTCTTTTTGTCCCAAGTGGGTGTCAGCAGAGTGGACTTGCCATGCAAATTGGGGTCTTTAGTGCAGAGTCCAACAGCATTTGGGTGTTCTGGAATTGTCAAATACTTTAGGGCCTGGGGGCTGCAGGCCCTTGGGCCTGTTTTTAATTGTTTCTAGTCAAACATTCTTCTAGGTCATAAAGCCCTGTTCTGTCCACTTGTTGTACTGAGGTAATTTGTTGCTGCGAAACTGAACACTGTGGCACTGTTGTATCAAATGTGATAATGGTTACCCGTGGTGGACAGTGTTTGTTGGAGTTCCCCGATTAAAACAAGCTTGGAAGCAAGAGTGGCATCCACTTCTGAAATAGCTTGCCTTCGGAAACCCCATGTACCTGGAGAAAGGATAAAAGTTATACTTGTGTTCAGGTCTTTCATTCATAGGGTCACTTGGAGTCGTCTATGACTCGTCAGCACTTAACAACAACAATCATGACGTTGCCTAGAGATGTAGTTTGAAACCTGAAGTCTTTGATCTTCTGCAGTAAGTTCTTCAAGTTCTCCCCACTGTCAGTAAGCAAAGTTGAGTCATATGCACAACATAGTTTAATGAGTCTTATGCTGATCCTCTTACCACATTCTTCTTCATAGAATCCAGCTTCTTGAATAATAAGCATACATATTGAATATGTATGGAGAGATGATATAACCCCAACACACACCTATCTTACTTTTAAATCATTGTATTCGTTGCTCTGTTCACCTAACAATCTTGGTCTAGGTTTTGAATGAGCACAGTTGTTTTCAGGGATCCTCATCATTTCCAATGTTAGCCATAAATTTGTTATGATCCACACAGCCAAATTGCTTTGCAGAGAAAACAAAACACAACTAGACATTCCTCTGGTATTCTTTGCTTTTAGTCAGAATTGACCTGACATTAGCAAAGATATCCCTAGTGCCACAGTTTCTACTATGTCCGGCTTATACTGGCAATTTATCTGTGTATATACTGTTCTAGCCATTTTGAAAGATTTTCAGCAGTATTTTGCTTGTGTGTGCTATTAATGATATTGTTCAATAACTTCCACAATTTGTTGGATCATCTTTCTTAGAAATGGGACACACTGACAAAGGAGATTAATCAGAACTGGCTTCGACAAACACTGTGGCAATTTGGACAATTACAACAGACATTCGGGCGGGGGGAAGAAGAACGAACTGGGGAGGAGAGTAGAGAAAACAGTGCAACAATGAATGAATGAAAACCCAAAATCTCTGTAAATGTTCACTAAAACTAATAAAATTCAATAATAATTAGAAAAAAAAAGAAATGGGAACAAATTCCATTTGTTCAATCCAATGAGTCAAGATTTTGCCCAGCATTGCAATTAAAGGCTTGAATTTGTTTTTTAGTTCTTGCAGCTTGGGGAATCCTGAATGAGTTCTTCCCTTTTTGAAATTTCCAATTGCAGCTCTCTGCACATGCCATTAAAATACTTTGTTTCATTTTCTCAGGATGCCCTTTGAAATCTGCTCAAATCTTTTACTTCAGCATTTATTTCCTTTGGGTTTTTTTTCAATTTTCAGTATTCTGGAATCCATTTTTTTCTTTCTCTCTCCTCTCTTTTTATATTGGCCTTTTGCTCTCTTCATAGATGGAATCTTTGGTGTCTTTTCACAACTTATCTGGTCTTTCTATCATTGCTGTTCTAGTACTTTAAATCTGTTTTTATGATGGCTTTTAAATTCAGGTGGGATAGACTCAAGATCATATTTTTGCTCTCCTGGATTTGTTTTTATTTTATTCTGCCTCAATTTGAACGCTCATGTGTGTGTTCCAGAGTCAGCACCTGACTTGGTCTTCAGTGCTGATATTGAGCTTCTCGTAGGGTTCCCTCCACGATGTAATCAATCTGATTCCTATGCTGTCCATCAGGTGAGGTCCATGTGTAAAGTTGCTGCTTATTTTTTAAAGGTATTTTCTATGAATAAATCATTGAATATACAAAATTCAGTTATTCTACTCCTAGTCTCATTTCTGTCACCAAGTGTGTATATTTTACTATAATTCCTTCTTATTGTTTTCAATTTTTGCATTCTTGATTGCATGTTTGGTCAATTTCTGACTGCAAAATTTGGACAATATCCTACTACTCACAATGTTGTATTTCAGAATAGAACTTGAAAATTTCTTCTTACCTATGAATGAAATGGTATTCTTCTTCTGTTTCTCCATCCTGGTACAATATGCCATATGATTGTCAGACTCATTGTGACCAAATTCAGTCCATCTAATCTCACAAATTCCTAGAATTTTTATGTTCAGGCATATTCCATTTCATTTTTTTACAACTTCTATTTTCCCAGCATTCATACTTCATACATCCCATTTTCTACCTACAATGAATCTTCACAAGTTGTTTCTCTTAATTTTAATTGACTTCCAATCTGTGCTCTAACTCTAATGCTATAATTACCCATGTCCCTCTGTTGTTTTAGGGTTTTCATAAGACTGTATTTAAGAAATGGATGGTAAATCTTGCTTTCTAGTCCTTCTTAATGTAGGAGTTCTAGGAAAACCTGTCCACCATCAGTGACCCTTCTGACATTTGACACATTGGTGCTAGAGCTTTCGATATTATAACAACCCACAAGTAACAACCTCAGCACACCAAACTGATAGACAGGTGCTCGACTAATAAAACAATGATAAACATGAGAGAATAAAAATTCTTAAACAATAAAGTAATTTATGCAGATCATTTCTCTAATACAGATAAATGTTGTACCTTTAATAGTAAATCAGACATATGAATATAATGCTGAAAGATCAAGTTCAAGCCTGCAGTGACTTGACAAGGTGGAGCTCAGTAGATGTTGAGGCATTCTAAGACCCATGACAGGCATGGTGCAGTAACATCCTGCATATGTATGTTTAAGATCACAGCAATGGATCAGAAAGATAATCGATGCTGGTGTTCCACACAAGGCTAACTTCTGGGCTCTAAAATAAGAGGCCAAACAGGGAATGGTTGGTGTTGAAAACCTTATTTCTGGGCCTATGCTATTCTAAAATAAGAGGCCCAACAAACTAGGGGTGATGTTATTGAAAAGGTACTTAATGGCAATGGAATGTAACATTATGCATCACCAATTCATCATCCTAGGCATAGTATACCATTGTTGTTGTTGTTATGTGTCATTGAGCTGCCTGCATCGCATAGTGACCATATGTATAATAGCTCTGAACCTGTCCCATCCCAAACCATTCTCACTGTCTCCAATACTCTCACCTCGACAACCCCAGTCACTGTGCCAATTCATCTAATCAGAGGTCTTCCTCTCCTTCACTTTTCCAAGCATGATACCCTTCTCCAAGGGCTGGTTTCTCCTGGCCATGTGCCCAAAATATGTGAGATAGAGCTTCAAAAGCCTTGCCTCCAAGGATCATATTGGTTTCACTCTTTCCAAGATAGACCTGTTTGTTCTCTTGGTGGTTGGTTCATGATATATTCAAGAGTCTTTTCCAGCATCACAATTGAAAGTTATTGATTCTTCTTCTATTATCTTTAGTCATGGTCCATCCCTCTGACGCATAGCAGGTAATTTGACAACCGTGACCTGAATCAAGTGAACCTTAGTCTCTAGACTGATTTGTCAATACCAGTCCGTTTCAGTTCAAAGTGCCTAGGATATAATTTTTGTATTCTATTTTATTCTTAATGACTTCCAATTTTCCTTGAATCCTACTTCATACAGTCTCAGATTTAATTATTAAGAGATGCTTACCACTGTTTTTTTTTTTCATTTTAAATTGTGTCAAAATAACCAATGATGGTTTTAAAAGCTTTATCTAAATCATGAGATTGAATCTATTTGAAGGGGGCAGTTCTTAGTCATATTTTGCAAGCCTCTAACCTGAGGGACTCATACTAAACAAGACAATGTTCAGTTACTCTTCATAAAGTTTCCATTAGCCAACTTTTGGTAGAAGTATATTCATAATGACAGCAGATTTTCCTAATGCAATTTGTCTTTAGATTTCCTGACTGCTGCAAAATGCATTAATAATAATGCGTTACTGGAATGCAAAATTTAGGAATAGAGAAGACGGATCAGTAGTCAGAAAACATGGGCTTGGTAATAGAAATAAAACTGGAGATAAAATGATAGCATTTTGTACTATCAATGATTTATTCATTGCAAATACTTTTATAAGCAACACAAATTATAACCATACACATAGACCTCAACTGATAATCTTCACAGGACACAGATTGATTCCATCTGTGGAAAGAATTGTTGAAAAAGCTCAGTATCAGCTGTGAAATATACATCTGCTGCTAATTGTGGAGAACATCATCAACTCTTTTTATGCAAGTCCAAACTGAAGCCAAAGAGAACAAAACCCACAAGAACCAAAATTTGACCTTGAGTCAAAGTGTTCTGAGGAGCAACAAGTAAGATGCACCTGATCCAGGCCATCATATTCACAGTTTTGTTCTGTGTACCAGAGAGCTTGACAATGACTAGAGAAGACAGTAGATTTGGTGTCTTTGAGTTGTGGTGCTGGAGAAGAGGATTGAACATACATACCATGGACTGCAAAGAGGACAAATAGATCTGTCCTGGAATCAGGAAATCAAGATGCTTCTTAGAGACATGGATTTTGAGGCTTTGTCTCACATACTTTGGGCATGTTGCCACAAGGAACAAGTTCTTGAAGAAGGACATCATGCTTAGAATTATGGAGGCACAGCACAGGAGAAGAAGACCCCAAATGGTATGGATTGACACAATAATGAAGGTAATGGGAGTACGTGTTTTTGAAACAGTGAAATTGACTCAGGATAGGGCAGGCTTCAAAGATATTGTGCTTTGGGTCATTATGAGTTGTAGGTGACACAACATCACATAACAACAACAACATCACATAACAACAATAACAAAGTATTTATAATTCTTCTTCCTAGTATGTCTTATTCCGAAACCTATTCACTATGGGAGTCCCTGATGGTATTTGTAATTCTGGTGGCATAGATTCTAACATCACAAAAACGTGCAAGTCACAACTGTACAGCAAACTTATAGACAAATGGTAGATTAAATGAGAAACCACATATAAAACTTCAAATAGAATATTGATACCAGAGTGCTTTTTAGAAGCAAGTATGGTGAAATAAACCTCACACATCCAAGGAAAGTTATCAAAAGTTGTAAATTACTAGATAGAAAAGTACATTATGCTTATAAATTTGGAGAGTCAGCAAAAAGATGAAGACCTTCTATGGATGGAATGATACAGCTGCTGCAAGAATGACCTGCAGCACAGAGAGATTATTGGAATGGCTCAAGATCAGATAGAATTTCATCCTGCTACAGATCACTATGCCAATCTATCCATTTATACCTGTATCTATAAAAATCTATCAATAATATATTTGTAATCTATCTATGTATCTATCATCTATCTATCTATCGCAATATTGGGAGGTCCATATTCAAGATTTTACATTAGGAATCAACTAAGAACACTTTAATATCTGTAAGGTAGGTTCTATTTTTATGATTATGTTGAAGAATTTATTGCAAATGCATATCTGATTTTGTTTAATCCTTTGCATTCTTAAAATGTGTCATGCATATGACACAACCTTACTTGGTGAAAGTGAGGAGGACTTGCATCTCAATACCAGGAAAACAAAGATTCTTACCACTGGACCTATAGGCAACATCATGGTGCATGGAGAGGAGACTGAAACTTGTCAACAGCTTCATCTCTCTTGGATCCACAATTAACATCCTTGGTAAGAGCAGTGAGGAAATAAGGAGACACACTGCACTGGGAAAATCTGTAATTAGAGACCTCTCCAAATTACTGAGGAGTAATAATGTCAGTTTAAGGAGGTGCATCTGATTCAGCCCATAGTCTTTCATAACACTTGCTATGTATCTGAAAGCTGGACAATAAAGAAAGATGACAGAAGAATGTTTGGCATTTGAGCTGTGGTGTTGGAGAAGAGCACTGAACGTCCCATGGACAGCCAAGAGAACCAATGGAAAGGGTGCAGCTGGAGTGCTCTTTGAAGACAAGAATAATGAGAATTCTTCTCACAAATTTCAGTCATGTTAGTACTAGGAGGTGCTATTCCTTGAAGAAGGACATGATGCTGGGAAAGGTGGAAGATTGGTGAAAAAGAGGAAGACCCTCAAATAGGTGAATTAACACAGTGACTTCCTCAATGGTCTCTTGTGTGTAAGAAGTGTAAGGATAGCACAAGATAGAATAGGGTTAAGATCTTTTGTCCATAGGGTCGCTATACATCATACTCAACTAGACAGCACCTAACAACAACATTCTTGAAATACAATATTTTTTAGTTTCATTTACAAATACATGTCACAGAAATAGATCAAAAAGAAGCTAAATCATTTCAGTTGGTATCCAACATCCTTGCAGAGATCCTATCCTCAAAATAACAATTAAAAAAACAAGGAAAATTCAAGTTAACTTTGTTATTTAGAATTACATAACCAGCCACAACAAATTTATGCCAATTATTAGACTACAACTTAGTTTTCTTTACTTGTAGCCAAATATAGTGGACATATATATGTGGAGCTCTGGTGGCCTCGTGGCAAAAAGCTGTACTGCAATCCCAGTGGCATGAGATTTGAGGCCACCAAATGCTCCACAGATCAAGAATGGACAATCTCCTCCCATGTGATTCAGTGCCTCTGAAAATCCATGGAAGGGTCAGCTAGAACTCTACTACAGTGCAAAAGATCCAATATATAGAATGATCTGAATTACTATGTATGCTAGATCATCTCCTAAAGTATTCAATATATTGAGTTAATCAATACAATTAAAATTTTATTATCGTTCCTAATAGTGTAATTAGGTTGCTGTTATCTTCAGCTCTTTTGCTTCTCTACAGGTGAAATTGTTCTCATGTATTTCCTTGACATAATTAACTTTTTCTTATTCCCACTTTCTTCAACCTTGCTTTTACGATCCTCTAAAACATAGCTATTCTATTCACTTGATGTGAAACCATGCTATATACTGACTTGAACCCTGGAATTTAGACAATATCTTTATTGTTTTGGTTTATTTCTCATCCTCAGGAATACTGACATGAAGAAGAATGTATGGAATGCTATGGGGAAATCAAATTGAGTGAGGAAAAAGGTTTCATGTGAACGAGGTGACAAATAAGCTTAAATGAGTCTTAACTTATAAGATGCCAGATATGGTTTTGAAAATATGTTAGAAACAATGCCATACAATATTTATCATTCCACACATCCTACAATTTACGATAAAAGAAAGATTAAATAGATTCATATTGATAGAGGAGTTGATAATTCAGGAGACTTTAGCATTTGAACTTAAAAAATTAAGAAAGATACTATTTGTGTGTAGGTATGAAAAGAAAGAAAAAAGAAATTTATACAGGCAAGATGAAAGGATATAGAAACAGCATTATCAAAGGAATTAAAGCAAATAAAAGTAGATTGTATTGGGAAGATGAAAGAACTTATGATCTGAATCTATGTAATTAAGGCTATTTTAAGAATTAGAATGCAAATGAGAATAAACATTAGATAGAGAAAATGAGTATTTATTCAGAGTGAGAGAGAAAAAATATCCATTGACTTACTGGAAACTTGAAGTTTCATGATTCTCCTGATAACTTTTCATATAACAGAACAGAAAATGTTTGCACAGAAATGCTTTCACATAACAACTGCACTAAGAAGACTGTACAACTCTCACCAACTTCTAGCATTCAAAGTGGTCTGTGTGAGTGAAGATCACACCGAGAACACTTGTTGTTGTTGTGTGCCTCGCCCCATAGCTCACTCTCCTGAGTGTTTCCAGGTGCAGTAAATCACATAGGAGGAGACAGCCCACCCTTCTCTTGAAGAGCTGCTGGTAGATTTTAACCACATGCCTTTGGGATTGTAGCACAGCTTTTTACCTCTAAATGACTAGAGCTTAGTACTCTAAGTTCACTTTAACTTTAATTGTGATAAGGAATTGTAAGGTTATATATGTAGCAGAGTAGGGATAAAGAAGTGGGGGGTGGTGGTAAAAGGGAAATGCAGCTATCTAAGATAAAATTGAAGTGGTAATTGTGATTAATCATGCACTCTTTGGCTTATTTTGCCTTCATGGAAGGAGCCTACAGGGAGTTTGGAGAAATAATGCTTGCACTTAAAAACTTATTTTATTATAATAGAAAGCACAAAGAAACTGACTCTCAGAGACACATCATTTGCCCCCGCCCCACACTGGTGTTAAACCAAAGTGGAATATATATGCATATAAAAGTTGATTTTCCTCCATTCCAATCGAATGTTTGCTATATATATGGTATGATGCATAAAAAAAGTTTCAAAGTCAACCTTTAGCCTTCATAAAAAATATGAGGGGTTTATTTTCATTTTAATTCTCTTAAAATCTAAATGTACTCAACAACAGTAAAATTGATAGAATTTTTATTATATTCTTGTTTTTCTTTAAAAGTGATTTTAATAGCCAATCTAGGAAAACAATGGAAATGACAAAAGAGTTTAATGATATAAATTGTCTTTATTATACTATGTGCCCACTCATGAAAGCAGATAAACTGATAATATAAGAAAGGTGAAAAAAGTGCCAAGAATAATTTTAATTATAAATAAGAGCAAAATTGAGTATTTGGGAAATGAAAACTTACAATTATATCTTAGTAAACCCTATTTTGTTTCTTCTTTCTTTTGCTGGATTCTTCATTCGCTCTATAAGCATTTTAGCAAAAGTCAAAATTCCTATGAGTTGGCATTAAAAATGTTTCATAGCCTTGAATATACTCTTACAGATGACTCCTTACAACAAAATTCAACTCATTGCTATTGAATTGGAACTGACTTACCCTTGAGTGGGTTTTGAAGGCTGCAAAGCAAGCAGAAGGAGATTGTCCACCTTACTCCTATGATTAGATGGTAGATTTGAACTGACCCCTTTTGAGCTGGAACTGCAATTCCCTATCATGTGCTGTCATGACTCATAACAACCTTACGATCATCAGTCCTGAGACTTGCCCATCCCAGGACATCTTTACCATCGCTGACATGCTCAATCTCCTTGTCACATTGTGTCATTCCATCCTATTGAGGGTCTTCCTCAACAGGAAAATCTCCTAGCAGGGAAATAATATCATAGCAGAGGTGGTTGCTAGTCAAGTCAGGATCAGATAATGATGTCCTGTACTCACATACTCCATAAATCTAGAATCTTCCTGCATAAGTAGGTCAAGATGTTTTAACAAGTGTACTGAGATAGTATCTTATTTTTACCATCAATATCAGTTTTCAAATACTCCCTGGTGGTTCAGTGGTTAAGCATTAAATTGAAATCTAAAGACTATGGTTTCAAATCTATGAGCCATTCAAGTGGGTGAAACATGAAGAAGTCCATTTATGTAAAACATTACAGCCTTGAAAACTTTATAGGGTAGTTATATTCTGTCCTTTCAGAATTATGGTAACAGATATGGGTATCTTTTTGAACCAACGATTTAGATGACAAAAACTTGTCCTGCTTTCATACTCCAGCCCAGCTCTCATAGTCATAACAGCTTGTCCTTTTTTCATATACAGGTCTTCATTCCTCTCCAAGTAGAGTTTCCCTATTACCTCAAGTTGTATTCTTTGTGACTTTGAGTTATGTACCTACATTTCTTGAATTAGAATCACCAATGGATTCCTTGTGTCCTGAGTGTAGAGTGGAATCTGTGATATAGACACTTTCCCCAAGGTGTCCTATGTTTTTGGGGTTTTTTTGGGTTTTTTTTTTTTGTTTCCAATATGAAAGGTTCTCTTTTAGGAAATTACCAAGGAAAATCTGGACACTCTAATCCTACTGAACCATTATTAAGCAAAAGGATGCACTACTTTGTATGTCTGATTATAAAATAAGGTAAGTTTATGAGAAAATGTTTATGAAACTTTTACCTCTAATGCCCTATGATACTGTTAGACTCTTGTATAGTTTTCTTCTCTAACCATTTCCCTTTCTAAACTACTTACTAGTCCAGTACTTCTCAAATTGTGTTTCTAGGGCCAGCAACATCAGCATCATCTAGACATTTATTTGAAATGCAAATGTTTATACTCCACCCCAGATCTACTGTACCAGGAACTGTAGGAGGAAGGCATAGTCCTCAAGGTGATTCTGACATAGATTTAAATTAAAGAATCATTGTTCTACTCTCTTCTTCTGTCAATCTAATATTTGTAGGAAATAAAAATAAAACAAAACATCAAAACAACAACAAACCGTATTGCTGGCAAATAGACAACCTTTGATTAGCATCCAAATGATTATCCATTGTGCTATCAGAACATCTAGAAAATATTACGCATGGTTGCTTAATTGAATCTGACTCAAATAGACCTTCCATAATGTTTCTGAGGTGAAAAATCTTCACACAAAGAGACACTCCCTCTTCAATTTTTATCCCTAAGAGTGAATAGTTAACTTGAACCTTCCAGTTAGCAATTTGCCATATCAGACACTGAATTATTAGTGATAGTTGAGTCCCTACAGAAAAATCCTAGAAAACAAGAGTTCACATAAATAAAGTACTAAAAAGGAATTCATATTTTGTCTCCTGGAATAAAGCTGATGAGAACATTAGTGGAGGCAAGCAATTGTGCTTATTATATTCAATTTATGAATAAGCTCATCCTGATTCAATATCTGTCCATATTTAAATTTGTGCATATCCTGTATTATTCTCTGCTAGCTCTCTCCTCTTTGGGGTAACAGCTAATAAATAAAATAATTCATGTTTGACTATTTTACCACTGTAAGCAGTTTATGGCATACTCTGGAGATTATCCCCTTAATCCCAGGTAACATAACAGAATTAAGTAGAGAGAAAGCTTCAATGAAATTTGTTTTATCCTCTCTTGACTCTGATTTTTTTTAAATATCAGAATTTAATATGTACTTGGCATATTTACCTTAAAAAAGAAGACAAAGGCAATCTGATTGCTGTTTTACCTTATATGAATGGTTAAAATTATCTCATATTTCAGAACTGCATATTACATTTTAATATAAGGAAGATTTTTTTTGTCCCAAGAACTGCAGCTTACTATTCATCAAATTCTAGAAGCATAACACAGATTCTATAAGCACATACTCAGCAAAAGTGCCTACATTCATATCTTGCCACAGCTTTTACAAGGTGTGCAATCTTTAGCAAGGTGGTGACTACTGGAATCCTCAGTTGTCTGAAAAATAAAGGGAAGGCAATAATGTCTTCTTTACAGAGTTATTAGGAAAGTTATGTTATAAAATGCAAAACTTATTCTCTTAGTGCCCAGCACAGCATAAGCTGAGTGTGGGTAGTGACTATTGTCAAAGTTCCAAGCAAAGACTGAATCATCACTTGTAGAAGCATAGAAAATATGTTGCAGTAGGCTGATTTTTCAAAATGGCATTCTTAGCCATTGGCTTTGACTTTCACCACATAAATGGGTGGAACTGTGGTAATGTGTGAATGAGGTACATAACATTTTTTGGGTTAGAACTTGCAAACAAGGTATATGGACTAGTCATGAAGGGATAGATTACTCTTGTCATCCCACAGGCTTAAAATTTAGCACGTTTAGAGCCATTCAACAAAATTGACAAGACTAAGAGATGTACGTAACATTAATGCAGAGCTGTCAGACTGAAGGTCTGTGAGTATTCCTGAAAAACAATCCTGACAAAAGAATCATATTCTATTTCCAAGCTGAACTCTAAACTGTTAGCTGCTTTAATAAACCCCATAATTCTAAATCTGTGAGTTCTGTATGGTCATTGGAACAGATTAGCAGATTGAGAAACAGAGAATCTATAGAGGGATGCTTGGCATTAGAATTGATGAACGTGGTACAAGAGCCATGCAGAACATGCAGCACGTCTGACCTCATGGTTATTGGTTTTTGTTGTGGATGTTTGCTGCTGCCTGCACTGTTTTAAATATAGGGAAGAATGAAAGGACATCTAATGTCTATTTTTATGATTCTACACTCTAGAAAATTGTATTTGTTCTATAACCCATCAACTTATATTCAAAACATTTGTATGTAATTAAATAGACAAGAAATTTTCCTCAAAAAAAGGAGGATGCATTATTTTAATAATTTCGCTGTTGTTGTTGTTATGTGCCGTCGATCGTTTGCGACTCATAGCGACCCTATGTACAACAGCCCTAAACCCGGCTCTCTATTTTGTGCCAATCGCACTGCCTCTGACACACCCATCGCGATTACCCCAGTCACTGAACCAAACTCCTAAATTCTACCTTCCACTTCACCCTCACAACAAAACAATTCATAATTTAGACCAAAATTTCTTCCAGAATATTTCCATCCTTCAGAGAAATATCCACACACGAACATGTATCAAACTTGTGCACATGACTTATTTTGTTCACTTATGTCGCAGCCCACGAGGCTCAGTGAACACTCTGGACTGACTACAGAATCTCCATGGTCTCTAGATAAGAGCGGCCTTTTTCTCGTTTGCTTCAACGTAGTTTTCAGGATTTAGTTTTCTACTTCCCCAGGGGTAGGTGATAGATAAAAGTTTTTATCAATCTGACAAGCTATTTCCTGCCATTATTCAAGATAGCTGACACTTGGAAAGTTTTCTCTTTGTACATGTCTTCACTGAAATTTAAAGAAAAATCCAGGACGAGCCAACAATATTTTTAAAACTCTATAAAGAAGAGATTATCTCTAGTATTCTCAGAAAACATGATTTTTTTCCCCCAAAAGCAATGAACAGGAAAATCCTTCTTGACATAATTTCCAACTATACAGATTCACCATTATTTATTTATTTGACTATTGACCACATTTGTCTCCACAGGGAGGTAAAAGCCTTTAAAAATGTAAAATGCCAGTAGGGCTATTCCAGTCAGAGATTTATGGAGTCAATAATCTTTAGTCTGTGCAGCAGTCTTAACAATTGCATAGTGTCAGTGACTTTTGAGGGAACACATTCTTGATAATAGATTGTCTTAACTCATATTTGGGCTTTTGGAAACTGAGGTTTGAAATATGCCCAGTTTTTACACCAACTCATTCTGTCAAGGGAGTTGAGCAATGGCATGCCATGTATCAGAGTTACCAAACTCCTACTCAAATGAAATTTCAAGAGCAGTAAAGAGTAAATTTAAAGTAAAAAATACTGGCAGAAAATGGCTTCTTCTGATTAAAAGCATTTTCCAAGATAAGGCTATTAGTTATTTGTTGTTATTATTATTGTTGTTTGGTGTTATTGAGTCCAGTATGATTCATAGCCACCCTATGAACAAGAGATCTGAATCCTGTCCTATCCAGTGTCATCCTCACAACCTCTGATATAATTGAGCCCATTGCTGCAGACACTGTGTCAATCTATCAGATTGAGGTTTTCTCCTCTTTCACTGTCCTCCACGTTTCCATTTACAATGTCTTCCTCCAAGGAATAATCTCTCATGATGGATAGAGAAAAGACTGAAACTGTCAACAACTTCTTTTTACTTGGATCCAGAATTTACTTGGTACTAGCAGTTATGAGATCAGGAGATGTATTGCACTGGAAAAGTCTGCCGTCAGGGTCCTTGCCAAATTATTGAGGATAAATGATGTTAATTTGAGGGTAAGGTGTGCTTGTTTCAGACCATGGCATTTTTCAGTCACTTACTACACTGCTGAGAGCTGCACAATGAATTAGAATGACACAAGAATTTGATACCTTTGAACAATGGTGCTGGAGAAGAGTAGTGAAATCCCATAGATTTCCAAAAGAGTGAAAAGGTATGCCTTAGAGAAGGCACAGCCAGAGAGATCCTTAGAACCAATGATGATTAAACTTTATCTCATATACTCCAGGGATGAGCAAGTCCAGGGCATATCAATTGGTATCCCATCAATTCCTAGGGCCTTATTTTATCCAATAGCTTCATTGCAGCTTGAGCTTCTTCCTTCATTACCATTGGCTCTTAATCATTTGGTACATTCTGAAATATTTTAGTGTCAGCCATTTCTTTTTGGTGCAATGGTTCTGTTTATTTCTCCCATCTTCTTTTGATATCTTCTTGGTAATTCAAGATTTTTCCCACAGTAACTCTAAGTATTCCAACTCACGGTATGAATTTGTTATTCAGTTCTTTCAGCTTGAGAAATGCCAAGCTAATTCTTTCCTTTTTATTTTTCATTTCTGGTTCTCTTCATATTCCATAATAATACTTTGCTTTGTCTTCTTTCACTGTGTTTGAAATCTTCTGTTCAGCTCTTTTATTTCCTTTCGTTTTGGTTCTTCAGTTATTAATTATTATCCTTAGTTACTGCTTATTAAACTATTACTTATTAGCTTTACAGCAGTTACTATTTTTTAAAATACCATTCTTATAAGTGTTTTTATTACCACAATATTTCACAAGTGAGAACCAAGTCTAAAGCATTTAAGTTACTTTTCCAAATCATAGAGTTTTTGTGAGGGAAATCTGGGATTCAAACAAGCAGTCTACACCTGAATTTCTATACATACAATTAACATACATCCAGTTTTCTTCTTCATATTTTATAAAATTTATTGGTGTTGGCCCTAAGCACAGTAATAAATGTATAATATTAAATAATAGACAAAAAATAATTTAACATTAAAATTATGTAAAATCAATCTCTCTCTCTCTCTCTCTCTCTCTCTCTCTCTCTCTCTCTCTTTCTCTCATTGCCATCAAGTTGAAACCAACATAGCTAATCCTCCAGCCAGCTTTCAGAGTTGTAAATCATGTGGTAGACTGCTCATATTTCTAGCAGAACAGGTGGTGGATGCAACTCACCATCAAATCTTTGGGTTAGGAACACACCTACCTTTCACTAGGCAAACAGAATTCCTTATATAAAATATACTGTGCGGGGGGGATTGTGTACCAATGAGGGAGTTTTTCTTTTACTTTTCAAGGAGAGGAGCAAACGGGTTGGGGGGGGGAGAAGGGTGCATCAGTGAATGAATGGAATTCCAAAATCTCTGTAGATGTTCATTGAATTGAAAAATTAATTAATAAAAAATACTAAGGCATAAAAATTATTGTTATATACAATTTTCCAAAGAAAAAAATGTTCTAGCACAGCTGAAAGTCAGGATTTGTAATATCAATAATATTTTACAGATGATGGTAATACAGTTTGAAGAGGTAAGGTTATTTGCCAAATATCTCATAATTAGACAGTCGTGATTGTTGTTAGCTATGGATTGGAACCAACCCATAGCTAACCCTCCAGGGGGTTTCAGGGGCAGTAAATTGCATTGGAGGAGATTGTCCCTCCTTCTCTCACAGAGAACTTAGTGGATTCAAACCATATATTTTGAGTTTGCAATGTAGCTTCTTACCAGTAAGCCACTGAATTTCCTAATTAGACAGTAGAAGAATCGAGATTCAAGTCTCGATCTTGCAACTCCAAAATCCAAATTATTTTTATCATCTTTAATAATTATTAATATTATTTTAAACTTACAAACTTCTAACTTCAAATTTAGATGTTAACAATTGTATCTATTGAGAAGCATATGGTTCTCAGAAGAATACAGCACACCTTTTAAATATATAAATATTGATCTGTATTACAAATATAAATGTTCTCGTTCCTTTCTCTGCAAATAAAATTTCTTTAAAAATAGTTCAGCCATGCTTATTTTAGAATATTATTGGAAATATCCTTTAATTCAACTGAAATTTCAGATAAAATAGGCAACTGATTTCTAAAATTTTAAGTACTGGTCGGTTAACCAAAACTTTTCTATTTAAATCATTTACATTAAATCATTTAGATGGAATCTATAGTTGATGTCACAAACACAAAAGGGTGAGTATTAATTTGGTAATCACAAATGTGTCAGTAGGTAGATAATGGCAAGGAAGGAGGAGAAATAAGAGCCTTGCAGCAGAAAACAGACTTAAAACAATTGAAGTCTAGTCTTCATGTGGCCATAGCTTTAAACTAGATTGAATGGTAAGGAAAATTGATATATGACATGTGTATAGACTTCAATAGTTATGTCTTTATAAGGTCAATCGGAATCATTTGGGTAGATCAACATAGCATAGTTTCTTTACTGCTATCAAATAACTCATTTGACTTAAAAGTTATGAAATTAGAGGACTAGTTTGAAACACCGATATTTGGCACAGAGGACCCAGCAATATGCTCTATCTTCAAGGTTATTTTATGGAGATAATCATAACAAATGGGACTTTGATTGTAGTAGAAATAAAGAGTCAGATAATTTTGTTGTTGTGTGCTTTAACGTCAGAACAACCAATAGCAGACACTCCAGTGGGTTTTCAGAGGCAATAAATCACAGGGATGAGTGTGTTTACCATTCTTCCAAGAAGTATCTGGTAGATATGAACCATGTGCTTTTGGGATTGCAGTGCGACTTTTTACTATTACTGTTGTTGTTGTTGTTGTTGTTATGTGTCGTGGAGTCTCCTGTGACCCTATGTACAACAGCCCTAAACCCTGCTCTATCATGTGCCAATCTCACTGTTTCATGATGTTTGTCTCCAAGGACTGACTTGTAACACGTCCAAAGTATGTCAGATGGAGCTTCAGAATCCTTGCCTCCAAGGAACAGCCTGGTTTAACTCTCTTTAAGACAAACTTATTTGTTTTCTTAGCAGTTCATGGCATATTCAATACTCCTCCAGTACCACAGTTCAAAGGCATTGATTCTCCTTCTATCCTCCCTAGTCATTGTCTAGCTCTCTGATAATTACAAATACCATGACCAGTGCACCTTAATCTCCAGAGTGACATCATTGCTTTTCAGTACTTTGGAGAGGTCTCTAACAGGAGACTTTCCTATTGCAATACATCTTTTAATTTCTTGGCTGCTGGTGCTAAGAGTGTTAATTGCAGAGCCAAGCAAACTAAAGCTGTTAACAATCTCAGCCTCTTCACTATCATGAACTTCCTATTGGCCCATTCATGAGAATCTTTGTTTTGTTGATATTGATCCTCAATCCATATTGAAGACTGTAGTCCTTCTGCAGCAAGTGCTTCAGGTCCTCCTCAGTTTCTGAAATCGCAGTTGTGTCATCTGTGTAACACAGATTGTTGATGAATCTTCTTCCAATCCTGATGCCACCTTTATCTTCATTTATCCCATATAGTTTGAAAAGGTTTGGAGAAAGAACACATCCTGGCATACACCCTTCTCAATTTTGAACCATGTAGAATTTCCTTGCTCTGTTCTGATGACTGCCTCCTGGTCCAAGTATAGCTTTCACATTATCATGATCAAGTGTTCTGGAATTCTCATTTTTCTTTGAGTCAGCCAGATTTTGTTGTGATTAACACAGTCAAACACCTTTGTATAATCAATGAAACACATAAAGATATATGTCTGATACTCCCTGCTTTCAGCCAAGATCCAGCTAATATTACCTACCATTGTACCACTACCCCTTCTAAACCCAGCCTTCACTTCTCACAGTTCTCTGTTGATGTGCTGTTCCAGTCATTTTTTGGATAATCTTCAGCATAATTTTGCTTGTATGTGATATTAA
The DNA here is from genome assembly GCF_000299155.1 of Elephantulus edwardii. Lineage (NCBI taxonomy): Eukaryota > Metazoa > Chordata > Mammalia > Macroscelidea > Macroscelididae > Elephantulus > Elephantulus edwardii. Next base: position 22,203,663 of record NW_006399763.1, read on the forward strand.
TGACATTGTTCAAAAATGTCCACACTCTGTTGGGTCACCTTTCTTTGGAATGGGAACACATATAGATCTCTTCCAGTCAGTTGGCCAA
>NW_006399763.1:22204030-22204650 GCF_000299155.1 Elephantulus edwardii
TGGACATATTGCAAGGAGATATCTGTCTTTGGAGACGTACATCATGCTTCAAAGGGTCGAAGGACAGCTCAAGAGGGGAAAATCGTCAAAGATATGGATTGATTAAGTAACTAGGGTAATGAGAGTAAATGTGTCAGAGACAATAAGATTGGCACAGGATAGAGCAGGTTTCAGGGCTGTTGTACATAGGGTCACTATGAGTTGCAAATGACTTAATGTCAGATAACACACTTGACTTAAAAGTCATAGTTGTAACTAGAAACCAAGTGCAGAAACACAGGTTTGAACTTAATATTAAATGGTTTTGAATTATATTAGAACTGAGATGTACAAAAAACTCAGAATTGGCATTCTTCTCTTTAAAGTCTATTAAAGAAAGGCATTCACAGAATAAGTAAAACTGTCATTTTATAAGTGAAATATTTTCTTGAATCTCTTTTAATTCTAGTGAGTTCCAAAGGTTTAGTAGGAAAATTCATTAGACAAAGCGATGACAGATTATAAAAAATTTCTGACTATACCTTCTCCAAACTTTCCTAATACATTTCTTTCTTAACCCAATCAATTGAGAAGTATATCCCCAAAAGTTTAAGTTTATTTAAATATTTAAAATAACTTTA
>NW_006399763.1:22208040-22229042 GCF_000299155.1 Elephantulus edwardii
CAAATGAGATAATGGTTACCCATGGTGGACAGTGTTTGGCAGAATTTCCCGATTAAAACAAGCTTGGAAGCAGGAGTGACATCCACTTCCGAAATAGCTTGCCTCCGGAAACTCTACGAACTTGCAGAAACGATTAACGTTACACAAACGTTCAAGTCTTTCGTTCATAGAGTTGCTATGAGTCATCTACAACGCAAGAGCACTTAACAACAACAACAGCTACGTTTACCAAAAAAGATTTTCCAATTTTACCAGGTGTAACGGTTTCCCAGATGCAGTGAAATCCATTAGTTGGATTTACTTTCTAGACATGGTCTTTTTAATTCTTGCTGTAAGATTGGAATGTCCTTCTCATGTGCCATTGAATCACTTGTGACCTCATAAGGTCCTATGAACAACAGATCAGAACCTTCTATTAATCAGTACCATCCTCAAGATCTCTGACACACCAGAACCCAGTGTAACAGTCACTATGTCAATCCATCTTGTTGAAGGTTTTCAATTCTTTCTCTTTTTGCCTTTTTTGGCATAATATCCTTATCCAAGAACTGGCCTCTCCTTACAACATACCCAAAATATATGGGCATGTTATTATTCTTGTCTCTAAGAAGCATCATAGTTGTACTTCCTCCAAAACAAACTTATTTGTTCTTTTGGCACTCTGTAGACTCATTCAGGGTCTTACTTTCCTGCCCTGACATTTTGTTGTTTCTGTGTACCATCAGTTCAGAACCAACCCCCAGCTGACCCTCCAGTAGGTTTTCAGAGACAATAATTCACATACAAGAAGATTGTCCATCCTTCTACAGTGGCGCAGCTGGTGGATTCATATCATGTACCTTTCGTATTGCAGCACAGTTTCTTACTCTAGGCCATCAGAGCTCCCTTGGTGAGCCAGCCAGGAGACATTGAGACTTTCCAAGCATAAAGTTGTTTGTAGCCCATTAAAAGAATTGGAGAGCTTCCTAAAAATGTAAATAACTGTGTTACTATGTCATTATGTTATATGGCATCGAGTTACTTGTGACTCATAGTGAACCTATATATAACAGCCCTGAACCCCGTTCTATCTTGATCTAACTCATTGTCTCTGACGTACATACCCCATTAGCCCAGTAACTGACTGACTCAATCTATCTCATCCATCTCATCTAGAATCTTCCTCTCTTGTGCTTCCCCTCTACTCTCCCAAGTATTGTGTCCCTCTCCAAGGACTGGTCCATCTTTGCAATATGCTCAAAGTATGTGAGACACAGCTTTAAAATGCTTGCCTCCAAGGAGCAATCTGGTGTCACCCTCTCTAGAGTAGACTATACAAATATAGTGTGTGGAACTAACATTTTAGTGTGTGGAACACTAACATGGAGATCATTAAGTTTTATCACCCTACAATGCTTAAAATGAACCATTGAATAAATAGAATAGGGGCATCTCATCATCAAAAAAAGGAGCTAGAGTTCAGTGCATCCTTCAGCCTGAGATCTCGATGCTAATCTTTCTTTAATCCAAGTAACAGGGGTGTAATACTTGAGCAGTAGTGAGTGGCCATTGAAATTTGCACCAGCAGAGGCAGCAAGGCAACAGAAACAAGCTATCAGTGCCAGATTGAAGCATGGACTTCCAACCCACGGCACAAGAAAGTTGATTGGTTGGGGGGAAGCTAGCTTTCTGGCACAGTTCTGGCACATCTAAACATTTTTCATGGAGCTAGGATTGCCAACACCGGTAGCTAAAGCTGAGTGCCTGCAGGCAGGAGACCAACTAGTGAGTGGTTTGCCACTGGCACTAAAATAATTTTGTAACATTTTCCTGAGCAAGGTAGAGTTCAAAGTCATAAGACTGAGTACTGAGAAAGGTCTGTCTTTGGCAACTGGTGAAAAGAGGCTGCCTTGACAGGAAAACTCTATCTGTAGTTATTCCTGATCCTGTGTGGATATGGATCAAAGACTATAGCCCTAAATCTCAACATCAAGAAAAAACAAAATTATTTACCACTGAACCTATAAGTAGAAAGAATCTTGATAGATTAAGAAAAGCTTTAATTTGGCAGCTATTTCACCACTATTCTCACCAATGGACCAATTGGCAGCATCAGGATGGATGGTGAAGAGATTAAGATTGTTCATAGCTTTAGTCTGCTTTGCTCCACAGTCAACACTCTTTGTACCAGTATCCAGGAAATTAAAAGACGTATTGCCATGGGAAAGTCTGCTATTAGGGACCTCTTCAAAGTACTGAAGAGCAATGGTGTCTCTCTGGAGACTAAGGTGTGTCTGATACAGGCCATGGCCTTTGCTATCACTTGTTCTGCATCAGAGAGTTGGACAATGACTAAGGAGGCTAGAGGGAGAATTGATGCCATTGAGCTGTGGTGCTGGAGAAGAGTATTGACGTTACCATGGACTGCTAGGAAAACAAACATTCATCTGGAAACCGTTAAACTGGGTGGCTCTTTGGAAGCAAGGATTCTGAGGCTTTGTCTAACATACTTTGGACGTGTTGTAAGGAGGGACCGGTCTTTGGAGAGAGACATCATGCTTGGTAGGACAGAGGGACAGTGCAGGAGAGGAAGGCCCTCTATGAGGTGGATTGAGTCAGTGACTGGGGTAATCGGGATGGGTGTGTCAGAGACAGTGCGATTGGCACAGGACAGAGCAGAGTTTAGGGCTGTTGTACATAGGATCATTGTGAGTCACAAGCCACTTGACGGCACCTAACAACAACAACATTTCATTTTACTGAGGTCCACAAGTAACACTCATAACAGTAGCAGGGAAGAAATAAAAAGATGGGGAATTCTGCTGTTGAGAACCTCTCTAAAGTTCTAAAGAGCAAGGATGTCAGTTTAAAGACCAAGGTACACCTGATCCATGGTCTCATCAATTGCTTCCTGTGAATCTGAAAATTGAGCAATGATTAAGGATAGCAGAGAAATAATCAATGCTTTTGAATTTTAGTATTGGAGAAAAGCACTCAATGTCCTATGGACCGTCAAAAGAACAAACAAGTCTTCTTAGGGTTAGTTCAGTGACTGGGGTAGTGAGGATGGGTGTGTCAGAGGCAGTGCGATTGGCACAGTATAGAGCAGGGTTTAGGGTTGGTGTACACAGGGTTGGTGTACACAGGGTTGCTATGAGTCGTAAATAACTTGACGGCATATAACAACAACAACATGAGTAGTACTTCATAAAATAAAAGTTTTCTAGACTGTAATTTTAAATAAGTTGATTTAGAGTTTGTTGCTTGTTTTTTTTTTTGTTTTGTTTTGTTTTTTAATGGAGCTTCAAGGTGACTTAGTAACCTCAACTTTTAGATTGATAGTGCTACCTAAAATACTTGCATCATCAGGGATTCCAAACTATCTTTTGGGGGAAACAAAATGAAGTTCAATACATCAGATAACTTCAAAGCTTGAAAAAAACCCTTTATGTCAGCTATTTAAATGTGGCCGCCATATGTCAATGCCCTGTAACAAGTAAGGTACACAATCTTGTGCAGGCAATTTCATGGTGCTCCTTTTGTTTTTCCTCAGGAAAAACTGAGGTCAGGAAATTGACCTTGATTGCTCATTTCTTATTCTGCCCAGTACCAACTAGATATATTTTATCTGCAGCTACAGTCTGGGTTATTTACCACCAAAATGCATAGAGCTCCTTCTGCACTTTCAAGGCTGGCCTGCATCACCACTTAATTGTTAATGGACCTAACATTTTCAATGTGCATAGTCTATAAAACCATCAAGATATCAAATAATAATCCTGTGACAACAACATAGAAAACACAAGCATCACCAAGGAGTTAACAGTATCTTAAACTTAAGATACCAATTTTCCTTTGCAATATTATTTCTCAATCAAATGTAATATCCACAAAAGATTATAAAATAGGTTTATAATGATTTGCTCACAATCTGTAGCATCAAATTTGTATTATAGGTCAGAACAGGTTAAAAAAGAGAGAAAAATTACAGAGAAGAGAAAAATTTTAATTTTGCTTTCTACTTTGTATTAACTGATGTCAGCAATAAGCCATCTAAATTTGTACACTTTAATTTCAGTTAATAAAAAACAAAACCAAAATCAGCTTCCAATTTTCTGGAAGAACCAATCTGAATATATAAAATAATTTACTCTGTCAGAGATTATAACTTGACCACCCCCTTAATATGACCATCTTCTTAAATATCCTTGCTATGTAACTATAGCCTCTAGATTTCTCTTTATCCACTTAATTCTCATCTCTACAGTATATTACTTAACTGAACTCGCCTTATATTTTCTGTTTCCTACATCCTCTTCCTGTCAGAGATTTAGTGGAGGATACTCACAGAGGAAACTGAGCAGCCTTTCGTCCCAGACCACCTTGGAAAGTAATTGACATCAAGTAGATGAAGAAGTTTCTAACCTTCAATTTCTTCATCTTTAAAGGGGCATAAACACAGTGCTTCACATTAGAGGGTGATAAAAACTCTCTGCTGTTGAGTAAATTCTGACTCTTAGCAATCCTTCACCAGATTTCCAAGAAGGCACATCATAAAGGGAAGAGACTGTTGTTCATCTTTCTGACTTGGAGTCACTGGTGGATTTGAACCACCTGAAACATGTGGCCTTTGTATTAACAAACAGCATAACATTCTACGGTCTATGCCACCAGAGTGTAAGTTACATGTTTAGCACAGTGTCTGGTGGATAATTGTTATTATTTACCATCCAGTTGAAACCAACCTATAGCTGAACGTGCAATGGGTTTTCAGGGGCAGTAAATTGCACAGAGGGTTATTGCCTATTTTTCTATCATGGAAGAGCTGATGGACCCAATCTATGTGTCTTTAGTTTGGTAGTATAATTCCTAACCACTGAGTCACCAGATCTCCTGGTGGATAGTTATTTTCTACCATCAAGTAAGAATTGACCCATCCATGACTGTTCAGAGGACTTTCAGAGGCCTTTCATTGCATGGGAGTAGATTGCCAGTCCTTCTGCATAGAGGCTAGTGGATTTGAGCTGCATACATTTGTGTTGGCAGCATAATTCCTTAGCACTAAGGCACCAGAGCGCTGGTGGCCTAGTGACAAGAACCTGTATTGTAACCCTGAAGGTACACGGTTCAAATGCATCAGCTGCTCCACTGGAGAAGGATGGGCAGTCTTCTCATGTGTGAATAACTGCCTCTGAAACTCAGCTGGATGGTCAGCTATGGCTTGATTCTGACTTGATGGTAAACAACAACAGTTCTCCCTTGGTGCATAAGTTAAGTTTTTTAAAGAATGAAATAAATATCTTATGCTTATTATTATTTATCTTCTAATTGTTGTTGTTTTATGCCATTGAGTCACCTATGACTCATAACGACCTTATATACAGCAGCTCTGAACCCTGCCCTGTCTTGAGTCAATCTCACTAATTCCGACACAACAACCCCTGTTGCCCCAGTTACTCTATCAATCCATCTAATCTAGGGGTCTTCCTCTCTTGGCTTTCCCTCCACCTTTTCAAGCATGATGTCCTCCAAGGACTGGTCTCTCCTGGCCACATGGCCAAAGTGTGTGAGAAAGAGCTTCAAAATCCTAGCCTCCAAAAAGAAACGTGGATTCACTCTCTCCAAGACATACCTATTTATTTTCTTGGCTATCTATGGTATGTAGTTCAAGACTCTTCTCGAGTACCATAATTCAAAGCCATCAATTCTTGTTCTGTCATCCTTACTCATTGTCCAGCTCTCTGGTGCATAACAAGTAATTGCAAAGACCATGGCCTAGATTAGTCATACCTTAGTCTCTAGACTGACATCAACAATTTTTAGCACTCTAGAGAGGTCCCTGACAGCAGATTTTTCCAATGCACTTTGTCTTTTGATTTCCTGAATGCTGGTGTTAGGAGTGTGAATTGTTTAGCCTAGCAAGCTGTAATTGTTAACAACCTCAATCTCTTCTTCGTCTATCATGGTGCTGCCAATTGGCCCATTGTTGAGCTTCAGTCTATTTGAAGACTACAGTCCTTGACCTTCTGCAGCAAGTGCTTCAGGTCTACTTCAGAGTCAGCAAGCAACGTTGTGCCATTTGCAAGGTTGTTGATGAGTTTTCCTCCAAGACAGGATACATCTCTGATGCACTCCTTTCCTGATTTTGAACCATGCAATGTTTCCCTGCTCTGTTATGAGGATGGCTTCCTGGTGCAAGTATAGGTTTCACATAAGCACAATCAAGTGTTCTGGAATTTCCATTTTCATCAAAGTTAGCCACAATTTGTTGTGATCCACACAGTCAAATGTCTTCGCATAGTCAATGAAAAGCATACAACATTCTTCTGATACTCTTTGCTTTCTGCCAAGATCCATTTGACTTTTGCAATAACATCTCTAGAGCCACGGCCGCTTCTAAACCAGCTTATATTTCTCGTATTTCTCTATCAATGTACTTTTCTAGTACTTCCTGAACGATCTTCATCAGGATTTTGTAATATTAGTTATATTGTTAGTAATTTCCACACTCTGTGGGGGTCACCTGTTTTTTTTTGGAATGGCAATAAATATGGGTCTCCTCCATTCAGTAGCCAAGAAGTTGTCCTCCAGATTTTTTTTTCTTATTATTGCTGCCATTGAGTAGTTTGCAAGTCACGGTGACCTTCTGTGGGTTTCTAAGGCTCCTTAATACTAGGAGACTGCCTGGCTTTCTTCCAGGAAGTACTGGTAGCTTCTGAACTGCTGACCTTTCTGTTAACAGTGCAATACACTAAACACTACACCATCAGAATTCCATAATGCATTTAAAGCAAAATATATTTCAAATTTTCCAAATTCTTGACTTTGAATTCTTCTGTTTTCTTTTGAAAAAGCAACTTCTGCAAGTGTTATGGCTCCATGTGAAGTTGTTGTTGTTGTTAGGTGCCATTGAGTTAAGTACAACTCGTTGTTGTTGTATGTGCCGTCGAGTCATTTGCGACTCATAGCAACCCCATGTACAACAGCCCTAAACCATGCTCTATCCTGTGCCAATCTCATTGCCTCTGACACACCCATCCCGAGTACCCCAGTCACTGAATCAATCCACCTCATAGAGGGTCTTCCCCTCCTGCGCTGTCCCTCCACTCTACCCAGCATGATGTCCCTCTCTAAAGATCTGTCTCTCCTTACAACATGTCCAAAGTATGTCAGATGAAGCCCCAGAATCCTTGCCTCCAAGGAGCAGCCTGGTTTAATCCTCTCTATGATGAGTCTGTTTGTTTTCTTGGCAGTCCATGGTACATTCAATACTCTTCGCCAGCACCACAGCTCAAAGGCGTCAATTCTCCTTCTGTCCTCCCTAGTCATTGTACAACTCTCTGATGCATAACAAGTGATTGCAAAAACCATGGCCTGTATCAGGCGGACCTTAGTCTCCAGAGAGACACTGTTGCTCTTGAGTATTTTGGAGAGGTTCCTAACCGCAGACTTTCCCATTGCAATACATTTTTTGATTTCCTGGCTACTGGTGCCAAGAGTGTTGACCATGGATAGCAACCCAAAAATAATATACCTGAACCGTGTCCTATCCTGCACAAACTTCATCATTTTTTATATATGCGAGTCAATCACAGTACTCACTGCATAAGTCCATCTAGTTAAAGATCTTCATATTTTTTGCCAGCTCTCCACCTTCCCAAGAATCACATCCTTCTCCAAGGAATAAATGTCAATCTGGAGACTATGGTGCACCTGACACAGCCCGTAGTCTTCACAATAACTTGCTATGCATCAGAAAGCTGAACAATGACTAAGAATAATAGAAGAATAAGAGATACCTTTGAGTTGTGGTGCTGAAGAAGAGTCTTGAATATTTTATGGACTGCCAGGAGAACAAATAAGTCTGTCCTGTAGAGAGTGAAACCACGCTACTCCCTGGAAACTCCATCTCACATACTTTGGTCACACAGCCAGGAGGACCCAGTCCTTTGAGAAGGATATCATGTTTGGGATAATGGAGGACAGCACAGGAGAGGAAGACCCAGGATAAAATGGATTGACTCAGTGATTGGAGAAATGAGATTAAGTCTGTTGGCGATGATGAGATGAGATTGGTTCAGGATAGGGCAGAGTTCAAAGCTATAAGTTGCAGGTGACTCGACGCACAACAACACGCCCAAATATCTGAAACCAAGCCAGACAAAACCTTTTTTCATCTTTACCTCTATGTAGCGCTCCAACTGCACTTGCTTTAAGAAAGTGTAATTTCCAGATTAAGAGTTATTAATAAGAGGGGTGAGGATGCAGAGGGCAGGGATGGAAGGGAGTAAGGTATTAATCATAGGGTTGCACAATGTGATGGGTTGGTGGGGTGAAGGAAATGGGAAAGAACTTTTGTGAAAAATAATGTATTCAAACTTTGCAAATAAATCAAAGTAATATGAGGGGGGAGCTATTAACAAAAGGACAGGGCAAAGGTTGCAAACCCTGACAAACGAAATAAGATAAATGTGAGAATTAATGACACTAATACCTTTCATGTCTATAATGTGTAGCATATAAAGATATTCCAAAGTACTGTCGCTCTATCCATGACAAGGTTTCATTTAACTTTCACTTAATTCCATATTATACCTAGGATCATAATACTCAATCTTTAGTGACCAATTTCACATGTGTTCATCACAAAAAAATGCAAAATGGTTCATTACATATTGTTGTTGTGGTTGTTAAATGCTGTTGTGTTGTAGGTGACTCATAGCAACCCTACAAACAAAAGACCTGAACACTTGTATAACTTTCATCTTTTTTCCAAGTTCATAGAGTTACTGAAGGCAACTGATTAGTGAGCAGATATAGTAAACCTATTCTCACCTTGCTTACTAGGTCCTGTTTAGCCATCAGGGATTATAAATCTGAAGAGGCGGAAGGAAGAAGGTAGTACCAGGTTTGGGAGCAAGCGATGCCAGCCACATCTTGCAGCAGAATGTTTGATGTCTTGGGGGGTAAAAAAGAAAATGATAACATTTTAATAAGCAAGTACAATTAAATCTTTGCTTACTATGTTTTTCTGAGTAACCCTTCACTGATTGCCCCTCAGGGGTTGGAATTTGATTTCACACTGTTCTGTAAATTTATGTATGCTGTATAGTTTATTTTGCTGTAATAAAAATGAAAGCTATTTTAAATCAGAATCTTGCTTCTTTATTCATTTTACGATCTCTTCTTTGAATCTCTAATATAGCACTGAATTCTTAGAGTTCACATTTTTGTTGACTAACTTAAGAAAAGATATATTTCTCTGAACTACAAAGACCTATGTGGATTCGTATTGGGAGAAGACTGGTAAAGGAAGAGAGAATGTGAGATATGGTGAATTCAGCCAAAAATGTAGCTTACAATCATAGGTTTAAAGTAATTCTAACTATGTAAAACTGTTTCCTCCCACGTTGAATCTGGTTGTTCTGTAAATACTGTTTCATTGTTGTTGTTGTTATGTGTCATCAAGTCACCTCTGACTCATAGCGACCCTATGTACAAAAGCTCTAAATGACCTGTGCCAACCTAGCCATCTCAAATGCACTTATTGCCACCGCTCCAGTCACGGAATCCATCCATCTCATCTAGGGTCTTCCTCTCCTGCACTGTCCCTCTACCCTTCCAAGTATGATGTCTCTCTGCAAGGACTGATCCCGCCTTGCAACATGTCCAAAGTATGTCAGAAGAAGCTTCAAAATCCTTGCCTCGAAGGAGCAGCCTGGCTTCACCCTCTCCAGGATGAACTTGTTTGTTCTCCTTGTAGTCCATGGTATATTGTAATATCTAAATAAAAATATCAAGGCATAGGATGTTAATGAACATAATAGAACAAAACAATATACATTTTTAATGTTTGATTATGTTGTTGTTAAGTGCCGTCGAATCGCAGGCAACTCATAGCGACCCTATGAAGGATATGTTTGATAAGAGGAAAGAAAAAAATAACATAGTCACTGGGGACAATGTATATGAAAATAGTGTCAATTAGATTATATTGTACCTACAGAACAAACTGCTTCTTTGTTTTGTTTAATTACCACATTTTTTCTCTTGTGAAAATGTGATTCAAATTATTTATGAATGACCTGGATTCTACATTATGTGATGTTCTTCCATTTTGATATATTCTCTCTGGCACTAAGCTCAAAAAGGATTGGGGGAAAAATACATGCGAGGAGCAAATCTACATTTTAAATCTTTCAGCTTTAGACAGTTAAATGCTTCCTTTTAGCAAGATTCTCCAGTTCACTTTCAGGAACTTCTCTCTTGGTGGAAGATGAATATGACACTAGTTTAACTTCACCTTAGGAAAAGATACACAGTTTAGATCCCATGGCAATCGGAGCCCTGGTTATCTGTAAAAGTTAACATGTGTTAGGTGAAAGGTCATAGACTCAAACCTGGAGAGCTGAATATGCCAAAGTTCCATCTTTTTTCATGATAAAGTGGAGAAGATAAAGAAGGAGACAGGCTTTTCAAAACTCACAACTGACTTAGTATTTACACTTAATTATTTTGATAACCAGAAATAAATCTTTATTAAAGAAGAAAAGAAAAAAATTGCAAAATCTTTTAGAAATAAGAAGCACTTCACTTAAAATCCTGTTGACTCTAAAATAATTTAAAATGAGGTCTTAGGGTCTAAATGCATTTTTTTCCCTCCAACTGCTATTTAAAACCTACTTTATTAAAATGGTGCTTTTTCTTCAATGCTAATAAGTTATGTAATTAAAATAAAGATATTTTTACTGAAAATGATAATAAAATATTAATTAGAACAATTAAAAAGATATGTGACTTTAACTAAGCACTTTCTGCCAAACACTGTGCTAACTAGATTATTTCCTTCATTTCTTGGTGCAAAAAAAACCCATACAATACAACTTGATATAGTGATAAAAATGGGTTGGAAAATATTTAAAGACAAGTAACACAGGGGTCTGAGGGAGAAAGGTGTAACAAGACAGAGAATGAATTTTTTACTAACTCAGGTGAAGAAAATTAACAGCAACCTCCACTAACTTCAATACATGATTCTCCTTGCCAAGGGCCTGAAGAAATTTGGAGAATGTTTGGCCAACTGACTGGAAGAGATCGATATTTGTTCCTATCCCAAAGAAAGGCGACCCAACCAAATGTGGAAACTACAGAACAATTTCACTAATTTCACATGCAAACAAGATTTTACTGAAGATTATCCAAAAATGACTGGAACAGCACATCAACAGAGAACTACCAGAAGTCCAGGCTGGTTTCAGAAGGGGTCATGGTACTAGAGATATTGTAGCTGATATTAGATGGATCTTGGCTGAAAGCAGGGAATACCAGAGGAATGTCTATCTGTGTTTTATTGACTATGCAAAGACATTTGACAGTATGGATCTTTCATTGACTATGCAAAGGCATTTAACTGTGTAGATCATAACAAACTGTGGCTGACTCTGAGAAGAATGGGAATCCCAGAACACTTGATCGTTCTAATGCGAAACTTATACTTGGACCAGGAGGCAGTCGTCAGAACAGAGCAAGGGAACACTGCATGGTTCAAAATTGGGAAGGGCGTACACCAGGGATGCGTCCTATCTCCATACCTTTTTAACCTATATGCAGAACAGATTATCCGGGAGGCTGGGCTCTATGAGGAGAAATGTGGGGTCAGGATTGGTGGACGATTTATCAACAATCTGCGTTATGCGGATGACACAACACTGCTTGCTGAAACTGAGGAGGACCCGAAGCGCCTGCTGCAGAGTGTCAAGGACTGCAGCCTACAATATGGATTGAGGCTCAATGTCAAGACAAAGATTCTCAGCACTAGACCTATTGGCAGCATCAGGATGGATGGTGAAGAGATTGAGATTGTACACAGCTTTAGTTTGCTTGGCTCCATAGTCAACAGTCTTGGCACCAGCAGCCAGGAAATTAAAAGGTGCATTGCCATGGGAAAGTCTGCTGTTAGGGACCTCTCCAAAGTGCTGAAGAACAATCGTGTCTCTCTAGAGACTAAAGTGCGTCTGATACAGGCCATGATTTTTGCAATCACTTGTTATGCATCAGAGAGTTGGACAATGACCAAGGAGGATAGAAGGAGAATTGACGCCTTTGAGCTGTGGTGCTGGAGAAGAGTATTGAGAATACCATGGACTGCTAGGAAAACAAAACAGATTTGTCCTGGAAAAGGTTAAACCGGGTGGCTCCTTGGAGGTAAGGATTCTGAGGCTCCATCTAACATACTTTGGACATGTTGTGAGGAGAGACCGGTCTTTAGAGAGGGACATCATGCTTGGGAGGGTGGAGGGACAGTGCAGGAGAGGAAGGCCCTCTATGAGGTGGATTGATTCAGTGACTGGGATAATTGGGATGGGAGTGTCAGAGACAGTGCGATTGGCACAGGACAGAGCGGAATTTAGGACTGTTGTACATAGGGTCGCTATGAGTCACAGGCGACTCGACGGCACATAACAACAACAGCAACATTTGAGATTGACACCTAGGTGTGAATTAATAATCTAGTAAATCAGAGGTGAGTCTTACAATCACAGCACAAGTAGTGAAAAACAAATGGCTAAGGAAACAGAAGGAGTTCAGATAATTTCCCACTTTTCTGAGACGCTCTCTACCTTGTGTTTTATTTGGGGAAATCTGACAAGTTGAAGTGTGGAGACAAGTGACCACCAAATTTTTCCCATCAACCCAGAGAAATAGCTCAGTGGTTATTGATGAGGTAAGTCAGTTTGCAAACTAAGGTCACACAGGAATCCGAAATATTTATACCATCTACTCATTTAATGTTTAATATGTATATGTGATCTGTAGTTTGTTAATTAAATTTCTTAATATTATATTGTCATAAGTAATTGCACCATGGTCCAGTTATTCCCAGGAGGTGCTGAGAAAAGAAAGTTTTTCTCCCAGCAAGATTTCATGAAACTAATTATTAGGAGTGAATCACGAAAACTTGCCCAGACAATATGTTATTTTTGAAATAAGAGCCTATTTTTAGAAGATGCTTGCATGTAATCTACTTTTAGATAACTCGGTTATAACAGTAGGAACTCATCCAAAAACTAAACAAAGTTTGCTTTAATATACAACTCAGTCAAACTTCTCCCCATAAATATACAGACCAAGAAGTATTCTAAGCATTTTATAACACTTTTGTAATGTTGACTGAACAGAAGTAGCTAAAATATACCAAAGCATTTGCTGCTTTTATGAAAACTGTAAAATAAGATGTTTAATGCAACAAAAATAAGACTAAAATGAAATATCCTTTCAGAAATGTTTTTCTATTTCACAGCATAAAACATAAGATTAAAAACTAAGAGATAGATTTACACTTTAAGGAAGATGGAAATAATCTTTGTATATGTCTAACTAAGTATAAATAAAAAAGAAAGAGTTGAAATGTAAAAACAAAACATGAACATATTCTGAAAAATCAGGAACTGGAAGCTTTCATTTTGGCTATCTTGAAACAATAAAGAGCATAGTGGTTAGTTCTTGGACTTTTCTTTATTTCACATATATCTTAGATTGTTGTGGTTGTGGCCATTAACTGCCACTGAGTTGAGTATGACTCATAGTGACCCTACTAATAGTCAACCTGAGCACTTGGCCCATCCTATGCCATCTTCATAATCTCTGACACACTAGAGCCCATTGCTGGTGTCCCAGTTTCAATTTATCTCAGTGGACATCTTCCTTTTCTTTGCTGACCCTCCATCTTTCCGAGCACCATGTCTCTTTCCTAGGAATAGCCTCACTTAGCTACATTGCCATCTTCCAAGGAGCACCCTGGCTGTACATATTCCAAGACATATCTGTTTGCTCTTTTGCCAGCATATGGGATATGTAGTGCTCCTCTCCAATATCACAACTCAAAGTAATCAATTCTCCTTCTGTCATTCTTATTCATTGTCCAGCTCTCAGATGCACAGCAGGTGATTGAGAAACCATGGCCTGTATCAGACACACCTTATTCTTCAAACTAACATCATTGTTCTTCAGAATTTTGAAGAATTCACTGACAGCAAACTTGCCCAGGGCAACACTTCTCCTAATTTCCTGACTGCTGGTACCAAGGATGTTGGTTGTTGACCCAACCAAGCAAGATGAAATAATTTACAGCTTCAATTTATTCTCCATGTATCATAATGTTGACTGTTGGTCCTGTAGAGAGGACCTTCGTATTCATGATATTAAGATGTAATGTATATCAAAAGCTGTAAAGAAGATCCTTGCTCTTCTGCAGTAAGCATTTCACATCCTCTTTGCTTTAGGCAAGCAAAGTTATGTCATCAGAATTGAAGCCATATTCTTCTTCATAGAGCCAGGCTTTGTGAATTATTTGTTTTGCATACAGATTGAATAGATATGGAGAAAGAATATAACCCTCACAGGCATCCTTCCTGATTTTAAATCATGCAGTGTTCCCTTGGTCCATTCATACAACAAGCAAAATATTATTGAAGATCTTTAAAAACCAACTAGAACAGTATATTTATTGGGAAGTACCAGAATTTAAAGCTGGTTTTAGAAGAGGCTGTGGCACCAGAGATATCACTGCTGATGTCATATGGGTATTGGCTGAAAGCAGAGAATACCAGAATAATATCTATTTGAGTTTTATTGACTATGCAAAGACATTTGACAGTATGGATCTTAACAAACTATGCTAACATTTAGAAGAATGGGAATCCCAGACAATTATGTTCTTACAAAAATCTATTTCATATTAGATTGGGGGGGGGGTAGAGACCAGTGAGTATAAACAAAAAGGAATATTGAAGAAATGTCTTTCTATTTTACCCCCCACCCCAAAAGGAAAGAGTTGCCTAGTAAAGTCTAAAAATTTTACATAATAGTCATTCTACTCTAGCAAAATAGTGACTCTGTGGATTCTTTCCATCTTTGTTATAATTGATTCGTACATTGTTTAGCATTTTGCCCTTTGAATACTTTAGTATTACCACTTAAAGCTCAAATTGTTACTCAGTTCTTTTAGCTTGAGTTGTGCAGAGTATCTTCTCATTTTGTTTTCCAACTCCAGGTTATTGCAAACTTTATTGTGATTCTTTGCTTTATGTTCTCCTGCTGCCCTTTGAAATATTTTCATCTCTCTTCAGCATGTTTTCTCTCTGTTTTGGCCTCTCTACATTCTAGTGAAAGTTTTAGTATCTTTTGACATCAAATTTTGGCTTTCTGTTCGTCTGTCTTTACAATGACCTTTTGCTTTCTACACAGATGATGTCTTTGATATTATCCCACAACTCCTCTGGTCTTCAGTCATTATTGTTCAATGCATTAAATATACTCCAAAATTCTAGTAAAATAAGCTAAAGGTTATATTTTGAACTTGTTTTAATTTTCTTTAGTTTTAATTTAAACTAGCATTTGAGTAACTAAAGATAGGTTCCACAATTGGTCTCTAGCCTTGTTTTGACTGCTGATACTGAGCCTCTCTCTTGTGTCTTTTTCTACAGATATTTTCAATCTGATGTCTGAGTTTTCTTTCAGGTGATGTCAATGTACACTGTCACTATTTACTTTCTAAAAGAATATTTTCAATGAATAAATAATTCATCATACATAATTTTATTATTTTATCTCTAGCCTCATTTCTGTCACTTATTCGTGTTTCTCTATACTTATTAAATCTGTACGATGAACAAAAAAACTCAAAGAGATTAACTGTACAGAAAAGAATATGACATCAAGAGTAGAAGATTCGGTAACAACCTGCTTCATATAGATGACACAACTTCACTTCCAGAAAATGGAAAAGACTTGAAGAGTTTACTTATGAAGATCAAAGACTATAAGCTTCAATGTGGATTATATCATAACACTAAGAAAATAAAAATTTTTACACTGAGCCAATAGATATTACCAGGATGAAGAAAGATTAAAGTTGTCAAAGATTTTATTTTAGTTGGATCCACAATCAACACTCATGGTAGCAGTAATCAAAATATCAAAAGACATTTAGCATTGGAAAAATCAACATAAAGGACATATGTCAAATGTTAAAAAGCAGAGATATGAGATTAAAGACTAGAGTAGAACTGGTAGAAAGGAGAGCATCTAACATCAATAGAAAAACATGACAGGAAAAAGTTGTTACTCTACCTAACAAATCCTCCTCACTAATACGTGTCATTATGTAACTTACATATCCACCCATGCCTGGGTGAAATCTGGCACAACTGTACCGCAGCACACCAGTGTAGTATCAAAGGTTGTTAAGTGAGAAGACTTTCACACGTGCTTACCAATTGAGAGTCTCTATTGTCCCCTCTCCTCCAAAATGAATGACTTCATGAAGAGACAGGGATTCCAACGCCATCCATAATAAAGAGGTAACCCCATAATATAGTTATGAAGGGGTAGTACAAGGAAATTTTTTTGTGGTGATGAAAGAAATCTATATATTAATTCTGTTAGTAATTACACGTGTGGCATGGAGTGAGAGGCCACCCATAGCTAACTCTCCAGTGAGTTTACAGAGGCAGTAAATTTCTTAGGAGGAGAATGCTCAGCCTTCTCCCATAGGTAGTCCAATAGATCACAGGCAAATAAAATTTCACCTAGAATTAATAAAAAAATACCTATAAAAGTACAACAGAGAATTGTCAGAAATTGAAGATAGATTCAGAATAGACTTTGGCACCAGAGATAAACTAATGTCCAATGAATCTTGGCTGAAAGCTGAGAATGCCAGAAAGATGTCTATCTATTCTTTATTGACTATGCAAAAGTGTTTTACTGTGTGGATCATAATCAATTATGGATAACATTGAGAAGAACAGGAAACTCAGATTAACTTAACAGAGCTCATTTGAAATCAATACCTAAATAAAGAGGTAGTTTTGTGAACAGAGCAAATGAACACTGTTGTTGTTATGTGCCATCGAGTCACTTGCAACCCATGGTGACCCTAAACCCTGTTCTAGTCCATGCCAATCTTATTGTCTCTGCCACACCTATCCCCATTAGCCCAGTGACAGAATCAATCCATATCATTGAGGGTCTTCCCCTCCTGTGCTCTCCCTCCAACCTCCCAAGCATGATGTCCCTCTCCAAAGACTGATTTCATCTTGCAACATGTCCAAAGTATGTCAGCAGGAGCTTCAGAATCCTTGCCTCCAAGGAGCAGCTTGGCTTCACCCTCTCCAGAATGAACTTGTTTGTTCTCCTAGCATTTCATGATATATTCAAATACTCTTCTCCAGCACCAAAGCTCAAAGATATCAACTCTTCTTCTATCATCCCTGTGATGATATTCTCTATTATCCAGCTCTGTGATGCATAGCAAGTAACTGCAAAAACCAAGACCTGTATCAGACACATCTCAATCTCCAGACTGAAATTGTTGCTCCTCAGTACTTTGAAGAGGTCTCTGACAGCAGACTTTACCACTGAAATTTATCTTTTAATTTCCTGGCTGTTGGTACCAAGAGTGCTGATTTTAGTGCCAAGCGAACTGAAGCTGTCAACAATCGCAATCTCTTCATCATCCATCACAATGCTGCTAATCTACCCAGTGGTGAGAATCTGTTTTTGTTTTTTTTATGTTGAGTTTCAATTCATTTTGGATACTGCAAGCCTTAACCCTCTGCAGCAAGTGCTTCAGGTCCTCCTCAATTTCAGCAAGCAGGGTTGTGTCATCTGCATAACACAGTTTGTTGATAGTCTATCTCCAATCCTAATGCTAATTCCTCCTCATACAATCCAGCATCCCAGATGAACTGTTTCCCATATAGATTGAAAATATATGGAGATAGGACACATCCTTGATGCAAACCCTTCCGAATTTTGAACTTTGCAGTGTTTCCCTGCTCTGTTCTGATGACTGTCTCCTAGACCAAGTGTAAGTTTCACATAAGCACAATAAAGTGTTCTGGGATTCCTATTCTTCTCAGAGTCAGCCACATTTGTATTATGATCCACACAGTCAAATGCCTTTGCATAGTCAGTGAAACACAAATAGACATTCCTCTGATACTCTTTATTTTGAGCCAAGATCCATCTAACATTAGCTATAATATCCTTAGTGCCACAGCCTCTTCTAAATCCAGCCTGTACTTCAGGAAGTTCTCTGTTGATGTGTTGTTCCAGTCGTTTTTGGATTTTCTTCAGCAGAATATTGCTTGCATGTGAAATCAATGATATTGTTTGATAATTTCCACACTCTTTAGGATTACCTTTCTTTGGAACGGGAACAAATATAGATCTCTTCCAGTCAGTAGGCCAAGTGGTTGTCCTCCAGATTTCTTGGCACAAGTTGGTGCAGGGCAGCATCGGTTTGCTGAAATATATCAATTGGTATGCCATCAAATCCTGGGAACTTGTTTTTTGCCAGTTCTTTCAGAACACTTCGTCCTTTATCACCGCAGGTTCTTGCTCATATGTTCTTTGATGAAATTCTTCTGTGTCCACCAATTACTTTTGGTACAATCACACTGTACATGTACACTCTTTCCATCTTCTCTCTCACTCTTTTTTTTATGGGTATCACTGCTTTTTTTTTAAAATTAATTTTAATGAACATTTACAGAGACTTTGGCTTTCCATACATTCATTGTTGCATTTTTCTCCCTGCCCACTCTTCCCCCAGTTCGCGTTTCTTTTTGAAAAGTAAAATGATTGCTTCTTGCATCATCTAATACTCTGCCCAAAGCATTCTTAAGTATTGCAAATTGAGGTTTTAATTTGTTCTGCAGTTCCTTCAGCTTACAAAATGTGAGCGAGTTTGGCCCTTTTTATTTTCTGACTCCAGCACCTTGCATATGTCATTGTAAAACTTTCTCTTCCCACGCTGCCCTCTAGAATCTTCTGTTCAACTCCTTAATATCTTGATTTCTTCCCTTTGCTTTGGCTCCTTGGTGCTCCAGTGCAAAATTTATAATTCTTTCTGACATCCATCTTCGTCTTTTCTTCTTCCTCTTTGTAATAACCTTGTGCATTTTTCCTGGACGATATCCTTGATACCCTTCCACAACTCATCCGGTCTTTGCTAATTAATTTCCAAGGAGAATGTTCAACCACGGTGCTCCCTAGAAGTGAAAATAGTGAAGTTTTGTGTCATTTACATTGTGCATATTATTAGGATAGGCTGGTCCTTAAAAAACGACATCATATTAGAAAGGTGTAGAGTCAGCAAGGGAGGAGAAGATCCTTCACACGGTGCATAGACACAGTGACTGTTACCAATGAACTCAAGTATATCAGAAATGGTGAGGCACATGACAAGCTTCAGATTTGTTGTTAATAAATACGGTCAAGTTGTACTAGACTTGATAGCAGCTAACAACAACCAAAGTGATAACATGGCAAAGAAATAAAGACAAAAATCTATCATATCAATCTTCCATCTTTGATGTTGTTTTATAGTTGTATGAGATGTAATCATTGAACGAAAGTGGATATAAAGTACATGGATTGTAACTATATTGTTTTTGAAACTACTTTTAAATCTTACAAGACTGTGAATAAACTACAAACTTTTAAAAAGCTGGTATGATGTGAAAATCTGTAAAGAGAATGGCTGTAAAAAGAATGATTGTGAGCACTGTTACTGTTGATATAGTGTAAGGTGTTAGAAACTGAAAGAACTCTTAGCATAAATATTGAACTTGTCAAACGGCTTCCAAGATAAAAATCAATGGACCCAGGCAATTTCTCATTTTATTTTGAAGCACATAATTAACCTTTGTTGAACTAAAGTATTAATTACAGCAGTTTCAGGGGTTTAAATTGCCATTGGAGATAATTGCAAGATCAGTGTTGCCCAAACTTTGGTCTATAGACTGGTGCTAACACTATACTCTTTAAAAATAAGTTTGCATTCCAATGAAAAATTGATTACAACATACTTCTGCCATGATACAAAGCCTTCTGTGGAGTTTATTGTTCAAAATGGCTTTTTCAGTCATTGAACTTGACTCTGCCATGTGTATAGTTGGAAGTGTGCAAAGAGGGTCTGTTAGCCTATCCCCAATGGAATTTGCTAACTCACCAATGCACAAAAGGATTGGCTTGTCTAGTCTCCTCATTAAATTAAGCAACAGAATGAGCCCTTCCCCACCAGTGAAGAAGAAGAAGCAAGAGAGTGTAACCCATCCTTTTGACCCAAAAATTCTTGCTTTAGCTACAGCTATGGGAGCAGTAGCCTTAGTCAAACCAGAGGACAAGAAAACCCACATAAGATGGAAATACCTTAGGACTGCCATTATAAACAGAACCAGAGCTAAGCTAAGAGCTTTTGCCCAAGTTTGGTGGACAACTAGGACTGGAGGGGAAAAGCAAACATTGGCAGGACTGAGAAGTTTTTTAACACTGACCTTAAGCTGCAAAGATCAAAGCTGAGGTGCCTGCGAACATATTTTGGAAGCTATCCTGACTGAATTCTGCTATTAACCTAAATTATAACCTTTTAACTTCCTTAACCTGGCTCTGTTGTCTGTGAGCTATCACATGGGATAGCACTGGTCTATCCATTTGCTGTACAGAGGTAACTCATGGTTGCTTTGATGCTAAACGCTGCGACACTGATGTGTCAAATGTGATAATGATTACCTATGGTGGATAGTGTTTGGGGGAGATTGCTGATTAAGACAAGCTTGAAAGCAGGAGTGTCATCCACTTCTGAAATAATTCACCTTCAGAAACTCTACGAACATGGAGAATGAAAGTTATGCAAGTATTCATCTCTCTCATTCATAATGTTGCTATGAGTCATCTACGACTCGACAACACATAACAACTTAACAACAAAGCTATAAGATAATGATTGAGATGTATAGAAAGAAGAGAGTGTGGGTACATGTCTAAATTCCTGGGAATTGGGTTTGTTTTATTTATATTGCTGATAGGAATGTTCCCCTTTTGAAAAGTGGGTGAAGATCAGATATGGCTATCTCCATGCAGCCGCTCTTTTTTCTTCCTCCTGTTTCACTAGCTGACTGACTCTTCAGTTGTTTGTTGTTGTTATGTGCCGTCGAGTCGTTTCTGACTCATAG
>NW_006399763.1:22231344-22238038 GCF_000299155.1 Elephantulus edwardii
TAGAAATCATCTATTTCTTCTTCTTTGGCTCTGGTTGTTGGTGCATATATCTGAATGATAGTGGTATTCACTGGGCTTCCTTGTAAGCATATGGATATAATCCTGTCACTCACGGTGTTGTACTTCAAGATGGATCTAGAAATTACTGTTTTTACTCTAAAGGCAACCCCGTTTTTCCTTGTCCTTTCTTCAGAAGCAAGCCTTTTACTAAGATTAAAGCAATGCAATGAATTATGCTCTGGATCTCTCTCTTTTTTTTGTTTGTTTGTTTTGTTTATTAGATTAGTTTTAGTTTGGAAGAATTTTCTTCTAATTTCTTTTATCATTACTCCTAAATTTTGTGAGTATAAGTAATCAAATAAAAGAAGTAACCTCTAAAGACCCAGATGACTTTCTCCTTTCCACCTTCTGATAGGCATTTTGATTGCTAGAGTTACTAATAAGGACATCTTCAGAAGAGATCCAAAATTTCAGCAGCAAGAGAAGGGCAGGGGTTTTGTTTTGTTTTGTTTTGTTTTGTTTTGATACTCAGAAACAAGATGATCAAATTTTGTCATTGGTATCAAAGAAACAACCTATGTCCATTTATTTTCTCCATTGTCAGAACTATGTTCAAGCCATGATTTACTGCGATAGCAATGTATATATAACCCTTATGAAATTCAGAAATTGAATATATATATTTTTAGAAAAATATTGATAATAATATTGAACATTTTCAGATTGATAGATATGGAGTCACAAACAGTAATAAATTCTTTCCAAACTGTAGAATAACTTTTTGTGATGTCGTTGTTGTTAGGTGCCATCAAGTTGAGTACAACCCATAGCGACCTTATGAACAGGTCTGAACCCTGTCCTATCCTGGGCTATCCTCACACTTCCTGACACATTAGAGCTTATGTGACAGTTACCATGTCAAACTACCTGATAGATGGTCTTCCTCTTCTTCGCCAACCCAACACCTTTCCAAACATCATGTCCCTTTCCAAGGGATAGAAGCATACCTAAAATATGTGAGGTAAAACCTCATCATCTTTGCCTCCAAAGATTAATTACCCTGGCTGAACCTTCTCCAAGACATAATTGTTTGTTCTTTTGGCAATCCATGGGATGTTCAGTGCTCTGCTCCAGCACCGCAGCTCAAAAGCATGAATTCTTCTGTTATCCTTTTTTCTTTTAATTTTCCAGTTCTCAGATGCATAACAAGTGATCAGAAAGAATATAGCTTGAATCAGACACACCTTAGTCCTCAAATGGGCATCATTACTCCCTCATTAATTTGGAGAGGTCCCTAATTGCCAACTTTTCCGGTACAATACGTCTTCTGACTTCCTGACTGTTGATGCCAAGGGTGGGAATTGTGGGTCCAAGTAAGATGAATTGACTTTTCTTCATCTATCATAATGTTGCCTATTAGTCTAGTAGTAAGAATTTTTGTTATATGAGGTGTGATCCATATTGAAGGCTGTTGTCTTCGATCTGCTGCAATCAGGTGTAAGCTATTTGGTCACTTTATGTAAGGTTTGATTTTTTGGGATGCATTCAAATATTCCCAATTAAAAGCACAGTAGGTTAGGTCATGAAGTTTTACAACCTGTGTCTTCTCATTTTATTATATGAGATCCGAAGTAGATTATACAACTCCATTTCTATCAGAAGTTATTAGATTGAAAAACAGCTTTGATCCTGTTGTGCTGGGAAAGAGCTAGATGCCATTCATACCTAGGAGAAGCATTTTCAATATAAAAAAATATAAAATTGCTCATTATTTAAAAAATAAGCAAGCAAAAGTAAGCCTGTGCTTATCTAGTTCACCAAGTAATCTGATGCTTCCTAAAGCATGCACAGAAATACCTTCAACATAGCACATTTTCACTACTTAGAATCCACTAGATTACTACATGTCTGATAAGCTGAACTAACTTGGTGTTATGAAAACATTGATCTATTTTCTTTCTTATTGTTATTAAATCAGAACCAACTCAGAACTGATCCTCCACTGGGTCTCAAAGGCTGTAAATTGCAAAAGAAGAGATTGTTCGTCTTCCTCAAGTTGACTAGTGGTGAATTCAAACTGCTGGGCAGGAGCCATGGCCTTCGAGTTTGCGGTGCAACTCCCTAAACACTGTGCCACAGGACTCCCTTGATATAGCATATAAAAGACTACAGCCTTCTTCAATATAGATTATGTTTCAGTCAAGAAAACAGAATCTTTAGCACTGGACCAAGAGCCAACAGCATGATAGATGGAGAAAAGATTGAAATTATCAGTAATTTTACTTTTATATAATCAATATCCATAAGAACAACAATCAAAGAATCAAAAGATGTGTCGCATTGGGAAAATCTGTGGTTAAGGACCTTCCAAAAGTTTTAAAGAGCAACAATGTAAGTTTAAAGACTAAGGTGCACCTGATCCAGGTTGTACTTTTTCAGTTACTTCTTATGCATCTGAATGTTGGATAATGAATAAGTGTGACAGAAGATGAGCCAATGCTTTTGAATTGAGGTTTTTAAGAAGAGTATAAAATACCTCTTGGACTCACAAAAGAATAAGTCTTGGAGCAAGTAACCAGGATGCTCTTTCAAAGTAAGGTTGGTGAAACTTTATCTCAGATATTTGGGTATGTTGTCAGGAACAGCTAGTCATTGGGGGGGAAAAATCTTTGTGGAAAAGGTGGAGAGTCAGAGAAAGAGAAGAAGTCCCTCAACAAGATAGATTGGCATAGTGACTGAAACAATGGGCTGGAACACATCAGAGACTGTTATGGCACAGGATAGATAAGGTTCATATGTGTTGGTCATAGGTCACACTATGAGTCATAGTCAACTTGAAGCCACCTAACAACAACAGTAAAAAGCCTACATTTAAAATATGATTACCCTACTTTCAAATCTTACAATTTCCTAATAATTCTATATTTCCTGTGTCTTTATATCCTAAATCTGTTTTAGGAAAAATTACCCAAGAAAATTGGTTGATTCTCTATTATTTAAATAAGAAAAGGGTGTTTTACTTCATATACTGCGAGCATTTCACTGTGTGGACCACAACAAACTGTGGCTGCCTCTGAGAAGAAAGATAATCCCAGAACACTTGATTGTGTTTATGTGAAACCTATACTTAGACCAGGAGGCAGTCATCAGAACAGAGCACGGAATCACTGTATGGTTCAAAATTGGGAAGGACGTAAACTAGGGTTGTGTCTTATCTCCATATTTTATCAATCTATACGCATAACAGATTATCCAGGAGGCTGCGCTCTATAAAGAGGAATGTGGCATGAGATGGGAGGCTCATCAACAATCTGCATTATGCAGACGACACAACCTTGATTACTGAAACTGAGGACATGAACCACTTGTTGCAGAAGGTCAAATATTGCAGCCTTCAATATATATATTGAAGCTTAACATCAAGAAAATAAGGATTCTCACCTCTTGGCCAATTGGCAGCATCATAATAGATGGCAAAGAGATTGAGACTGTTGACAGCTTTAGTTTGCATGTCTCCACAATCAACAGTCTTGATACCAGCAGCCAGGAAATTTAAAAGACAAATTGCATTAGGAAAATTGCTGTCAGGGACCTTTCCAAAGTACCGAAGAGGAACAATGTCAGTCTGGAGACCAAGGTGAGCCTGATACAGGCCATAGTCTTTGCAATTACTTGCTATGCATCTGAGAGCTTGACAATAACTAGGGATGATAGAAGGAGAATGGATGGCTTTGAGATGTAATGCTAGAGAAGAGTATTGAATATATTATGGACTGCTAAGAGAACAAACAAGTTTGTCCTATTGTTGTTGTTATGTGCCATCGAGACGCTTGCAACTCATAGCGACCCAATATACAACAGCCCTAAACCCTGCTCTATCCTATGCCAAATGCACTGCCTCTGACACACCCATCCTGATTACCCCAGTCTTTGAACCAATCCACCTCATAGAGGGTTTTCCCCCCTTGCGCCATCCCTCCACCCTCCCAAGCATGATGTCCCTCTCTAAGGACCTGTCCCTCCTTACAACATGTCCAAAATATATCAGACGAAGCCCCAGAATCCTTGCCTCCAAGGAACAGCCTGGTTTAACCCTCTCTAGTATGAATCTGTTTGTTTACCTAGCAGTCCATGGTATTCTCAATACTCTTCTCCAGCAACACAGCTCAAAGGCACCAACTCTCCTTCTATCCTTCCTAGTCATTGTCCAACTCTCTGATGCATAACAAGTGATTGCAAAGACTATAGCCTCTAACAAACACACCTTAGTCTCCAGAGTGACACCAGTACTTTGGAGAGGTCCCAAACAGCAGACTTTCCCATCGCAATACGTCTTTTAATTTCCTGGCTACTGGGGCCAAGAGTGTTTGATTGTGGAGCCAAGCAGACTAAAATTGTTAACAATCTCAATCTCTTCAACATCCATCCTGATGCTGCCAATTGGTCCAGTGGTGGAAGTTCATCCTAGAAAGGGTGAAACCAGGCTACTCCTTGGAGGCAAGGATTCTGAACCTTTATCTGGCCTACTTTTTGCATGTTGCAAAAGGGGCTATTTTTTTGAGAGAAACATTAGCTTGGGAGGGTGGAGGGACAGCTCAAGAAAGAAAGAAACTTGATGAGATGGATTGATTCAGTGACTGGAGTAAGGGGGTAGCTGTGTCAGAGAAAATAAGACTGGCACAGGGTAGAGCAGGGTTAAGGGCTGTTGTACATAGGGTCATTATGAATCATAGGCAACTCAACAGAATATAACAACAACTATACTACCTTGTATTAAATAGAACATAAAAGTATGACCTTAATTTGAAACTTCTGAAGTCACCATGACCATGGACTTGACCAAACATGATGTTCTTCTCCAAGGACTGATTCCTCCTATTGTGAGAGGATGCTTCACTGCTTTCCATTCTAATCTGCCTTCTGGCTGTACTCTTCTAAAACTAGTTTGTTTCTTCTAGTAATCTACAATATATTGATATTCTTTGCCAACATCACAGTCCAAATGCTTTAATTCTTTTTTAGTCTTTCTTATTCACTGTTGTCTATTTTTCTGTGCAATTGAGGTAATAAATAATTCTTTTTAACTGCTACTCCCACAGATGTTGATCCAAGAAAAAAGAATTTATTGAAAACTTCAAGCATTTATCATAATACTGTTTGTTGCTGTTATTAATATGTACTGTCGAGTTGCCTGCTGCAGCTCATAGGTACTCTGTGTACAACAGCTCTGAACCGTGCCCTAACCTTAGCCAACCTTTGTCTCTGACACACCTACAATCATCTCGGAGTCAATCCATCTCTTTGAGGGTCTTTCTATCTTATGCTGTTCCTCCACCCTCTAAAGAATAATGTCCCTCTCCAAGGACATGCAACATGCCCAAAGTATGTCAGATGGAGCTTGAGCATCCTTGCCTCCAAGGAGCAGCCTGGTTCCACCCTCTCCAGGATGAACTTGTTGGTTCTCTTAACAGAGGATATTCAATACTCCTCTATCCCTTAGCAGAATATATTCAATACTCTTCTCCAGCACAACAACTGAAAGGCATCAGTTCTCCTTCTGTCATCCCTAGTCACTGCCCAGCTTTCTGTCACATAGCAAGTAATTGCAAACACTATGGTCTGGATCAGGCCCACCTTAGTATCCAGACTGGCTTTGTTCCTCTTCAGTACTTTGGAGATGTCCCTGACAGATGACATACCCCAAAAAATACTGTTTAGGTTTTTTGTACTGGGGTTTAATACTGGACCTCTACATAAAAATCTGAAGGCTGTTACTGTTTTTTATTGTTGTTGTTTACTATAGAGTCAGAAGTGAATCATAGATGACCCCCCTACTAGGTTTTCAGAGACAGTAAGTCACAGAGGAAATTTCCCATCTTCCTCCCTTGAATCAGTTGGTGGATACAAATCTCATGCCTTTGGGCTAATAATTCAATTCCTTATCAATATACTATCACAGTTCCCTACTAAAGACTATAATCTTTGATTTTCATTAGTTGCTTCCTGTATTCCTTTTCAGCAAAGAAAGTTATGTCATCTGCATATCACAGGTCGTTGATAAGTCTTCCTACAATCTACATTGTTCTTCATATAGTTCAACTTCTTGGATTATTGCTCAAAATATATATTGGATAGCTATTATGAAAATTACAACCCTAACACACAACTTTCCTCACACTTAACTATGCAGTGTCTCCTGTCTTCATGGCCTATGTAAATTTTCTGCATAAGTACAATTAAGTATTTTTGAATTCCCACTTTTTTACTATGCTATCTGTAATTTTTCATGACCCACACAGCCAAAAGACTTTGTATATTCAGTGAAACACAAATAAACAAAACATAAATCTGTGTTCTCTGTGTTTCAGCCATGACCCACTTTATATTAGAAATGATACCAAATGTGTTCTACAGCATTTTTTTCAATCCTGCCAGAATTGTTGGCAGTTCCCTGAGGATATATTCTTCCTCCCAATTTTAATTGCCTTTTGTAAAATTTAATTTTTATATAATGTGTTGTTGTTGTTATGTGCCCTTCAGTCGCTTGCGACTCATAGCAACCCTATGCACAACAGTCCATGGTACTCTCAATACTCTGCTCCAGCACCACAGCTCAAAGGCATCAATTCTCCTTCTATCCTCCTTGGTCATTGTGCAAGAAAAACCTATCTACACACCAGTTCTACAGGACATA
>NW_006399763.1:22239632-22255107 GCF_000299155.1 Elephantulus edwardii
AAATAATTTTTTTTATTTTTTTAATTTATTGAAATAATTTAATCAATATTTCATTGATTCCTGCACACTTGTTTTATTTTTGCCAGTGTCTTTGTTGCAGCTTGTGCTTCTGTCTTCATTGCTATCAACTCTTGATTAATTCAGTGCCATCAAATATTAACTACTTCTTGACATGCTTAACTACTGACCGATTCTTTTTTAGCACAGTGATTCTGTGTAATCATTCTGTTATCTTTGCATATCTCCTACTTTTTTCAGTATTTTGTTCATAGAAACCCTCAATGTATTGAAGCTTGAAATTTTTCTTTAGCTCATTCAGCTCAGTAAATGTAAAGTGTGTTGTTCTGTTTTAATTTTCTAACTTCAAATCTTGGCACATTTTGTGATAATGTCACTTTTTTTCTCTTGAATATCCTTTTGAAGTATTTTATTCAGTGCATTTACATCATGATTTCTTCCATTCCCTTTAGTTACTCTAATTTCAAGAGCACATTTATAGTCCCTACTATTCTGATTTTTTTTCTGTCTTACTAATGACTTCTTGCTTTCTCTCCATTCATAAGCACTATTGGTCCAGTGATTAAGTTTTTGACTACTAACGAAAAGTGTAGTGAGTGATTCACAGTTCAAAATTACTGGCAATAAGAGAGATGCAAATAAAAATCACAATGAGATATCATCTCACTCTAGTCGCAGTGGTAAAGTTTAACAGGAAAGTAATAAATGAAGAGGATGTGGCAAGATAAGAAATCTTAAGCATTGTTGGTGGGATTATAAAATAGTACAACCACTCTGCAAGGCAGTTTGGCATTTCCTCAAAAAGCTGAACATAAAAATTCCATATGACCCAGCTATTCCACTGCTTGGAATATACTCCAAGAAAATGAGAACTGAGACTTGTGTACCAATGTTCACAGTGGTGTTATTATTCACTATTGCAAAAACATGAAAACAGCCCAAATGTCCAACCACAATCAAATAGATCCAGAAATTATGGTGAATTCATACAATGGAATATTATGCAGCACGCAGGAACAATGATTTTGTAATTACTACCTAACTTGGGAGGGACTGGAGAGCTGAGTGAGCTAACTCGGTCCCATTAAGACATACATTGTGTAAGACCATTATTGTAGAACTAGTGTGAGGTTCCAGGGAGAGGAGAGGGGAAGCAGCAGAAGCTGAGGGGGGAAGGGGCTGGCGTTAATCACAGGGTCGCACAATTTAGTGACTGGAGGGGGAGTGTGAAGGAACTTGGAAAAACACGGTATGAAAAACAATGTATACGAACTTTGTAAATAAACCAGTATTTTTTTTAAAAGGGGTAGTGATAAAACATAACAGTTACTTTGCTGAAGAAGGAGATGACAATCTGTTTTTATGAAACTTTAAATTCTCTGAAACATTACAGAGTAGCATAATGGGATCACAATGACTTTAAAATGACTCAATAGAAACAGATTTATGGTTCTCTTTATGAACTTTTTTTAATGGGAAAGTCAGCTGTTAGGGACCTCTCTAAAATACTGAAGAGCAATGATGTCACTCTGGAGACTAAGGTGCACCTGATACAGGACATGGTCTTTGCAATCACTTGCTATGCTTCAGAAAGCTGGGCAAGGACTAGGGAGTATAGAAAGAGAATTGATGCCGTTAAGCTATGTTATTGGAGAAGAGTATTAAATATATCATGGACTGCTAAGAAAATGAACAGGTTCATCCTAAACCAGGCTGCTCATTGGAGGCAAGGATTCTGAAACTTCGCCTGATATACATTGAACATAATTGCAAGGTGGGACCAATCCTTGGAGAAGGACGCCATGCTTGGGAGGGTGGAGGGATAGCACAGGAGAAGAAGCCCCTCAAGGAAATGGATTGATTCAGTGACTGGGGCAATGGGAGTAGGTGTGTCAAAGACAGTGAGATTGGCACAGGATAGAGCAGGGTTTAGGGCTGTTGTATATAGGGTCACTACAACATCAACAACAATAATGTTCCTGATTAAAAAAAAATTCCAATTGTATTATTTTATTGAAATGCTCTTTAAATTTAAATGGGATATACTTAAGGTCAGACTTTGCATAGTGTTTACTTGCTTTCCTTTTCTTTTAATTCAGCTTGAAAATCTACATATGTAAATGATGGTCTATTATTCAGTCACTCCATTGCTTTTTTTCTAACTGATGAAATTAAGTGATACTGTTCCTGTGTAATTTATTGAGCTGTAGATCACATATATAGTCACTCAATATGTTGCTAAAAAAAGATATTATCAAGAGTAAATTTTTGGTCTTTAAAAATTCTATCATGACACCTTCTAGTATCATTTATATAAACAAGTTTGGATTATTCACCTATCTATTCTTCCTTTTTTCTAATGTTTGTTTTTAAATAACCTGAAATTATCGATGCATCTTCATTGAATGTTTGATCAGTTTCAATTGCAGAAGTTAGCAAAAGTCATTAACTTCTTCATCTTTAACATAACTG
The DNA here is from genome assembly GCF_000299155.1 of Elephantulus edwardii. Taxonomy (NCBI): domain Eukaryota; kingdom Metazoa; phylum Chordata; class Mammalia; order Macroscelidea; family Macroscelididae; genus Elephantulus; species Elephantulus edwardii. The sequence continues at coordinate 22,242,123 of NW_006399763.1, forward strand.
ATTAGTGTGTGAATTTGAATTGTAATCAAATTAACTAGTCTTCCTCACAGACTCATCTGTATTATCCTATCAGTGATAGCTTTGTGCTTCAGGAAGTTAATTTTATTGTGATGAATACAAAGTCATTCCTCTTAACTTGTCATTATAGGCATAAAAGACTTCTATGATAGTCTGGTTCAAAATGGTCAATTAGGATCCATTTCTGCTCACTAATGCCTAGGATATTAATCTTTAAGAGTTGCATTTAATTTTTTGATGACTTGCAATTTTCCTAGATTTATGTTTTATATATTCCATGTTCTAATTATTGATGAATATTTGCCACTATTCTTCTTGTTTTGAATTGTGCCACATCAGCAAATGGAAGTCTTGAAAGCTTTGCCGAGTCTATATAATTAAGGTCTACTTTCTTCCGAAGATAGCTCTTGCCCAGTTTTATTTTAAGTACTGCCATCTTGAAGGCTTTAGCATCCAGAACTATATCAGAAAGGTTTTCACTGGCTAATTGTTTTAGAAGTAGTTTGCCAGAATTATCTTCTTGGTCTTAAGTTTGAAACTTTTCTGAAAACCATCCACCATGGCTGTTCTTGCTGCTATTAGTAATTCTAGTGGCATAACTTTCAACATACAACCAACCACAGTACTACAAATTAGCAGACAAGTGATGAGAGTGTTCATTGTACTAGAAATTATATTAAATCTTTATTTTCCCATTACTAATTCTCACAATATGTCCCTTCCCTAATGAATACTATTATTAGGCCCTTTGACTTTGGTAGCATAATTTATGGGCTGCATGTCTCTGGTAACTCAAATTCACTAGTGCATCCTATGGAGAAAGATGGGCAGTCTCCTCCCTCTGTAATTTTCAGAGGGTCACTCTGAGTCAGAATCAACTCATTTGAAATGAAACAGTAAAAACTTAAGACCTAGCTGCTGTTGTTAAATACCTTCAAGCTGACTACAACTCATATCCACACCATGATTATGAATTTTGCTCTTTCTTGTGTCATCTTCACAATCTCTAAAATGCTCAAGCCCATTGTTACAGTGATTGAAGGTCTTCCTCAAGAATGGGCTCAAGTGTGTTGAAGATGAAAGGACAGCATGGCATAGAACAATGTTCATATCTACTGTTCATATGTTCTATGGGTTCTACTGAATTGACGGCACATTACAAGAATAACAATTCCACCACAAGATAAAGGTAAACAATCCAATGGAAAAATGTCACAGGATATGAAAAGACACTTCACCAAAGAATACATTCAGATGCCCAACAAGCACATAAAGAAATGTTCAAAATTCCCAGCTCTAAGAGAGATGCAAATCAAAACAATTGTGACATATCATTTCACCCCAGTAAGAATAGCAAAATTTAACAGAACAGCAAACATCAAATGCTGGTGAGGTCGTGGAGAAACTGGAACCCTTACTCACTGTTGGTGGGAATGTAAAATGGTACAATCCCTGTGGAAAGCTGTAAGCACTTTCTCAAAAAGTTGCAAATAGAAATACCATTTTACCCAGCAATTCCACTACTGGGAATTTACCCTAAAGAAACCATAGCTGTCATCCAAGCAGATATATGCACACCGATGTTTATTGTGGCTTTGTTCGCAATAGCAAAGAGCTGGAAACAACCCAAAGGCCCATCAACAAACGAATGGATAGAGAAGCTCTTGTCTATTCACACAATGGAATATGTAGCATTGAAAAACAAGGAACTTATGAAATATTATGCAAAATGGATGACCCTGGAGGACATAATGCTAAGTAAATATCTCAGTCACAAAAGGGCAAATATTGCATAGGGCCACTGTTGTAAAATGGGACTTACATCATGGTTGAGGGAAGACAGAAAAGGAGGGGAGGAATGATGGATATAGCACTGAAACCGATGAGGGAGAGATCTGTTTAAAAGGGACATATGAATGGGTATTCTTGTCATTACAGAAGTCCAGAGTGAAGGCTGTGTAGATGAGTGGGCTTGGGGGGGAGGGATTGCATAACAATGAAAGAGTTTTTCTTTTTCTTTTCAAGGAGAAGAGTCAACTAGGGAGGAGGAAGTAGGTGGGGAGAAAAGTGCAACAATGAATGTCTGGATACCCTAAGTCTCTCTAAACTTCTCATAAAAAAAAAACCCAAACAAAGAAACCACACCAAAAAACGCGCACACACACACACACACACAAAAAGAATAACAATTCAATTTCAAGACACAGAAAGATGGTAAAATTGTTTCAAGGTTAAGAGCAAAAAAAACATAGAAATATAGATTATAATAGAATTAAACATATTCACTTAAAAGTGACAATAAAATTTTCCCTTTGATTTTAAAATTTATAGTAATGACTTATATTTCCCAAAGAACTTAGTTATTTTGTCCTATTTAATTTTGTCTCTGGGTTTTGTTTCTTTTAATTAAAATTTATTATTAGCAAAACCTTACCTGGACAAACAATAACAAAAACTACTAATGGAATTAAAAGGATTAAAGAAATATCTTTTTTATACCTAGTGACCTAGTCTTTAGCTAACTGCATTGCTAACCTAAAGGTCATGCATTCCTCTATGGGGACCTATAGTGACCCTATGAGCAATAGATCTAAACCCTGCCCTATACTGCGCCATCCTTACATTTCCTGACACAGGAGAGCCCAGTGCAGCAGTCAATGTGTCAATCCACCTGGTTGAGGGTCTTCCTCTCCTTCACCGAGCCTCTGCCTTTCTGACCATCAAGTCCCTCTCCAAGGAATAGCCTCTCCAAGCAACAAGAATTATGTGAGGCAAAGCTTTACTATGTATCCAAGAAACACTCTGGCTGTACTTTCTCCTAGACAAATCTGGTTGTTCTTTTGGCCATCCAAAAGATGTTCATTATTCTTCTCCAACACCAAAGCTCAAAGGTATCAGTTCTTTCCCCGTCATCCTTATTCACTGTCCAGCTCTCAGATAGATAGCAAGTGATTGAAAAGACCATGACCTGAATCAGACATTCCTTAGCCCTCAAACTGACATAACTGCTCTTCAATACTTTGGAGAGGCCCTAACTTCAGATTTTCCTTGTACAATATATTACCTGACTTCCTGACTGCTGAAACCAAGGTTTTTGATTGTGATCCAAGGAAGACGAAATTGTTGACAGTTTCAATCTTTTCTCCAACTATCACAATGTTTCTTATAGGACCAGTGGTAAGAAATTTTTTTCTTGACATTGAGATGCAATCTATACTGAAGGCTATATTTCTGTAACAAATATTCCAAGTCCTACTCATGTTCAGCAAGTAATGTTGTGCCATCAGCATAACGCAGGTTGTTGATGAATCTTCCTCTGATATTCCTGCCACATTCTTCATTATAGAGTCCAGCTTCTTAAATAATTTGCTCAGCACACAGATTGAATAGATATGGAGAGAGAATACAACCCTGACTCACTCTTTTCTTATTTTTAAACCAGGTAGTGTTCCCTTTCTTTCTTTGCACAACTGCCTTTTAGTCTAGGCGTGGGTTTCACTTAAGCACAATTAAGTGCTCTGGGATTCTCATTCTTCTCAATGTTAGCCATAATTTGTTATCATCCACATAGTTAAACACCTTTGCATAGTTAAAAAAAACATAGACAGTCTTCTGATATTCTTTCTTTTCAGCCATTATTCATCTGACATCAACAATGACATTCTTGATATCACGGCCTCTTCTAAGGGTAGTCTTGTCATTAAATTCAACACATTCAGTGGCAGAAAGTTGGACTTGAACTTCTGGCAGTTCCCTATCCAAATACTGTTCTAGTCATTTTTTTAATGATCTTCAGCAGGATTTTGCTTGCATGTGATGTTAATTCTATTATTCAATAGTTTCCACATTTGAGTTGGATCACCTTTCTGGGGAATGGGAATAACTATGAACCTCTTCCAATCCACTGGACAGACAGCTGTCCTCCAAATTAGCTGGCATAGACTAGTGAGTGCTTCCAGGCCTATGTCTGTTAATTGGCACAAGTTAATCAGTCTCACATTAATTTCTGGGATCTTATTTTTGCCAGTATCTTCAATGCAGCTTCTACTTCCTCCTTCATTACCATTGGCTCCTGCTCATATGATACTTCCTGAAATTTTTCAGTGTCAATCAGTTGTTTTTGGTACAGAGACTCTATATTCCCTCCCTCTTCTTTTCATACTTCCTTGGTTATTAAACATAGTGCCAATAGCATCTTTCAGTATTGTAACCAGAGGATTAACTTTGTTTTTCAGTTCAGCTTGAGAAACAAAGAATAAATTCTTCCCTTTTATTATCCAATTCTAGCTCTCTACATATTTCATTATATTATCTTCCATTATCGTCTTGAGATGCCCTTTTGAAATCTTGGAAATTAAAATTACTGAAGGTAATTTTAATACAGCATGCTTTCCTTTTGTTTTGGCTTCTCAACACTCTAACGTAATTTTCAGTGTCTCTGACATGCATTTTTGTTTTTACTTTCTTCTTTGTCTTTGTAATGACCTTTAGCTCTCTTAATGGATGATATCCTTAATGTCACTCCACCAATCATCTGGTCTTTGATCACAGGTGTTCAATGCTTCAAGCCTATTCTTAAGATTATTTTAAAATCCACCTGGAAGAGATTCAAAATGATATTTTAGTCCTCATGAACTTGTTTTCATTTTCTCCAGCCTCAATTTTAACTTGCACATGAATAATTGATTGTCAAACCCATATTCAACCCATGGCCTAGTTTTGCCTGCTAATATTGAGCTTTTCTCATGTTTCTGTACACTGCAGCTGGACTTTTTTTACAATCTATCAGGTGAATTCCATATGTAAAGTCACTGTTTGAGATCTGGGAAATTCTTGTTTAAACCAATGAAGAACTAGTAGGTGGGCCTTTGTGATTATTTGCCTTTGGCCTGGGAGCCTTTTAGGTAAAGCAGTTGTGATCCAGAAAGTCTTTGTTATGTAATTAATAGTAGTTGTGGGCTGGGAGCCTCTTCTTTAAGCCAATTATGACCTGGTGGGTAGATCTTTGTGATTATAAATTCGTTGGGGCCTCAGGTCTGGTTTGAAAATAGATTAGCTCTTTGAGGTACAAACTATATTGTGAGTTCCTTGTATTTGAGGAGAACATTATTTTAATTGGTACAGCACTTGTATATCAGTTTGCTGTACTGAGATAAATTGTGATTTGCTGTGATATTGAAAACTATGCCATGGAGTGCCAAAAGCCACAAGGGTTACCCATGGTGGACAGGTTTTAGTAGAGCTTCCAGACTAAGATATACTGAGAAGTTGGATTGGCTATCCTCTTCTTAAATAACAGGCTTTTGAAAACTCTATGAATGATAGAAGAATATGGATCATTTTAATATTAGTTGTAGAGCATAGATTGGGAGTTAGTCAAAATGAGGAAAAATAATAGCAAACACACATTAATAATTGGAACATGGAATGTAAATAGTTTGAATGTTAGAAGACTAGAAATTATGAAAAATGATATGAAATGTATGAACATTAACATTCTAGGACTTAGTGACATGAGATGAACTAGCTTTGGCCACTTTGAATCAGATAATTACGCGGTATACTCATAACTGATCCAATTAGCAGCACCATAATAGATGGAGAAGAGATTAAGATTGTTAACAATTTCATGTTGTTCATCTCCACAATCAAAACTCTTTGAACCAGCAGTCAGGAAATCAAAAGATGGGTTGTATTTGGGAAGTATGCTGTCAGGGACCTCTCCAAAGTGCTAAAGAGAAATGATGTCAGTCTAGATATTAAAGAGTACTTAATTCAGGTCATGTTTGTGGAATCTTTGCTCGGTTTTTATTTTAACCTCTTGTTTAGAGTCAGTAAGAACTCCTGGTGGGCACTTGAATTTAAGGCCAAGCCCTTGTCTCCATTTTGGAGATTGGGTGAAGCTGCTGGACTCTGTAAAATGGGCTCTCTTGTTTTGGCTGAAGGTCTGTGTGGAATGTTTGGTGGTTTTTTTGTGGGTTTGTTGTTTTGTTTTGTTTTTTTAAGCCTATTGTTTAGAGTCAACATGACCTCCTGGAAGGCCCTTGTATTTAAAAGTTGGGCTTGAGGGGTTGTATTTTAATCCCTGTTACTATACTTTGGAGGAACATTCTTCAAATCAAAGAGCACTCTTCTGCTAATTTGCTATGCTGAGGTAATCTGGGTTTGCTGTGAAGGTGAACCTTGTGCCATTGAGGAGTCAAATGCCATAATGTCTACCCGTGGTGGACAGTGTTTGCTGGAGCTCCCAGTTTAAGACAGGTTTGGAAGTAGGAATGTCTTCCACTTCCCAAACCATATGCCTCTGGCAACTCTGTGAACTTGGAGAAAGAATGATAGTTATAAAAAGGCCTCAGGTCTTTTTTCGTAGGGTCACTATGAGTCATGATAGACCCAACAACAACCAGAAATAACAGCCACCAAGGCCATAGTCTTCGCAATCACTTGTTATCAATCATAAAGCTAAACAATGATTAAAGATGATAGAAGAATTGATGCTTTTAAGTTATGGTGCTGGAAAAAAGTATTGAACCACTGTGGACTACCAAGAGAACAAACAACAGGTCTGTCTTAGAGAGACTGATATCAAGTTTTTCCTTAGAGACAAAGGTTTTTAAGCTCCGTCTCACTTTGAATACATGATCCACAAGGACCAGTCCTTGGAGAAGGACATCATGTTTAGAAGTGTGGAGGGACAGCACAGAAAAGAAAGACTTCAGATGAGGTAAATTGACACAGTAATTGGAGTAATGGTCGTAGGTGTATCAGAGTCAATAAGACTGGCTTAAAGTTGGGCAGGATTCAGAGGTACTGTACATAGGGTCAGTATGAATCACAGATGACTTGATGACACCTAAGAACAATGATAACTATGTTGGGAATGAAAAACAGAAGAAGAACGTTGTTTCATTCAGAGTCAAAAAAGACAATTTCAAGTTCTACCCTGAAGTACAATGTTGTGAGTTAATATGATACTATCTGTTTGCAATAAGGAAGACCTATTAATTTGACTATGATGAAAATACATACTGCCAAAAAAGGAGAGATTGAGAATTTTCACCAAATTTTCAGTTCAAAATTGACCAAATGTCCAATCAACATGTGTTAATGAAAATTAGTGACTGGAATGCAAAAGTTGGGACCAATGAAGAAGGAATAGTAGTTGAAAAGTATGGACTTGGTGACAAAATGAGGCTGGAACTAGAATGATTGAAATTTATATTTGTAAAGGTTTATTCATTGTAAATACCTTTTTTGGGAAAAAATACCTTTAAGTTTGCTATACTGCAATAAATCACTGGTAATCTGCAGTATTTTTTAGATCTTGCTTATCAGTCTGCTTATCTTTCCCGGGCATATGAGATGATTTAAAATATCATAACTTGGGACAGAAATACATTAATGCTCAGAGTGAAATCCTTGCTTTTTAACATTTTAAAGAGGCCTTTTGCAACAGATTTGCCCAATCAAACATTATTTGATTTTTTGGCTGCTGCTTCTATAGGTGTTGATTGTGGATTCAAGTAAAATTTAGGTTCCTATCCTTGGCAACTTGAATCTGTTCTCTGTTGTAATAGTGTGTATTTTCCATTGTATGGGATTTTGTATTCTTTATATTCATATACAATCCATATTGAGTTTTGTAGTCTTTGATCTTCATAAATAAGTGCTTCAAGTCAAATGAATTGATATTTTTGAATTATGATATTATCAAAGAATATTGAATATACCAAGCATTGTCAAAAGGATAAGCAAATATTTCTTGGAAGAATAGCCAGAAGCAAGTCCATTGAGACTTTGTCAAAGCTATCCTGTCTGAAGGTATCATCAATGGAGAAGTTTGTCATACTGGACAAAGGGAGGTGGGTGTCAGTGAGAAAGAGGAGGATCTTTATGAGATGGATTAACATACGTGCTGCACCAATAGGCTCAGACACAATGGCAATCAGGAAGCTCAGTCAGTAATATCTCATGTACTGTACACAAAGTTGCTATGAACTGGAACTCCCTCAAAGATACCTAACAACAACCCTTCAACACATGAGCCACCTAGTTGGAAAATGAATTTAGCATTTTTAAAGTTTATCTAATTTTCTTTTGTTGTTGCGTATTGTAGAGTGGGAACCTCTAGCTGATCCTCTAGTAGGTTTTCAGAGGACTTAGAACAAGCTTTAAAAAGATTTAAGAAGCCTTTGTTTGTTGGATAAATGCTTTATATTCACCATTGAGAAATAGCTTAAGCTTGCTGTGTCAATTAGCTTAATTGATAGGAACCTAAATTAGTCCTGGGGTGTTTTAATTTCAAGAAGTAAATCTATTGTGAGAGCTACTTAGAGGAACACAGGTGAGAAAATTTTCAAAAGCATTTGGCTTAACCAGAGATTATATTGTCATATTTTGCACATATGCAATGTCCTAAATTCCGTTTTTCTTCAACATTGTTGATAACCAAGACAATTTTTAGTTTCTTCTTTCTACAGCTTTCTTCACCTGTCTCCTACTCAGACAAGAGGAGGTGATTTTTCTCCCCTGAAATCTCTAAGAGGTCAAATTAAAAGAGTTTTAGAATTACTACTTATTGTATGGAAAACAGTCTTGATGTTATCTCAAGAATAGATAATAGCATGTATTGTTTAGCAAGGCCTCCTCAACAACGTGCATTATGCATGTGGCACAGGCTTACTAACAGAGAAGTAGAAGGTTTGTGAAGTATTTGCTGCAGAAGGTCAAGGAATTCAGCCTTCAATACAGATTGCACTTCAATATCAAGAAAACAAAGATCCCCCTTTTCTTTACCCACCCTTTCCTCTACTTGTCCAATTGTTCGGCCCTATGATTAGGATCTGGTATGTAAAATAATGTATATACTGTAAATAAATCAGTATAAAACAAACAAACAAAAAGTGCAAAACTCCACAACACCAGGTCACTAGACAGTATTATGATAAATGGAAAAAAAGATTGAAGTTGTTAATGATTTTATTTTGTTAAGATCCCCAATCAACATCCTTGGCATGAGCAGCCAAGATATCAAAAGAAGAGTTGCACTCTGAAAATCTCCAGAGTGCTGAAGAGTAATGATGTCCGTCTAGAGTAAGAGGACATCTGATCCAGGTCATGGTCTTTCCATCACTTGCTATGCATCTGAGACTTGGCAATGAATAAGTATGACAGAAGAATTGAAGTCTTTGAGTTGTGGTGTTGGAAAAGAATATTGAACATATTACGGACTGCTAATAGCACAAACAGGTCTTTCCTGGAGAAGATGACAGAAGGTTGTACTTTGGAGGCAAAGTTTGTTTCTTATTTTTTCCCCATGTTGCCTATTTTCTTCCCCCTCCTCCTGCTTCAGCCCTACCTTCAATGAACCCCTTGTTCCAGATTACTATCACATGTATATGATGCCTAATCATGACAGCACAATATTTGGACCAGGAGACAGTTGTCAGAACAGAGCAGGGAAACACTGCATGGTTCAAAATTGGGAAGGTATACACCAGGACTACATCCTGTCTCCATACCTTTTCAATCTTTATGCCGAACAGGTTATCTGTGAGGCTTGGTTCTATGGGGAGAAATATGGCATCAGGATTGGAGGAAGTATCATTAACAATCTGCATTATTCAGATGATACAACCCTGCTTGCTAAAAGTGAGGAGGACCTGAAGTGCTTGCTTTGGAAGTTCAGAGACTATAGTCTTCAGTATGGTTTGAGGCTTAATGTCAAGAAAACAAAGATTCTCACCACTGGGACAATTGACAGCATCATAATGGATGGTGAAGAGATAGAGATTGTTCACAGTTTTGGGTCACATGGCTCCACAGTCAACACTCCTGGCACCAGCAGCCAGGAAATGAAAAGACATATTGCAATGGGAAAGTCTGCAGTTAGAGACCACTCTAAAGTACTGACGTGCAAGAATGTCCGTCTAAAGACTAAGGTGCGCCTGATACATGCCATGGTCTTTATAATCACTTGCTATGCATCAGAGAGCTAGACAATGACTTAGAGATGACAGAAGGAGAATTGATGCCTTTGAGCTGTAGTGTTGGAGAAGAGTATTGAATATACCATGGTCTGCTAAGAAAATGAACAGGTTTGTCCTGGAGAGGGTGAAACCAGGCTGCTCCTTGGAGGCAAGGATTCTGAAGCTTTGTATGACATAATTTGGACATGTTGCATGGAGGGACAAGTCCTTGGAGAGGGACATCATGCATGGAAGGGTGGATGGACAGAGCAGGGGAGGAAGACCCTCTATAAGATGGATTGATTCAGTGACTGGGGTATTGGAGGTAGGTGTGTCAGAGACCTTGAGATTGGCACAGGTTGTAGGATCTCTAAGAGTCACAAGCGACTCAATGGCAACACAGCAATACAACAGTTCATTTATAAAATTCAAATATATTGTTTTTCATACCAGATCAATCCCTTTTCCCTCATCCTCTCACCCATCAAATTGTACCAACCCATGATTAATCCCCTCTCCTCCACCTCCTGCACATCCTCATCCATCTTTTCAATCTATATGCAGATCAGATCATTCAGGAAGCAGGTCTTTATGAGGAGGAATGTGGCTTCAGGATTGAAGGAAGACTCATCAATAACCTATGTTATGCAGATGATACAACCTTGCTTGCTGAACCTGAAGAAGACCTGAAGTGCTTGCTGTAGAAGGTCAATAGCTGGAGAGGAGGTGGAGAAATGAGGGGGCCGTGATTGCCCCGAAAAAAAAAAAGAAAAAGAAAAAAAAAAGAAGGTCAATAGCTTAATCTTCAATATGGATTAAAGTTCAACATCAAGAAGACAAAGATTCTCACCACTGGACCAATTGGCACCACCATGATAGATGGGAGAAGAGATTGAAGTTGTTAACGGTTACAGCTTGCTTGACTCCACAGAAACACTCTTAAAACACCAATATTAAGGAAATCAAAAGATTAATTGCTTTGGGGAAATCTGCTATCAAGGATCTCTCAAGAGTGCTAAGATGTACTTAATCCAGGCCATTGTCTTCACAATTACTTGCTATGCATCAGAGAGCTGAACAATAACTAAGGATGATAGAAGAAGAATCAATGCCTTAAAATTGTCGTTCTGGAGAAGAGTCTTGAATATACCAGGACTGTCAAGATAACAACTAGGTCTGTCTTGGAGAAGGTAAAACCAAGTTTCTCTATGGAAGGTAGGATTTTGAAACTCTGTCTCACATGCTTTGGGCATATGGCCAGGAGAGATTGGTTCTTGGAAAAACACATCATGCTTGGAAGGGTCGAGGGACAGCACAGGAGAGATAGACCTTGATGAGAGGGATTGATACAGTAACAGGAACAATTGTGGTTGGTGTGTAAGAATTAGTGAGACTGCTTTAGGACATGGCAGGATTCAGCGCTGCTATACATAGGGTTGCTATCAGTCACTTGATGGTGCAAAAGAACAGCAACAAGAATCATATATTGCTTTCTGACAGTTCTTCCACTCATCTGATCTAATGCAGTACTTATTATCTATGTAATCTTGTTCTATTCTATCATCAACTCCTCCATGACTGCCCTATTATATAACAGCAGTAGTATTTGTCCTTTTGTGACTGAGATATTTAACTCAGCATAATGTCCTCCAGGCTCCTCCAGGTTGTGTAATGTTTTATGAATTCAATGTTTTTCAATACTGCATAATATTCCCTTGTGTGAGAGTATCATTTTTTTTCTGTCCATTCATGTATTGACGAGCACTTGGATTGCTTCCATCTCTTTGCTTCTGTGAATAATGCAGCAAAAAACATGGCAAGATTTTGAAATTCCATATCACTTACTGTGGGCCATATTGTAAGGAAGGGCCAGTCGTTGGAAAAAGACATCATGCTTAGAAAGGTGGAGCGTCAATGCAGGAGAAGACTCCTGATGCAATGAATTGACCCAGTGATTGTAGCAATAAGTCAAGTGTGTTAGATGTGAAGTTGTCTAAATATAAGGAAAGGTTCAGAGTCATCATTGTTCATAGGCTTGTTGGGAGTTAACAGCACATAACAACATAGTCATTTATCTTTGCATACAAAAATCTTAATCCTTTATGTATATAATAACATTATCCTAGCTTACCTGTGACTTAATTGTCTCTGTCTTATACATGCAACAATTCAGGCTTAAAGAGGCTAGGTTCATTATTAATGTTTGCATAGAAGAGATGAGACTTAAATGCAATTTTAAAAATTGCTCTTTTCTCTATGGTGCACTTTCTTATTAAAGAGAGGCTAAGTAATACATTTTAGGATATATTCTAAAAGAAATTGTTAATAGATTTAGACTAAGGAATGGTTAATGTTTAATTTTTCTTGAAAATTAAAATGACTAGAAAATAGTGATGATTAAAAAAATGCCATATCCCTTGAATTTGGGAAAATTACTTGCTGTAAGTAATCATAATTTCTCATATGTGGATGCTCCTTTGTTTGATTATGGCAAAACCAGACACAGATCCTCTAAATCTGGTTCTTGACTCACAATTTAGTAAATGAAATTCTTATTCTCAGTGATCAATCATGGGCCACTTGTTAAGTGCCATTGAGTCAAGTACTGCTCATAGCGACCCTATGAACAAAAGATCTGAACCCTATACTATAACTATCGTTGTTTCTCTAATTTCCATAGAATTTCCAAAGGCATGTTGTTTAGGGAGTAGATGTTAATCTTGCTTCCAAGCCTGTCTTATTCTAGGAGCTCTACCAAACCCTGTCCACCACAGGTATCACTGTGGCATTTGACACACCAGTGAGACAACTTTCAGTATCATAGCAACCCCAAAGTTATTTCAGCACAGCAAATTGATAGATTTGTGCTGTGCCACTTAGAAGAATGATCATCTCAAACACAATTAATGCACATGAGCCTCCAAACTGGAGACTTAGTCAGGGCCCAACTATTAAAGACAAAAAATCTTGCACACCCATGTTTATTGCAGCTTTGTTCA
>NW_006399763.1:22258625-22288304 GCF_000299155.1 Elephantulus edwardii
GCTGAATCCCAGTTTGTTTTTGATGAAGTTTATGGTTTTGGGCTTTTCTCCCAAGTCTCTGATCCATCTTGAGTCAATTTTTGTGGATAGTATGAGATATGGATTCTTTTTCAACTTTCTGCATGAAGCAGTCCAATTTTGCCAGCACCATTTATTAAAGAGGCTGTCATTTCCCCTTTTGGTAGGTTTTATTTCCTTGTCAAATATCAGTTGACCATAGACAGCTGGGTCCATTTCTGCGTTCTCAATTCTGTTCTATTGGTCTATGTGCCCGTCATTGTACCAGTATCATGTCGTTTTGGTTGCTACTGCTGTATAGTAGGTTTTCAGGTCAGGGAGTGCTATACCTCCCACTTAAGTTTTTTTTTCAGAAGTGCTTTGCTTATTTGGCATCTCTTTCCTCTCCAAATAAACCTGACAGATTCCATCTTAATCTCCTTAAAAAAGGAACGTGTTATCTGTATTGGGATTGCATTGAACATGTAGATTGTCGACAGGAATGTCATTTTCACAATATTGAATCTTCCTACCTATGAACAGTGACATTTTTCCATTTTTTTAAGGTCTTTCATTGTGTCTGACAGAAATGTTCTGTAGTGTTCACTGTATAGGTCTTTTGTGTCTCTAGTTAGGTTCACTAATAACACAAATACAAAATGGGCAGAAACATGGAAAAAAAATCACAAAGGAAGATATTTGGATGGCCAACAGACACATGAAGAAATGCTCAAAATCACTGGCAATAAGAGAGATATAACTCAAAACTTCAATGAGATACCATCTCATTCCATTAACAGTGGAAAAGTTTAACAGGACAGCAATGTTGGAGAAAATGTGGAGAGATAGGAACTCTTATATATTGTTGGTGGGATTATAAAATGGTACAACCATTCTGGAAGACAGTTTGACATTTCCTCAGAAAGCTGAATATAGAAATGCCATATGACCCAGTTTTTCCACTGTTTGGAATATACCAAGAGAGAATGAGAACTGAGTCACAAATGGAGACTTGTACACACCAATGTTGATCAATAGCAGTGTTGTTCACTTTCCCAAGAATATGGAAAAAAAGCATATGAAAATAGCCCAAATGTCCAACCACAATGAATGGATTGAGAAACTATGAATCTATTCACACAATGGGATACTATGCAGCACTCAGGAGCAATGATTTTATAAATAACTACCTAGCTTGGGAGAAACTGGAGAGCATTATGCTGAGTGAATTAACTCATTCCCATAAGGATGATTACCATATAAAACCATTCTTGTAGAATGAGTATAAGACTCCAAGGGGGCTGTGAGAGGAAAAAAGAGCAGTGAGGTTGGTCACTGTGTGGAGGGGGGTCAATCATAGACTCTCATAATTTGATGGGTGGAGGGGAGGTGTGTAGGAAATGGGAAAGATCTGGTGCAAAAAACAATGTATGAGAAATTTTTAAATAAAATATTATAAAAAACCAAAACAAAACAATTAGTGAAAAAAATTTTACTTTACACAGTCCACTTGATTGCAGAATGCACGTGACTACAACGAAAAACAAAACCCTGATCAGTCAGAAATAAAGTTCATCTTAACCAAACTTTGGATAAATTGATCTTTTTGTCTCCTAATCTCTGGGCTTTGGCCCACCCTCAGACTAATCTAAAACACAATCTTCCTTAAGGGCCTCTTCCTAAGAATAAAGAAACAGATCACAGAGTAAAAATTCCAATTTATAATCTGTTGATGTCAATCATTCATTTCCTGTCCCATAGCTGGATTTTTTTCCCTGTCCATTCTTACTTTCAGTTATAGTTTCTCTAATAGAAAATGCACCTCCTACCCTCCCCTTAATTCTGTGAGGCTCTTGATGATTTCATAGTCAGAATGTTCTCCTATTATAATAGTCACTGTCCGAAATATTACAACTTTTTCTTTATCAAAACCTAGAGCCCTAGGTGAGGCAAATAGTTTATACTCAACAATTAACAGGTTTCTAGGGTCACTGTCCCTCTGTCTTTGGTGTTAGCAACAGATTCACTGCTAGTCTTTTGGCCACACAATATAAATCTGAAATTTCACAATCACTGAAGATTTCTTCCAAAAATAAGATATATCAATAACTCTTCTGCAGTCTGTCTCAGCAACGCACTTTTATAATTATACCCTAATGCTTATCATAAACAATGCCACCACTTCTCCATAACCTCAACCTCATACCTCTCACTTTCTCTTTTTCTACCTCACTCTGTGTAATACTCCTTATCCACCAACTCTCCTAAAGAGTCCTGGTGGTCTACTGGTAAGAAACTGTTCTGCAATTCTGAAGGCACTCAATCCAGCAGCTGCTCTACAGGAAAATAATGAGGCTATCTCCTCCCTGCCTCTGAGAACCCCCCTGGAGGGTCGGTTATTGGTCTGTGTTGACTTAATAGTGCTATAGCACACAATAACTATCACCAACTCTCTACTGTGCTCTCAAAGGCTTAAAATAATATAGGAGGTTATCGTCCATCCTTATCTTGAGAAGCATCTGGTAGATTTGAACCACTCACTTTTGGGCTCTTAAAATGACTGCCTTCTAACTACGCCACAGAGCTCACCAGATGGGAGTGGGGGGGGGGCGTGTGTGTGTGTAAGTTTAAACCATCCCTCCTTAACCTCAACCTCATATATGTCACTTCTCTGTCTAGCTTACTCTTTCTAGTACTCCAAATCAAAGATTCTTCAACAATTAGGGTATCTATTACTTTGTAGAATTCCCTGTTAAATTCTTACCCTGCTCCTTTGGTTAAATTCCATAGCCAGTTATAATAATCACTCTGTTCTCATTCATTTACACTTAACATCTTTGCCCTCTGCCTACAGCCACATAAATAAGTATGACTAGAGAGAAACACACAATCCTGCTGACTGGATGCTTTTATGTTATGATTATTAACCTCAAATGGTTTATTAATGCTTCCTGCTATCCATAATTATTTTGTTACTCTTATCTTGAGGCCTGTTTTATAAATTATCTTCTTAAACTGCCAAAACCTCTTCCCTCCTTCTCATTCTTATTCAAGATTTGCCTGCTATTTTAGGATTCAAATATGCCATTAATAGGATTCGGCACAAATATAAAATGAAAACATACATCTCTTGTTAAAAATCAAAGAAAAGATCCATCAAAGATACTAAAATAAAGATCTCCCCCTTCAATGGCTTCTCTTTCAAAATTTCATTGTATTTTTGTTTAGTATTTATTATCCTTCAATGTAAAGAAAAATGAAATCTTTAGTAATACTAATTTTACCTTTCATTTTTAAATGGTATAATGCTAATTTTAAATACAAACTTCTTTTAAGGGTTAGCTGTAAGTGGGTTCCAACTCAATGTCATATAAGAACATCAAGAAAATTACCAAAATTGAACAATTTCTATTTTATAAGTCATATGCAGGCATAGTTTGTTTCTAGAATAATAGAAAATGTACCTAAAAGCAAGCTGTTTATTTTTTCACTTCTTGATCTATGCTTGTTCTACTTAAATCCTTTTTACAATTTAATGATGAGCAAGGAATGGGTGAAAGGAAAGCTATAGATTATCTTAATTCCCTTTATTTTGTGTTATTTTCCAATGTAGGTTGTGGATAGCTCAGAAAAGTAATGAATGCAAAGAAATAACATTTTATATATATATATATCTCATATATATATATAAAAACTTTGATAAATGTTGATAGTTATAGAAAGGCTTTGGATCTTTTGGTCATAGGGTTGCTATGAGTTGTGCTTGACTCGGCGGCAATCAACAAGTATATATCCATATATCTATATCTATCTATCTCTTTATATATCTATCTCTATCTCTATCATCTCTATCTCTATCTCTATCTCTATCTCTATCTCTATCTCTATCATCTCTATCTATCTCTATATATCATCTATCATCTATCTATCTATCTATCTATCTATCTATCTATCTATCTATATCTCCTTGGTTATTTGTGTTTTCTGCAATGGTGCCACCTTCCTTCTGAGTTGGACGAAAGTTCTGTTTCTAACTGAAGTTGTAGATTTTAACAGAAGGCTGTTAGTATCCTTGTTTATTCAATTATATAAATGCTTATTTTGTAATTGATTTGGATCTTAGCGTGTATGCATTATTAGGTTCACTGGAATTCTGAGAGTTCATGGGTTTCATGACAGTCCAGTGAGGAGGAATGGATATGCATATTATTTACTTGCATCTCCTGTACTCGTATCCATGTCTCAGTGCTTCATTTGACTTTATTTCTGAAACATAGTTTCAAAGATTTTTTTAAAAAATGTGATGGTGAACCCTGAATGTTAAGCCTTAGAGTCCAGTGCAAGTGCAGGGTTTACATGTTCTCAAAACTAGTCCTATTGTATTTCAAGAGAAATAGAAAAATTAGAAGATAATTATTTTTTTCTAACCTTACACTTTCTCAGCAAATTGCCTCTGTGCCTATTTCCTCATCTTATAAACCTATAATATGCTCAGAAAGTTCAATCCTACTTAAGTCCAAATTTTCCATCTGTTCCATGTGTCTTTCAACTATTCAAAAATACTGCTTTTCTCCTTTTCCATTTTTGTACCCTACCCTATCAGTTGGGTTATTCTCACCAGTGAAGAAGTTATTGCCACTTCTTTCAACTAAAAATATTACAGACTTTCTTTTGATCTTATTCATCAGTCAAGTGACCACCCCCATTCATTGATTTCTTTAAAGCAAAACTCAGAGGGCAAATGATATTTTTCTGTCTCAAATTTTTCTTTTCCAATTTTGTGCAACATTCCAATTAAGCACTACCATGAAATTGCTTATTTTGCATCTCTACTACATGTTAAATGAACAGCTAAAAGTTAATGTTTCAAACTAGTTTCTAATATGTGATCTCTTCCCTTCAGAAATTCTCTTTCCCTTGACTTCTGAACTCACTAAAAGAGCTCATTGCTCAGATAAAAACTTTGGCGTTATCTTTGGCTTCTCTAAAAAAATGAACCTCAGCAAAATTTCAATCATGTCTTTAAATTTTCATTTCAGACTCCCTGGACCTTACTGTCTTCCTTTATCTTCTACAAATCACTTTGAATTGACAATCCTATTTATGCCATTGTTTTCTACACAACATCCTGCCCCTTGATCCTTATTTCAACACAACAGTAAGAGTTATCATGGCTATTTCAAATCAGATGATATTATTTTCCTATTCAAAAATTTCCCTTTCTTATTCAAAGGCCATGGTCTTTCCAATCACTTGCTACACTTCGGAGAACAGGACAATGAATAAGGATAGCAGAAATATTGAAGCATTTAATCTATAATGTTGGAGAACAGTACTGAATATCCTAAGGCCTGACAAAAGAACAAATAAATATGTCTTAGAGAAAGTGCAGCCAGAGTTCTTCTTGGAGGCAAAGGTGGCAAAGCTTTGTTTCACATACTTTGGGGCAGGTTACTAATACAGGCTATTCCTTTTAGACAGACATCGTTCTTGGAAAGGTGGAGGGTTGGTGAAAGAGAGGAAGATCCTCAACCAGATGTATTGATAAAGTGACTGCTGCAATTGCAATGGGTTCCAGTGTGTCAGGAAGTGTAAGGATGGTACATGATAGGACAAGGTTCGGATCTGTTTTTCATAGGGTCTCATGAATCATGCTGGACTTGATGGGTCCTAACAACCACAGCAACACCTAAAGCCCACCATGTGCAGGAGCTCTAAAATGAAGCCTCTTGACTTTAGTAACATAGCTGTGTCAGTGAGCCTGGACTAACACCTGCTTGCTTCCTTAACTCCAATTGACTTTTGTACAAACTTAAGAGCATGTTGGTAATGAAACAGTTTGTATTGTGATTAAGCTAGAGATAATGGGCATAATTATGCAAAAGGAGTCTAGGTGTTAATATTGTATTTAAAATTTCTTATACTAGCCTCTTCAGTAAAAGTATGTCTTAGGTCCTTGCTAACAACAACAATAGCAACAACAAAATATTTTAGGAAATAATGCATAGTCTTACTCTTTGATAATTTCAAAGTACTTAAAAGTAATGCCAAAAAAATACTGTCATAGAAAACCCTGCTACCTCTGTGATTTAATGTTCCAAAGTTATTCTGCTTTATCTTTTGTATTCTTCTCTCCTTTCTTTAAATACATGAGTCATATTCAAAGGTCTTGCACGTAACTGCTCTTTCTGACTGCGATAAGCTTCCCTTAGATACCCACCTGACTCATTCACATTCTTCCAATTATATATCTAGAACTACATTTTAGTGAATCCTTTCTCAACCCCTCATTCAATATTTCAAACCTCACCAAAACCAGAAAGTTTTTGCCCTATAATTTATTTTTCCCTTGGACTCTTATTATAGACTTTAATGCAACATATTTTGTTGATCTTTAATTTCTCTAGTTTTAAAATGCTATAAAAGCAGAAATTTTCATTGATGTTTGTTCTTCAGATACCTGGGATGTGGAGCATACTTAAACTATAGGAAATATTTTCTAAATATTGCTGATTAGATAAGTAAATGAATATGCATTATTAATGTGTTACCTTTTGTTCTCTTTTGGAGGACCATGCAGATTCATAGAATGGATATGATGTTATTCAGAGCTAGTTGCTCTACATAACGTTGCAAGATATATTGGATTCTGATTTTGTATGTCCTTAAGACTCATATTTTCTTATATACAAAACTGGTTCTTGTGTTTTAGATTTTTTTTCACTATGTATCTCCATTTTCAAATTAGACAATAAGCTCCATTTTTCTTTGTAGTTCAAATGCTAAGCCACTTTCTAATACAAAGTTGTTGTTACAGTGTACCTTCCAGTTGGAAGCAACACAAAGCTGACCCTCCAGCAGGTTTTTAGAGGCAATTAATTGCACAGGAGAAGACTATCCAATTCAAAGTAGAGACAATGAAAAGATGAACACGTCTTATGCCTGACTTTATACAGGGAACATGATATAAACATGAGTTTTAAAGATTGAGGGGAAGTATGGAGAAAGTCATCAAACTCAAACTGACATAATTACTCCTCAACAATTGCATGAAAGATGGAGAAAAGATTGAAACTGTCAATGGCTTCACTTTACTTGCCTCCATAATCAATACACTTGGTACCAGTAATCAGGAGGTATATTTACATTGGGAAAGTTTGCAGTCAGAGGCCTAAATTATTGAGGAGCAATGATGTAAGTTTGGGGACTAGGGTGTGCCTGATTTAGGTCATTATTTTTTTAAATCCCTTGCTATGCAAAGAGTTGGACAGTGAACAGATGACAGAATAAGAATTGTTGCCTTTTAACTGTGGTGTGAGCGAAGAGTATTGGATATTCAGTGGACTGCCAAAAAAACAACCAGATAATTCTTGGAGAAGGTGCAATCAGAGTGCTCCTTGGACGTAAAAATGCTAAAACTTCATTTCACATACTTCTAGAATATAAATATGTATATTTTGGAAGCAGGAGTGGCATCCACTTCCTAAACAACATGCCTTTGGAAACTATGAATTTTGATAAGTGACAAGTTATTGAAAGGCTTCAAGCCTTTTGTTTATAGGGTCATTATGAGTTGTGCTCCACTCAACAGCAATCAACAACAACAATTTGGAGAGGTCCCTAACGGCTCACTTTCCCAGTGCAATACATCTCCTGATTTCTTGACACCTGGTATTAGTTGTGGATCTATATAAGATGAAGTTGTTGACAGTCTTAATCTTTTCTCCATCCATCATCATGTTGCCTATCAGTCCAGTGATAAGAATCTGTTTTCTTGAGACTGAAATACAATCCATATTGAATACTGTATTCTTTGATCTTCTGCAACAAATGCTTCAAATCCTATTCATGTTCAGTAAGCAAGGTTGTGTCATCTGCATAACACAGGTTATTTATTCGTCTTCCTCTGATCTTGATGCCACATTCTTCTTCATAGAAGAATTCTGTTCTTCTTCTCGATTAATTCGCTCAGGATAAAGATTGAATAAGTAAGGAAAAAGAATACAACCCGGACCCCTTCTTAATTTTAAACTATAGTGTCAGAGATGGCGAGGTTGGCATATGATAGAGCAGCATTTAGGGCTCTTGTACACAGAGTCACTATGGGTCGCAAGCAACTCAATGGCACATAACAACAGTGTTCCCTTGCCATGTTCACACAACAGCCTCCTGGTCTAGGTATAGGTTTCACATGAGCAAAATTAATTGTTGTGGTTCCCATTCCTCTCAGTGTTAGCCATAACTTGTTATGATCCACACAGTTAAATGCTTTTGCAAAGTCAATAATGCATAAAGAGAAATTCTTCTGGTATTCTTTCTTTTTAGCCAGGATCCATCTGACATCAGCAATGATATCCCTGGTGTCATGCCCTCTTCTAAATCCTGCTTGAACTTCTGGAAGTACCCTATCTATGAACTGTTCTGGCCATTTTTTAATGATATTCAGTTGAATTTTGCTTGCCTGTGAAAGTAACGATATTGTTTAAAAGTTTCCACTCAATTGGATCACCTTTCTTTTTGAATGGGAACAAACATGGGTCTCTTCCAATCCATTGGCCCAGAGAGCTGTTCTCCAAATTTCCTTAGCTAGACTGGTGAGCACATCTGGGCTACATATGTTAATCAAAACAAGTAAATTATTATCTTTTTTATTCCTGAGGCCTTATTTTTTGCCAATGTCTTCAGTGCTACACAACCTCCTCCTTCATTACCATTGGCTCCTGCTTCTTGGAATTTTTCAGTGTCAGTCAGTTATTTTTGGTGCAGTGAATTTGTCCACTCCCTCCATCTTCTTTTGATACTTTCTAGGTCATTCAATATATTACTTATAGCATCTTTGAATAATGTGACTCAAGGCTTAAATTTGTTTATCAGTTATCTAAGTTTGAGAAATGTAGAGTCAGTTCTTCCACTTTTATTCTACAATTCCAAGTTTCTGTACATTCCATTATGATACTTTGCTTTGTCTCTAAAGCAGCTCTTTTAAATCTTTTTAGCTCTTGTACTTCAGTGTATTTTTCCTTTGCTTTGGCCTCTTGATGCTAGAGTCTATTCTGACACCATTTTATTTTTTTCGTTTTCCTCTCTCTGAGGAGTTTGACAACTAAGATGTGTCTGACTCAGGCTTGATCTTTGTGTCCTCTTGCTTTGTATCTTAGAGATGAACAATAAATAAGGATGACAGAAAAATTGATAACTTTGGGTGTTGGAGAAGAATACTGTACATCCTATGGACTGCCCAAAGAAAATCATTTCTTGGAGAATGTGCAGCCAGAGTGGCGACAAAGATGATAAAGCTTCTACTTACATACTTCAGGGATGATACTTGTTGGGTTTTTTTTTCTTTTTTTTTTTTCATTGCTCAATTTTTATATGCAAAGGAAATAATTGAAAGTATCATGGTTTGGATCATATTCACCTTGGTCTTTACACTGGTAACTTTGCTTTTTTTTAAAGAAAAAAAAAGAAAAAAAATTCCTTCATTAGTATACAATTCCCACGTCCCCTCCCCCCACCCCGCACCCCGAGTACACTTCTCTATGCAACCTTAATTCTGGATTCCTGTGCTAACCATAATATTCAATCATATATCATTTCTAATCTGGTCTTTCCCTCATCTGTTTCAATACAATATATACATAATTTATCCAGTTTTTTCTGTCATACCTCCACCCTGATATCAGACTCATTCTACAACAGTGGCACCATGCAGTATTTGTCCCTTTGTGACTGAGATATTTCACTCAGCATAATGTCCTCCAGGGTCACCCACTTTGAATAATATTGCATGAGTTCCTTGTTTTTCAATGCTGCATAGTTTTCCATTGTGTGGATATACCACAGTTTCTCTATCCATTAATTTGTTGATGGGCCCTTAGGCTGCTTCCAACTCTTTGCTATTGTAAACAAAGCTGCAATAAACATGGGTGTGCATATATCTGCTTGGATGGCAGACATGGTCTCTCTGGGGTATATTCCCATCCAAGCAGATACTTGTTGTTTTTATGTACCATCGAGTTGTCTGTGACTCATAGTGAACCTATGTACCACAACTCTGAACTCTGACATATCCTGAACTAGACTCACTAACTCTAACACATCTAATTCTTTTACCCCAGTTACTGTATCAATCCATTTCATCTGAGGTCTTTCCTCCTGCGCTGTCCCTTCACCCTTCCAAGCATGATGCCCTTCTCCAAAGACTGGTGCATTCTGTCCATATGCCCAAAGTATGTGAGACAAAGCTTCAAAATCCTGCTTCCAAAGAGAAACCTGATTTTACCCTCTCTCATACAGACCTATTCATTCTCCTAGTGGTCTACTGTATGATCAACACAATTCTCCAGCACCACAACTCAAAGGCATCAGTTCATCTTCTGTAATCCTTAGTCATTGTCCCTCTCTCTGATGCATTTCAAGTAATTGTGAAGACCATGGCCTGTATCAGAGACATTTTAGTCTCTAGACAGATATTCTCACTATTTAGCACTTTGAAGAGGTACCTGACAGGAGACTTCCTCATTGATGTTTGTCAGTGTTAATTGTGGAGCCAAGGAAGCTGAAATAGTTAACAACCTCAATCTCTTCTCCATGTATCATGCTATTACCTGTTGGCCTAGTAGTGAGAATCTTTGTCTTCTTGATGTTAAGCTTCAATTCATATTGAGGACTACAGTCCTTGACCTTCTTTAGCAACGCTATAGTCAGATATCAATCAAACATGCAATCAAGATACATAAATAATATTAAGTGACTGGAATGAAATGTAAAAGTTGGCAACGGGGGAAAAGGATTGGTAATTGGAAAACATGGACTTAATGACAGAAATGAGGCTGGAGACAGAGTGATGGAATTCTGTACAATCAGTGATTTATTTATTGCAACACCTTTTATATGAAACATGAACACAGTCTATACATATGGATTTCACCTTATGATATGCATAGGAATGAAATTTCTTACATCTGTGTAAAGAGTCATTGGAGAAGCTAAATATCAACTGTGAAAACTAGGTCACGTCCTGATTGTGGAAGAGACCATTAACTACTCACATGCAAGTTCAAACTGAAGCTAAAGAAGTTTAAATCAAATCCATAAGTGCCAAAAGTTGACCTTGAGTTTATCCCATATGAATTATAAAATCATCTCAGGAACAGGTTTGAGGCTTTGAACTCTAATTAATGAAGACTAGGTAAGCTGGGGAGGATATCAAGCATATCATCTGAGAAGATCGCAAAAGTTCATTACAAGGATAGAGGAGGAAGACAAGACAGAGATGATATGTTGCTCGGAGGGGCTGTTTTTTTAGAGAGGGATATGACGCTCAGAAAAGCAGAGAGTAAGTGAAAAAGAGGAAGAGTCTCAACCAGAGAGACTGCCACAGGACTGCCTCAATGAGTTCTAGTGTGTCAGAAAGTATGAGGATATCTTTTGCCCATTTTGTAATTGAGTTGGTTATCAGTGTTTTTCTTGTGGAGGCCCAGGAGTATTCCATAAATTTTTGTTGTGAGACTCTTGTCTGGCATGTTATTACTAAATGTTTGTTTCCTGTTGGTAGGTTTTCTTTTCACCCTGTTGTAAAAAGATTTTGATTTACACAAGGAAAGGAAGATATTCAAACAGCCAACAGACACATAAAGAAATAATCAAAATCACTGGCAATGAGAGAGATGTAAATCAAAACCATAATAAGATACCATCTCATTCCAGTAACAGTTGCAAAGTTTAACAGGAAAGCAAGTAAAAGCTGAACATAGAAATTCCATATGACCCAGCTATTCCACTGCTTAGAATAGACCCTGAGAAAATGAGAACTGAGGCTCAGAGAATTGTATACCAATGTTCATAACAACCTTCTACATCATTGCAATAACAATGAAACAGTCCAAATGTCCAACTGCAATTGAATGGATTGAGAAATTATGCTATACTCATATAATGGAATACTACGTAGCATGCAGGAACAATGATTTTATAAATAATTACCTAACTTGTGAGGGACTGGAGAACATTATGCTGAGTGAACTAACTCAGTCCCACAAGGACAAATACTGTATAAATCCATTACTGTAAAATGAGTAGGAGGATCCAAAGAGACAGAGAAGGCAGAATGTGGAAGCAAAAGTATGAAGATGTGCAGGGAGAAAGGAGGGATTAATCATGGAGCTGTACAATTTGATGGGGGGGAGGGATGAGGTAAATTGAAAGAATCTGGTGTGAAAACAATGTATCTGAAATTTGTATATAAACTATATAATTAAAAAAATAAAATAAACCTGATGAAAAACAATAATAAAGTGTGAGGATGGCTCAGTATAGGATAGAGTTCAAATCTGTTGTTCATAGGATCACTATGGGTCATGCTTGACTTGATGGCACCTTACAACAACAACAATATGAAGAAAGTATTATAAATTACTTATAGTTTTATAACCATACACTTTATTATCCCAATTAGAATGCTTTGAGAATGAGAGAGGGCACAGAATAATGTAAATTGTGACTTTTTTCCTGACATACATGGGTTTACACATGGTTTTTATGGTAAACACAGAGGGGATAAAGTAAAGGAATAATATGTGGAGGTTGAGACTGAGGATATGTAGGGAAAAAATGTGAGTGGCCTTTTTTTGATATAATTTAAAATATTTTACAAAATGGATTAACTTTTATATGAATGTGAATTTAAAATGTTTTGTCCACTTTTCATTCACAATTTCAGATCATTAAAATGTTGGTAACAAAGTAAAGTAAAGTAATAATCCTTAAGAGGTAAAATAACAACAAAGTATAGATCCTGGATGAAGGAAGGGAATATCAGAAAAAAATGTTTATTTGTGTTTTATTGACTGTGCAAATTATGGCTAACATTGAGAAGAGTGAAAATCCCAGAGCAATTAATGATGCTTATGAGAAGTGTACCTAAATCAAGAAGCTTTTGTGAGAAAGAATAAGGGAAACTGTTGTTGTTGCTGTTGTTATTATTGTTGTTAAGTGCTGTCGAGTCGATGACTCATTGTGACCTGATGCATGAAAGACCTGAACACTTGTATAACTTTCATCCTTTTTCTAAGTGTATAGAGTTTCCAAAGTCAAGCTATTTCAGAAGTGGATGCCATTCCTGCTTCCAAGCCTATTTTTAACGGGGATCTCAACCAAACACTGTCCACTATGGGTAAACATTATCACATTTGACACATCAGTGGCACAGTGTTTAGAATCACAGCAATCATGAGTTAATTATGCACAGCAAATGGACACACCAGTGCTATACCACTTAGAAGAATATTTGGGACAGACCAGTGCTATACCATTTAGAAGAATGTTTGACCAAAGACAATTAAAACCAGGCCTGAGAGCCACAGATTAGATTAAAATCACCCACCCTTGGCTTGGTAGCATAACTTTCTATCCACTAGGCCAACAGAGCTCTCTCTCTATGACTCACAGCAATTCTATACTCTGTTCCCACAATCTGAGACATGCTCAAGTCCATTGTCACAGTCACCATATCAGACCATTGTGTCGAGGATCTTCTTCTCTGACCTTCCACTTCTCTCAGCACGATGTAATTTCCCAATGATTGGAACCTTAACTGTTGTTTGTTGTTGTTAAGTGCCATCAAGTCATAGACAACTCATAGCAACACTATAAACGAAAGACCTGAACACTTATATAACTTTTATAATTTTTCCAATTTGATAGAGTTTACATGGTTTAAAATCAGAATGGTGTAAGTCAACGTTGTACCAATTCAATCTTTATACTGAGCAAATAATTTTCAAAGCTATATTCTATTAAGAAGAAAAGGGGGGGGAGAATCTGGTATCAAGGTCAGAGTAAGACTCATTAACAAAGTGCTTTACGCAGATGACACAATTTTACTTATGTGAACCACTTGCTGCAGAAAATCAAGGATTACAGCCTTTTGTACGGATTACATCTCAATGTCAAAAAAGTAAAGGACCAATTCACTATAGGACCAACAATCAAAATTATGGCAGAAGGAGAAAAAGATTGAAGTT
This sequence comes from Elephantulus edwardii, assembly GCF_000299155.1. Lineage (NCBI taxonomy): Eukaryota > Metazoa > Chordata > Mammalia > Macroscelidea > Macroscelididae > Elephantulus > Elephantulus edwardii. Next base: position 22,272,647 of record NW_006399763.1, read on the forward strand.
GTAAGTGATTTCATTTTGCTTGGATCAACACCACATCCTTGGAACCAGCAGTCAGGATATCAGGGGATGTTTTATACTGCAGTCCTCAGAACAAAGCAGGGAAACACTGAATGTTTCAAAATGAGCAAAGGAGTGCAACAAGGATGTATCCTGTCTCCCTACCTTCTCACTCTATATACAAAACAGGTCATTCAGGAAGCAGGGCTTTATGAGGAAGAATGTGGCTTCGGGTTTTGAAGAAGACTCATCAACAGCCTATGTTTTGCAGATGACACAACTTTGGCAAAATTGAAGAAAATCTGAAGTACTTGCTGCAGAAGGTCAAGGACTTAGTCTTCAGTATGGATTGCAGCTCAATGTCAAGAAGACAAAGATTCTTACCACTGGGCCAACTGGCAGTACCAGGATAGATGGAGAAAAGATTGAGGTTGTTAACAATTACAGCTTGCTCGGCTCCACAATCAAATCTTTTAACACCGGCAGTCAGGAAATCAAAAGACGGATTGCACTGGGATAATATGCTCTCAGTGACCTCTCCAGAGTGCTGAAAAGCAATGATGTCAGTCTAGAGACTAAGGTGTGTCTAATCCAGGTCATGGTCTTCACAATTAATTGTTATGCATCAGAGAGCTGGACAATCTCTAAGGATGATGGAAGAATTGATGTCTTCAACTTGTAGTGCTGGAGAAGAGTCTTGAACATACAATTGAGTGCTAAGAAAACAAATAGGTCTGTCTTGGAAAGGGTGAAACCAGGTTTCTCCTTGGAGGCTAGGATTTTGAAGCTCTGTGTCATATACTTTGGGCATGTAGTTAGGAGAGACTGGTCATTGGAAAAAGACATCATGCTTGGAAGGGTAGAGGGACAGAGCAGGAGAGGAAGACCCCGGATAAGATGGCGTGATAAAATAACTGGGACAGTGGGGATTGGTGTGTTGGAATTAGTGAGACTGGTTCAGGTTTTGAAAGGGTTCACTATGGGTTACGGGTGACTAATTGTACAAAAAAAAAACCCCAACAAATTGTACTGGACAAGTCTTCTGTCAGGTATCTCTCCAACATACTGAAGAACAATGATGTCATTTGAAGATTAAGGTGCGCATGATTTATCCATGGTTTTCTCAATCACATGCTACACATCAGAGAACTGGACAATAAATAAGGATGACAGAAGAAGAATTGATACCTTTGAGACGTGGTGCTGGATAAGAGTACTGAATATCCTATGGGTTGCCAAGAGAACAAAGAGTTATGTATTGGGAAAACTGCAGCTAGAATATTCCTTGGAAGCAAAGATGATGAAGCTTCATCTTTTATATATTGGGCATGTGGGATAGTCCTTGGAAAGGAACATCATACTTAGAAAGATACAAAATCACTGAAGGAGATGAATTGACACAAGACCTTCAGCAATAGGATTAGTGTGTCAGAGATGATGAAGATGGCACAGGATAGGGTAAGGTTCAGGTCGGCTGTTCATAGGGTCACTATAAGTCATATTCAATGGCACCTAACAACAACAACAACAACAACAACAATAGTACATGAAGAATTTTGGTGAATTTCTGGAAAAAAAATACAACGAAAAATACAGACAGGAGGAAACTACATTTCACAGCAAAAACTGAGGAATAGGGAAACAACCCCCATTCATTATGAAGGGTTGTCATAAAACCTGAGGTTAGAAAGATAAATTAGCCAAGTCTGTAACTAAATTGTCACTTCTCTTTTCATCACTAAGTACTCAAAATAGAAAATGTGTTTCAGAGTTTAGCAAGGAGCTCTGGTGGCTTGTTGCTATTGTTGTAGGCTGTCTAGCTGCCTGTAACTCATAGTTACCCCATGTACAATAGGTGTGAACCCAGCCCTATTTTGAGCCAATTTCATTGTCTCAGATATACCTATCCCCGTTAGCATAGTTACTGTGTCTTTCCATTTCCTCCATAGTCTTCCTTTCCTACACTGACCTTCTACCTTTTCAAGCATGATATCCTTCTTGGAGGATTGGCCTCTCCTGGAAATACCCAAAGTATGTGAGATTGATCTTCAAAATCCTTGCCTCTAAGGAGCCACTTACGATTTACAGGAATCCCACCAGAAGATCAACTTTGAGTAGGTGCTGACTTGATGGCACATACCAACACTAGATTTAGGAGGGACAAGAAAAAGGAAGTTATTTACATAGCCTTGAATGTTATACGAATGAAAACTTTGTGTACAGATATTGGGATATTGGTGATCTCTGTACAACATAATTGATAAAACACATTCCTGAACCGTCAATTTTAAATACATTGAAATGACATGTGCATTATTTATGTTTTTATAATAATAAAACAGCAACAGCCTAATTTTAACTCCACAGAAAACAACTAATTCATGGTGCTTTTATTTTTTTCCTAATAATTAATTTCACTAACAGGAGCGATAAAGCATTGTGGCATGGACCTGTCCTAATGCTTTGAGTAAATTTCTTCTCATTTCAGTGTTTGGAAGATTTTTACAACTTGATAGTCAGCTACCTGCATACTTACTCAAAAGTCTTTGTCTCAGCAAATCTTAGTCATATTTACAAAGCTTAAATGTGATTTCCCAATAATTTTCATATCAAACAAAATCACATTAGCTATCTAAAAGAACCAGAAATTGTTTTTAAATAGGAATAGTCAATCAACAATTACCAGGCATTTGAGGAACACAGTAGCATGAAATAGAAAGTAAACAATATTTTTTTAAAAAATATAGATCTCAGAGGAACCAGTAATTGAGGGAACCGAAGAAAGCATTTTAGAAGAGCTAATTAGTGCAAGACGATTGCACATTTTAAACTATACTCTGGTGTGCAAAGAAATTGAAACTTCTTTATTTTCTGCTAGAGAAAATATTCTTCAAGCGACTCTAATTTTCTGAGAAGTTAAACTTTGGTAATTAATAAAAGTATAGATGTTAGTATATTAATAATCCCTTTAGTTTAAAAATTGTCACTTTTAAATTAGCACAAAGTCTGCTTGAGTTTTATCTTTACTTTTTTCTAAATCCCAAGATGAAATCTCTCAATAAAAAGTGAAAGTAACAGTGGACTTGAACATGGAAGAGATTGTGAGGATGGTGAAGGATTGGGCTTGTTCATGGGGTTGCTAGGAATCAGGGTCAAAGGCATGGCACCTAACAACAACAGCCCCTGGAGAAAATTAGAAAAATTTAAGGACTCTCAGAAGTAGACCTGGAATCTCCTTATAGGACCCTGTGGTCCCTCAGGCTTTTACTTAGCTTTGTGGAAATGGGAGTTTTTAGGCTTGGTTATGACTCATTTACCCTTTCTGACATACTGGCTACACTTATCTATTTCCTCTCTTCACTAAATTTGGCCTCAGGTCCCTTTTGGTTCTTGCATTTTTATTAGAATTTTTTTACTGATATCAGTAATTAAAACATTAAATTCCTATCTGAATATATATTTTGAAATAATTTCAGACATACAAAAAAGTTATAAAAATAGTTTAAAAATTTCCATACTCAGATTCCCTAAGTAAGCATTATCATTATCATATTTTCTTCTCTCTCTCTCTCTGTGTGAGTGTGTGTTGGTGGAGGGTAGAATGACGATAAGTGTCTAATTCTTTTTTAACTATTTTGTGGGAAGTTGCATACATCATGGAAATTTATCCCAAATACATTAGTGTACTACATATTTTAAAATCAAGGATATTATTTTATAAAATCACTGTAAAATGATAAAAAGGCAGTTAATTAAAATTTATATAGTTCTGTTATCTAATATAAAGAACTTATTTACATATCACCAAATTATGACAAAAGAAAAGAATAATCTGTCCCAAGATCTAATGTCTCTTTTACTCGTCAAGTCTTCCAGTCACCTTTAATACACAACTGTTCCTCAGCCTTTGTCTTTTGGGTCGTTAATATTTTTGAAAGGCATAGATCATTTACTTTACAAAGTGTCTCTCACTGTGGTTTTGCCTGATGTTTTCACATGATTACACTCAGGGTGTGTAGGTTGGGCAAGAATAACATGAATAACTCCTTTTGGATTTCTGACCTAAGCTGTTTGTCCTAGAGCTTGTAGCAGTGAAGTGATTCTGTGCCTCGCAAGGGCACCGCTTGATGTTCTAGTCAATAAATTGGCAACCTTTTGTGTTTCTCTACCAAGGTACAAAGGACACTCAGGAAACCATTGCTTTCATCTATAAATATTGTAAGTCTCAGTGGAATTAAACTCAGCCTTTCCTCCTACCTAAATAGGGATAATAGCTGAAAATAACCTCCTTCATATTTAGAAAATGAGGATGAAGATCTTTCTGCTTTTAACTTTTTCTTCAGTCTACTACTCAACTTCCCCATGGAATCAAACGGATATTGTATCCATTAAAAACAGTATAAAATACAATGATTTTTAAACCAAGTTGGAACACAAAGGATGCCACAGAAAATTAAAATGTAATTACTGAATATAGTTTTATATTTTTCAACACTAGCCATATCACAAAGACAAAGAACTAAGAAACTGTGGGAGGTTCTTTGTGGTAAATTACTTCAGAACAAATTTCTGACCAAAAAGGTAGCTAACAAGATTGAAAATAATTACAAAATTAATTTGTTATATCCAAATGCTTCCTTTTAGATTGCTAGTTAGTATTTTTTTTTAACTATGCTGCATACCCTTAAAAAATACTGACACTTGAATGTCATGTCCAGACATTTTTTAATTGCTTGGAAATGGACGTTTAAAAATATTCTCAGTTGATTAAAAAGTGCAGCCAAAGTTGAGAAAGGCCTGGACATTTTCCAGCAGTGCAATATGACTGATCACTTATAGGAAATTAGAGGCAGTTCTGTGACTCCAGGCTTCATGTGAGACACAGTGAGTTCCTATGCATGAAAGTCATCCTTAAGATTATTTTTTCTTTTCAATTTATGATCTTTCTAAAGCTTTCTCTGAACATTTTACTACATGATCTTAGATTTTGTGGGCCTGATTGCTTTATAGCTGTGTTGGTTTTAGGTGCCGTATAGTGGACCACGACTCAGAGCGACCCTATGCACAATAGCTCTGAACTCTGCTCTATCCTGAGCCAAGATCACTGTCTCTGACACTCTAACCCTCATTATACCAGTTACTGCGTCGATCCATTTCATCTGAGGTCTTCATCTCCCGTGCTGTCCCTTCAGTCTTCCAAGCAAAATGACAAAATGTCCTTCTCCAAGTACTTGTCTCCATTCTCAAAGTATGTGAAGCCTCAATATCCTTGCCTTCAAGGAACAGCTTGGCTTCACCAACTCCAGGACAAATCTGTTCATTCTCTTGACAGTCCACAGTATGTTCCATATTTGTTTCCATCACCACAACACAAAGGCATTAATTCTGTCTTCTTTTGCTGTTGTTCAGCTCTCTGATGCATAACAGTTAATTATGAAGACCACAGCTTGGATCAGGCGCACCCTAATCTGTAGATCAACATCTTTGTTCTTCAACACTGTGGAGAGGTTCCTGACAGCAGATTTTCCTAAAATAGTCAATCTTTTTATTTCCTAACTGCTGGTGCAGAGTATTGATTGTGGAACCAAGCAAGTAGAAATTGTTAACAATTTCAATCTCTTCTCCATCTAATATGATGCTGCTAATTGGCCCATTTTCTTGATATTGAGCTTCATTCCATATTACAGGCTATAATCCTTGACCCTCTGCAGCAAATCTCTTAGGCAATCATCAGTTTCAGCAAGGTTGTTGATGAGTCTTCCCCCAAATCTGATTCTACATTCCCATTTATGAATTCCAGCTTCCAGAATTATCTGTTCTGTATATAGATTGAAAAGATATGGACGCAGGACACATCCCTGTAGCATTTCTTCCCTGATTTTTATCCTTGCTTTATTCTGATGACTGCCATTTGGTCCAAGTGTAGGTTTTGCATTAGCACAATCAGTTACTCTGGGATTACCAACAATTTGTTGTGATCTACATAGTCAAATGTCTTTTCACAGTCAATGAAACACAGAGAGATATTCCTCTGATAGTCTCTGCTTTCATCCAAGATCTATCTGACATTTGCAATAATATCCTTAGTGCCACTCCCTCCTCTAAACCCAGTTTGTATTTCTGGTATTTCTCTGTTGATGTACTTTTCCAATAATTTTTGTATTATCTCCAGCAAGATTTAACTTGTGAATAGTATTAGTGATACTGTTTGATAATTTCCATACTCTATTGGATCACCTTTTTTGGAAATAGGAATAAATATAGATCTCTTCCAGTCAGCTGGTCAGGTGGTTGTTCTCCAGATTTCTTGGTGAGCATGTCCAGGACTGTTTCTGTTTGTTGAAATATGTTAATGGCATGCCATCAATTCCTGGAGACTTGATTTTTTCCCAATTCCTTCAGAGCAGCTTGAACTTCCTCCTTCATTACCATTAGTTACCTCTTAGTCATGTTACTCCATGACATTCTTCTTTGTAAGCCAATTCTTTTTTGTACAGTAACTCTATATACTCCTTTCATTTTCTTTTGATGCTTCCTGGATCATTCATTATTCTATTCATAACATCCTGGTGTATTGAAATTTGAGGCTTGAATTTGTTCTTCAAGTCCTTCAGCTTAAGAAATTCTAAGCAAGTTTGTTCTTTTTGATTTTCTGACTCTAGCTTTTGTGCACATTTCATTTTATACTTTCCTTTTTCTTCTCAGGCTGTCCTTTTCAATCTTCTGTTCAGCTCCTTAACTTCCTAATTTCTTTCCTTTGGTTTGACTTCTTGGCATTTTAGTGTGAATTAAGAGTCTGTTCTAATATCCATCTCAATCTTTTCTTGCTCCTCCCACAGCTCACCTGGTCTTTGTTCATTTGGGTCTAAGGATTGAAATCTGCTCCTGAGTTATTTTTTAAATTCAAGTGGGACTGATTCAAGGCCAAATTTTTATTCTTGTGGATTTTATTTAATATTTTTATCTTCAATTTGAACTTGCATACTAGTAGTTGATAATCTATTCTACTATCAGCACCTGCCTAGATTTCACAGCTGACGTTGAGCTTCTCCAGCAATTTCTTCCATAGATGTAATCAATCTGATTTCTATGTAGACCATTAGGTGAAGTCTATTGTGCAGTCACCATTTATGCTTCTTTTTTTTTACCATTTATGCTTCTTATAAAAGATATTTTCAATGAATAAACGATTGACTGTACAAAATTCTATCATTTTATCTCTAGCCTCATTTCTGTCAGCAAGCCCGGGTTTTTGGACTACAGATTCTTCTTTTATGTACTCAAATTTTGCACCCCAGTCACCCATTATTATTAATGAATCCTTATTGGATATTCAATCAATTTCTGACTCTAAAAGTTGGTAGAAATAATCTATATCCTCTTCTTTGGCTGTGGTTGTTGGTGCATATATTTGAATGACAGTGGTATAACAGGTGTTCCTTGTATGAGTATGGATATTATTCTGTTATCCACAACATTGTAATTCAAGATGGATATGGAAATGGACTATGAATGTAATCCTGTTTTCCCTCACCTTTTCATTTCTGGCACAGTTGATCATATAATTGTCTGATACAAAATGTCCCAAATCCATCTCATCTCACCAATTCCTAGTATGTCAATATTTATATATTCCATTTCTCTCTTAACAATGCCCCCAGTTTTTTATTTTGGTTGGTTTTCTGTTTTGGGTTTTTTTTTTTACATTTATGCTTCCAACATTCCACATTCCAATCACTAGTGTCTGCTTGCAACTGCTCCTCCTCCTTTGTGTTTGTCAACGTGAAAGCTCAGGCTCAGGGATCATATCTGCTAGTCTATTCTAAACGTTATTTATTGTGTGTAGGGTTTTCAAAGGCCTGTTAATTTGGGAATAGATGGCCAATCCTTTTTCCTCTGATTGCTTTAGTGAGATAAAATTATAAGTTAATATAAAAGTTTTCTAAATGTTAATTAATGTAGTACTATGAATTTCTAAATCATGTACTTATTCAGTATAAATAATACTGGTCCAATTTATCACAGAAAGTTCAAAAACATCTTAATACTGTCATTCTATACAATTTATTTTCCAATTTAAAAACAGACATGATCTATTTTAATTAAAAAAACTGTATATCTAAAAGTTGTAGTTTTATATTATACAGTACTAACTGATCACTTTCCATGACAATGGGTCTCAATCTCACCTGCTCAGTAGATATTTTACTAAAAGCACACGCAAACGATCACCAAATATTAAGATACTTGATGTAATTAGCTATTAAAAAGATCCAAATTAAAAACACAATAAGATGCAGTTTCATTCCCTGAGGAAACACTGGTGCCTTCTTGTTATTGTTGTTGTTGATAGGTCCTGTCAAGTTGAATACAACTGAATCCAGCCCTTTCCTATTCTGTCTTCTTCGTCTCAGACACACTAAGGTCCATTGTTGAAAGCACTGTGTCAATCCATCTTGTTCGAGGTCTTCTTTTCCTTCGCTGACCCTTCTCTCTCCAACTGTGATGTCCCTTTGAAAGGAATAGCCTCATTTAGCTAAATGTTCAAATTATGAAGGAGGAAGCTTTTTTTTTTTTGTCTATCCTTCCAAGGATTACTCTGTTGAAGCTTTCTACAGAAATCTCTCTTTGTTCTTTTGACAGTCCTTATTCAGTACTCTTCTCCAACACCAGAACTCAAAGGCTTCAATTCTTCTTGTGTCATTCTTACTCATTGTCTATCTTTCTAATATGTAGCACATAATTGAGAAGACCAAGGACTGAATCAGGACACCTTAGCCATTGCCCTTCAGTATTTTGGAGAGGTCCTTGGTAGCAGAGTTGCCCAGTGCAATGCATCTCCTGATTTCCTGACTGCTGGTACCAAGAGTGTTGATTGTTGACCCAAGCAAGATGAATTAAAAAGAAGAATCACTGGTAGCTTCAATCCTTTCTCATCTATCATAATGTTGACTGCTGGTCCTGTAGTGAGGACCTATGTTTTCTTGATGTTAAAATGTTATCCATTCCAAAGGCTGTAGTCCTTAAACTTCTGCAACAAGCTTTTCATATCTTGTTCACGGTCAGCAAGCAAAGTTGTGTTATCTACATAATACAGGTTGTTTATGACTCTTACTTCAATACTAATGTCATTCTTCCTCATAGACTCCAGGTGCACAAATTATTTACTCAATTTACAGATTGAATAGGTATGGATAAAGGATACAACCTTGATATTCATTGCAGTGTTAGCTTAAAAATTGGTTTTTCTAGTCATTAAGTTAGGTGCTGTAGTTGCCAGCTACCTTAACTACAGACACATGGTCTTATAAATCATCAACAGCTGTAGGAATAGGATAAGAGAGAGTGTGATTCCCACACTGAGCAGCAAGGCTTGAACAGACCGTGGTGAGAGCGAGACCCTGGTGAATGTGTGTCTGACCTAGCAACTATCTCTTTCCTATTATGGATATTACTTATGGGAACAATTCCCCTTTATGAAGCGGGTAGAACTATGACTTGTACACTGTTGCCCACCACATTTGCAATCATACCCTTTACACAAACCATTTATACTGAGGTATTATTTGTGTCATTTGCACAATGCAGTTTGTTGATGAGTCTTCCTCCAATCCTGATGCCAAATTCCTCCTCGTAAAGTTCAGCCTCCCAAATTGTCAGTTCTGCATATAGGTTGAAAAGGTATGGAGATAAAATGCATGCCTGATGCACAGCTTTTCTGATCCTAAACTATGCAGTGTTTCCTTACTCTGTTATAACTACTGCTTCCTGGTCCATGTATAGGTTTCTCATGAGCATGATCAGGTGCTCTGGGATTCTCATTCTCAAGTTTAACCACAGTTTGTTGTGACCCACACAGTCAAATACCTTTGAATTGTTAATAAAACACAAATAGACATTCCTCTGATACTCTCTACTTTGAGCCAATATCCATCTGACATTGACTATGATGTCCCTAGTGCAACGGGCTCTTCTAAACCAATCTTGCACTTCTGGCTGTTGTCTCTCAGTGTACTGTTACAGTGTTTTTGGACAATCTTCAGTAAGATCTTGCTTATGAGTGATGTTGTTTGATGTTATTGGATCACTGTTTATTTGGAATGGAAACTAATATTGCTCTCTTCCAGCCAGAGGGCCAGACAGTTAAAATGAAACTGACCGAAGGTAATAATAATTAAAGAATAAATGATAATTCAGTAATGTGAATATGGTATTGGTAGACACTGATACTTTTCCAGAAGTGTCTCTGTGTATATTTTCTATTAATTTGGACATTCTTATTTTGCACTGACTTATTTTTATAACAATCTGTTGCAAAAATGCTAAAGAGAATAATTTGAAAAATGATAAAAAATTTTATACATTGTATTTAATCCATGTGTGTTCTACTTGCTATTTTGTCAAGTATGTTTCTTATTTATTGTTTATTCCTAGGTGATAGAAAACAAAAGTGAGTTATTTTAAATTTTTGTTACCCACTGTTGAAATTAATTCCTTCTTACACATCTTATGAGGAAGAGATGTTATTTATTCTTTTGTAATACTTCCCTTAAGACTCAAATATTGATATGTTCATGTTTTCTTAATGTGATAATATAGCACTGTAGATAATGGAAATGCCATGATTTTCATAAGAATTTTGAAGAGCAATGTGCACTACTAATATAAAGTGTCTAAAATCTATTGGTATTATTTCTTCTGAGAGAAAATACTCTATCAAATATGAAGAGAGGCAAAAAAGTAATAAAAATAAAAAAGAATATAAGTTAGAGAGCCATGGCTACTAATCAATGTACAACCTGATTATCTATAAATATCATTTACAATGTAGTTCTTTCCAGACAGTTGTTTTCAAATGAGTTTTTCTGCTTATTAGATTATACCACATATTGGTAATTGAATGCATGGTGGGGTTCTAACTGAAAGTAAAAAAATTCACATGCAGACCCCTGCATAGCTGCCCCTCCAAGTTTTTCTAGGAACAGAACAGAATAGGACTTAGGGTCAGAAAATTAGGCCTGAAAGAGATGACCTAAGCCAAAGTAATGTTTGTTTGGGATTTTTTTCTTGACTTTGTGATCTTGTTGATACTAATTATAAATCTCTACACGAGTTCTTTTGCCTCAATGATATTTTGGGTTAATTGATTAAAGGCAACAGTAAGTAATCAATGTTAATTTATACTAGACACCATTTATTAAAGCCATTTGAAAATGCTTGCATCAGTTATCTCCCTATGACACTTTGTTACCTGATCCATATTGTTCTTTTTTATAATATTTACTCTCTACAATTTAGACACAGCCCATTTGTGCTTGATTACTAACTAAATATTTAGGGGTTCAAACTGACATAATGACACCAGAGAATAAAATCCTGGTGACTTGTTTCAATAAGGATTAAAACCAAGCAAGTGATATGAATCTCAGTTTTCTGTAATGCATAGGGTCACCATGAATCAAAATTGATTTGACAATAGGTTTACTTTTTTAGATGTTTGTCATTTATCCTGGTAATATTAGAAACTGTGCATCATTTCTTGTTCTCCTATCACCCACACATTAATATGATTCTATCAGTTTCACTACAGGTTATCGCATTGGTGATATTGTGAATACATGCTCTGCTTTGAGCAAACATAATTCTTTAACTTGTCATCTCTTGCTTTACCCTAGAAAGGGGGGAGGGGGAGTGGTTGACTGAGATAAAGAAGAAAGAAAAAAAAACACAACTAGAAAAGGAAGTGTTAAAAAGTGTTAAATAAACCAGAAAAAAAAATGCCTATTTAAGGAAACAGTTCCTAACCAACTATAGCACCTAGCCTGTTCACCCCAATAACCCTTCAATCCCTTCCATATGATGATCTCATTAATCATCTCACAGTCTAGCTACTGTAAAATTCTACTTATGATTACTGCTGAGGGCAGTTGTATAATTACTGTCTACTGTAATCTCTCTCAATAACTTGTTTCATTGAATCTCTTAACTGTCCCTAATACTCTTGAACTTTAATATTCCTGACTTGTAATATATAACACTTTAGTATCTTCCATGTGCAATAAAGTGTTATATAACTATCTTTCAGTGTTACATACAACTGCCACAGAGCTATGTCTTGTCCTTTTCAGATCTTTATGATAACTGCAAGGAAAATGTATATACAATATGTTTCTATTCTTAACCTGAGGAATGGCAAAGGCAGAAAGAACATATTCATTAATCATGCTTCAAAAGTAATTATTTGAAATGAAATAGAACTGAAAAGTAGCACTAGGGTTATTTCTTAATGTTTCTTTTGATGATGTACTACATATATATGACATATTTGGCACAAATGTTCTAAGATATTTTATTATAGCTTGTTTTGATTATAGTCATTAGTAAAGATTAAATTAATCCTTTATAGCTCAAGTTATTCTGCAAAATTGTAAGTAAAACAAAGAATATGTTTTCCTCTGAGCCAGTGATTTCATATTATGTACCTTAGTAATCTGGAAGAAAGTACTGTGTTATTTATATGATTGAATACTAATCATATGCAAAAAGAAATACTTCTTATTGTTCCTGATCTCACTAAATGATACAGTGATATGGGAATGTGTTTCTTAAATAGTGACTTAATGTTTGCTTTTGATAATTGTACACACATGACCAAGTAAAACTGCCAAGACCCAGAATTGCACTTAATGTTTACTTTTAAAACTTATTTTTGTTCTTTTTCATACTTGTCTTGAGTTGAATAAGAACTGCTAAAAGTTTAAGCTGGGTTTGGAAGAGGCTGTGACCCGAGGGATATAACTGATGATGACATGTGGATCCTGGCTGAAAAAAAAAGAACAGAATATGTGAATTTCTGCCTTATTGTCTATGCAAATGCATTTGACTCTGTCTTTTTTAAGGATGGGCTCCTTCTAACAACACGCTGAAAGTATGTAAGAGTAATTTTTAGGATCCTTTCCTCCAAAGAGCACTCTGGTTGCACTTCCTCCAAGACAGACTTGTTTGTTCTTTTGGTGGTGAAAACATTCAGTAATCTTCTCCAACACCACAATTCAAATGCATTGATTCTTTTTGTGCCATACTCATTTATTGCCCAGTTTTCACATGTATTGAAGCAAATAAAAATATCGTGACTTAGAACAGGTGTACCTTGGTCTTTAAATTGAAATCTTTGCTCCTGAAATGAAATTTTAGTTTGAATTCCATCAAGCACTCTGATAGCGTAGTCCATATATTTGTTTATGTAAGGTTTCTTCCAATCAACTGTGAATCCTGACAATAGATATAAACCTTACTCTACGTAAGTTTATATGTTGACTATTTATATGTAGGCTGTTGCCCTGCTAATCAGAAGATAGTGATGCTCCTACTATTTGAATTCACCAGTGTCTCTCACTGGGAGAAAGAGTAATAGTTACAACCTGTTACAATTTATAGCCTTGGAAGCCAGATGGAGGGTGAGTAGAGGATTGATATGAATCAGAATGGATTTCATGGGCAGTGGATTTAGGTTTTGGTTTAGAAAGTAATCAAAGAACTGTGATAACATAATAGGTTACTTGTAGAGTTCCTGATCGAAACTTTGGCAGTTTAAATTTCCAAGTCATTGTACTGGAAAAGAAGGGCAGTCTCTCTTAAAGATTTACAGTCTTAGAACCTGACAGAAGGTTATCATGCTTTGATTCTACTTGACATGGCAGTAGGTTTAGTTTGTTTTTTAAAGAAGCAATTAATTAGCCCAATCCAGAAAGTAAAACATTCTATATGGTAATTTGGCTTCTTTACTATTCCAAAATGATAGCAAATAAACCCCAAAACCCATAATTAGTGAGACTATTCTAGAAGCAATGTATAAATATTGATTATTTTCTCATTTTGAAGAAAACTGTAACAAAACACTGTAGATAATTGGGAAAATATAAATATATTTTAGATAACAAATAATATTAAGAAATTATTATAAAATTTATTTCAGATGAGAATGGATTTATGCTTATTAACAGTAGCTCTAGAGTATTAGGGTTTCTTCAGGGATATTCTCATACCTTCAGAAAAAGCAATCCCAAATACTTTACTCACTTCCCTGGCCTTCTCTACCTTTTTCACATTTTGGCTATAGTAAATGATGACTATCCTGTTAATTGTATTTTTTTCCCCTCTGACTTTCTATTTGTCTTCAATGAAGCTGTAGACTGACTGATCCCACAAGTCATTAACTGGAACAGGAATTCTAGACACTTTTATAAAATCTAAATTATTTTCTTTAGCTACTCTAGCTACTAACATTTCCAAAATAATCATATAACTCAAATGTTTACTATACAGATATATAATAGATACAATTATTTTATTAATAAGAATATTTGTTTCCAGAAAAGGACTTACAGGTCATTTGGTAGAATCTCTGAATTCCTAACATAAGGGACCTGAAAAATCACATCATAAATCACAGTGAACTATTTGCTCATAAAAAGGATTCTACTTTTGCAATCACCTTCTCCTTTATATATAAAGCCCTTGGAAATCATCTATCTCTCTTTATTTACAAATTTAGTAAAAGGCACTCAGTGAGCCTTAAAACTTTCTAGAGTCATAGAATACTTTGAGACTCTAATGAAAATTATCCAATATCTTTGCAGAAAAGTTAATTGTCCTCAATGAATTTCTGTATATCAGTTATGCATACCAGACTAAACTCATTATTGTTAAGTGCATTTAAACTCATAACAACCTTCCATCAGGTTTTTGGGGCTGTAACTATTTGCCGGAGGAGTTTATTTCATCTCTCCCTTTGAGAGCCTAGTGACTATCAATTGTCCTTTCAGACAGTACTGCAATGCATTATGTATTTTCAGTATATGACTTTAGGCATCCACAGACATGAAAGAATTATACTAGTATAATTATTTGGGCATTATTTGATGCTTAATGAGTAATACATATTTATAAATATCCATGGGTTGTTGTTCAACACTACCTTGATTTGATTAAGAAGTAGTTAGTCCAATCTGGAAAGGACATTTTATATGGCAATCTGGTATGCTGAATATTATAGTATCATAGAAAAAAATACAGGTAGTGAGATGATCCTAGATTGAAAAAGACTAAAGACTTCTAACAAAAGCATGTATAAATTTTTGAAAATTCTTGAAAGAATCATTTATAAAGCTCAATATCAGCAATCAAAACAAGGTAATTTACAAATTATGGGGCAGACTATCTATTACTCCTGTGCAAGTTTAAATTGTTGTTGTTAGGTGCAGTCCAGTCAAGTACGATCCATAGTGACTCTATGAACAAAAGATCTTAATCCAGTTCTATCCCGTGCCATCCTCACACTTCCTGACACAGAAGAGTCCATTGCAGCAGTCACCACGTCAATCCACCTGGTAAAGGTATTCTCTCCTTCCCCAAGCCTCTTCCCTTCCAGCATCATGTCCTTCTCCAAGAAACATGCTCAAAGTATATGGGGTGAAGCCTTGTCATTCATGCCTCCAGATAGCACTCCAGCTGCACCCTCTCCAAAACCTAGCTGTTCTTTCTCTTGGCCATCCATGGATGTTCAGTGTTCTTCTTCAACACCACAGTATAAAGACATCAATTCTTTTTCTGTCATCCATATTCATTGTGATGTACAACAGAACACATTTAGATAACAGAA
>NW_006399763.1:22291149-22311266 GCF_000299155.1 Elephantulus edwardii
GGATGGGAGAGTTAGAGACAGTGTGATTGGCACAGGACAGAGTGAAGTTTAGGGCTGTTGTACATAGGGTCGCTATGAGTTGCAGGCGACTCGACGGCACATAACAACAACATATTCATTGTACAGCTCTCAGATGCAATTAATTAGAAAGACCATGGCCTGAATCAGACATGCCATAATCCTCAAACTGACATCATCACTCCTCAATAATTTGGAGGAATACCTAACTGCAGATTTTTCCAGTGCAGTGTGAATCTTTACTTCCTGACTTCTAGTACCAAGGGTGTTAATTGTGGATCCAAGAAAGATGAAGCTGTTGACAGTTTCTGTCTCCTCTCCATCTATCATGATGCTGCCTATATGTCTAGTGGTAATAATCTTTGTTTTCTAAAGATTAAGATGCAATCCATACCAAAGGCTGCATTCATTGATCGTCTGCAACATGTACTCCAAATACTCCTCACTTTCAGCAACCAAGGCTGTGTCATCTGCATAACTCAGGTTTATTGATGAATCTCCCTCCAATCCTGATGCCACCGTCCTCTACACAGAGTCCAGCTTCTTCGATAATTTGCTCAGCATATAAACTGAGTAGGTATGAAGAGAGAATGCAACCCTAACACACTCACTTTTCATTGAGAAGATAGCAAATCCCAGAGCACTTAATTACACTCATTAAAACCCTGTACCTAGGCCAAGAATCTATTGTCCAAAGAGATCAAGGGAATTCCTTGATTTAAAATCAGAAAAGGTATAATACCATTGTTATATCCTTTTCCCATATTTATGGAATCTGTTTAGTATTCTAGGAGCTTGACTCTATAAAGAAGAATGTCACATCAGGTTTGAAGAAAGGTTCATCAACCACCTGGGTTCTGATCTTGCTTTCTGAAAATCAGGAGGACTGTAAATGCTTGATGCAGAAAATTATCAAAGACTACAGCCTTTAATATAGATTGCATTGTAACATCAAGCATACACAAATCTTCACCTCTAAATCCATACTCAACATCATACGTTGTTGTTGTTGTTTAATGCCATCGAGTCATAGACGACTCATAGCGATGTCATATAGATGGAGGGGAAAAAATGAAATGTCAATGATTTCATGGTATATCCACAAATAACACTCTTGGTACTAGCAGTCAGGACATCAGGAGACATATTGCATTGAGCAAGTCTGCTGTCAGGAAACTCTCCAAATTATTGAGGAACAATGATGTCAGTTTGAAGACTAAGATGGGCCTGATTCAGACAGTGGTCTTTTGAGTCACCTGCTATGATTCTGAGAGATGGACAATGAATAAAGATAACAGAAGAAGCAATTATGCCCTTGAAATATAGTGTTTGAGAAAAGTACTGAGTATTCTATATACTGACAAAAGAACATATGTATCTTAGAAAAAATGAAGCCAGAGTGATCCTTGGAGACAAGGATAGAGCAGATTCATCTCATATACTTTTCACATGCTGTTATGAGAGGCTATGTCTCTTGGAAAGGGACATTCTGCTTTGAAAGTTGGAGCGTCAGTGTCTGTGGTGCTTTTTTTTCTTCTTTATTTTTCATTGCCCAGTTTTATTATTATTATTAATTTCAATGAACATTTACAGATATTTTGGATTTTGATTCATTCATTGTTGCACTTTTCTCCCTGGTCCCCCACCCCCCACCCCAGTTCATTCTTCTCTTTGAAAAGTAAAAGAAAAATTCCTTCAATGGTATACAATCCCCCTGCACCCCACCACCCCCACCCTGAGTATACTCCACTCTGCAAGCTTCATTCTGACTCTTATAATAATCATAATACCCTAAAATATATTGCTTTTAAACTGTTCTCTCCCTCATTCGTTTAAATGCAGTTTTAAAAAGGGAGACCCACAACATGACAGTTTGACACAGCTACTGCAGCAATGACATCAAGTGTGCCAGAGATTATGAGATGGCCCAGGATAGGATAGAGTTCAGGTCTGTTATTCGTAGGTTTACTATTAGTTATATTTGACTCAGTGACACCTAATAACAACAGCAACCTTGACTTGTAATATTTAGATGCAATAGATCATGAAGATAGAAGGATAACAGTGAAAAAGAATGCAGTATAATCCAAACGAAAGACGCATGTAAAGGTTTTTCATGTTAATTCACAACTTTGAAGTATTGAAAAGTAAAATAGAAAGAAATAATGTATAGGAAGAGGAAAATGAGAAAGAGAATGGAAGAAGGGAAGACAGAAGATAATGGCAAGTAGAAAAATTAGATGTTTCTGGTAACTGATCCAGAGTTTGAAGGCCAGGTATTTGGAAGTTGTCTTACTTAATACATACTGAATCAGATTTGTGTCTGTTCAAACATTGTCATTTTATTGTCCAGCAATTGAAAAGTATGCAGTGTATGTATAAGAAAATGTCTAAAAAGAGAATTTGTGTGGGAAAGACAGTCAATAATTGTCTCAAGGAATAAGCAGTGAAGACTGAATGATAAAAAAAAAAAAAGCTGAATCCAAGAAAGGTCATATCCAGACTGACTTAGTGAAGGAAAGGATTGAAAGCTTTGGGGTTTTTGTTTTTGTTTTTATGCTGGTTTATTTACAAAGTTTGAAAATACTGTTTTTCACACCAGATATTTTTCATTTCCTTTATAGTCTCCTCTCCTCCCCCATCATACTGACTATGAACTAGTGGTAAAATAGTTTGTTGTAATCCCAAAGGAAGCATTTCAAATCTACTAGTTGCTCTGTGAAAGAAAAGTGGGCATCTCCATCCCTACAATTAACTCCCTCTGAAGACCTCTTACATGATCAGCTAAGAGTTGGTTCTGACTCTATGATACACAAAACAACAAAAGTTTGTATTAAAGTCTCAGTCACATGCCTAAAATTGACTTCACACAAAGAAGTCCTATATAAATTAGAGATTTTTTTCTTTATAGTTAGCTCATCACCCGTCACATCTCCAGGTGGTAGGCAGGTTATTGGGAAGGAAACTCAGACTATGTAAGAAATGAAAGCAGAGAGTTTGAGAGAGTCACTGATCTTGACATGTACTCCGTATTGGTGATTGTAGTTCAGTTTTACATTTCCCTTTGTACACTACATTGATCACTATACACATTCATAAAAAGCTGGGAAATTCTATTCCTAAGAGGTTCATATGTAGTCAGTGTAATAACTACCTGCTGTCTAAAGGATTAAAGTAATTCAAAGTCTACTAATCTCTCCTGAGCCACACAAAGCTCTGTTTGATTTTTCCCAGTAGTGGAAGAGCTTTCTTGATTTTTAAAGAGAATACAGTGGTGATTAAATTTCACTCTTTTTACCTTTGTTTGTTCTGACATTTCTTTAGGGGCAGAAATTAAAACATTCCTCTTAATAATTATTATTTTTCTATAGAAAGTTCTGGTGACCTAATTTATAGTGTGCTGTACTGCTAACCTCCAGAGATTCAAAAGATCAGCAGTCTTCTGTTTGATAAGTAGCCTTAGAAACTGGATAGGAGGTTAATATGAGCATTTCAGGAAATACCATATGAACAGGAGCCAATGGTAATGAAGGAGGAAGTGGAAGCTACATTGAAGGCACTGGCAAAAAAGTAAAGCCCCAGGAATTGATGAGATACCAATTGACTTGTTTCAATTAACAGATGCAGCCTTGAATGTGCTCATCAGTCTGTGCCAGGAAATTTGGAGGAAGCTTGGCTGACCAACAGATTGGAAGAGGTCTGTATTTATTTATTCCCATTCCCAAGAAAAGTGACCTAATTGAATGTGGAAACTATCAAACAATGTAATTAATATCACATGCAAGCAAAATACATCATTCAAAATAGCTAGAACAGTACATAGATAAAGAACTGTCAGAAATTCAAGCAGGATTAGGAGAGATCTTAGCATTAAGGATATCATTGCTGATCAGATGGATCCTGGCTGAAAGTAGAATACCAGAAGACTATCTATTTGTGATTTATTGACTATACAAAGGTATTTGACTATGTCAATCATAATAAGTTGTGGCTGACATTGAGAAGAATGGGAGTCCAGAGCACTTAATTGCGCTCAAGCTGAGCTGACACCTGGACCAGGAGACTCTTGCACAGAGTAGGTGAACACTACAAGATTTAAAATTGAGAAGAGTATGGCAGTGTTGTATTCTCTCTCCGTACCTATTCAATCTATATGCTGAGCAAATTATCTGAGAGGCTGAACTCTATGAAGATGAGTGTGGCATCAGGATTGTAGGGAGACTCATCAAAAACCTTTGTTATGCAGATAACACAATCTTCTTGCTGAAAGTGAAGAAGACTTGAAGTACTTGTTGCAGAAGATCAAAGAATGCAATCTTCAGTATGGATTACATCTCAATGTCAAGAAAACAAAGATTCTTACCTCTAGACTGATAGGCAGCATCCTGATGGATGGAGAGGAGATTGAAATTGACAACAGCTTCATCATACTTGGATCCACAATTAACACCCTTAGTACCAGCATTCAGGAAGTAAGGAGATATTGCAGTGGGAAAATCTGCAGTTAGGGGACCTTGCCAAATTATTGAATAGTAATGATATCAGTTTGAGGACTAAGGTGTCTCTGATTCAGGCCATAGTCTTTCTGCTCATTTGCTATACATCTGACAGCTGAACAATGAATAAGGATGACAAGAAAAGAATTGATGCTTTTTAGCTCAGCTGTTGACAAAGAGCATTAACATCCCATGGACAGCCAAGAGAGCAAACAGATAGGTCTTGGAGAGGGTTTAGTCCAAGTCCTCTTTGAAGACAAGAGTCATGAGACTTCACTTCACATACTTTGTGCATGTTGCTAAGGGGAGGTTTTCCTTGGAGTACTGGGGAGGGCAAAAGATCGGTGAAGAAGAGGAAGACCTTCAATCAGGTGAATTGACACAGTGACTGTGACAATGGGCTCTTGTATGTTAGGAAGTGTGAAAATGCTACAGGATAAAGCAGGGTTCAGATCTTTTGTTCATAGGATAACTATAAGTTGTACTCAATTCTATGGCACTTAACAAAAACAGTGGCAAGAAGCTGTGCTGCAATCTAAAAGGTGGGCAATTTGAGGCCATTATCTACTCTGTGGGAGAGGAACGGGAAATCTCCTCCAGTGTGACTCACTGCCTCTGAAAACCTGCCAGAGGGTCAGCTATGGATTGATTCCAACTTGGTGGTACACAACAGCAACAACAACAACAACGACACTGTCTGCAAGCTCCATCTATTTGTGCATGTATTGTGACTCCAGTCCTCTTTTTGAATGAGTAGTGTTCTCTTGCATGCATGTATGTAACACATTTGTTTATCCATTTATCTGTTGATTAGAGTTCAGGTTTTTTTCCAATAATTTGACTATTGTGGATAGTGCTGCAATGAACTTTGGTGGACATACATGTCCTTGTATTGCTCTCCCCTCCCCATTTTGTTTATTGATGTACTGAACTTGAAAAAGTACAAAAAATCCAAACACAAGAGAAAATATGTAAAACCTCTTAAATATTCAACAGAATATATTTTCTATTCCAACAAATGTGAATTATGTCATACTGTACAACTTCAGATAAATATCAGTCTAACATTTTATTAAGTGCTCTGATAAACATTGTAAAGTGAAGCACAGTTTGCATGCCCTCTAATCAATGCCCTGGTTTGTTCCAGTAGCATAAGGAGGAAGAATGTAGCTGCTGTTTTCCCATGAGGGAAACCCTAGGGTTTTTGTCTTTTTTAAAGTATATACATGTATTTTATTTTATAGGATCTTTTCCTTTTTTTTTTAAACATGAAATGTTATCTCTTGACAATCTAAATGCACCTAAGGATACTAAAAAGTACCAAGCTGATTAATTTCCATGTAGCATTGAGTGGGTTAGCAAGAAAACTGGCTTGTTCTCTTTAGCACTTGCCTCACAGTATATTTACTGTACTATATGGAAAAAAATTATAACTACAATTTTAAATAATAAAAAATAGAGCTCAAAGCAAACACGAAGATAATGTACAACACTGTCATGCATAGCATGTTGCCTGTTCTAAGGGGAAGCATGTGAGCATCTCAGTTTATACTAAAAGCAGGACGTATAGTATTAGCAGCGGAATTGCTGAGTCACTGTTTAAAAAAAAACCCTCATCACTGTGCAGTCAGAACTGACTCATAGCTGACTCTCCATTTGGTGTCTTAAGTTATAAGTTGCATGGATGGAGATTGTCCTTATCTTTCTCATAGAGCCACTAGTAGCTTGAAACCTCCAGAAAGAAGGTGGTTTTGGTAGGAAAGAACTCAGCAGAGCTCCCTTGAGAGCATACAGTGGTTCTATTTTAAGATTTTTGCATTCTCATATGCAGAATTATGAAACAACCCTTAGCATCATATCATTTTCTTTCTAAAAAAAGTTGAAACTGGATTAAGGACCTAAATATGAAAACCATAAATTTTCAAGAAAAAAACAACCCTTATGAAACAACTCTTAGCACAATACCAACTTTTTTCTTAAAAAAAAAAAAGAAAGGAAAATTAAAACTGAATTAAGGACCTAAATATGAAAACCATAAAGTTTCAAGAAAAAAAAAATGCAGAAGCAAAGCTTCCAACCCACATAAAACAACAATAAAGAAATAAGATCTTGTGAAATTAAAATGCATTTGTTTATCAAAAAGCTTGAGGAAAAAACTAGACAGACATGCAGCTAGAAATATATAATAAAAAAAATATATCAAGAAAATTATTTTGAATATTTACAACCAAAAGGCAACCGAATGAATAAATGACCAAAGCATTTGAATAGACATCCACCATCGGCAATATTCAAACTGCTATCACATATATGAAATATTACTTCTGGTCATTAGTCATCAGAGAGGTGCAAACAAAATCCACAGTAATATAAAATTTTATTCCTATTGGATGGTTGAGGAAAACAACAGGAAAAAAACAAGTGCTGAAAGTATGTGAGGAAATTGGAACCTTTTCTACATCTGATGGACAATTGTACAATGATTGTGGAAAACATATTGAGCTTTTTTGTTTTTACATATATTTTAAATTACATAACTAACCCTAATGACTAAAGATTGTTGTTGTGTGTTGCCGAGTTGGAACAGACCCATAGCTGACCCTCTGGTGGATGTTCAAAAGGAGTTAAATGTGCAAGAGGAGATTGCGCATCCTTCTATAGGGAGAAGCTGCTGACCTTGAACCATATAAATAAAAAAAAAAATTATAGAAGATTATGTGGGTCATTTCTGAACACCGTCTGGGAATCTCTTTCCAAAAAGGATATGTTGTTGTTGTTGTTTGTGGTTGTGGTTGTTGTTGTGGTTGTGGTTGTGGTTGTGGTTGGTTGTTGTTGTTGTTGGTTGTGGTTGTTGGTTGTTGTTGGTTGTTGGTTGTTGTTGTTGTGTACCATCTAGTTAGCACTAACCCAGAGCTGACCCCCCAGAGGGTTTTCAGAGGCAGTAAACCACTCGGGAAGAGATGGTTCATCCTTTTCCTACAGAGCAACTGGTGGATTTGAACTGTATGCCTTTGGGATTTCAGCAGAGCGTTTCACCACTAGGCCACCAGAGCTCTCAATAAAGAGTTTAATTACTAAGCAGATGGATCCACTCTCTTTTCTTTGTCTCTGTTCTCACTGTGAGACAAAATTGATGAAAGACCACCTAATTTCAACAATAACTTTCTTAGATTAGAGAAAATATTATACATTTTTTCTTTTCATAGAAAGTATCATATGAAAATATAATTATATGAAAAAGTAACAGAAAATTTATAGAAATAAAAACATAATGGCACAAAGCTTTCAAAGTCCAAACATTTTCATAACCATGTAGAGATGGTGAAAAGAGAGTGATTATCAGTGGTCAATATTTGAAAAGAAGCAACCACTGGGTCTCTCTTAGTGTTAAAGTAATAGTTTGTTTAGTTTTGGTTTGTTGTTTGTTTTGTTTTGTTTTGTTTTCATTTTCCCCCTACTAGTTTATTTACAAAATTTGAATACAAATTTGAACAAATTCTTTCCATTTCTCTCACCCCTCCCATCAAATTGTACAACCCAATGATTAATCTCCCCTCCCCCTGCACATCAACATCCCTCTGATTCCAGCCTCTCCCACCCTTCCTGGATCCTTATACTCATTCTACAATAACGGTTTTATACAATATTTATCCTTGTGGGACAGAGTTAGTTCACTCAGCATAATGCCCTCCAGCCCCTCCCAAGTAAGGTAATAATTTACAAAGTTATTGTTCCTGTGTGCAGCATAGTAGCATTGTGTGACTGTACTATGATGTCTCAATCCATTTGTTTGTGGTTGGACATTTGGGCTGTTTTCATGTTATTGTGATGCTGAGTAATGCTGCTATGAACAATTGTGTACAAATCTCAGTGTGCCTCAGTTCTCATATTATCAGGACATATTCCAAGTAATGGAATAGCTGGGTCTTGAATACTGATTGTAATAGTATATGAATCCACACATGAGATAAAATAGCAAATAAATATACCCAAAACATACACACGAATAAGTGTATGCAAACTTGTGAAATCCAAAAGTCTACGGATAAAATGATGGTCAGTCCTCTGCATTTGATATTTTATAGTATTTGCTGCTTAATATTGATTAAATAACAAATTACTATATAATTATATTATCTTAAAATTTGAAACTGATCTCTATGAGGTCAAACATGTACTCATACCCCTTGCTCCCACCCCTACCTTCCTGCACCTACTTCTACTAATCACTGGGTCTGACATTCATTTCAAATGAAGAACAGACTTTACAGACCCACAGAATCTCTTTTATTAACAGTTGTGCGATTTATTAGGAAACTAAATTGGAAGAGTAGGGTGCAAAGGATATCATACACTGAAATTACAAGTTTAATGAACAGCCTTCCCAAGTGAGATTAGCAACACACAATTTCTCAGTTCTTTCAGATAGCTTCTTAGTCAACAAGTTAAATTCCAGGTTCAGCTGACCAACATTAATGAAAGAAGCCTCTAATTTCCTCAATTATCCAGCAAGTTTTGTCACGTTGCTATGTTTGTTGTTGTTATGTGCCGTTGAGCCCTAAACCCTGCTCTATCCTGTGCCAATTGCACTGCCTCTGACACACCCATCCTGATTACCCCAGTCACTGAATCAATCCACCTAGCTCATGGAGGGTCTTCCCCTCCTACGCCGTCCTTCCAACCTCCCAAGCATGATGTTCCTCTCCAAGGACCTGTCCTTCCTTACAACATTTCCAAAGTATGTCAGACGAAGCCCCAGAATCCTTGCCTCCAAGGAGCAGCCTGGTTTAACCCTCTCGAGGATGAATCTGTTTGTTTTCTTGGCAGTCCATGGTATATTAAATACTCTTATCCAGCACCACAGCTCAAAGGAATCAATTCTCCTTCTATCCTCCCTAGTCATTGTCCAACTCTCTGATGCATAACAAGTGATTGCAAAGACCATAACTTGTATCAGACATATCTTAGTCTCCAGAGTGAGACCATTGCTCTTCAGTACCCCAGAGAGGTCCCTAACAGCAGACTTTCCCATCATAATACATTTTTTTATTTCCTGGCTGCTGGTGCCAAGAGTGTTGACCGTGGAGCCAAGCAAACTAAAGTTGTTAACAATCTCAATCTCTTCACCATCCATCCTGATGCTGTCAATTGATCCAGTGGTGAGAATCTTTGTCTTCTTGACATTGAGCCTCAATCCATACTGAAGGCTGCAGTCTTTACCCTCTGTAGCAAGTGCATCAGGTCATAGCAATGAGACAAAAAAAGAGTCCGCTCTTCCTTCAATCATCCTGCAAATAAATCCTTTAACTCAATTAATGCAAACCCTAATACAACTCATCTCCAGGGTTGTATTAGGCTATGCCCCAATATTGTCTCTCTACAGTTTGGTTAACCCTCTTTTTTATTGCTCTCACAGCTGTTGATGGTGTTAAAGACTATGATCAGTGACAAAATAAGCTCCCCAGTTGAGATTGTTGGAAACTATGTCCAGGTGGTGGGTGGAGTTTCAAAAATACATTGTTTCAAAAATACATATTCCCATCTGACCCAGTGGTCAGGTTTAAGGTAATGGGTAGAAAAACAAAAAATCCTAACATTACTAAACTAAATAAATAATCAGAAGAAATATTCTTTGGGGGTGAGAGAGTAATTAATCCAGGAGACTATTTTTTTTTTCATTACAATTCTATTGGATTATTTTGAATGTGAACTTATATTTCTTTGGCAAAAATAAAACAATAAAAATGGTATGAAATTTTTATGAAAAAGGGATTTTTATCATGTTATTTAGACTGCCAAGAAGCCAAAACAAAGGGAAGAAATTAAGGAGCTGAACAGAAGATTTCAAAGGACAGTGTGGGAAGACAAAGTAAAGTATAATAAAATGTGCAAAGAGTTGGAGTAAGAAAATCAAAATGGCCAAATTTGCTCAGCATTTTTTAAGTTGAAGGAACTGAAGAATAAATTCAAACCTCATGTTGTAATATTTACTTATGCTTTGAAAGGAATATTAAATCATCCAGGAAGCATTAAAAGATGTAAGGAAAATAGAGTCACTTAACCAAAAGGGATTGGCTTAAAAAGAAGAATTTCATCAAACAACATATGAGCAAGAGCCTGAAATCACCTGGCCAATTGACTGGAAGAGATTCATATTTGTTCTTATTCTAAAGCAAGGTGAACCAATAGAGTGTAGAAATTATTGAACAATATCATTAATATCACATGCAAGCAAGATTCTGCTGAAAAATATCCAAAAACTACTGGAACGACCCATCAAAAGAGAACTGCCTTATGTGCAGGCTGGGTAAAGAAAAGGCCATGGTAGTAGGGATGTTATAGCTTTGTTAGATGGATCTTGGCTGAAAGCAGAGAGTACCAGAGGAATGTCCATTTGTGTGCCATTGACTATGCAAAGACATTTGACTGTGTGGACCACAACAAACTGTGGCTAACTCTGAGAAGAATGGGAATCCTAGAACACTTGATTGTGCTTATGTGAAACCTATAGTTGGACCAGGAGACAGTCCTCAGAATAATGCAAGGAAGCATGGTGTGGTTCAAAATTGGGAAGGGTGTGCACCAATGATATATCGTATCTCCATATCTTTTCAATCTATATGTGTAACAAATTATCCAGGAGGCTGGGCTCTATGAGGAGAAATGTGGCATCGGTATTGGAGGTAGACTCATCAATAATCTGCATTATGCAGATGACACAATCCTGCTTGCTGAGGAAGATTTGAAGCACTTGCTGCAGAAGGTCAAGAACTGCAGTCTTTAATATAGATTGAAGTTCAACATCAAGAAAACCAGAATTCTCATCACTGGGCTGATTGGCAGCATTATGATTGACGGTGAAGAAATTGAGATTGTTAAAAATTTCAGTTTGCTTGGTTCTACAATCAACACTCTTAGTACCAGGAAATTAAAAGACAAGTTACATTGGGAAAATCTGCTGTCAGGGACCTCTTCAGAGTACTGAAGAGCAACAATGTCATTCTGGAGACAAAGGTACACCTTATCCAGGCTGTAGTCTCTGTTAATTACTTGCTATGCTTCAGAAAACTGGACAATGACTAGGAATGGTAGGAGAAGAATTGATGCCTTTGAGCTGTGGTGCTGGAGCAGTGTATTGAATATGCTAGGAAAATAAACAGGTTTGTCCTAGAGAGAGTAAAACCAGGCTGCTCCTTGGAAGTAAGGATTCTGAAACTTTGTCTCTGGGCATCTTGCAAGGAATGACTATGCTTGAGAGGTAGAGGGGCAGCACAAGAGAGGAAGAGAAATGATGACATGGATTGATTCAGTGACTGGTAATAGGTACAGGTGTGTCAGAAAATAATTTTGGCACAGGATGGAGCAGGGTTCAAATCTGTTGTACATAGAGACACTATGGGTCACAAGTGACACAACAGCATGAAACAACAGATCCAACTATAGTCCTTTAAGAGAAATTTTGAATAAAATGTAATCTTTCAGCTTAGTTAATAATTTTATATCTACATCTTGTTCATTGTTACTTGGTTATTGCTTGAAATCATCCCCAGGTATTTCAAGTCAAAGACCAAAATTGATGACAGAAGAGACTTTTTAAATTGCTCTAGAATGTTGAGAAGCCAAACTAAAGGAAGAAGCGCAGAACTAATAGAGATAAACAGAATACTCCAAAGATTGACTTGAGGTGACAAAAAAAAAGCATGATAACAAAATTTCAAAAAAACTGGTGTTGGAGATTAAAAAAGGAAGAAGTTGTTGGGCATTTCTCAAGTTAAAGAACTGAAAAACAAATCCAAGCCTCAAGCTGCAATACTGAGATAGGCTATTGGCAAAATCTTGCTGGATTCTAACCAAAGGCACAGGGTTTGAGGCCATAAGCTGTTCTGCTGGAGAAGAATGGACAGTCTCTGCACGTGCAATCAACTGCCTGTGAAAACCTGTTGGAGGTCAGCTATGTGTCGTTTCCAAAAATATGGTACACAACACAACACACAGTTCATCAAACGGAGGATGAAGAAAACTGTTGAAAGTTCATCCACTGATTGTCATGTACCTGAATAGGCTGCAAATGTGAACTTGTTGAATATTCACCATATATCTGCTATACTATTCATTTACCATAGACTTATTTTGATTTTCTATTAAAAATCTTCAGCTTGAATGTGTTAAGGAGTCCTAACAGCAGTGGTTATTGTATTATTATAGTTTAGTTTCCTGGGTAAGGAAGATTATGAAACATCTCTAGAAAAAACCTACAAGCCTTTGGAATTCTCTCTTTTAATGATTATTGGCTGTCTTATCTCTGGTTCATTTGTAGATCTTTGTGGCCATGTGTACAAAATACAAAATACAAGCCTAGTCAAAAACGAGAGTAGAAATAAAGCAACATTGTTTTATAAAAATACTCTGAGAACATCTACACTTAATCCTTTGTTGTATAAATGTCTAAACCAGAAAACTCAGTTTCTCAATCAGTTCTGACTCGTAATGATCTCCCGTTGGTTTGCTGAGAGTTCTGAATCCTTATGAGATGAGACATTCTGTCTTTTTCCCACGGAGTGACCACTGGACTTGAACAACCAAGCTTTCAGTTAATACGTCAGCTTATAATGCTCTGTGTCATCAGTGCTTCTTGATCTAGAAGTGAGTAAATTGAATCTGACAGTTAAAGGTGTATGCTCAATACCATACCGTTTGAAGGTAGGTAACATGGCTAAATTAGGAACAAACTCTCATAATTCCTAGTTTATTCCTTCTCTATAAACCAGAACTTTGATGAGCAAGTATAACGAGATTTGAATGGATAAGTACTCAATGTATGATTTTATAATGGGTATATGTTGTTGTTAAATGCCGTTGAGTCAGCTATGACTCACTGCCACCCTGCGAACAGCTAATCTGAAACCTGACCTATTCTGTGCCACCTTAATTCTGAGACACCAGAGCCCATTGCTGAAGTCACAGTGTTTACCCATCTCACTGGAGTCTTCCTGCCTTTAATTGACCCTCCATTTTTTAAAAGGTGGAAAGCACCTTTTAAAACACTTTGTCCCTTTCCAAGGAATAGCCTCACCTAGCTACAGGTCCAAAGTATGAAAGATGAAGTATTGTTTTCCTTGCCTCCCAGGAGCACGCTGGCTTTTCCGATACATTTCTGTTTGTTCTTTTGGCAATCAAGCAGATATGCAATACTCTTCTCCAGCAGCACAAGTCAAAGAAGAAATCAATTCTTCTGTCGTTCTGTTCATTGTCAAGCTCTCATGCATACTAGGTGATTGAGAAGACCATGATATGAATCAGGCACACTTTAGTCTTTAAATTGGCATTATCTCTTTTCAGCATTTTGGAGATATCCTAGCAAGTAAACTTGCCCAGTGCAATAGGTGCATGTAAAGTAGATTTATGTAACTACAACTAAATCTGACGAGGAATACAAAATGGTTTTGTTAAAAGCAAAGCCTGTGAACCAAAAGGGAAATAATCTTAGGTCTTCACGGTCAATAAAGCCCATGTTGTTGTTGTTACTGATTGCCTTCGAGTTGAGCACGACTCATAGTGACCCTATGAACAAAAGCCCTAACTATAGACATGTACCAAAGTTCATAGCATTTCCAGAGGCATGGTGTTTAGAAAGTGGATGCCCCTCCTGCTTCCAAATAATGCCCATAGATAAGTATTATAAAATATAAATTTTCTTAACTGTTTTACCATGGTGCTATTCAGTTAGTGAAACTTTCTTATTTATGCCTTCTAATAATTTATCCTTTCAATTCAAATTAGTCATAGATACAGAGTAAGCAGTAAATGGATTAGCCTTGTTAAAGCCTGGCATAGAATAGATGTTGTGAATCATGTTAATAGTCACATATCAAAGTTCAGATCTAGAAAGAACTGGGTAGTATAAATCTGCTGATTAATGAGTGAAAGACACCCAAATTCATTACTAATTATTACAGAATCTACTAAAACACAAAAATAATTATGTTTTATCCTATCATCTCCTTAGCATGATTAACTTTCCATGTATACTCTAATAACTGAGGAGCCCTGGTGGCTTAGTGGAAAGAATTACACTGCCAATCCAAAGAAGTGCAGTTTGAATCCACCAGCTGTTCCAAGGGAGAAGGATGAACAGTTTTCTCCTATGTGATTTAATGTCTCTGAAAACCTACTATGAATTGGTTCTGACTTGAAGACAAACAACAAGTCAATTGAAAACTCTTTGTCCTTTTCTGACTTAGAAAAGTTCTGGGCATTTGGTACATTAACCAAAGTAATCTATTCTTCTACAAATGCATACAATTTTGTGTTCTTGTTTTAGTGTGCTGTCAAGCTGGAACTGATTCATAGCTGACCCTCCAGCAGGTTTTCATAGACGGTAAATCACATGGGAGGAGATTGTTTATCCTTACCTCACAGTGTATTAGAGTTGGAGGCTAATCTTATCAAACTTTGTTTATTTAATGCAGGTCAACACTTGTTTTGATTATACCAATCTGTGCATCTATCCTGACATTTTCAGAACTCACCTAAATCTAGATATTGGATTATGTAGACAGAAATACCTTTAAACACAATGTCCCTGAATGAATCTGAGTTCCTTTGCAAGCATAAAGTTTATAAATTCAGCACGCAGCCTGAGTGTGCACTTTGGAAAAATGTGTTCCAAAAGTCTATTTTCTAACTGCTCTCTATATTGTTGTGGCTCTTATCATCCTTGGCCAGATGCTAATTTTCCAGATCAGTGGTCCTGAGGTCAATGCCTGAAATGCAAGTAGACTAGTTTTCAATTTCTTTTTCATAATTCTTGACTAAGTTTCTCAGAGAATGTCAAATATTGCATTCACTATTTCACCTTTTGCCGGTTAACATATGCTCAAATACTTTCCTAAACTTACAGCCTAACTCTTAAGATTGATGAAAAGAGGAGGAATGCAAGGAAAAATAATTTCTTCACTGACTTTAAAAAAAATGGAAAAACTAAAGCTATAGAACTAATCATATTTCTGTCATATATTTTGAAATTTATTGATGAGTCATAAAAATATCAATGAAATATGTGCTGTTGTTAGGTGTCATGGAGTTAACTATGACTCAGACTCACAATGACTCTATGAATAACAAATCTGAACTTTGTACTATCCTTCACCATCCTGACCATCTCTGAATATTATTTTTATATGGAAGAAATCTTATTCTGGTAAAAATTGTAATAAAAGGAACATGATTATACACATGTATATAAACATTCTCCTCTGGTACTCTCTGATTTCAGACAAGATCCATCTAGCATTAGCTATAATATCCCTAGTACCATGGCCTCTTCTAAACCCAGCCTACACATCTAGAAGTTCTGTATTGATATGCTGTTCCAGTCATTTTTGGATAATTTCCAGCAGAATCTTGCTTATATGTTAATGATCTTATTCCATAATTTCCACCCTCTGTCAGGTCACATGTCTTTGGAATGGGAAGAAATACAGATCTCTTCCAGTCAGGTGGTCAGGATGCTGTCCTCCAGATTTCTTGGCACAACTTGGTGAGCACATCCAGGGAAGCGTCTGTTTGTTGAAACATGTCAATGGGTATGCCATTAATTCCTGGGCCCTTGTTTTATGCCAAGTTCTTCAGAACAGCTAGAACTTACTCTTTCATCACCACAGGCTCTTTCTCATACTTTGTTCCATGAAATTCTTCCGTGTCAGCCAATTTCTTTTGGTAAAATGATTCTGTAT
This sequence comes from Elephantulus edwardii, assembly GCF_000299155.1. Lineage (NCBI taxonomy): Eukaryota > Metazoa > Chordata > Mammalia > Macroscelidea > Macroscelididae > Elephantulus > Elephantulus edwardii. The sequence goes on from NW_006399763.1 coordinate 22,307,399, forward strand.
ACTCCTTACAACTTCTTCTTACGCTTCCTGAATCATTTGATACTCTTTTCAAAACAACTTTAAGTATTTTAACTCAAGGCTTGAATTTGTTCTTCAGTTCCTTCAGCTTAAGAAATGCCAAGAGAGTCCTGCCCTTTTGTCCTGACTCCAGCTCTTTGCACATTTCATGTCTTCTCATGCTGCCTTTTGAAATCTTCTGTTCAGCTCCTTAATTTATTTGTTTCTTCTTTTTGCTTTGGCCTCTTGGTGCTCTTATGCAATATCTCGTTTGACATCCATCTTGGTCTTTTCCTCCTCTGTCTTTGTAAGGACGATTTGCATTCTTCATGCATGATATTCTAGATGTCCTCACAAAGCTCATCTGGTCGTCCGTCACTCATTAGTGCTCAAGGCTTCAAATCTGTTTCTGAGATGGTTTTAAAATTCAAGGGGAATAGACTCAATGTCAAATTTTGATTTCCATAGATTTGATTTTTCACTCTGAACTTGCATATGAGTAGTTGAAGGTCTGTTCCACAATCAGCACCGGGACTAGTTTTCACAGCTGATATTGAGCTTCTCCAATGATTCTTTCTGCGGATGTAATCGATCTCATTCCTGTAGATACCATCAGCTGATATTGAGCTTCTCCAGTGATTCTTTCCACAGACGTAATAAATCTGATTCCTTTAGGTACCATTAGGTGATATCCATATGTATAGTCTGCATTTATTTCTTATAAAAAGTATTTACAACTAATAAATCATTGATTGCATAGCATTCTATCATTCTATCTCCAACCTCATTTCTGTCACCAAGTCCATGTTTTCTGATTACTGATCCTTCTTCCCTGTTTCCAACTTTTCTATTTTAGTCACCATTAATATTAATGCACCTTGATTGGATGTATGACCTATTTCTAGCTGTAAAAGTTGGTAGAAATTTCTATTTCCTTTTCTCTGACTCTAGTTGTTGGTGCATATATCTGAATTATAGTGGTATTCACTGGACCTCCTTGTATGTGTATAGATATTATCCTGTCCCACACAACACTGTATTTCAAGACGGATCTAGAAATGACTTTTTTAACTATGAAAGCAATCCCATTTTTCCTCACCTTTTCATCTCTGGCATAGTAGATCATATGATCATCTGATTCAAAATGTCCCATGCTAATTAATCCATCTTATTTCTCCAATACCTTGTATATCAATATTTATGTGCTCCATTTTTTCTTAACAATGTTCAACTTTCCTACATTCATACTTCTCACATTCCATGTTCCAATCACAATTGTCTGCATACGACTGTTCCTCCTTTTTTGTTTCCCTATTTGAGGGCTCAGCCTCAGTTGCCTCTACTAGACTACTCTTGTACATAAGGTTTTCCTAAGGCCTGTTATTTCAGAAGTGTTTGACCAAACCTTCTTCCTAATCTGTCTTAATTTGAAACCAGTATCTAATAGACAAGCACTTTACAAAAAAAGGAGCGGACATTTCCCAATTATAGAAGAAACCAATATATTCAGTGTTGCTCCTCACCCTTGGCATCTGTGCCTTGACCCACCTTTCTCCACTTTACCAGAATCCCCTTCCACTCCCTCCTACCCAACTCAATACCCCCTTCCACCTATCCAGCCCTTGATATGATAGTTTAGGTCTCAACACATTATTGCTTCTGTGATGCTTAAGGCCTCACACTGCTGCCTCTCTCATGCAGTGTAGATCAGAAAACTGTGGCTAACTCCAAGAATGGGCATCCCAGAACACCTGTTTATGCTTATGTGAAACCTATACTTGGACCAGGAGGCAGTCCTCAGAACAGAGTATGGAAACACTGCATGGTTCAAAATATGGAAGGGTATATGACAGGGATGCATCCTATCACCATATCTTTTCAAACTATATGCAGAACAGATTATCTGGGAGACTGAACTGTAAAAGGAGAAGTGTGGCAATAAGGATCAGAGGAAGATCCATCAACAATCTTTGTTATGCTGATGACACAACCCTGTTTACTGAAACTGTGGAAAACCTGAAGCGCTTGCTGAAGTAGGCCAAGGACAGCAGCCTTCAATATGGATTGAGGCTCAATATCAAGAAGACAAAAATTCTCACCACAGGGCCAACTGGCAGCGTCAGGATGGCTGGTGAAGAGATTGAGATTGTAAACAGCTTTAGTTTGTTTGGCTCCACAGTCAACACTCTTGGGGCCAGCAACCACGAAATGAAAAGACTATTGTTTTGGTAAAGTCTAATGTTAGAGACCTCTCCAACAACATGGTTAAATTAGAGAACCAGTAGTAAAGTTTATAGAAAACAATATGAAGAATAGAAATTAATAGGAAGTTCCTCTGATTGCAAATGTATATAATTTTTAAATAAAAAATTATGCCTAGGAAAGTCCAGGTCCACGATATATAGACACAGTTATATTAGTTATTATTGTTGTTATTACTGTTGTTGTGTTCTTATGAGTTGAAATCACCCCATAGCTCGCCTCTAGCCGATTTTCAGAGACAGTAAATTGCACAGGAAGAGATTGCTTTTCTTTCTTCTCAGGAGAAACTGGAGGTTTAGAACTCTGTGCCTTTGAGATTGTAGCACAGCAGCTTACCACTAGACTTAAGACTTTCAAAAGAAATCATAATCACCACCTCCATTTTATTAAACCCTAAGGAATCAGAGTGAGGGGAAAATAGATGCTGATTGACATGAGGATAAATTAACCTTGAAAGATTCATTGTTTTTAATATAAATGTTCATAGATTTGACATAAAGAAGTCTTGCAGACTTCGTTGATTCACTGAGCATCTAATTTAGATAAATTTCAAAGGTCTAAGTCTATTTTTTTGTAAATAATTCTCTTTAGATAAATTTCAGAGGTCTAAGTCTATCTTTTGTAAATAATTCTCTATATTATGTATATATTTAATGTGATCCCATTTCATAAAATGCATGCACTGTAATTTGCGAACACATAAATATTTTAAAGAGAAAATGATAATTGCTTAAGAAAAAAAAAAATATCCTATACACTTTTAACAAAGTGCATAACAGTCTTAAGGTTGATAATAGCCCAAATCACTAATTATTGTGAAAGCCAGTTAGGCAATATATACAGTATATTTGACTCTTTCTATAAACACACACACACACACACACACACACACACAATTCTTTTTAAGGGCTTTTTTTCTGGTTTTCAAGAATTAGAATAAAGTTTCTGGCAAAAGACTTTTTATAGGGCATCTTTAGAGACCAGGATACCATGGCTGATGGACACTTGAAGTGAAAATCTGTATTCATTTACCTTATCAGCCTGACAAATAGTGGCATTTCTATATGAGACAGGTGAAAATTCTAAGAAGCACTTCCCTTTTTCAATGTTTTGTTGACACTTAATAACATTCTACAGCCAGTAATAGCCATATGTCATTTTAGTTGGCTAGATTTGAATACTTCCGCCTTGAATTCCATTCAGTTTCCTTTTTTCTTGTTATGGGTGTCACTCCACTACAACTCATAGTGATCTTATAAACAGTGTCTCTGAACCTCACCCTATTCTGAGCTAACTTCACCATCTCTGACACACCTGATTCCATTGCCACATTCACTCTATCAAATCATATCATCTAGATTTTCCTCTCTTGCACAAACTTCTACCCTTCCAAGCATGATTCTTTTCCAAACACTAACTCCTCCTGATGACACACCCAAAGAGATGAAGCTTAAAAATTCCTTGCCTACAAAGAATTGGCAGATACAGAGGAATTTAAAGAAATAACATATGAGAAAGAGCCTATGGTGATGAAGGAAGAAGTTCAAGCTGCTTTGAAGGAAATAGCAAAAAATAAGGCCCCAGGAATAGATGGTATACCAATTGAAGT
>NW_006399763.1:22312751-22315512 GCF_000299155.1 Elephantulus edwardii
GTACCACCATAGCTCAAAGGCATTGAATCTTCTTTCATCACCCTTAGTTATTGTCCAACTCTCAAATGCATAGCAAATAACTGAAGAAAGAACAGGGCTGGGATCAGGTGCACATAAAAAATTTTACAGGAGCCCACTTTTTAAAAATATAGCCTCTCGAGAACTCTCAACTTTCTAAATTTAAATACAAAAATAAATGGTTCTCATTAGTTAAGATCTACAGTGTTGTGGGTCAATTGTTTAAAATTATCTTCTTCGGCCAGTTTCCTATATTGTCAATGGATAAGTGCGAACTTGAAAATGGAGTGTGCTACTTATCTACAAGCAAATTGTCTAGTTTCAACGTTACAGTGGATTAAGCATCAACAATTGGGAATCTCAACACAAAAAAGAAAGAGGAAGCTGTGTACTTCCTATGAGGGCCAGAGGTTCCTGTATCACTCAGACTGGAATCAACATGAAAGCAACTGCAGCCCCAGCAAAGAATCAAAGACCGACATAAGACAGAGCTGACATTGCTACCCCATGGAAATAGAGATAGACTTTGTCCAAGTTTATTTGAAGACTGAGGGAAGAGGTCATAACTGGCAAAACTAAGGTAATTTTGTGACACTAATCTAAGCCATGAGTCCAAAGGTCAAAGAACTTGCAAACACATTTTGGAAGCTGTCCTAAATGTGAGTTTGTAATTTGAAGCCAACCTGAATTACAGTTTGTTAATTTCTCTAATAAACCACTTACTTGTCAATATGATCCTGTATACTCTGTGTATATATTGCAAAAAATTTTGGACCCGGTAGAGCAGTAAATGCAAGAGTCTGGGAGACCATGTCTGACCTTATAGAATTGGTTTTGTATTGTGGATGTTGTTGTTGATGGAAACAGTTCGCCTTTGTAGAGCTAGTAGAATTCAGGCTCTGCCTTCCCCATGCTATCGTCGGTCCTTTTACAGTTTTTAAATATACATGGAACATTTATAACTACCATTGAAAAGTGTCCCCAACTTGCCACCAACTCATAGCAACAGTATGTACAAATCAAACACAGTCTTTTCCTGCACTATCCACAGTCACTGTAGTGCTTGAGCCCATTGTTGAAAAAAATCCATCTTGCTCAGGGTCTTCCTTTTTTTTTTTTTTTCCTTACCATCCTCTATTTTGATCAATCTTTCTTCAGGGACTTACCTCTTCCAATAAAATGGCCAAAGTATGTGAAACAAAGTCCAGCTATCCTTACATTTAAGGAGCACTCTGGCTGCATTTCTTCCAAGGCATATTTTCTTTTGTTTTTCTAGAATACTACAGAAGCTCTGGTATCTTAATGTTAAGGAATTAACTATTCTTATGATCCATATAGTTGAATGCCTTTGAATATAGTAAAAAAATAGGTAAACATCATTTTTATATTCTATGCTTTCAGTCAAAATCCATCTAACCTTGTCAAAGATATCCTTTATTCCATATCATCCTCAGGAACTAGCTTTAACTTCTGGCGAGTGCCTGATGATGTACAGTTGTACTCATATTTTATTAATATTCAGGAGGATCTTTCTTGTGCATGATAATTATCTTTAACAATGTTTACATTTTATTGGGTTATCTTTCTTTATAATGGGCACAAATATGAATCTTTTCTAGTCAAAAGGCCAAACAACTGTCTTATAAATTTCTTGGCATACATGAGTGAACATCTTCGGGACTGTATTACTTGCAGAAACATTTCACTAGCTACTTACAGTGTTTCATAATAAGTAGAGGATTTCCCTGTCAATTGTGCTTAGCTTCAATTTTATCTGAATTAATCTAGAGCATTCAGCCTAAAACAGAAATATGTAAGGAGGCTAAACCAAAATGCATGAATTGACTAAATATTTGTTGAGTGAATAAATAGACTGCTTTTTGAATGAGGGCACCACAGGAATATCTTGGTACATATTTTACCAACCATACTGAGAATTTTCAGGAAGGCATAAAAGTAAAATTTTTATATTATTCTGTTGTATAATAAAATGATATATAGTTTATAGTCTGAATGTGTGCCAGGTCTAACTTCACATATTGGCTGTCTGATACTTGAAGTACAAAAAGAAATTTTGAAAATAAAATTCAACAATGGTATATATCATGTTCCTCAAAAAAATTTTGTTAAAATACACGCAAGTATTATATAAAAAGTAAATTCTCGTGGCAGGTAATTAATACAACGTAAAAGGAAATATTTTAATTGGAAAAGTGGATGGACAGTTTCAGATTCTATTCAAATATATGAAGACTAAACTAAAATTTTGCTATATAGAGAGTAGTTCTCCGGTTTTGGGTTTTTTTTGTTTGTTTTTATTAAACATAGTCATCTGAACACTTTAGAAACACAAGGTTGATATATGAGGTGTATAATTGTAATTATGGTGGGTCTGTTAGGGTCTTTGTCATTTTTCAGTCCTCTTGGAAATGATGAGTTTGTGACTTTAATATTCTATTGCAAACTCTTCCTCTAGATCTCAGGGAAAAAAATATTATAGAAAAATAAGTGAAGCACTTGGTCTCTCATTCTCATATATCTACACATGCTGTTGATGGAATCAAATTCTTTAAGCACATTGAAATTGATAATTAAGATTAATGAGAACAGATATAATGCCCCTATTATGTGTCTTCCTTGTAACATTAATCTTATCATTTATGTATGCAAAGCTTTTTAATAAATTACTTTAACTTTACAATTTGAGATGCTTATATAACTAATAATCAAACTACAAACACTA
>NW_006399763.1:22316830-22318144 GCF_000299155.1 Elephantulus edwardii
GCTTCTAAAAAATGGAACAAGGGTGTTATTGAGAAATTTTACATTTCTTCCATCTGCAGTACTGTTATTGTTGTTGTTAGTTGCTGTCCATATGGCCATAACTCATAGTGACTCTGTATACAACAGATCTGAAACTCGCCTTATTTTGAACTATCCTCATGATTTCTGATATGTTCTAACTCATTGTTATAGTCACGGTGTTAATTCATCTCCTTAAGGGTTGTCACTAATTTTACTGACCCTCTTCCTTTCCTGACATGATGTTCAAGGATTAACCCCTCTCCTGATCTTGTTAGGTGCTGTCGAGTTTAGTATGATCCAAAGTGACCCTATGGACAAAACAGGTCTAAACTGTCGTGTGCCATCCTTACACCTCCTGACATACTAGAGCCCACTGCAACAGTCACTGTATCCACCCACCTGGTTGAGAGCTTTCATCTCCTTCATCAACCCTCTATCTTTCCAAGCATTATGTCCCCCTCCAAGGAATAGATCCTCCTAACAAAATGCCCAAATGTATATGAGGCCAAGCTTTACTAACTTTGCTTCCAGTGTGCTCTCTGGTTATACTTTCTCCAAGACATATTTGTTCTTTAGCAGTCCATGAAATGTTCAGTACTCTTCACCAAAACTACAGCCTAAAGGCATCAATTTCTCCTGTCATCATCATTTTGTCCAGCTCTCAGATACATAGCAAATAATAAGAAAGACGATGGCCTGATTAAGATGCACATTAGTCCTCAAACTGACAGCATTACTCCTCAATAATTTGGAGAGGTTCTTAATTGCAGACTATCCAAGTACAATAATTCTCCTGATTTCCTAACTGCTGGCACCAAAGGTGTTAATTATAGTTGTATGTGAGCTTTTCCTCATAGAGTGAGCTTTTCCTCAAAAAGTGAAATCTAAAAGTACACCTCTTTATTTACATTCTATTAAGAATATAAATCATTGCTTAGTAATGAACTAAATGCAAATTTTGCTCTTTTGATAGTATTTCTTTTTCAGTTATTTGTTGTTGCTTGTTGTAGTGTCTATTCTGACTCAGTGACATTAAGTTCCATTGGTATTTATAGACTGTAATCTTTACGAAAGTATGTCACTAGGTCTTTCACAGCAAACAATGGGTGTATCTGAACAACCGACCCTTTATTTAGTAGCTATCACTTAACTATTTCTCCATTTGGGCTCTTTATATATATGTTGTTGTTGTTGTTGTTATGTGCCGTCGAGTTGCCTGCGACTCATAGCGACCCTATGTACAACAGCCCTAAACTCCGCTCTGTCCTGTGCCAATCGCACTGTCTCTGACAC
>NW_006399763.1:22318455-22319509 GCF_000299155.1 Elephantulus edwardii
TTATACACACTCAAATTTCTTCTTAATTGATTACACTTTACTGGAAAAATCCCATATTTGAATTTAAAATAATTAGAAATAAAATTATTAAAGCATTTTAAATATGTATTTTCTTAAATGGTTGAAAACCTCAAGTAGCTTAGGTTTAAGGGAATAACACTGAGAAACTGAAGCAGGAGAAAAGTATGCACAATAAGAAGATATCAATGGATAAGAAACAACCTCAATTTTATTGATATGATGCCAAAGTTATCAAATTAGTAATAATTAAGTGATATGCAACCAGAAATTTCTGTGAACGAATGTCTGGCTACAAGTGTAATTTTTGTTAGTGTGGCGATACTAGTAATTCAATAATTAAATTTGCTTTCCTGTAAAAATGCAGGCTTCTAATATGACTATTTTAGCTCCAAAAGCTTTTATTTATTTATATGACAAAATGATAGCTTACATTTTGGGGATGGAGATAGTAGGCCTGATTGGCACAATACCTGCATCAAAATTATACTTTACACAAAGTATTATAGGACTTTATTGCTTTTATGAAATAATTTTATACAAACATAAAAATTATAATATTGAATTTTCTTTCCACTGTCCAAATTGTGTACAATCTTTGTAAATTTTCCAGTTGAAAGAATGATGTATTTCATAATTGCAAAGCATGTTACTGGCTAGAATAGAGAGTTTCTAGATTTTAGAGAGTGGTATAGACAGGTTTGTCATTATAACAAAATGGTAGAAGTTTGAATATATTAAAAAAATCTATTTTCTTACATTAAATATAAGTTTAAATAATAAACCAAAACGTAATTTCTGGTAACTGAATATAATAAAGTACACTATTGAAAATTATTTGCTATGATTATAAAACATTAAGTATAAATTATTTGCTATGATTATAAAACATGAAGTAATTAAGTGTCTGAATATACCATAATATTATATAGTCCACTATTGAAAGATTTTTTGCTATGATTATAAAACATTATATAAGACATTTAAATTGTCTTACATTTATGTTTCAACATTTGGGTCCAATTACATATGTTTT
>NW_006399763.1:22320633-22323603 GCF_000299155.1 Elephantulus edwardii
TAATCCTCTCCAAGATGAATCTGTTTGTTTTCCTGGCAGTCCATGGTACATTCAGTACCCTTCTCCAGCACCACAGCTCAAAAGCATCCACTCGCATTCTATCATATACTTCACTATCTTGGGGTGGGGGGAGGAAAACTAATGCTCAAAAATATCTAAATAAGTAATAAAATGATATTTCTCTTTTTAGTTGAAAACAAACCCAAACATGATAAGAACATTATGCTATAAAAATATAAACAAAACACTTAACAAGACAGTAAGATAGGGATTTAAAGTGTAATACAATTAGTAAACTTCCAATAAAGGTTAACACACACTTGCAAACAGAGGGAGAAAAAATTAATAATATCAAGAATGAAGAGAAGTAAATATTCTAAAGAAAATATTTATTTAAAAGAAAGCAATTTAGGTGAAATATGCATTTCCTTTGAAATATGAATTACCAGAACTACTGCAATATTAATCTGAAAACATAATTCTATAAAAATGGAAACTTCCTAATTGGGGAATCACTACATGAAATGTTTCTAGCATATTTGTAGAAATAGTCTATTGTTGTTGTTATGTGCCATCGAGTCATTTGCGACTCATAGTGACCCTATGTACAACAGCCCTAAACCCTGCTCTATCCCTTGCCAAACTTTCTGACTCAGACACGCCTATCTCCATTATCCCAGTGATGGAATCAATCCATCTCATTGAGGGTCTTCCTCTCCTTGATGCCTTTGAGCTGTGGAGAAGAGTATTGAATATATCATGGACTGCTAGGAGAATAAACAAGTTTGTCCTGGAGAGGGTAAAGCCAGGCTGCTCCTTGGAGGCAAGGATTCTGAAGCTCTGTCTGACATACTTTGGACATGTTGCAAGACGCGATCAGTTCTTGGAGAGGAATGTCATGCTTGGGAGGGTGGAGGGACAGCACAGGAGAGAAACAGACACACATTTTAAAAGGTACATAAAAAGCATTTAACAAAATTCAGTATCCCTTCAAGACAAAATAATCTCTCAGAAAGCTAGCAATAAAAGGGAATGTCTTCAATCTAATAAAAATTATCTATTAAATCCTTGATAGTTATTTTTTTATTTATAAGGGAAGAAATTAATTCTTTCTTCACAAGCCTTCACCACTAGTTTATTATTTCTGGTTTCTTCTTCTAAGGGAAGTTGTTGTGTACCATCTAGTTAGAATCAGTTTATAGGTGACCCTCCAGCGAGTTTTCAGAGTCAGTAAATCACACAAGAGGAAATGACCCATATTTCTTTCACAAATATCTGGTGAATTAGAACCATTTGCCTTTGGGCTGCAGCATAGCTTCTTATAGGTATTAAGAAGTTGCACTGGGAACTCTAAGACATGTGGTTTGAATCTACCAGTTGCTCTGTAGGGTGGACAATTTTCTCCCAGATGATTAAAAAGCCTCTGTATACACAACAGGAGCAACTTCTATGGGAGAGTGATCTTATACGGTGATTCTCTTGTCTTTTAAAAAAAATGTGTTTGCTGATTGTCTCTTATCTTGGGAAATTAATACATTTTCTTACTCCCCCCCCCCCGCCCATCTTTTCCAAAGATGATGTCAGATTTATTTCAATTTGGCACATAGCTCTTCACTCTGGAGTAATCTATTTGATGGGAATTTCTGAGTTTCCATTGCTAAGCTATTACTCTTATACATTCTTCTGAAAGCAAGTAGGTTAATCTTTAACACCTTTTCTGTTTTCAACTGTTCTAGGTTGTATTGAAAGGTAATTTGAAGCATGTAGTCTTTGTTTTAACTTCACTTTTATAAATGACTTGAAAATTGGATATTTTCTTCAACTTTGTCTTTCTCTTGTCATATCATTTCCAGAATGATATGGAAGATTCAGATTCTAACAAACAGTGATCAAATTTTGACTAAAACTCTGAGGTAAAATGTCAATAAGATTGATTTCACTCAAACTAGATGACTCAAGAAATCTGGGTAGACTGAAAGAGGAAAAAGAGATAACAATGTATTAGCTGAGAGGTAGCTAACAAAGAAGCTATCTAAACCAACTGAGGAATTGTATCTTCTATTTAGACATAATTTCACTTTAGCATAATGGAGAGATCCCTGAGAATAGAATTCCCCAATGCAATTAATCTTTTGATTTCCTTACTGCGGGTGCCTAGAGTATTGTTTGTGAAGAAATTGTTAACAACTTCAATCCCTATTCCATCTATCATGGTAATGTCAATTGGCCCAGTGGTGAGAATCTTTGTCTTCTTGATCATAAACATTGATCCATACTGAAGACTACAGTCCTATTTGCATCAAATACTTCAGGTCATCCTCAGTTTCTCCAAGAAAGGTTGCATAATCTGCACAACACAGGTTGTTGATGAGCCTTCCTCCAGTCCTGACGCCATACCCCTCATAAAGTCCAGCCTTCTGAATGATCTGTTTTGCAAACAGATTGAAAAGTTATGGAGACAGGGTGCATCTCTGATGCATTTCTTTCCTGATTTTGAACCATGCAATGTTTCCATGCTCAATTGTGACAACCGCTTCCACTTCCACATATAGGTTTCACATGACCACAATCAGGTGTACTGGGATTCCCATTCTTTGGGATATTAGCCAGTTTGCCTTGATCCACACGGTCAAATGCCTTTGCTTAGTCAATGAAATACAAATAGCCATTCTTTTCGTACTTTTTGCTTTCAGCCAAGATCCATCTGACATTGACAATAATATTTCTAGTGCTACAACCTCTTCTAAGGTTAGCTTGTGTTTCTGGTAGTTCTTTGTCTATGTAGCGTTTCAGTCATTTTTTTATAACCTTCAGCTGAATTTTGCTTCTGTGTGGTATTAATGATATTGTTTAGTAATTTCCACACTCTGTCAGGTCACCTTTTCTTGGTAATGGGATAGATAGATAGATAGATCTAGATCTATCTAGCTCTAGCTCTAACTCTATATCATCTATATCATCTCTCTCTCT
>NW_006399763.1:22326058-22330772 GCF_000299155.1 Elephantulus edwardii
CGCTATGAGTCACAAATGACTCAACGGCATATAACAACAACAACAACAATATATCAACATAATCCCAAATGCTTAACCAGCTTTATATAACCATAGTTTCTAATATTATTAGCTTCATCTATGGTTCAGTTCTCCAATTTTACAATGGCCTTTCATTTTGGTTCTTCTCTAGAAGGTCCTCCAGAGACTCAGACACAACAGGGGAATGACTCATGTGGCTGGAAGCGTGAAGGTAATGGGTTAGGCTGGATGCAGGTGGATGCTTAGTGTACTGTGTACAACTTCTCCATCCAGACAGCTTCTTATCCTGCAGCAGGTTTGGGGTAAGTTAACACTGTTATGCTGCTGCGCCTGTGTTGGTGTTTTTATATGCCCCAAAGTGTGGAGAGTACTTTTTTACATTGATCCCACAGCTATTGATGAGACCATGTGTCCACAGTTAAATTAGCTGGAGATCATTCTCTCTATGAGGGCTTTGTTGTTGTTGTTAAATGCCATCAAGTCAAGTGTGACTCACTGTGGCCCTATGAACAAAATATTTGAATCTTGTTCTCTAAGTATCATCATTTCTCTGATATTCATAGTGTTTCCAAAGACCTGTTACTTAAGAAGTAGATGTCAATCCTGTTTCCAAGTCTATCTTAATCTGGGAGCTCTACTTAACCCTCTATACCATGGGTAATCATTATGGCATTTGACACACAGCATTCAGTGTCATAGCAACCCCATGTTATCTAAGTATAGCAAAATGACAGACAAATGCTGAACCACTTACAACAATGTTCTCCCCAAACACAATTAAATCCAAAGCCAGACCTGAGGGCTGCAGGTCCAAGGGCTCAAGTGACTTTTAAATCCAAATGCCCACCTACCAGGTCCTGATTGACCTAAACAAGAGGCTTCCAGACCAAAGCTGATTGTTAACTAAATCCAAGCGACCAATCAGCTTACACTCAATTGTCTATGAAATAAAAAATGACCACTCTACATGTGACTTTCAAATAAATCAAGAGACTTAGAAGCTGTCTAAACCAACTGAGGAATTAATCTTCTTATTAATCTAACAACATCATGATATATGGAGAAGAGATTGAGGTTGTTGACAATTACATCTTGCTCAGCACCACAATCAACACTCTTAGCACCAGCCATCAGGAAATCAAAAGACAAATTGCACTGGGGAAATCTGGTGTCAGTGACCTCTCCAGAGTACTGAAAAGCAACAATGTCAGTTTAGAGACTAAGATGTACTTAATTCAGGCCATGGTCTTTGCAGTTACTTGCTATGCAACAGACAGCTGGACAATGATTAAGAATGAAAGAAGATTCAATGCCTTTAACTTGTGGTGCTGGAGAAAAGTCTTGACTATAACATGGACTGACTAGAAAACAAATATATCTGTCTTAGAGAGGGTGAAACTAAGTGTCTCCTCAGAAGCTGGGATTTTGAAGCTTCATCTCTTATACTTTGGGTACATGGTCAAGGGAGACTGCTCCTTGGAGAAGGATATCGTGCTTGGAAGGGTGGACATGCCGGATGAGATGGATTGATACAGTCACTGGAGCAATGGGAGTTGGTATGTCAGGATTAGTGAGACTGGCTCAGGGCAGGACAGGTTTCAGAACTGCTGTACATAAGGTCACTATGGGTCACTGTGACTTGACAGCACATAACAACAAATAATTATTCTGGTTGCTAGGCGAAACCTGGACTTTCACTGTGTGATATCCTTTGCCTTCCCCACTTCTCAACCTACTTTCTTAATAAATCCCACAACTGTGACTAAGGTGGCATCTGTGGGTTTATCTGCAATGAATATCAGACTCAGTGATTAGCAGAATCAATGGTAGGAGCATGGGGAGGAGGGGCTCCATGTCTGAATTTGTTTGCTATTTGTTTGGTGCTATATATTTTATTGATGGGGACAATTCCCCTTTGTGGAATTTATCGTGGTCATATTCAGCCTTCATCGTGTTATCTTTGTTCCTTTTACAATCAGAAAGACCTTATGATCTGGAAGCTTCTGTTAACTACAACACTCAGAAACAACTACAAAGAGTCAGAAAAGTAATACTAAGAAAATATGTCTTCCATAATCATATTACTACTCATGGAACAAGTGATCAAACATTGATACTTTTATTATAATTTGTTATAACAATTACTTGTTATGCATCAGAAAGCTGAATAATGACTAAGGATGATTGAAGAATTGGTGCCTTTGAGTTGTGGTCTGGAGAAGAGTCTTGAATATACCATAAGCTGCCATGCAAACAAATAGGTCAGTCTTGAAAGGTAAAACCAAATTTCTCCTTGGAAGCTAGGATTTTGAAGCTTCATCATACATAGTTTGGGCATGTGGCCAGGAGGGACTGATCCTTGAAGAAGGACATCGTGCTTGGAATGGTGGAGGAACAATGCAGGAGAAGAAGACCCTAGAGAAGATAAATTGATACAGTGACTCACGCAATGGATGTAGGTGTGTCAGTGTCAACGAGACTGTGTCAGGATAGGACAGGATTCAGAGCTAGTGTACATAGGGATACCATTTGTTGCAGGTGATTCAATGGCACATAACAATATCAACAACTACGGGGGGGGAAAGATAAATAGATATCATTCAAATAGCTCTCTTTTTTGTTTTGTTTTATATTGGTTTGCATATAAAACTCATATTATATATATATATAGTGATTCACAGTTTTATTCATTTACATAGTGCTTCATTCAATACTTTTCATGCATTATTTTTATAAAATTATTCCCCACTGCACCATGCCCACCATTAGCCCATCTTTTCAAGTTCTCACTGTATCTTTCCCATTTCCTTTACCCACTCCCTCTGCCCATTATATGGTGTGAGCCTATGACTTCTCCCTGTTCAACCTCACCCCTCTGGTCGCACTCCTTCCTCTTTGGACCCCAGTACATGTACTACTAGTTATCCTTCTGTTTTTACAATAATGGTCTTACGTAGTATTTGTGTTTATGAGAATGAGTTAGTTCACTCCACATAATGCTCTCTATTGTCTCTCAAGTTATGTAGTACTTTTCAAAATCATTTCTCCTGAGTGCTGCATAATATTCTATTGTGTAAGTGCACATAACAACAACATTGAGACGTGGATGATAAGATCTATTTCTTAGTCTTTCTTAGTCTAGAAAGGTGGAATCTATCCACTATTGAATACTAGTCCGGTATTTTAAATACCCATGACATAACGTCCACCATTACACCAAAAGGCCAGGCCCTTACTATAAAAAAGTGACAGATAAATTATGGATAATTACACTTATTATTCTTTAAGTTAATAATAGATATGCTCATTTTCTAGGCTCATATACAAATTTCTTTAGCTTTAAAAGAAATTTTATTTTGTGACTCTTCTATATTATTTTTATCACTCAGTGTACAATGACAAGAGTAAGTCAGTCTTCCGTCTTTATGATCCAATGCCCATGTTATAATCTAGTTAGAAGTTGGTAATTTTGCCTACAACCAGGAGAAGATAAAGTAGATAAATGGGATCTTCTAAGAATCAAATCTCTATGCACATCCAAAAACTTCTTCAACAGGGTAAAAAGAGAAGCCACCAACTGGGAAAAAGTATTTGGTAATAACATATCCGATAAGGGACTTATATCAAGAATTTATAAAATACTTGAGCACCACATGAAGATAAAGGTAATTAATCCAATAGAAAAATGGGCACAGGATATGAACAGGCACTTCACTGAAGATGACATTCAGATGGCTAACAAGCACACGAAAAAATGTTCAAGATCCCTAGCTCTAAGATAGATGCAAATTAAAATAACTATGAGCTATCATCTCAGCCTAGTCAGAATAGCAAAATTTAACAGAACAGCAAGCAACAAATGTTGGCAAGGTTGTGGACAAACTGGAACACTTATTCACCATTGGTGGGAGTGTAAAATGCTACAACCACTGTGGAAGGCGGTATGGCGCTTTCTCAAAATACTGTATTGTAAATACTGTAGCAATGGGACAATTAAAACAGACTTTCAAGGGGGGAAAAAAAGAGGAACGAACTAGTTGGGGGTGTAGAGAAAATAGTGCAACAATGAATGAATGGAAATCCAAAATCTCTGCAAATGGTAATTAAAATTAATAAAATTAATAAAAGGAAAAAAAGTTGCAAATAGAGATACCATCTGACCGACCAGTTCCACTTCTGGGAATATACCCCAAAGAGACCATAACTGACATCCAAACAGATATATGTGCACACATGTTTACTGCAGCTTTGTTCACAATAGCAAGGAGGTGGAAACAACCTAAGTGCCCATCAGCAAACAAATGGATAGAGACGCTGTGGTATAATCACACAATGGAATAGTATGCTGCATTAGAAAACAAGGAACTCATGAAATATTATTCAAAGTGGGTGACTCTGGAGGACATTATGCTGAGTGAAGTATCCCAGTCACAAAAGGACAGATACTGCATGGTGCCACTGTTTTAAAACAGGACTGACCTTGGAGTTGGGGAGAGACTGAAAAAGATGGGTTCAATAATGTATACTGCACTGAAACAGATGAGGGAGAAAACTGTTTAAAAGGGATATGTGATTAGATATTTTTGTCATGACAGGAGTCTAGAGCAAAAGCTACATGGTGGAGTGGACCTGGGGGAGGGTTTGTAAAACAATGAAAGATTTGTCCCCTCCCAAGTCTGCCCCCCGTTTATGT
>NW_006399763.1:22331122-22334180 GCF_000299155.1 Elephantulus edwardii
AAAATATAATTATAGAAAAAAATAAAATCATTTAGGTTGTTATTGTTATGTTGCATAAAGTCACCTGCAACTCATAGCAACCTTGTGTACAATAGCTCTGAAGCCTGCTCTTTCCTGAGCCAGTCTCACTGACTCAGATACAACTACCTCCCATTGCCCTACTTATTGTATCAATCCATCTCATGGGAGTCTTCCTCTCCTGCGTTGTCCTTCACTCTTCTGAGCATGACATCCTTCTCCAAGGATCAGTCCCTCCTTGCCACATGCTCAAAGTATGTAAGATAGAGCTTCAAAATCCTAGCCTCCAAGAAGAAAGTTGATTTCACCCTCTCTAAGACTGACATTTGTTTTATTGGTGCTCCGTGGTATGTTCAAGACTCTTCTCCAACACCACAATTCAAATGCATCAATTCTTCTGTCCTCCTCAGTCATTATCCAGCTCTCTGACGCATAGCAAGTTCCAAAGACCATGGACTAGACCAGGCAAACTTTAGTCTCTAGACTGACATCATTGCTTCTCAGTACTCTGGAAAGTTCCCTGACAGCAGGTTGACCTAATTCAATTCACCTTTTATTTCCTGGCTGCTGGTGGTGCCAAGAGTGTTGACTGTGTAGTCGAGCAACCTGTAACTGTTAATCTCAAATCTTCTCCATTCATCATGGTGCTGCTAATTGGCCCACTGGTGAGAATCTCTGTTTTCTTGATGTTGAGCTTCAATCCATATTGAAGATTATAGTCCCTGACGTTCTGTAGCAAGCTCTTCAGGTCCTCCTCAGTTTTAGCAAACAAGGTTGTATCATCTGCATGACATAAGTTGTTAATGAGTCTTCCTCCAATCCTGATGCCACATTCCAACTTTAGGTTAATATTCATTAATTTAACATGTGAATGACACAAATGTTGAGGACTTTTGTTCATAGGGCGCTATGAGTTGCCTACGACTTGATGACACTTAACAACAATAACCTCAACATAGAGAAAGATCAGTTGGCCTAGTGGACAGAAAGTGATGCTACCAGGCCAAAGGTGGGTGACTTTTAATCTGCTACCCTCAGGTCTGTTTTTCATTGTGTTTGGTCTAACATTCTTCTAGGTCATATAGCCCTGGTGTGTCCACTTGATGTACAGAGGTAATTTGTGGTTGCTGTGAAGCTGAACACTGTGACAGTGATGTGCCATATACGTTAATGGTTACCCATGGTGGACAGTGTTAGTTGGAGCTCCCTGATTAAAACAAGCTTGGAAGCAGAAGTGGCATCCACTTCCGTAATAGCTTTCCTCCGGAAACCCTGTGAAACCCTGTGAACCTGGAGAGAGGGTAAAAGTCACATGAGTGTTGAGGACTTTTGTTCACAGAGTCGCTATGAGTCGTCGACAAGTTGGTGGCACTTAAACAACAACAAAAACAAAAACAATGTGCATATAGCATGGTCATATAGACTTGAGCCATATTTACCCACACTGTTGGAGATTTTTCCAATTGAATACAAATAAATCATTGTTGTTGTTGTTGTGTGCCATTGAGTAGCTTGCAACTCATAGCGACCCTATGTACAAGAGCCCTAAACACCGTTCTATCCTGTGCCATCCTAGCCATATCAAATGCACTTATTCCCACTGCTCCAGTCACGGAATCGATCCATCTCATTGAAGGTCTTCCTCTCCTTCACCGCCCCTCCACTCTGCCAAACATGATGTCCCTCTCCAAGGACCAGTCCCTCCTTGCAACATGCCCAAAGTATGTCAGATGAAGCTTCAGAATCCTTGACTTCAAGGAGCATTCCGGCTTCACCTTCTCAAGGTCAAACCTGTTTGTTCTCCTAGCAGTCCATGGTATATTCAACACTCTTCTCCAGCACCAAAGCTCAAAGGTATCAATTTTCTTTCTATCAATACTATTCACTGTCCAACTCTGATGCATAGCATGTAATTGCAAAGACTATGGTCTGGAGCAGGCACACCTTAGTCTCCAGCCTGACATCATTGCTCTTCAGTACTCTTGAGAGGTCCCTCACAGCCGACTTTCTCAATACAATTCATCTGTTGATTTCCTGGCTGCTGTTACCAAGAGTGTTGACTGTGGAACCAAGTAAACTAAAACTGTTAACTATCTCAATCTCCTCACCATCCATACTGATGTTGCCAGTTGGCCCAGTGATGAGAATCTTTGTTTTCTTGATGTTCAGCTTCATTCCATATAGAAGATGGCAGTTCTTGACCTTCTGCAGCAAGTGCTTCAGGTCCTCTTCAGTTTCAGCAAGCAGAGTTGTGTCATCTGCATAACGCATGTTGTTGATGACTCTTCCAACAATCCTGATGCCACATTCCTCTTCATACAGCCCAGGGTCTCGGATGATCTGTTCTGCATACAGATTGAAAAGGTATGGAGACAGAATACATCCCTGACAGACCCCTTTCTTGATTTTGAACCATCCTGTGTCTCCTTGTTTCATTCTGATGACTGTCTCTTGGTCCAAGTATAGGTTTCTCATTAGCACAATCAAATATTCTGGGATTCCCATTCTACTCAGTCAGCCACAGGCTGTTGTGATCCACACAGTCAAAAGCCTTTGCATAGTCAAGGAAGCACAGATGGACATTCTTCTGGTATTCTTTCTTCCAAGATCCATCTAACATTAGCTATAATATCCGTAGTACCACAACCTCTTCTAAATCCAGCCTGTACATCTGGCAGTTCTCTGTTGACATATTGTTCCAAACGTTTTTGGATAATTTTCAGCAGAATCTTGCTTACATGTGATATTAATGATATTGTCTGATAATTTCCGCACTCTGTTGGGTCACCTTTCTTTGGAATGGGAACAAATATCAATCTTTTCCAGTCAGTGGGCCAGCTAGCCGTTCTCCAGATTTCTTGGCACAACTTAGTGAGCACATCCGGGGCAGTGTCTGTCTGTTGAAATATGTCAATTGGTATGCCCTCAACTCCTGGGGTCTTGTTTTTTGCAAATTCCTTCAGAGCAATTTGAACTTCCTCCTTCATCACCAAAGGCTCTTGCTCATATGTCATTTCATAAAATTCTTCTGTGTCAGCCA
>NW_006399763.1:22334667-22339782 GCF_000299155.1 Elephantulus edwardii
TATTTTATTAGTTTTATTAGTTTTAATGAACATTTACGAGATTTTGGGTTTTCATTCATTCATTGTTGCACTGTTTTCTCTACCCTCCTCCCCAGTTCGTTCTTAGATCAAATTTTTGTTCACATGGACTTGATTTAATTTTCCTCAACTTCAGCTTGAACTTGCACATGAGTAGTTGGTGGTCTGTCCCACAATCAGCACCCAGCCTGGTTTTCACGGCTGATATAGAGCTTCTCCACCAAGTCTTTCCACAAATGTAATCTATTTGATTCCTATGCATGTAGCAAAAATATTAATAGAGTAAACAAGAGAATAATTATATTGATGGAATATAGACTAGAAGATGATAAAGGAGGTAATGAACATATCATTGACAAAATGGTCAAATTGTAGATCCTGGTAGGAATGAAGAAATATTTGGAATTTTAGTACTAAACAGAGTGAACTGAAAATTGGAAATAATAAAGGTGAGTACACATGAATTTGAGAATATGAAAAAATTGTGATGTTTATAATGACGAGAGCCAGTCAATAAGCATGGAAGTAAAAGACATGAAGGGATAGCAGACGAGATCATTGAAGGAGGATATGAGGAAACTAAGGAGCTCTAGTGGCCTACTGCTAAAAAGCTGTGCTGCAATCCCGAAGAACTGCACTTCAAATCCACAAGCTGCTCCAAAGAAGGAAGAACAATTTCCTCCCGTGCAATTTACTGTTTCTGAAAACCTACTGCAGGGCCAGCTATGGTAGGTTATAACTCAAAGGCACACAATAACATGAGGAAACTAGACGCCATGGAGAAGAGTACTACAATTGTTTAGATAATGAGACTATAAAAAATATGGCATAAATGATGGTTATTCATTGCCAGCTAGTGGATTACAACTAATAGCAGCCCCATATGTGCAGAGCGGAACTGTACTCCATATGGTTTTCAAGACGATGATCTTTGGGAGGTAGATCTCTAGACCTTACTTCTAAAATACTTCTCAGCATAGCACCAATGGGGTTTTCTCATTTTTTGGTTTTTATTACTTAGAACTAGAAAATAAAAATTTTTAAAAATGGTGCTCAGTTACTGTATTTAACACTGTGAAAGGTACTAATTAGAATCGAAGATAAATGTAGAGCAAAACTCAAAATCACAATAATGCTTATGCTTACTGGCCTGATGGAGAGAGAGTGTTGGAAACTTGAGACAAGGAACCTTAGCTGTTCCTTCAGCCTAAAACTAAACACACCCATATGATACTATTTTCAAACAACAGACAAATCTATGGCATGAACAATAACTTCAGAGATATAACTAGCACTCAGAACACTCAGTCACATGGGATCATATAGACAGGATATTTCCAAGGATAAAACTGTAGGTACAAAGAAAGATTTGGAAGGAAAAATGGAAGCCAGACCATGGAAATTAGTGGGAAGAGTGATGATACAACATTGATATTGTAATCAATATCATCAAAATATGCATGAATGTTTGAATGGAACACCAGTCTGCTCTGTAAACTAGCATTTTTTGTTGTTATGTGTAATCAAGTCACCTGTGAACCATAGTGACTCTGTGTACAGCAGCTCTAATCCCTGTCCTGTTCTGAGCCAGTCTCACTAATTAAGACACATCAACCATTGACCCAGTTACTGTATCAATCCATCTCATCTGGAGTTTTCCTCTCCTGCACTGTCCCTCCACCCTTCCAAGCATGCCCAAAGTATGTGAGACAGAGCTTTAAAATCCAAACTTTCAAGGAGAAACTTGGTTTCACCCTCTCTAAGATAGACTTATTTGTTTCTTGGCAGTCCATTATATGTTCAAGATTCTTCTCCAGCATTACAACTCAAAGGCATCAATTCTGTCAACCTTAGTCATTGTCTGACTCTCTAAAGCATAACAAGTAATTGTGAAGACCATGCCTGTACTGTACACACCTTAATCTCTAGACTGATATTGTTGCTTTTCAGTACTCTGGAGAGGTCCTTTAAAGCAGGTTTGTTCAATGCAATTTCCCTTTTGATTTCCTAACTGCTGGTCTTAAGAGTGTTGATTGTGTGGCTGAGAAAGCTATGATTGTTTATAATCTCAATCTTTCATGGTTCTACCAACTGGCTCAGTGGTAAGAATATTTTACTTCTTTTTAAAACATTTTATGATTATTATTAATTATTAATTTAAATGAAAATTTACGGAGACTTGGGATTTCCATTCATTCATTGTTACACCTTCTCCCTACTCACCCCTCCCCGCCCAGTTCATTCTTCTCTTTGATAAGTAAAAGAAAAATTCTTTCATTGTTATGCATTTCCTCTCTCCAGGTCCACTCCACTATACAGCCTTCGTTCTGGACTCCTGTCACAAAAATAATACCTAATCACATACCCCTTTTAAACAGTTTTCTCACTCATCTGTTTCAATGAAGTGTACAGTATTTATCCCATATTTCTCAGTCTCCCCCCATCCCAATGTCAGTCCTGTTTTACAACAGTGGCACTATGCAGTATTTGTCTTTTTGTAATTGAGATACTTCACTTGGCATAATGTCCTCCAGGGTCATCCATTGTGTACAATATTTCGTGAGTTCCTTGTTCTTCAATGCAGCATATTATTCCATATACCACAGCTTCTCTATCCATTCATTTGTTGATGGACACTTAGGTTGTTTCCAACTCTTTGCTATTGTGAAAAAAGCCACAGTAAACATGGATGTGAATATATCTGCTTGGATGGCAGTTATGGTTTCTTTTGGGTATATTTCCAGTAGTGAAATTGATGGTTCAAATGGTATTTCTATTTGCAAATTTTTGAGAAAGTGTCATACTGCCTTCTTAAAGAAAAGCTTGGAGGAACTCTAGATGGTGTAAGCTACAACATCAACAATTTTCCAAGCATCCTGAAAAATCTACAACCAGAAAATGATAAAATAGATTAATTGTACCTTTTAAAAATCAAATCACTATGCACATCCAAAAACTTCTCCAAAAGGGTAAAAATGAAAGCCACAGACTGGGAAAAAGTATTTGGTAATGACATATCAGATAAGAGACTTGTTGTTGTTGTTATGTGCCATTGAGTTACTTGTGACTCATAGCGACCCTATGTACAACAGCCCTAAACTCTGCTCTATCCTGTGCCAATCGCACTGTCTCTAACACACCCATCAGATTACCCGAGTCACTGCATCAATCCACCTCATAGAGGGCCTTCCACTCCTGCACTGTCCCTCCACCCTCTCAAGCATGATGTCCCTCTCCAAGGACCAGTCCCTCCTTACAACATGTCCAAAGTATGTTAGACGGAGCCTCAGAATCCTTACATCCAAGGAGCCACCCTATTTAACCCGCTCCTGGATGAATCTATTTGTTTTCCTAGCAGTCCACTCTCAATACTCTTCTCCAGCACCACAGCTCAAAGGCATCAATTCTCCTTCTATCCTCCTTAGTCATTGTTTAACTTTCTGATGCATAACAAGTGATAGCAAAAACCATGGCCTGTATCAGATGCACCTTAGTCTCCAGAGAGACACCATTGCTCTTCAGTACCCTGGAGAGGTCCCTAACAGGAGGCTTTCCCATGGCACTACATCTTTTAATTTCTTGGCTACTGCTGCCAAGAGTGTTGACTGTGGAGCCAAGCAAACTAAAGCTGTGAACAATCTCAATCTCTTTACCATCCACCCTGATGCTGCCAATTGGTCCAGTGGTGAGAATCTTTGTCTTCTTGACATTGAGCCTCAATCCATATTGAAGGCTGCAGTCCTAGGCCCTCTTCAGCAATCACTTCAGATTCTCCTTAGTTTCAGCAAGCAGGATTGTGTCATGTGCATAACGCAGATTGTTAATAGATCTTCCACCAGTCTTGACCCCACATTTCTCCTCATAGAGCCCAGCCTCTCGGATAATCTGTTCTGCATACGGGTTGAAAAGGTATGGAGACAGGATACATCCCTGGCGTACACCCTTCCCAATTTTGAACCATGCAGTATTTCCTTGCTCTGTTCTGATGACTGCCTCTTGGTCCAAGTATAAGTTTCTCATTAGCACGATCAAGTGTTCTGGGATTCCCATTCTTTTCAGAGTCAGCCACCACTTGTTTTGATCCACACAGCCAAACACCTTTACTTAGTCAATGAAACACAGATATACATTCCTCTGGTATTCCCAGATTTCAGCTAAGATCCATCTAACATTAGCTAGTACCACGACCTCTTCTAAACCCAGCCTGGACTTCTGGCAGTTCTTTGCTGATGTGCTGTTCCAGTCGTTTTCGGATAATCTTCAGTAGAATCTTTCTTGTATGTGACTTATATCTAGATTTTATAAAATACGTGAGCATCACAAGATAAAGGTAAACAACCCAATTGAAAAGTGGGCATAGGATATGAACAGACACTTCACCAAAAAAACATTTAGATGGCCAACAAACACATGAAGAAATGTTCAGAAGTCGTAGTTCTAAGAGAGATACAAATCAAAACAATTATGATATATCTCCTCACCCCAGTAAGAATAGCAAAATTTAACAGAACAGCAAGCAACAAATGCTGGCAAGGTTATGGGGAAACTGGAACCCTTATTCACTGTTGGTGGAAGTGTGAAATGGTGCAACCACTATGGAAGACAGTATGATGCTTTCTCAAAAAGTTGCAAATCATTTACTTCTTGATGTTAAGCTTCGATTCATATTGAAGACTAGACTTTAACCTTCTTTAGCAAGTGCTTCAGGTCTTCTTCCGTTTTAGCACGCAAGGTTTAATGTCATTTGCAGATCATAGGCTGGTGGTGGGCCCTCAGGCTTGGTTTAAATTGTTTTTTGTCAAACATTCTTCTAGATGGTATAGCAGCACTGCTCTGCGTTTTTTTGTACAGAGGTAACTCATGACTGCTGTTATGCTAAACACTGTGACACTGATGTGCCAAATGTGGTAATGGTTACCCATGGTGAACAGCGTTTGGTGGAGCTTCCTGATTAAAACAAGCTTGGAAGTAGGAGTGGCATTCAATTCTGTAAGGGCTTGCCTCCAGAAACTCTATGAACAGTGCTTAGGTCTTTCGTTCATAGGGTCACTATGAGTCGTCTACGACTCTATGGTTCTTAACAACAACAACAGCAGG
>NW_006399763.1:22340348-22344258 GCF_000299155.1 Elephantulus edwardii
CAACCTCTTAGTAGCCCAGTTCTTAACCAGATTTTAATTTGCAATACTCAAGGACATGACATGTGCAATGCTGGACAAAATGATAGTGGAGAAGAATTTAAATCTTAAAATAATAGGAGTCACCTTAGATGCCTGCTGTTATGCAATTACTTGTGATTTAAAGATGAATGGTTTTAGAAAAAGAAATGGAAAAATAATCTGGAAGCATAGTGTCAATAAGCAGGGAGTGGAGCATAAAAGGGCATAAAATAACGGCACTGGCCAAATGTGTGAGTAAAAGGTACTACTGTGTACTGTTAGGTAATTAAGGTAATTTTTATTTTTTAAAAAATGTTTACTTCTTTCAGAAATTCCTATGGAGCATTTTAAATCCTATATAATTTTTCCCCTTGGTTTACATAGTTAAAGTGACCTGGGAAGGATTGTACAGAATTATAACTTTATTGCTCAGAATAGTTCTAATGTTCTTCCTTCAAATCAATTCTAGGAAGAATTTTCGAAAACCCGGTTATTATCTGAAAATAAACATGTGGAGAATTATATTAAAGGTTTCTCCTTAGTAATGGCTTTCTACACAGGTTGTGCCAAGACTATAATATAACTTAATTAGAGAGCTTAGCTACCATTCAGCAAGTTTGTCTATGGGAACTACTTTAAATCACAAATTTTCTCATTTAGCTATTGAATGGTTCTAGAGATAAGAAAGTTTGCATTGCTGCCATATTTCTCTCAAGCTGTCTTTGGAGATTGGATTTCTGCCGTCTTAGGAGAATTTTAGACTGAATCTGTGCTAATTACCAGGAAAGAGATATTATGTGTAAGCCATCTATCTTCATAAATGATTTAGATAAGGTAAAAGAGAACTGAGGTCATAAAAAGGGTGTGTGTTCTCTCAAGTAAGATATCACTTTTAAACTCTTAAATGAAATGTCACAGTTGTAATAAAGCCATTTTTTTCTACCTCATAATTAGTAACCCTGACTATTCTTTTACAGAGAGAAAAGAAGAAAGATGACTCTTTCCTGAAGATTAACATATAGCCAAACTCAGACAGTAGTAAAAACCCTAATCTAGTCATATTTGTTTTTGCTTGGTATATGTGTGTGTGAGTATATGTACACTCATTTCTGAAAGAAGACTCTAGTTCATCAACAAACAGCTGGATGGAACTTCTAAATTGTGTTGCTATGGAGTTCAAGTCATTTTCCACAAGGGAAGGACTTTCATATTTTCACTTTAGTGTGACCATACTAGATTTTAAAATATGCATTTCAGAATCAAGAAGGATGCCAGAACTGGCAGTATAGACAGAATTCAAATTTCTAAAACGGCTTTGAAAATCCATTTAAAATTCCATATACCCATTCTGATTACTAACCATACTTTCAAAAGTACTTCTAGTATGCAAAGACATACAATATATCAACCTTGAGACGGAACTACCTCACATATAAGCAACTTCTTATCACAAGCAACATTTTATTCCTTTTATTTATTTAGAGAAAAATGTGAGAGGAATAAAATTGCACAAGCTCTCAAACAGTTCAAGCACCAGGATATTCAATTACTTGGCGGCAGCTGATCATTAGATTAGATACATCCCAGCACATAACTGAGGGTAAAAAGGTTCCTTAGAGACAAAGGTGCTTTAGAGTGCTTCCACATCTAATTATGTTTCCTACAAGATTTTGTTTGTGTCTGATTGAAAATAGAATGTAATCTGCTAAAGAGCAAAAGAAATCAAAAGATTAACATCACTTTATTATCTAGTTTGGAATGCCCTAGGCTCAGATTGATCTGGTGAGAACTGTTTCTAGAAGTGTTTTGCTCATCATTATTTAAAAAGGAAATTGACTCTGGATATGTAATATAAGTAAATGCATTAATTTAGAATAGTGCACTTTTTAACACTAGTATTTAAAGTCTGATATAAAAGTGTTTAGCCTTATGGACTATAAAATATCTAAAAAGCATTCTAGTGTTTGTTAATTCTTAGACCATAACCTTTGCAAACTCTGTGGCAAGAAAAAACGCTGCAATCCTGAAGGCATGCAGTTCGAGGCCACCAGCTGCTCCGTGAGAGAAGGATGGGCAAACTCCTCCCATGTAATTAATTACCTCTGAAAACCCACTAGAGGGTCAGCTATGGGTCAGTTCCGACCCGACAGTAAACAACAACAAATTAAAGAGCTAGAAAATGCAACCTTTATTCTGGACTCTTGTTGCATAGTGGAGTGTACTCAGGGACCGGGGGATTGCATACCAACTAAGGAATTTTTCTTTTTTTCTTTTCAAAGACAGAAACAAACTGGAGGGGAGGGGTGGGCTGGAAGAAAAATGCAACAATGAATGAATGGAAATCCAAAATGTCTGTAAATGTTCATTAAAATTAATGACATAATTTAAAAAAATCTAGGAAATGTTTGCCAAGTTCAATTCATTATTGATCAGAAAATGTTTATTTTATTTACCTTGCATTCAACATCAGAAAACAGTAAATCTGAAAATGCATTTTCACACATGATTAAACTCATTCAGAATACATTATTCTTGTGTAAATTAATTTCATTTCTTTCATTTCTTGGTAAGTGTCATCGTGTCAGTCATAACACGCAGTGACTCTATTTGCAACAGGGTTGCTTCATCTAGTACCAGCCAATCATGGCTTCATTTGAACCATTATGTTTAAAAAATGTTCTGATTAGGTTTTGTGCTTTGTTAATAATAGGTTTATATAAAAAAGTAATTGGACATGAAAATTAGATTCTGTTTGTGCTATGAATACTTGTATTTACTAATTTGAAAAGGACCTAATATTCTAAAGAATTCTTTAAATATGGAAAAGTAGACAATGAGACACTTCTTATTTTCCATTAACTTTATAATACATGGACACTCTGGTGGCTTAGTTATAAGGAATTGTTCTGTCAGCCTCAAGGAATGTAGTTCAAATCCACCAGCTACTCCTACTGGAGGATCAGCTACTAGTCAGTTCCAACTCAAGAATACAAAACAACAAATAACAACAACAACAACACTGTGTAATATGTAGTTAAAAGAAAAAAATACTTCTGTTTTTACTATAGATAGATTGTATTTCACTGGCTTCATTGTTTATAATTTAATGTCACCTACAATTTTAGCACCATCTCAATTTCAAGACGAGAATAGCCAATCTCAGACATTCAAAAAGTCCCAGCTCTATTCTGTTTTTTCTTGGTGTGTGTGTGTGAGTGTGTGTTTATGTGTGTACTTATGTACATGCCTTCCCATGCACACAGGTGTTTCTAAATGAAGTATCTCCAAAATTTCAGTGATTTCAAAGCAAGCACTCATTTATTGCTTTCAAGTAGGGGGAGTAATTAAATTAGTTCCACTTTAAATGTGACACTGGACTCAGTCTAAGCTGAACACCTGTTTTTATTTCAGTTTAGGTCTGTCTCAACTGTTTCCTAAAGTCCAAATCCACTTTGCTTTCGATGATAAATAACAGAAGTACAAGTGATTGAAACTGTTCACTAACATTCCACTGGTCAAACCCAGCACCAATGATGTAGAAGATTACACTCCTTTCATATTTTGATAAGAACATATCAAGGACAGAGAAGAAAAAAATTATGGGGGGGGGAGGATATAACTAGCCATATTGTTAAACACGATTGAACAGAGAAAGTCCTCTTATTAGTCACCCTGATTTCACTGAGGTTGATATTATAGGGAATAATTAGAAAATGCAAAATGCCTTATGTAACACTCTTTCTTTTGTAAAGAATATCCCTGTTCTTAGTTAGAACAACAAAAAAAACTTTTTGCATGTCCATTTTTCAATTATCAATAAACCCAACAAGCTGAAACTGTATGCTAATTTATTTTTTTGAATCTTCTAATTTTTTGGAATGGAAACAAATGT
>NW_006399763.1:22345623-22347170 GCF_000299155.1 Elephantulus edwardii
GGTAACTTCAGCAAGGAGTTCTAGTATAACAGAGGAAGAGGATGGCATAGGGTTGGGCAATGTTCACATGGGCTGTTCAGTTGGTCCTTATGAGATGTACTAGAATTGATAGTACTTACCAACAACAACTCACAGGATTGTATTTGAGGTAAATTTTGAGATTTTATTTCTAACTATCAATTCAATATTGTACCTCTTCAATCTTTCATTCCTGGTATAATAGGCCATATGGTTTTTCTGAGTTGATGAAGAAATTGAGAACTTCTGTCCTGGAGATGGTGAATTTTTAAGTCTTTCTCACATACTGTGGGCATGTTTTTAGGAAGGACCAGTTCTTAGAGAAGCACATCATTTTTGGAGGGTAGAGGGTCAATGCAATAGAGAGGAAATTTATTGAGATTGATTGACACAGAAACTGTGACAATGGAGCTATGTGTGTCAGAGACAGTGTGATTACCTAGGGCAAGGTTCAGAGACATTGTTCATAGGGTTATTATGAGGCATAGTCAACTCAATGCCACATAACAACAATCTTTTTTGCAATCAGCAATATATGATGATGCATAAATAATAATTCATTATTGGAAAGTAAGTAAAAAACAATGCAGACACATTTCTAGTTAGACTTCATGATAGGAATCATGTTGGAGAAAGGATGACATAATTTTATATAATCTATGATTTATTAATTGAAAAGATGATTTTAAAAAAACATACATGGCAGTCATACATATGAACTTTATCTAAAGAACTAAACAAATATCATACTGACTACATCTATGGAAAGAGTGACAATAGAATATAAAATTAAAGCAATGAAAATCAGAACAGAGACTGACTATGAAATAAAATATCAAATCTTCAAGTGCCAGGGCAAACTAAAATGAAGGTAATGAAAAGCCCATGAAAAGCAAAATACAACCTAAATTATATCCCACCTGAATTTAAACAACACTTCAATAATAAATTTGAGGCATAGAACATTCATGGTTGACAACCAGATGAGTTGTTTGTAGGATGACGTCAAAGAAAAAGCCAAAAGTCACTGCAAAGACACAGAAGAAATAATCAAAATAGATGTTAGAAGAGACTCTGAAACTTGCCCTAGAGTATCAAGAGGCCAAAACAAAGGGGTAAATGGTGAAGTGAGAGAATTGAAAAGAAGATTTTTAAAGGACAGCTAAGGAGACAAGACAAAGTATTATAACAAGATGTGTAAAGAACTAGAGTTAGAAAGAAAATAACTTGTTCAGGATTTCTCAAGCTAAAATAATTTTAGAACAAATTGAAGCATTGAGTTGTGATACTTAATGATTCTATAGGAAAAACCTTGAATTTATCCTATAAGAAAGGAGCATCAAAAGTGGAATACATAGATTCAATACACATAAAAAAATTTGTTGACATGAATCCATTTCAGTAAGTATAATATGATCAAACATTTTGAGCAATACTGAAGAAGTATTGAGGAAAAAATAATATTTCCTCAGAATGAATGAGCAGGACCTGAAGCATTTGCTACAGAAGATTATCATCTTCAATATGGA
>NW_006399763.1:22348380-22359081 GCF_000299155.1 Elephantulus edwardii
GGGTAACTAGGACAATGGGGTTTGGTGTGTTGGAGTCAGTGAACCTGGCTCAGTATAATGCAGTGTTCAGAGCTATTCTACATAGAGTCACTATGACTTACATATGACTCAATGGTACATAAGAACAATAAAAATAACAGAGTGCTTGAAATATCAGTTGACATATGTAAACAAATAGATGTAGACCTGAGCATGGTTAGCAGCCTATATGTGTTGAGTGAGTTTATCAAAATAGTTTTCCTAGTCATGAGTTTGATGTTGCCTCATGGATGGATTGTTGTTGTGGGTGCTGTTGAGTTGATTAAAATTCACAATGAAACTCTGAAGACCCAACCTGTACCCCACCCTATCCTGTGCCAACCGCATCATCTCTGATACACTAGACTATGACTAGAGTTCAATACTGAAGTCACTGTGTGAATCCATATCATTGGGAGTCTTCCTCTACTTCTCTAACCCTTTCCAAGGAATGAAATGTATGAAAGATGACCAAAAGTAAAAGATGTTTAGCCATCTTTGCCTCCAAGGAGCATTCTGACTGCACTTATTTCAATACATATCTATTTAATTTTTTGGAAGTCCATGGAATGTTCAGTACTCTTATCTAGCACTACTACTCAAAGGCCTACATCCTTCTTCTGTCATCCTTGTTCATTGTCCAGCTCTCTAATATGTAGCAAATGTTTGAGAAGACCACATTCTGTATCAAGCACACCATATTAATCTTCAAACTGAAATTATTGCTCTTAAGTATTTTGGAGAGGTTTCTGA
This sequence comes from Elephantulus edwardii, assembly GCF_000299155.1. Classification (NCBI taxonomy): domain Eukaryota; kingdom Metazoa; phylum Chordata; class Mammalia; order Macroscelidea; family Macroscelididae; genus Elephantulus; species Elephantulus edwardii. Next base: position 22,349,152 of record NW_006399763.1, read on the forward strand.
CAGCAGACTAGCCCAATGCTATATGTTTCATAATTTCCAGAGTGCTCATACCAAGGGTGTTGATAGTTAATCCAAACAAGATGAAATTATTGACAGATTCAAACCTTTATCCATCTATTATAATATTGGTCATTGGCATTATGGTAAGGACTTTTATTTTCTTGATTTTAAGGTATAATACATACCAAAGGCTGTAATCCTTGATATTCTGCAGCAAATGTTTCATATCCTCTTCACTTTCAGCAAGCAAAGTTGTATTATCTGCACAATGCAGGTTGTTGCTCATGAAAAAGGGTATGTTAGTTTATCCACAAGGGGATTGATTTCCTAGTCTTGCCTATAATTGAATAGATTCAACAGCAGAAATTTGAGAATCTTACCAACAACAAATAAAAAGCAGACAATGCAGTGCACGTTTTATAGGGGGAAAGATTTCTGTGTCACTCAGATAAAGGTATTTAAGGACAGCAACAGTAGCTGTTAGCAGAGAACCAGAGATTCAGTATAAGACATAGCTGACTTTGGTACTGCTACCTCATAGAACCAGAGCTGGAAGACTTTGCCCAAACTCATTGCAGGATTGAGGGAAGAAACTGTAACAGGCAGGATAAAGAGAACTTTGTGAAATTGACCTAGACTGTGAAGGTAAAGGTCAAAATTCCTACAACCATACTTGAGAAGCTGACTGAACCAAGGAATTGTATTCCAAATGGTATCCTGAGTTGTAACCTGCTAATGTCCCTAATAAACCTCATAATCATGAATATGGTCCTAAGTGGTTAGGATAGTCATTGTAATGGATTTCAGATCCAGGAAGGCAGTAGAATTTATATCAAAGATTAATCGAAATAAGCGTGGAAGGATGGGGCATGTTTGACCTTATGGGAATTGGGTTTATATTTTTGATGCTGTTGATGAGGGCCTTTCCTCCTTATGGAATTAGTAGAGGTCTAACTTGTCCATCCCCATGCCACTGTCACTCTTTTTACCCTTTGCCAAAAAATTTGAACAATAGTTATATGGCCAAGTTGGTGAGAGAGATCCATATTTATCCCCGCCTTTTTTACAGAGAAACCAAATATGGAAAATATCAGATAAAGTCATAAGTATTAGATGGAAATCAGATCTTGCTGAAGATTATTGAAAAGCTACCAGAAGTGTGAATAAACAGAAAACTGTCAAAAATTCAAACTGGATTCAAAAGAGGTCATGGAACATGGAGTATGATTGCTGATACCAGGTAGATCTTGGCTGAAAGTAAAGAATACCACAATGATGTTTATTTCTATCTTATTAACTATTCAATAACGTATGTCTATGTGGATCACAACAAATTATGAGTAACACTGAGAAGAATGGTAATTCCAGAATACTTCATTGTGCTCATGAGAAAACAATAAATAGACTGAAAAGCTGTTGTTTGAATGTAACAAGTGAACACAACATGGTTTAAAACAGGAAAGGTGTTTATGAGAGTTGTATCCTTTTTCTTTACCTATTTGATCTGTATACTGAGCAAATAATTTGAGATGCTAGATCATATGGAGAAGAATGTGTCATCAGGATTGGTAGAAGACTCAATAAATGTGGTATACAGATTATATAATTATGCTTGTGGAAAGTAAAGAAGACATGAAACACAGTAGAAGACCAAACACTATATCTTAAGCACAGATTACTTCTCAATATAAAAGACAAATAAACAAACCAAAAATTCCCCTCCACTTGACAAGTAGGCATCATCTAGGTAGATGGAAAAAAGATGAAAATTGTCAATAATTTCATTTTATTTGGATCCACAATCAGCACTGATGGTAGCAACATTCAAGAACTCAAAGGATGCATTGGGGGAAATCTGCTGTCCCTCAGCAAAGTTTTAAGAGAAAGGAAATCAGTGTAAAGACTGAGGTGTGCCTAATGCAATCCATAGTCTTTTCAAATACTTCCTATGTGTATGAATGTTGGAGAATAAATAAGAAAGAAGAATAGATGTGTCTGAATTGTAGTGTTGGTGAAGAGTCCCGAACACCCCACGGACTGTTAAAAGAACAAACAGGTCTCTCTTTAAGAAAATGCATGCAGAACTATAGTGAAACTTCCTCTCACATAATGTTGCATGTTGGTAGGAAAAACTAGTCTTTGGAAAAAGACAACATACTGAGAAAGTTGGAGGGTCAAAAAGAGCAAGGGAAATCTTCAGCAAGATGGACTGAGATACAAATGGAGATTTTTACTTCAGTGTTCACACTAGCAGTATTCATAAGAGTAACAACATGGAAACAGCCTGATACTATGCAACACTAAAGAGTAACAACTTTGAAAAATGCTGCATGACATGAGAGTGTCTAGAAAGCATTATATAGGGTGAACTAATTAGGGCACATAATGACAAATATTGTATAAACCATTATTATAAAAACAGAAAGCTAACCAGTGAGTTATATACAGATATACAAAGAGGGAAGAAGAGGCGGCAGGGGGACTGACGGTAGCGGAGGAAATCACCGGGTCACAGAGTTTGCCGGGTAAAGGGAGGGAGTGAAAAAATAAAACAATGTATACATGAGTGGAACACAATTTAAAAAATATTTTTTGTTGTTGTATGTGATTTATTCCTTAATAAGTTTGATTTTAAAAAGTGAAGAAAGTGTCTGAAGAGAAATACATGTTTTTTTTTCAGTAATAACAGAATATTCGATCAAATGAGAGTAAGTCAATTCCTGAAGAAGATTCGACATTGTAAATATGGCAACACTTTCGAAATCAAGATATAAATCAAATGCTATTCCAACGAAAGAGAGAAACAGCAAATGAAACATTTTCAAGAATATGGAAAAAAGCTAAAATGAATATTAGAATCTTGTTCTATAACTCAAGAAGGATAATATTAACATTTCATTACAATGTTTCTCATTCACTCTGCTTTCTAGTGGATTTGAACTACTAGAAAAGTACTGCCTTTGGGTTAGAGGTGCAGATCCCTGCAAACTATGCCACCAGGAACCCACTCATTATAGCATGGCAGGTAATATTTTACAAAGCAAGAAATAAAAACAGAAAACAATACTTAACAATTCTTTAAACTCACCAACCCTAGTTACAATATTTTTTTTAAAGATGAATTGGTACATGGACTGTAACAAGGCCCTTGCACTTATCACCCACCCTGAGACTGGCACAGGATAGCGCAAAGTCCTCATCTGCTGTTCACAGAATTGCTATATGGAGCAGTGGACCTAATGGTGCATAACAACAAGGCTTTCTGCTCAAAACTGTAATTATTACTTAATTATAATTATGCTTCAAAAGAAAAGATTTCACTTGTGTGCACTACGAGCAGGCAGTGTTATTTCCATTATTGCCAGTGTTATTAAAGATATCAATTTCATCAAATTTCTTATGCTTTAACTCAATGTTATAGTTGTTAATATTTATGATCTTATATCATTAACTTTTTGAGAATGAAGTGTTAATTAAAATGAAAAGTATTTTCAAAAGGCTTCTGCTCAGTTACTAATAATGTCATAACTAATAAATATTTTATAAAACCATTTTAATATTAGTGTTTCTATAGCTTAAGATATGATACACTTTAAAATTACAACTATCACACATGACTCTGATTGAAGTTGATAGTAAGCTTTACTAAGGAATTTGTGTAATCTTGTATAGAGGAAGTCCTTGTGGGGCTGAAGTGGGTTGGTGACACAATGCTGTTGCCACTCGGGGTGACATCACCCCAGTAATATCACTGGTGTGTTTTTCTATTCTTATCTCCAGATAAATAATATTAACAACAACAACCATATTAATACATTCATAGCTAGAGAGAAGCAGACTTTTACCTACCTCTAGAAAGTTATCAGAGGATCTCTATTAGCAGCCTGACCTCCCTGATATGCCCTTGTTCAAGAAACTCTCCAATATATCTCTGCAGCATCTTCCCATAAACTGAAAAGAAGAATATATCCCAAGCTCTCTGTAAATTGCCTTACAAACTTGTCTCTCTGTAAATGAAGAGAAAGAAATAATCTTCTCCATCTCTCTTCCAAAGATAAGGAAGAATGATGAGACTCAGACAGCAATATTTTTCTTCCAATTCTAATTATAAATCTCTTTGTATTTTCTAGGCCATTTATGTCCTTGCTCTGGAGCCAAGGTTCCTTTTATGAGGTGTCCCAAAATGATGAAACTAATTCTCAACCTTTCCTAATCACCTTCTCTGGCATGAACAATTGTACTTTACCTCCACATGGCAGGTGCATTAAATTGCCATAATGGTCAAAACTTCTGTGTTTCTTTTTAATATGTTCAATGTTCATAATAATCTAAAAGTAATTCTTAAAAGATGTGGACCCAGTGGCTGCAACAATGGACTCAGTGGGGCAGGATCCTGCAGGGTTTCACAATATTGCACACAGTATCTCTATGAGTCAGAACTAACTGGATGGTCTATAACAACAAAATATATTACAGCAAGGATACAATAATAATTTTGTGTCTTCCTACAAAGATTGCTACCATATAACCTTTATTCTTTAAATATATGAGAAAACTCTCATTGAGTGGGATTAACAGAGTGACTATCACTATTGGTTTGAAGAGGACAGAGATCAAGAAAATGGCACAAGATAAGACAAATTTCAGATCTCTTCATAGGGTAGGGTCACAATGAGTCATAATCAATTTGATGACACTTCTGAACAACAACACTCTTCTTCATCTATTAAATTTAAGCCATTTTAGAATTCAATAATTTGTATTAGTTTTGGTGAGAATAGAAATATTTCACTGTAAATTACAGTTTGATGTTTAAAATCTAACAAGGTTTAAGTGATTTGATGGTGCTGTTCGGTTGTTTTTTAGTTTGTTTGCGTTTTTTTTTTTTTTATTTAATACGTGAGCTTATTTATTCGCCACACATAGAAAATTCTCTTTCTGATTGGATTTGGATTTGGATTTGGATTTGGAGGTAGCAGCTCTCAGAGAGGACAGCCTCCATCTCTTGGCAATCTGTTCCTGGCATTTGTTTTCCTTCAGCCTCCTTCATTCTCTTGGCCAAAAGCTTAGCGTCCTCCTCTGCAGCCTCCTCCTTATTCTTCTTAGTGCGCTGTTTCTACAAAAATATTTTCTATCAAAATATGCAGACGCTAGTGCTGCTAGACAGGTGGAGGAACAAGAACACTGGATCTTGGATGCTCTGTTCCTTGCTTTCTTGCCTTCTTTGTTCAGTGATTTTCTCACAACACATTGACGGACCTCATCTTCCCTGGAGAGATGGAAGAGTTTGCTAATTTTACTGGCTCTTTTGGGCCCCAGGATATGAGGCATAGTTGTATCAGTCAGTCCTAGGATATCCTTCTCCCCTTTCTTGACAATAACCAAGTTGAGCACATTCAAATATTCTCCACAATGCAATCTCATACAGGTTTGTGCTTCCTCTCTCCAGTTCTCCATGGTCTGTAACAGGAGTGCCCCTTACTCAGCAGTAGGTGATCTCAACCATAGGTCAAAACACCCTGCTTCATGGGAAAACCTTGTTTGTCATTTCCACCACTGATCTGGACAATGTATGCCTTCCACTCGTCAACCGAGAGAGTCAGAAACAATTTTTTGTAGCCATTCACTTCTCATAAAATGTACAGAGTTTGCATTCATCATCCACTTCAACAAGTTTTGGGCAGCTAGTGGCTGGGAAGGCGATGTTTAGCTTCATGGTGAAGCAGCTGATTGCCCCAACAGTGCCATGAAAAAGACTGGTGGTACAATTTTAATTATAGAACAGAGAGTCTTGAAAACTGATCAGTAGTTATTTCTTTCTGTGACGGATTTTTGTCACATACACTATTTCCAAGAAGCCTTCACTAATCTTACCTCTTTGTGAATGCTCCCATAAATCCCTGTTCTTGGACCTCTCTGTACTGCCTATTTCAGCACATTCATAAATAATTATATTTAAATGTTTAGTATTGGCTTCCTTACTGATATCAATACTATTCCTATAATTTGTTCACTTGACACTGTCCTACACATAGTACAACTGTTAGCATAAAGACTAAATACAGATTTTAGGTAAGAGAATTAACGGACGAATGTGTGAAGACTTATGAGAGTAAACAGTGGCATTTTTCATGAATAATATCAGACAAATGAAATCAAATCCAACAGTTTGAGTACTATTTAGAATGGCTGCAATTCAAATTATTTTTTCTACCTTTTGGTTTTCACTAATACATTATAAATACCGCCACCATGACAAGAGTTCTACATCAATGTGCACATTTCTTTCTTTTCTTGGAAACGGGGAGTGCTTGGCAGACCTTGGTTCTCAGAGTCAAAATCATACTATAATCCATCTTCTTGCACTTAACCACTTGACAATAACTCAATTACTGAAACTGAAAATGCCATTATAAACATTATGAGATGTGTCCCAGAAAGCACACTACAGAACTATAACAAAAAGATATCTATTGGTGCTTCAAGATAACATTTTGATATTGGTGCTTCAAGATATAATTTTATAAAAATACTTCCTTATTTAACATATTGCTGTCAAACAAAAAGAGTAAAATTAAGCATTGTCTTTAATGATCAGCTAAATTTCTTTTTATTTTTTCTTAATACTGTTTCTTTACTTTAGGTGAATAAAATGGTGTGATACATTTTTAATAGTTGCAAATGTATTCTATTTTGTAAAATATCTGCATATTATTATATAATTTCTGTTTCTGTATCCAACCTTGCTTAATACTAGAATTTCTGGGTTGCTGCTAAAAGATGGATTAACATAAATGTGATGTAGCAATGTTTAAATAGGACTTAAAAAACTTATAAAAATTTTGTTATACTATGTTTAAAAAGGACTTAAAAAACTTATAAAAAGTTTGTTATACTATGTTACAAAGGGTCATTAAGACCCTTTCTTCTAAGATGGGATAAATAATGTGTACTGCATTGAAACAGATGAGGGAAAAAACCGTTTAAAAGGGATATGTGATTGGGTATTACTGTCATGACAGGAGTCCAGAAGGAAGGCTGCATAGTGGAGTGGACCTGGAGGAGGAGGGATTGTAAAACAATGAAAGAATTTTTCCTTTACTTTTCAAAGAGAAGAGTCTAGTGGGTTGGGGTGTGTAGTGGGCAGGGAGAAAAGTGCAACAAGGAATGAATGGAAATCCAAAGTCTCTGTAAATTTTCATTAAAATAAGAAGAAGTAAAAAAATTGATCTTACTAAGGTGTTCTAAAAAATAATATTTCTTCTGATTGGCAGTTTATAAGTTCTTTCCCTTCATTTATCCTTTCAATAGTTCACTGTCCATCAGTTAGTTTCCTGCTATCTTCTTTTCCCTCCCTGGTCACCACATGAGATGGATTATCTCTATGTACTAGGCTGATTATCTCTGAGGTAAACTATACACAGATATCTTACTGTCTGGATCATAACAAATTGTGGTTAATGTTAAGATGAATAGGAATCCCAGAATACTTGTTTGAGCTTATTTGAAGCCTTTACTTGGACCAGGAAGTAGTCCTCAGAGCAGAACAAGGAAACACTGCATGGTTTAAAATAAAGAGTGTGTCAGGGATGTGTCCTGTCTCCATACCTTTTCAATCTATATACCAAATAGATTATTGTGTCCTGTCCCCATATTTTTTCAATCCATATGCCAAGCACATCATTCAGAAAGTTGGACTTTATGAGGAGGAATGTGGTATTAGGATTGGAGGAAGACTCATCATTAACCTACATTATCTAGATGACACAAACTTACTCAGAGAAACTGAGGAAGACTTGAAGCATTTGCTACAGAAGGTCAAGGACTGCAGGCTTAGTATGAATTGAAGCTCTATGTCAAGAAGACAAAGAATCTTACCACTGGGTGAACTGGCATGATAAATGAAGAAGAGATTAAGGTTGTTAACAATTTTAGCTTGGGTGGTTCCACAATCTAAATTCTTGGCACCAACAGTCAAGAAATTGAAAGATGAGTTGCTGTTGGAAAAGCTACGGTCAGGAAACTCTCAAAAGTGCTAAAGAAAAATGATGTCAGTCTAGAAACTGGGGTATGCCTGATTCAGGCCATAGTCTTTACAAATACTTGCTATGCATCAGACATCTGGACCATAGCCAAAGATGACAGAAAAATAATTTATGCCTTTGGGTTGTGGTGCTGGAGAAGAGTATTGAACATACCATGGATTACCAAGAGAACAACCAGGTTTACCCTGGAGAGGGTGAAACCAGGCTGCTCTTTGAAAGAAGAATTTTTAAGCTCCTTCTCACGTATTTTATACATGTTACAAGGAGGGACCAGTGCTTGGAGAAGGACATCATGTTTGGAAGGGTGGAAGGACAGCATAGGTGTAGAAGATTTGGATGAAATGGACTGATATAGTAACTGAGATAATGAGTGTGGGTGTGCCAGTGACAGCAAGACTGGCTCAGAACAGAGCAGAGTTTGGAGCTATTATACATAGGGTCACTAGATTCACAGGTAATATGATGGAACATAACAACAACAAACCTTTCTGTAAGATCACCGAGGAAGGACAGAACCCAGGTCAGGCCAAGACAGACAGTTTATTGAGGATAAACTGCTGGGCTGACTCTCAAGCAGAAGACCAGCCCCCACTAAAATTTAGAGAGGTATTTTATATGCTCTTACAAGGAACTTGGGGAAGGAGATGCTTACAGATGCATAAGATTGGGAAGTGGGCTGGGGTCTCAGATAACTATTCCTGGGAAAGGAGGTTTAGGGTAGTTTCACATCCTTGACAGAGAGAAAAAGACAGCTGCTTTTTCCTATGATTGGGTTCTCTCAGTAGCCATTCTGAGAGAGGAAAGAAAGGGCTCTGCAGTCCTAATACTTCCATTTAGAAAGCTTTTTACAAAAGTTGTTTTCTATGTTATTTGTCCTTTTGTGATTATCTTATTTCACTCACTATAATGTCTTCTAAATACATCCATGTTGTGTAGTTTTTCATGAGTTATTTATTCCTTTTCAAAGTTGCTTAGTTCTCCTTTATATGGATGTACCATAATTTCCCTGTCCTTTCATTTGGGGATAGGCACGTCATCTGTTTCCATTTCTTCACTAATGTGAACAATAATACTTCAACAAACATGGCTGTACATATATCTGTTCATGTTGTACCTCTTATTTCTTTAGGGTATATTTCCATCAGTAGAAGTTCTGGATCAAATGGTATTGCTAATTTCAACATTTTTAAGGAAATGCCAAAATGATTTCGATAGTGGTTACACTATTTTATACTTTAACCAGCAATAATACTGCTTCCTTGCTGGAGTTTTTTGTTTGCTACCTTATTGAACTTTCCTATTGCTGTGGAACAATCAGACCATTCATAAAGTTGTTTGTATGTAATTGATGTTGCAAAACAAGGTGTTAATGAAGGAATGTTTGGAAGGAAATATATATTTTGTAAAGTTTCATTCAAATCACAATGAAAATGCTTTTTATAACTTATTTTTAACACCCCAAAAATATCTTTCCTTAGCAAACATTTCCAGAACTTATTTTTCACAGCAGTGTTTATTTATTCTCTCTGAAAACCCACCAAGGGGTCAGCTCTAGGATGGTTCCAACTCTACAGTGAACTACAACAAGCAAAAAGAATTTTATTTCATTTAAGTGTATTAAACATCTATTATATCAGATATTAGAAACACATCAATTTAAGGAGTTTTCTTTAGAGAAAAAAATTTGGATTATCATATTGACTTGATAAAGCTAATTGCTTTGAAATGACAATTTATACCTGGGAACGATTGTATGAAGCACAATGTGAATGATGTTGTTGTTATGTGCCATCGAGTCATTTGCGACTCATAGTGACCCTATGTACAACAGCCCCAAACCCTGCTCCATCCTGGACCAATCTCATTGCCTCTGACACACCCATCC
>NW_006399763.1:22362751-22363605 GCF_000299155.1 Elephantulus edwardii
CAGGAGAGGAAGGCCCTCTATGAGGTGGATTGATTCAGTGACTGGGATAATTGGGATGGGAGTGTCAGAGACAGTGTGATTGGCACAGGACAGAGCGGAGTTTAGGGCTGTTGTATATAGGGTCACTATGAGTCGCAGGCGACTCGAAGGCACATAACTACAACACAAAAACATATGAAAGAAACAATGTGAAGGAATTATTATATGAAAATCCATAAAAACATTTTAAAATCACACATACACATAGCAATACAGATTGATCATTTGTGTAGATTTTTTTCTCCTCAGATCAACTCTTCTCACACATTTTTCACACAACTACCTTATAACCAATATTTAAGGATACTTTGGATAGAATGTTAAATGATCCAGGAAGTATCAAGAGAAGACGGAAGGAATACAGAGAGTCACTATATTGAAGGAATTGGCTGACACGGAGGAATTTCATGAAATGACATATGATCAAGAGCCTATGGTGAGGAAGGATGAAGTTCAAATTGTTCTGATGGAATTGGCAAAAAAACAAGGCTCCAGAAGTTGACAGCATACCAATTGACATATTTCAACAGACGGACACTGCCCTGGATGTGCTCAATAAGTTGTGCCAAGAAATCTGGAGAAAAGCCAGTTGGCCCACTGACTAGAAAAGATTGATATATATTCCCATTCCAAAGAAAGGTGACCCAACAGAGTGCAGAAATTATCAAATAATATCATTAATATCACATGCAAGCAAGATTCTGCTGAAAATTATCCAAAAACGTTTGGAACAATATGTCAACAGAGAACTGCCAGATGTACAGGCTGGATTTAGAAGAGGTTGTGGTACTAGGCATATTATAGCTTAAGTTAGA
>NW_006399763.1:22364110-22370065 GCF_000299155.1 Elephantulus edwardii
ATCAAAGATTCTCACCACTGGGCCAATTGGCAGCATCAGTATAGATGGTGAAGATATTGAGATAGTTAACAGTTTTCGTTTGCTTGGCTCCACAGTCAACACTCTTGGTAACAGCAGCCAGAAAATCAATAGATGAATTGCATAGGGATAGTCAGTTGTGAGGGACCTCTCAAGAGTACTGATGAGCAACGACATCAGGCTGGAGACTAAGGTGCGCCTGATCTGGGCTATAGTCTTCGCAATTAAGTGCTATGCATCAGAGAGTTGGACAGTGAATAGTATTGATAGGAAGAGAATTGATGCCTTTGAGCTGTGGTGCTGAAGAAGAGTATTGAATATACCATGGACTGCTAGGAGAACAAACAGGTTTGTCCTGGAGAAGGTGAAGCTGGAATGCTCCTTGGAGTCAAGGATTCTGAAACTTCCTCTGACATACATTGGGCATGTTGCAAGGAGGGACTGGTCCTTGGAGAGGGACATCATGTTTGGCAGAGTTGAAGGGCAGCAAGGGAGAGGAAGCCCTTCAATGAGATGGATCGATTCTGTGACTGGAGTGCTGGGCATAAGTGCGTTTGAGATGGCTAGATTGGCACAGGATGGAACAGCGTTTAGAGCTCTTGTACATAGGGTCGCTATGAGTCACAAATGACTCGATGGCACATAACAACATTATAACCCCCAAACCACACATCGGCATCAACTAAATTCTGACTCATAATGACCCTATGGAACAGAGTCATTTTTGGACAGGGTCTCTTAAATCAAAATCCGCTTGAAAGCAATAGACTTCATTTTTATCTTTATGAGAGCAGATTTTCATGTCTTTCTCAAGGAAGGCAGCTGGTGAGTTGAAATTCTGGACTTTGGGTTAGACTTCAAGTGCTGAAACCAGCGTATTACCTAAATTCCTCAACCATATTATAGCTACAGTCAAATTATGGCCTTTATGCCATGCTCAAACACTCAATGGCACTGAGTTGGAGCCAACTCATAGTTGGCCATATAAAGGGCCATCTGTAGGCTATAAATCACACTGGAGGAGATTGCCAATCATTCTTCTACCACTGTTGGACAATTTAGTGTCCACAATGTACTCAACCTATTCATAGAAGTAAGTAGTTCATTGGTAGAATTAACACACAGGAGTCCTAGGTTTGATTCAAAGCCAATGTGTTTCATTCATAGATACTAATCATATGTCAGTGGTGGCTTATTTGCTACTATTATTCAACAATACATGCTAAGATATAAAGAAAAACCTGATAATCTACTAACAAAAATCAGCCAGTGAACTATGTGTGAATCACAGTAGTTTAAGACACAACAGATCACGATATAGGGCAGAACAAAAGAGAGTTTCATTCCATTTTAAATAATCATCGGATTGCAGGTCCAGGGCGATGGTAGTTAACAACATCTACAATGTGTGTGTGTGTGTGTGTGTGTGTGTGTGTGTGTGGCGCGCACGCGCATGCTTACGTGTGTGAATGGACATTCATTTGCATATGTGTGTGCAAACAGGCACATGCTGCAATATATATTTGAGGCAGAGTATTCTCAAGTTCCTTTTCTACTTTATTTTGTTTCTTTCCAGAACAATCAAAGCTTCATTCATTAGCTTAGGAAAGTAGTTCATGTGTTATATAATTGCACTGCAGAATATTATTCATCATCATGCAATGTAATCATTGGAATGATTTTATAAGGACAGCTCTCTGCTTGAACTACTCTGTTGTCACATTATTAAAATGCTGCTATCTTTTTTTCTCTAAAATTTTGTAGGTTATATCTCTATTCATAATATTTTCTGGGTAATAAAATACATATGCACATCTATAAAACAGTATAACCTAGGCCACTTTGAATTTGTGATTAGATTGGAAATGCCTTGATATATGAAATAAATTAATATACATTGCTATTAAGGTTTAACTTTGAGAATGAGTCGCCAGAAGTTAGCTCAGACAGAATCTTACTATTGATTTTTGGCAGTAGTCTGGTAAAAGATGCTGGGATTTATATCCTAGAAACATGCAGCAATTTGAATCAAAACGATACTTTCTTTCTGAATAGGATATTACAAAATTCAGAAAACACTTTAATTTCTCAGGGGCCTAGAAAATTATGATTGTGTTTTTCAGATTTTGTAGGGACAGTAATGTACATTGGCCTAAATAAAGCAATAGAATTAGAGAAGAGAATTTAATATCTGAATGTGCTAAATTAATAAATAGAAGTATTTAGACTACAATACTAATTATTTTTCCCAAGATTGCCTTTATTGCCACTCTTTTTTTACCCTTTATGAGGGATTTGCTTTTCTGCATGATAATTATAATGCCAAATTACTACATAAAATATGTGATATTACATATTTTTGTCACTGAATATTATTAAATTATTTTATATCTTTGGGAAAAAGATTCAGCAAAGATAACTAAGTTTTACTTATTAATAATTGAAAGGATAACCACATATACAGTTAAAATTTAAAGAAAGATGTATTCTTACTGAGATTTTATAATGTTTTTAAAAATATACTGTACTGCAATCCTGAGGGCATGTGGTTCGGGTCCACTAGCCACTCCATGGAAGAAGGACAGGAAATTTCCTCACATGCGATTAACTGCCTCTGAAAACCCGCCAGAGGGTCAACTATGGGTCAGTTCCAACTTGATGATACACAACGACAACACCACATATAACAAAGAAAGTATAAAACAAGTAATATTGAATAAAAAAGTGTGATCTCATGGAGAAATGGTATAAGCAAGATACATAAGCAAACCCATCAACTATAAAACATAAATGCAGTTCATTGACAAAAGAATGGCTAGACTCTAAAATGAGCATCAGGTTGACATCGCTGTCATTGTTATGTGCCATTCTCCTGAGCCAATCTCACCATTTGTGACACACTTTACTAATTACCCTAGTCACTCACAGTGTCAAGCCATCCAAGGTCTTCCTCTTCAGCTCTTGACCCTCTACCCTTCCAAGCATCATTTCCTTTTCAAATGTCCCTCCTGGCAACATTCACAAAGTGTGTGAGACTGTCAAAATCTTTACCTCAAAGGAGCAAGCAGATCTCACCCTCTCCAGAATAGAACAGTTTGTTCTCTTGGCACTCGATACCATGTTTAATACTCTTCTCTATTACCACAACTCAAAGACATCAATTCTTCTTCTGCCATTCTTTTTTCATTGTTTTTCTTTTCATTGATGTAGTTATAATATTGCATGTCCAGTTATGTTGGTAATGTTAACAATTAATAAATTTCATCTATATTTTAAAGTGTAGCTTGACTGTTTCCTCGTGCTTAAGAAAAAAATTCTCCTCAGTTTTTCTCTATTTTATACTCTAAGTTTATATGAAATTTATACATTTGAATTTATACTGTTTAATTTTATTATATTGATATTTCCCAATAGATTGTAAAGTCTTTGAGATCCGGAGCATGATATAAGTCTCTATTCATCTTATAATTCTTAATGTTATGTCTTATAAATGGTATTTTGTTCCATTCATTTCACTGGAATACACAGCACAGAAAAAAGCAGATTAATGAATATATTCTATAAATATTTACTGAAAGCAAGTTGATACTTGCAGAGGCTGAAAATACAATAGTAGAAAATGTAAACAAAGACTGTAAGTTTCTATAAACTATTGTCCTAGTTATCTAGTGCTTCTTCTAAGATAAGTGCCACAAGTATAAATGCATTTTGGCTGAGCAGAGAGTACCAGAAGAATGTCTATCTGTGTTTTATTGACTATGCAAAGGCATTTAACTGTGTGAATCACAACATATTGTGGCTAACATTAAGAAGAATGGGAATTCCATTGTGCTCATATGAAAACTATCCTTGGATCAAGTAGCAGTCATCAGAACAGAGCAAGAAAACAATTCATGGTTCACAATCAGGAAAGGAGTGTGTGTGTCAGGGATGTGTCTTATCTCCATACCTTTTCATTCTATATCAAGAACAGGTTATTTGAGAATGGGCTTTATATGGAGGAAAAGTGCCATCATAATTAGAGGAAGATTCACCAACAAACTGTGTGTTGCAGATGCCACAACGGAGAAGGACCTTGACATACAGAAGGTCAAGAATGGTAGTCTCCAATATGGATTGAAGCTCAGCATCAAGAAAAAATTTATTCTCACCACTGGTCCAATTGGCAGTATTAAGATAGTTGGAGAGGAGATTGAAATTGTTAATGATTTCAGCTTGGTAGGTTTGGGTTCATGATCAACACTCTTGCACCAACAGTTAGGAAATCAAAAGGCAAATTGCATTGGGAAAATATACTGTCATAGGGAGCTTTGCTGGCCCAGTGTTAAGAAGTTGTATTTCTGTCCTTAAGGCACAGGGTTCAAGTCCACTGTGGAAGAAGGATGGGCATTCTCCTCTCATGTGATTAACTGCCTCTGAACCCACCAGAGTGTCAGCTATGGGTCGATTCTGACTTGATGATAACACAACAACAGACCCCTCCAAAGTGCTAAAGATCAATGATGTCACTCTACACACTAAGATGCACTTGATCCAGATTATGCTTTTTACAGTTACTTACTATGGATCAGAACGCTGGACAATGACTAAGGATGACAGAAGAAGGCTTAATGCCTTTGAGCTGCGGTGCTTTAGAAGAGTATTAAGCATTCAATGGATAACCAAGAGAACAAACAAGTTTGGCCTGGAGAAAGGGAATCCAAGTTGTTCCTAGGATTTAGAAGCTCCATCTCACATACTTAGGACATGTTGCCAGAAGGGACCAATCCTTGGAGAAGAAAAGCATGCTTGGAAGGGTGGGGCTTAAGGGGAGGAGAGGAAGACCCAGGAAGAGATAGACTGACACAATAATTAGGATAATGAGGGTAGGTGTGTTGGAAACAATGAGTTTGGCTGAGGATAGGACTGAGTTCAGAGCTATTGTGCATAGAGTTGTTATGAGTTGTAAATGACTCAATGGCACATAACACCACCATAAGACTTAAACAAAAAATATATCCTTTCATAGTTAAAGAGGATAGAAGTGAAAATTTAGGGTGTCAGCTCCAGAAGGCATCCTTTTTCTATCAACTATGAAGGAACATGTGTGTCCAGAGTTACCCCTAGGTCTCCTTTTGTCTTGACCTTCCTCTGTGAGAAGGAGGGAGCTCAGATAGGATAGTTCATAACAAGTTACACTGCTAAGCCCAAAGCTACATGTTTATAGCTATTCAAATCTACCAGAAGCTTCTTAGGAGAATGACAGTCTCTTATTGTAACGTACAGGTTTAGAAACCAAAGAGAATATTCCTATGGCTTGAAACTGACTCAATGGCTATGAATTTTTAATTTAGGCCAAGTTCCTAGTACAGGAATCTAAGTTTAAATAATATATTCTCCTCCTAACTCTTCTATCTCGGTGATGATTAGAAGATCCCTGCCTGTCTACTCACTTCTCTTTCCCTCTGTTTTCTATATGATAAATAATGTCACTGGTCATGTCCCAGGGACATTCCCTTTATATTGAATCAAAGTTGTAACAAGACTGAGAGTGTTGTAATTTACCCTAATCCCTTTCACAGTCGATTGCCTTATTAATCAACTTAACATTGGGATCACCACATTATACCATTACATTCAAATCACTAAGAATTACGGCCCTGATACACATCTTATAAGTTAAATATTTCTGCAATAATGGTCTTATACAGTATTTATCCTTATGGGACTGAATTAATTCATTCAACATAATGCTCTCCAGTCCCTCCCAGATCAGGTAATGATGTATAAAATCATTGCTCCTGCGTGCTGAATAGTATTCCATTGTACAAATGTACCAAAATTTCTCAATCCATTCAATTGAGGTTGAACATTTGGGCTGTTTCCATGTTCTTGTTGATCACAATGTCACACAATTTAATGGGTGAAGGGAAGGGTGCATTAAGAAAATGGAAATGA
>NW_006399763.1:22370335-22373394 GCF_000299155.1 Elephantulus edwardii
AATAAATAAATATAAAATAAAAATTGTATTTAAAAAATGAATTATGACCCAACCAAGTAAACACGTAAAGCTGTCTGGTGGCCTAATGGCAAAAAGCTGTGCTGCAATCTCAAAGGCATATGGCTCAAGGTCACCAGCTGCTTTGTGGGAGAAGGATGGGCAATCTCCTCCCATGTGATAAACTGTTTCTGAAAACCCAATGGAGAGTCAACTGTGGGTTGGTCCCAACACTACAGTACACAACAACAAGCAAACACATAATCTGTGTGGACAACAATCCACTACAACTATGTAAAATACAAACCTTCAGTATGTCACCTCTAACAATAGGAAGGCTTGATTCTTGGAGCAGAATGAGCCAAGAGCAGAGAGCATGAAAGCCTTAATGGAAACATAAGACTAAAATTTCACAACATAGTAAGTCTTGATAGGACTTGATAAGCAGTCTATATTTTTATTTTGAAAAAACGCATAAGACTAGTGGAGGATTTTTAGTAGGGATATGCCATAAATCTACTGATCTTTTTAAAGGAGTATTTTGGTTGCTGTTTGGAGAGTTAACTAAAGGTAAAACTGGAAAAGAGAGGACTAGTTGAATATAATAAGGAGTTTTAAAAGTAAAGATGATGGCGTAGTTTGGATGGATGTTTGCGAGATGATAGGAAAATCAATTTTACTTTCTTTTAAGTTGTGCATAACAATATATAGTTAATATTGGTCACTCAGAGATTTATATAACAAATTATGGCTAACAATGAGGAGAATGGGAATCCCAGACCATTTAATTGTGCTCATGTGAAACTTTGGTTTAGACCAAGAAGCTGTCCTCTGAACAGAACAAGGTAATACTGTGTGGTTTAAAATAAAAAAAAGATATGCATCAGATCTGTATCCTTTCTCCATGTCCATTCAATCTATATGTTGAACAAATCATTAAAAGGCTGGACTTTATGAAGACAAATGTGCTAACAGGATCAGAGGAAGACTCTTCAAGAACCTGCAGATGACAGACCCTTGCTTCCCAAAAGCTAAGAGGATTTGAAACAAACACTTTCTATAGAGGACCAAAGAATATTATCTTTAATAGAGATTACATCTCAACATCAAGAAAACAAAAATCCTAACCACTGAGCCAACAGGCAACATGATGGTAGAAAGAGAGAAGATGGATACTATCAACAATTTCATCTTGTGTGAATTCACAATCAATACCCTTGGCACCAGTAGTCAAGAATGCAAAAGACTTTTTACATTGGGTAGATCTGTTGTCAAGGACTTTTCCAAAATGCTAAGGAGCAATGATGTCAGTTAAAATACTAAAGTTTGCCTGATTCAATTACTTGTTATACATGTGAAAGTTGAACAACTAAGGGTGACAGGAGAAAAACTTATGTCTTTGAGGTGTGGTGTTGGAAAAGAGTACTGAGTGTTCCATAGACTGCGAAAAGAACAAACATATGTCTTGGAGAAAACATAAAGAGTGTCCTCATTGGAGACAAGAATACTCAAGCTTAATCTCAAATATCTTGGGCATGTTTTTAGGAGGGGTCAGTCCTTGGAAAAGGTTATCTTTCTTGGAAAAGTTGAAGATCATTATACAAGAGGAACAATCTTAATAAGATGGATTGACACAGTGACTGTAACAATGGATTTAAATATGCAAGAAATAATAAAGATGGAACAGGATAAAATAGATCCATGTTCACAGGGTCATTTTGACCTGAAGTTGACTCAATGACATCTAATAATAAAAACAACAACAGGGTTTTAAAATACATGTAAGTCCTATTATTTAACTGTCATGTCTACTTATTAGTCTAGAGAGTTACTAGATCTCCACCTAAACTTCACATCAAGGTTATAATACATAATACAGATTTGTTTTTAAAACTCCTTTGTTCTTCCCAGATAAGAAATATTTACCATTTTTCTTTTTCTACTTATTTTTTTCATAGAGAACCCATATGTGCTGTCTTTGTTATATGTCATTGAGTCGAAACAAATTCATAACTAATCCTCCAGTGAATTTACAGTAAGTATAAATCACAGAAGAGATTGCCCACTTTTCTCCCCTAAAGCAGCTGGTGTTTTCAAACCACGTTGCTTTGGACTGGCAGTGCAATGCCTTACCATTACACCATCAGAACCCATGCATTGACTGAAGCAAAAACTTTCTAATTGTGCAGAGGGCACAAAAGTGATGCTCAGAGACACAACCTGAATGAATACTTATTCCCCATGTACTTTTGTAGAAAGTTGTTCATGTACTTAAATTTAACTTACATGAAAACTTTGTGATTGTAACACTGGTTTTGCCAGTTTGTAAATAACATAAAGAAAAAGTTAGTTACCTGATTTAGTCAACATTATTCATCTATTAAACTATGGAATGGGCTTAGATTAATTCTTGAACTCTAACTTAGCTTTAGCAGTCAGTATGGTAAATGCCTCTCCTGAGTATGAATTTAGAAAATGAATAATGATGAAGTTTCATCTCTCATACTTTGGGCATATAGCTAGTAGAGGCTATTCCCTGGAGAAGGGTTATGCTTGGAAAGGTAGGATGATGGGGAAAGAGAGAAAAACCTTCAACCAGGTAGACTGACACAGTTATTAAAAAGCAATGGACTTAAATGTATCACAGATTGTGAGACTGATACAAGATAGGGCAAGGTTCATATCTGTTGTCCATAGGGTCACTAAGAGTTGTACTTGACGGTATCTAACAAAAACACAATTATGAATTTGGTTTGCAATTTAAGATACAACCTGTTATATCTTATTCAAACAAATGACAGTTCCTTGGTAAATAATCAAGTATTGATTTTCTGACTTCTCGTCAACTTGTAGGGTTCATACACTTTAGCACACAATACTGAACTATTTTAAACAAAAACCGGAAAATGAGTATACCTATAATTTGTTATGAATGAGAGATACATAGCTAGACAGATGATAGATAGATAGATAGATAGATAGATAGATAGATAGATAGATAGTTGTGTACCATAGAATTGAAGGACCCCCAAACCGCTGGTCCTGTTCTGTCCCGAGTGGAC
>NW_006399763.1:22373839-22388638 GCF_000299155.1 Elephantulus edwardii
ATTTGTTCTGCCTTTCTGCTAGCTATTCTTGAAATACTGTTGCCCTGGATACCTGGGTGTGGGGCTTTAAAAATTAACTTAGCTGAGAACTATAGAAACTTAAATTTAATTCAGCTGAGAACTATAGGGACTATTTTAATTTCAATCTTTTCAGAATCAGAACCAACCCATAACTGACCTCAAGCAGGATTCTAGAGAAAGTTAGTTGCACAGGAGGAGATCGCCTATGCTTCTCTTGCAGAGCAGTCAGGGGGCCTCAAACCACATGTCTTCAACATTTTTTCCAGAAAAACTACAAAAATCTCTATATGGAAGAAATTATTTCTCAACTCTTCTGTGTTTGATTCACTGAGATTGCCTATAATGTATTTTGGAAATTTTCCCAAATTAACTGTACCTTTATTTGCTTTCAGATTTAGCTTCCTCTTTACATGTGTCAGAATTGAAGGACATGTAAGCACTGATGCTCAAATCTATTCCTAATGGTACCTGAAAGTAGACTAGTTAAAGAAAATCAAATAGGTAAATGTGACTTAATTCTCCCTTTTGCAACTTTATTGGTTATTTTCTATTTCATAATTTTTGACATTGACTATCTCTTAAAAACATAGTTCCTGACAATATGCTACTAATTTTCCAATTTTCTAATATTCACAGAATCAAATTAGAAGACCTATAAAGCCTCCCCAAGCTATAATTGAACATTTGGAATTCATAAAATGAAACTCTGATGTCTCAATAAATCGGATGTGTATGCGCACTGCCTTTCAATGACTTTTGAAGTGATTCTGGGCATTGTTCATAGGAAACAAGATTGCTGTTAGTGAGATAAAATGGCTTCAAAAGAAACAGATTAATGAATCTCACAAAAGAATGTCTAGTTTTTGTCCTGTATGTGAGGATTTTATGTATGAATATTAAAATGTTCTTTGCAATAAAATGTTGTTAATTTGCTTAAAGTCAAGCAATATGGGCAAGTTCCTCTCATGCAATTAACTGCCTCTGGGAACTCTTGTGACTCTGTGGTACACAACAACAAACAAACATGTAACAGTACACAAGTATAGAAAGTTAGAATAGCTCAATAACACATAGCACATTTATTCCCTCATATGAAATGTCTATGAGTTTTTCTCTAGTCATGGGGTTACTGAAGAAAATAACATTTGTGTGATTATGACTGACATAATGATTCCTATTTTGCTATCTTTGAGCATTCTACTTAATGGGGTTCATTAATTACCAAATTCAGTCTTGAGGATATACTACAAGAACTTATATAGGTAAAATATTGTTGCTCAATGTCCTTTTAAAATCTCTTATCCAAAGATTTCATAGTATCGTAAGGATTCCTGTAAAGTGTAACATAATACCTAAGATGTTCTCTAACTTTTCTTGCATATTTAAAAACCTTGACGTTTAGGTTGGAACAAGATTATCAGTCTTGGTATCATCATTTGTAAGAAATGCAGTATCTTAAACCTCAATCTAGATCCACTGATTTAGAATATCTTTATTTCTTAATTTCCTAACTATTCACATGCCCTCTAAAGAGAAATCCTTTCTTGATACAGTCTTTTATTTTATCGCTCTAGCAATTCTGAAAATCTAGTGTAACTTGATTACAAAGATCTTTTTCTTTATCATTTTTATTATGAGTTAATTTTCTGGCACTCATTTCACAACATTTGAAAAAGAGTGCATTATATTTTTGCTTTAGAGCATTGGCTTGTTTACTCTGCCCCTGAATCCCATTAAAAATTGTGAGAAGGAGTTTTGAGAATTTTTCCTGATACATGGATTCAAAATGAAAAAAAAAAAAAACACAAAAAAAACCTAACAACTTTTATCTATTTGCCTTTGCCATGTCTACTTACAAACCTAGTAGTCTTTCAAGACTGATCACAAGCTTCAGAAATAATTATATTTCTAGTATTCTTTATATACTTTATATCAAGGGTTTAAATGAAAGCTAATACTGTGAAATAAGTACTATTATTATCACAATACCAAGGATGAGAAAAATAGGGAGATTTAGTAACATAATAAAACCTTTGAATACATATAAGGCTGAAATCCATCAGAGAAGGAAAATGCAAATATTTCCCACTAAAACTAGTGATAAAAGATGAAAATAGTGCACTCTCAAAGACAGAATACTTGCAAGAAAAGACAAATTCACTGAGTTCTGACTTTCATAGATTTCCCTATATAACAAAGGGCAAATAATAAATAAACAAATAAATAACCAGAATTCAAACCTCTACCATATGATTCCAGAGAAGTTAATCCTATTGACAATGCCATGCCACTCTGGAAATTTACTTTTAAAAGTGATGATAGAAAAGCTTTTATGGTTTTGAAATTTTGATGATGTATTTTCTATCTATCCATCTAATTAAACCTCAAAGAGAAAAATATAAATGCATTCAGTATATTGCCAGCCCATCAAATTTTATTGCAAAATGGACACTGCTTGCAAGAATTTTCAATTATCAAGTAAACCCAGTAATTACAAAAATCAATCATTTGAAAAACAGCATAATCAGGAACCAGAAAATAAAGAAGGCACCAAAATACAGTTTAATTGTCTTCATTCCAAACTGCATGTACTTTTCAAAATATTGCTCTCATTTTTGAGAACTGATTGCAAAATATATCAGAGTAAATGTAAGCACAAATTCAACTCCTCCTCGTTTAATGTTGTGGGTATTATTTGAGAGATTCATACAGTGGAAAACATAATTTCCTGCCATCAGTGGTACATTTCTTTCATTAGAGGGAAGCATAGTAATAAAACAAGAAGACAAGTAATTCTTTACTAAGATTAATGACGTTCTGGTGCAAGTGGCCAAATGATAAGCTAGGTTTCTCCACTTGTATTTTAGATACTTAGGTTTTAACAAAAGAAAAATACTCATGAATATTTTATCAACTTCAAAAACTTTATTATTTTCTATTAATTAAGATCTCTTAATAGCGCATTAAGATCTCTGTTGTTGCTGAAGTAAGGTCCACAGCAGTTGAAAGTGGTTTTCATTTGACCTAAAGTTTGATAATTCAAACTACAATTGTACTGCAGATGAAAAGGGTGGAGTGTTTATTTCATATTATCACAGTTTAGACAAACCTACTCTGTAATATGCGAGATCAGCAAAAGTAAAAATTTAATGTGATAACGATTTTTTTAGTTTTGTTTGTTTCCCTGTCACTCTCATTGCTGGTGCAGCAATGGATTCAAGAGTCAGAGATTGTGCGGTTGGCACAGGTGAGGGCAGGATTTAGATCTGCTGTTCGTAGGTTGTTTTGAGTCATATTCAACTCAGTGGCACATAACAAAAACAACAAATGATGCTTCCTCTAATCCTGAGACCATGTTCACACTATTTTAATAATTATATTTTTTTAATTGCTGCCTCAAATTACTAGATAATATCTCCTTTCACTTTATGGAAAATATTTTTACATATTTATTAAGAAATTTCATTTTATCCATTGAACTCTACGCACCAGATAGTTCAAGTACATAGCAAAAATAATATTCTTTTTGGTTATTCACTCATTGCTGTCAAGTTGGGACCAGCTCATAGCTGACCTGCCAGTGGGTTTCCTGTATGGGAAGAGATTGCTCTGGTTTCTCTGATGAACAGCTGGTGAATTCAAACTGTCAGTAAGGTGCAGGCTTTGGGTTAGCATTGCAATTCCCTATAGTTGATAGGGGATAAAAAATAAACACTTGATGATTAATTCCATATCCTTAAACTGAAGAGTGATAATAAAACTCTTAATGTTGAGTGTGGATTGTTGTTGTTAGGTGCTGTCACTTCTACTGTGACTCACGTGACACTTTGAACAACAGTTTTGAACCCTGCCCCAATCTGTGTCATTTTTCACTCTTGTCATTACACTCTAGTCCACTATTATAATAACGTTATCATTTCATCTTATTGAGGAGCTTCCTCTCCTCCACTGACTCTTCATCTTTCCCAGCATAATATCCTTTTCAAAGGACTGGACCCTCCTAACAGCATGCCCCAATTATGTGAGAAGTTTCACCTTTCATGGTTCTATAGGGCCTCTAATTTGTACTTCCTCCAAGACACAGCTGTTATTCTTTTGGCAGTCTATGGATCATTCAACACACCCAACTCCACAATCCAAAGGTATTGATTCTTTTTCTATCTTCCTTATTCATTAAGGAACTTTCACATGCATAAAAAGCAATTTAAAAGTACCATGGCTTGTACCAGTCACACCTTAGTCTTTAAAACTGACATACTTGCTCTTTAAGCACATAAAAGTAAGTCCTCCAGTTTGCAATTTGTTATGTTGTTGGTATGTGCCATTAAGTCAAGCATGGCTGATAGTAATCCTGTAAACAACAACATATCTGAATCCTCTTCTAGCCTGTGCCATCCTCATCATCTCTGACATCCTTGAGCCCATTGCTACAGTAACTGTGTCATTCCATCTGATGAAGGGTCTTACTCTCTTTCACCATATCTCTACCTCTCCAAGAATAATTACTTCCTCCAATGAGTAGCCATGCCTATCAATACGTCCAAAATATGTGAGGTGAATATTTTTCATCCTTACTTCCTAGGATCACTCTGGCTGTACTTTCTCTAAGACATATTTATTCTTTTGACAGTCCATTGGATATTTCTCAACATCAAAACTCAAAGGTATCTATCCTCTCATACTTATTCCTTGTCCAGTTCTTAGATGCATAGCAAGTTACTGAAAAGATCAAGATCGGTATCAGGCACACTTTAGTTTTCAAGCTGATCTCATTGTTTCTCAATATTTTGGAGAGTTCCATGAGTACAGACTTTCCCAGTGCAATACATCTTCCAGTCTCTTAACTCTTGGTGTCAAGGGTGTTGATTGCTGATCCAAGTTGACAGTTTCAATTATTTTTTCATCTATTGTGAAAAAATTGCCTATTATTCCAGTGGTGAGAATTTTTGTTTTCTTGACATTGAGAATTTAAGACTGAAGTCTTTGATCTTCTACAGATCTTGAAGTTGTATCCACTTTCAGCAAGCAAGGTTGTGCCATCTGCATAAGGTAGATTGTTGATGGTACTTCCTCTGATCTTCATGTCACAGACGTCATATAATCCACTTTCTCAAATAATTTGTTCAGCATACAGATTGAACAGATATAGAGAGAGGATATAACCATGACAGAAAATATTCTTTTCTTCTAAATTTTTATTTTATATTGGTTTGCTTATAAAATTTATATACATTGTGTTTCACATTATTCTTCATTCATATTATGTTTCAGACAATCTTTCTCATTCATTATGTTTAATAAAATTAACGACAATTGGACTATGCTTACCATTATCTTGGCTTTTTATATCCTTATTGTATCTTTCCCACTTCTTTACCCACTTCCTCCACCCACCAAATAGTGCAACTCTGTGATTTTACCCCTCCATATCCTCACCCTTCTGCTCCCACCTTTCTGTCCCTTGAATTCCCATATGTTTTACTAGTCAGCCTTCTATTTTTAAAATAATGATCTCATGCAGTATTTGTCCTTATGCGACTGAGTTAGTTCACTCAGCATGATGCTCTCCAGTCTCTCCTAAGTTATGTAGTATTTTTGAAGTCATTCTTCCTGTGTGCTGCATAGTATTCCATTAGGTAGATATACAACTTTCTTAATTTTAAATCCTGTAGTGTTCCCTTGGTGTGCTTGAACAATAGCCTCTGGTCTAGATTTCATAAGAGCACAATTAAGTGCTCTGAGATTTCCACTATTCTTGATGGTAGCCACAATTTATTATGATCCATAAAGTTAAAAGCCTTTGCATAGCCCATAAAGCACAAATAGACAATATTTTGTTATTTGCTTTCAATCAGGATCTTTCTGATATGAGCAATGAGGATGGAATCCATTTTAGGAAGTTGTCTGGAGCAGCTGGATTCTACAGAGGTCTGTTTTGTAGTTCTGGTGAAGCTTGGGTGTGGAGTGTTTACTCGCTATTGGGTGTGAACTGATTGGATTTGGCTTCTTATTTAAAAAGGCATATGGGCCCTTGGGCCCGAGGCCCTCAAGTCTGGTTTTAATTGTTTTTGGTCAAACATTCTTCTAAATAGTATAGTACTGGTCTTTCCATTTGCTGTACAGAGGTAACTCATGGTGGCTGTGATGCTAAACACTGTGACACCGATGTTTCAAATGTGATAATGGTTACGCATAGTGAGCAATGTTTGGTGGAGCTCCCTGATTAAAAGAGTATTGGAAGCAGGAGTGGCATCCACTTTCAAAATAGCTTATCTTGGGAAACTCTATGAACTTGGAGAAATGATGAAAGTTATGCAACTGTTCAGGTCTTTCATCCATTGGGTTGCTAAGAGTCATCTATGACTGAATGGCACTTAACAACAATATCCCTAATGTCACAGCCTCTTCTAAATCCAACTTGAACATCTGATAGTTCTCTATATAGATACTGTTCTAGCTCTTTTTGTCTGATCTTGAACAATATTTTTCTCCTTCTGTTATATCATCTTCTTGGGATTTTTTTTCCCCTTATAATTTCAGCACCAATGAATCAGTTCAGACTCTGGCTATGCATATAGTGTGTAGAATCGTAGAACTCATCCCTTTTTCTACCACATTTGTCATTTTGGTTTCTCCATTACAGAATGTACACTACATTAAAGTGTTTCACAAAGAGAGCATGCAGTGGTTGAAAAAGCATAGTTTTAGACAATCAAGAGTGGCTTTTACTACTATTTAGATTATCCTGGTCCATTTGAAATGCATATGACCTCACTGAATGACTCTTTAATCTACTTGACAGCAAGTTATTAGTCTAATAAAAATCTAAAATATAGCAAGAAAATGAATTATTTTTTTCCTCTTTTCTCTCAACTCAACTCATTGTTACTGAATAAGAATTAAATTATAGCTGACCTTCCATAGGAGAAAATTGCTCATCATTCTCTCAAGGAAATCTGAAATATGAGTAGTATAATTCCATACCTCCTAGGTCACCAGAAATGCATTAAAATGTGCACAAATAAGAAGAAAATTCTCTATTCCTTCACTTGGATAAGTAGGTATTTAACTTGATACATGGTTTTTATTCCTTGAAGACAGTACACAGATATGTTGTTGTTTGATGTTATGTGCCATCAAGTCTCCTGGAATTGGTAATGATTGTATGTACAAGAGCTCTGAAGCCTACCCTGTCCTAACCCAGTTTCACTGACCTGGCACCGCTACACCCATTGCCCTAGTTACTGTTTTGATCCATCTAATCCAGGGTCTCCCTCTCCTGCATTGTCCCTTCACCCCTCTGAGCATATCCTTCTCCAAGGATCAGTCCCTCCTGTTCACATGCCCAAAATATGCGAGATGGAACTTCAAAATCCTAGCCTCTAAAGAGAAAATTGGTTTCACTCTCTCCAAGACAAACCTTTTTGTATTTTTAGCAGTCCATAGTATGTTCAGACTCATCTCCAATCTCACAACTTGAAGGCACCAATTCTTCTATTATCCTTAGTCATTATTCAGCTCTCTGATGTACAGTCAGTATTTGGAAAGACCATGACCTGGATCAGGCTCACCCCAGACTCGAGTCTCACCATATTCCTTCTCAATACTCTAGAGAGGTCCCTGACAGTAGATTTACCCAATGCAATTCTTGATTTCCTGACTGGTACCAAGAGTGCTGGTTGTGGATCCAAGCATGCTGCTGTAACTGTTAACAACCTCAATCCCTTCTCCATCCACCATGGTGCTGACAATTGTCCCAGTGGTATGAATCTTTGTCTTCTTGATGTTGAACTTTAATCCATATTCAAGATTACAGTCCTTGAGCTTCAGGTCCTCCTCAGTTTCAGCAAGCAAAGTTGTGTCATCTGTATAATGTAGGCTGTTGATGAGTCTTCCTCCAATCCTGATGCCACATTTCTCCTCATAGATCCCAGCCTCCTGAATTATCTGTTAGGCTTATAGATTGAAAAGGTATGGAGATAGGATACATCCCTGGTGTGCACCCTTCCCAATTTTGAACCATGTAGTGTCTCCTTGCTTTATTCTGATGAGTGCATCCTAGTCAAAGTACAGGTTTTGCATTAACAAATTCCAGTGCTCTGGGATACCCATTCTTCTCAGAGTTAGCCACAGTTTGTCGTGACCCACATAGTCAAATGCCTTTGCATATTAAATGAAACACAAGTAGATATTCCTTTGGAACACTTTGCTTTCAGCCAAGATTTATCTGATATTAGTTATAATGTCCCTAGTACAACAGTCTCTTCTAAAGTCAGCCTGTACTTCAGGCAGTTCTCTGTTGATGTGCTGTTCCAGAAGGATTTAAGTCCAAATCCAATGTATCAGTTTGAAGGAGGGATTTTTGTCTCAGCCATTACTGATGAAAGGCTCTTGCCTCTGAGCTTCTGCTTCAGGACTGTTGCCTTGTGTCATAGTGTCTCTGATCTTCCTTTTTTACCACATGACTGTCACAATATAATAATTTTCAAGGTAAGGGCTATGTCTCCTTTAGATCTGGTATGTTAGTGTTATTTATTTAGCCTGAGGGCCTGTGGCCTGATGCAGATCTGGGTCTGAAAATCCCTTCTGGCATATTCTGGCAGGTTATTAAGAAAACTAATGGGATCCTGAGAGAATGGGTGGCACTTGAAGGGGCGGCAATCTGGCAGTCTCAGCTTCCTGCTGTGTCCAATGTCCTGGGGTTCCCTATGTGAATTATGGGCACAAAAAAAAAGGTGAAGCTGGACTCTGGCTATTTGAGGAGTCATGGGTTTCTGATGCAGATCTGAGCCTTACTGTCCTGTCTAGCCTAGGCTCGCAGGTTCTTGACAAAGCCAATGGGATCTTGGGAGAATGGGTAGAACCTGAGGCGGAGGCTATGTACTAATAAAAAGAAGAGCACTTGTCCTTTGGAATTTTAAGGGCAAGAAAGGGGAGCAAATTTTAGCCAGAGTGATGACTTCTGCTCAGGATTATTTGGTGTTTTTAATTTTCAGAAAGAACATGACAAAGAGTGCTCCTGGGAGATATCATCAAGCTTAGTCTTAAAGATGTAGTTTAATTGGCCAGGCCATAGGAGGTTGGAGGGTTGGACAAGCAAAGGTAGCAATTAAGACAAATATAAAGACAGAGGAATGTAAAGAACAAAACCATATAGTCTGGAAACAACACAAACATTAAAAAAAATAAAATAGAACTCTACTAATCTATCCAAGATACTGGGCTGTATGAGGAGGAATGTGGCATCAGGGCACAACCCTGCTTGCTGAAATTAAGGAGGACCTGAAGCGCTTGCTGCAGAAGGTTGAGGATTACAGCATTCTATATGGATTGAAGCTCAACATCAAGAAAACAAAGATTCTCACCACTGGGCCAATGGGCAGCATCAGTATGGATGGTGAAGTGATTGAGATAGTCAACAGTTTTAGTTTACTTGGCTCCACAGTCAACGCTCTTGGTAACAGCATCCAGGAATCAAGAGACAAATTACATTGGGAAAGTAAGCTGTGAGGGACCTCTCAAGAGTACTGAAGAGAGCAATGATTTCAGGCTGGACACTAAGGTATGCCTGATCTGGGCTATAGTCTTTGCAATTACTTGCTATGTATCAGAGAGTTGGACAGTGAATAGGGATGATAGAAAGAGTATTGATGTCTTTGAGCTGTGGTGCTGGAGAAGAGTATGCTAGGAGAATAAACAGGTTTGACCTGGAGAGGGTGAAGCCAGAATGCTTCTTGGAGTCAAGGATTCTGAAGCTTCATCTGACATACTTTGGGCATGTTGCAAGGAGGGACTGGTCCTTGGAGAGGGACATCATGTTTTGCAGAGGGGGTAGGCGGCAAAGGAAAGGAAGACCTTCGGTGAGATGGATTGATTCTATGACTGTTGTGGTGGGAATGAGTGTGTTTGAAATGGCTATTTTGGCACAGGATAGAATGGCATTTAGAGCTCTTGTACATAGGGTCGCTATGAGTCGCAAGCGACTCGATGGCACATAACAACAACAAGAACGATCTATTACTGTTACAATTTTACGTACATACCTTCCCATACACTTGCACCCATACTTTTTAGAAAGATCGCTAAAGTGTAATGACTCATTATTTTATGATCCTTCTAGCCATGATCAAATAATTTCCACAAAACTATTGTATGGCACTATTCAAATAAAGTGCTTTTGATACATAATTATGCTTATAAAATACTTAGAACACCTGTAGGGGATTAGTCAGTGTTCTCATTTTTCTAGGCCTTAGGGCAGTCAGTTTTGGAGCTAAAGGGGGACTTTACTACAATCTGGAAGAGCAGAAGCAAGCACATCCTTTGGGTCCAGGTCCCTCTGCTGAGACTCAAGAAAGAAAGAAAAGAGGGTAATACTCGGAATCAACAGTGAAAGATATAAGGAAGGAGGAAACTGGCATGAGAAGTTATGGTGGGCTTCTCAGTCCATGGGACAAAGTGACTGGATACCCCAGTCTATGAAGTAAAAGAGCTGAGAGTCTTTGGTCAAAGCTTGCTAGTGGAGAGTAGTATCTCTGGCACTTGTCGGCAGATCCAGATTCACTGAAGGAGGAAGAAAGTTTAATGCCTTTGGATAGAAGTCTTCCATGCAGAGTGAGCTGTCTCCTGATACAGGAGGATCTAATGAGCTTCGTAACACTTCATTGATCAGGGCAGAGACCAGACCTGACCATGATGAAGAAGTCAAGCCTGAAAGCTCAAGGCCTTAATGAGAGGGGAGTCTGATAGCAGCAGCACCTGAAAAGAA
Source organism: Elephantulus edwardii (assembly GCF_000299155.1). Lineage (NCBI taxonomy): Eukaryota > Metazoa > Chordata > Mammalia > Macroscelidea > Macroscelididae > Elephantulus > Elephantulus edwardii. The sequence goes on from NW_006399763.1 coordinate 22,384,629, forward strand.
GATGAACTTATCAAAGAATTCTAGCTTGATTTTTCCTGTTATTTCCAATTTGAGGTTGATATTGAATTATAATCTGTTACTTCAGGCAATCTCCTCTTATGAAATTTACTTCTTCTGAAAAACCCTTTAGAGGGTCAGCTATGCTTGGCTCCAAATCGGTAGTACTTAACAAGAATTTCTCTAGTAAACCCCATAATTTTAGGTATTGCCTGTGAGTTATTGTGTCATTGTAATAAATATTTTTAACAAAATAGAGAAGCACAAAATGCTGTGGAAATGATGGAAGGCTAGTGCCAGAGCTGGCAAAAAGATTGAACGATGAAGTCTGATGGTTACCTCACAAAAATCAGCTCTGGCCTGATGTTAATGGTGACCCTGTCCCCCTCACCTCTAAAACTGGCAAAGTGATATCATTCAAATTTTATAATCACACAGAAAGACATAATTTTACTATGTCTATCTCTCTTGATAATTTTTTATTACTCTTTGCAGCATTTTGATAGAGAAAAATATATTGTAAACTCAGCACAAAAAGAAAGAATTTCTACATAATCAAGAGGGGAGAGAATATATGCTGCAATGATCATTTTGGGGGGGGTGAAATTGGCATATTAGACCTCCAATGAATCACCCTTAGAAATTTCTACTCAAGAGAACCCAACTAAATATTTCTATGAAGTCTCTACTGCAGTATTTCCTACTGCTTCTTAGACAAAGAATAAATAGCTCACAAAAGATGCAGTTCAACCACAGCTCCTGACCTCAATATGGAAATCAGTGGTGCACAAAAATTAGATCTAATTTTATCATTTACCTGGGGTGTTTCTTTTCCTCCCTGCCTAAAATCCTCAGTATTCCTCTGATGAACCAGTGAGCTTCTATGATTTTCAATTAGATCCTTATTTTAAACTGAATTTCATTTGGATTTGTAATGAGCCATTTTATTAAAAGAAAGGAATGTTGTTTTTCAGGAATCCTGTCTGTAGCTGTAACAGAACTCTAGTCAGCTGGCAAATGTTTTTACTAGTTTTCAAAATAACATTGGCATGGTAATTCCACAAAACTGACCAAAACCAATAATAGATCAGGATAGACAAAAGAAACTCAATTAAGCAGCATTTTCTTGCAAAACTTTGTTGTCTTAGATTCTAGCGCCAAGTTCTTTTGTTTATTATATAACAAAGTTCAAGCTGACTAGAAAGAATAATCCAGATAGGACATCTTGTTGACATGTCCGACAAATTTCCACATAACTTTGAAAATCGCCTAAGATCAAAATGCTAAATCCAAATATCTAATATAAGGTATAATTCTTTTTCTTAAGAAAAAATAATTAACTTTTTTAAAAATTATATATCAAACTGAGAAGTAAAATTAGTTGGTCACTACAAGAATTTATTATTTCTTTTAATTGAAATTACTATACTTTCTTGTATAACAATAATAATGCCAAATTATTACAGTAAATAAATTATTAATAGTTTGATTTTATCATTCACACTTGACTAATCAAATAATACTAATAATACTTTCATTTGTTATTGCTTATTCTATAGCTCTATAGACCAAATGATGAAAAACTGTGCTGCCAATCTGAAGGTAAGTCATTCAAATTCACCAGCTGCTCCAAGGGAGAAAGATTGGCAATCTCTTACCATGCAGTTTACTGTCACTGAAAACTCACTGGAAGGCCAGCTATGAGTTTTGACTTAATGCAACACAACAAAAATAGTCTACAACTAAAATTTTTTCACTAGAGGAGCCAATAAAACTATAATCCTTACTTATCCTTCAAGCCTGAAACGGAAATTATCCCTGACTTAAATGTCAACCAAAGAACGGGCAGAAGTATAAAGTTTTCAAGGAGCTCTGGTGATCTAGGAGGTGAGGAATTCTTCTATCAAACCAAAAGCTGTTGTTCTTAGGTGTTATTGGGCCAAATATGACTTAGTAACACTATGAACAATGGATCTGAATCCTATTCTTTTCTGTGTCATCTTTACTGTTTCTGACATACTTGAGCTTATTGCTGCTTTCAAAGTGTAAATCTATCTCTAATGGTCGTCTTCTCTTTTGCCAACCCTCCACCTTTCCAAGCATGACGTTCATTTCCAAGGAATAACTCTCCTAACAATATATCCAAAGTATGTGAGACAAAACTTTTTGATCCTTGCCTCTAAGGAGCATTCAGGATGCTGGGACCATAGGTGTTTATTGTGGATCCAAGTAAATTGAAATTGTTGATATGAATCTTTTCTCCAACATGATGTTGCTTATTGGTCCAGTGGTTAAGGATTTTTGTCTTCTTGATGTTGAGATGCAATCTATGTTGAAGGTTTCAGTCTTGTTCTTCTATAGCAAGCACTCTGAGGAAGCAAGGTTTTGCCCTATGCACAATATAGCTTGTTGATGAATTTTTCTCCTACAAATTCTGGTGCCACATTCTTCTTCATAAAGCCTAACGTTTCAAAGTGATTTGTTCAGCATATAAAATGAATAGGTGTGCAGAAAACCCTAATGTGTACCTTTCTTGATTTCAAGAAGTAGAATACGACAACAAGCCAATGGTTATGAGGGACAAAGTACAAACTGCTGTACTGAAGACATCGGCAAAAAATAAAGCCCCAAGAATCGATGTAATGCCAATTGACATGTCTTAAGTAACAGATGCTTTAGATTTACTCACCAATCTGGGCCAGGAAATTCGGAAGACAGCCTCTTGGCCAACTGACTGGAGGAGATATATTCCCAACAAAGGACAGCCAATAAAATGTTGAAATTATAAAAAAAAATATACTATTAATATCACATAGAAGCAAAATATTGCTGAAGATATTTTTTAAATGTCTTTTAAATGCACAGTATATTGAGAGAAAATTGGCATACTAGGCCATGGCAGTAAGAATATCAGATAGAAATTATTTCTGATGTCAGATGGATCTTGGATGAAATCAGAGAATACAAGAAGAATGTCCATTTGTGCTTACTGACTATACAAAGATGTTTGACTGTGTGGATTACAAAAAGCAATAGGCAACAATGAGAAGAATAGGAATCAGAGAACAGTCAGTTGCATTCATGCAAAATCTATATCTAGAGTAAGAAATTGTTGTCCCAAAAGAGAACAGGAATACTCCATGGTTTAAAAATCAATAAAACTCAAAAGTAAGCGGGCAGAATTCACCAGCAACTCCATAGGAGAAATCCACTCATGCGATTCACTTTTTCTGAAAACCAACTGGAGGGTTAGCTATGAATTGGTTCGGAGTCAGTGGCACACAATGACATAAAATTATCCATAAAACCAGAGAGGAATACCCCTTTAATAATGATGACTATTCAGGATTAAAGGGGCAGAACTTATCCAGGAGTAAAACTCAAAAGGGAGGCAAGGACAGGGAAAAACTGGATAGAAGAGAGTGGAAAACACAAATACAAAGTGATAGAGTGCTGTGACAATGTAGTGAACATCACAAAACATAATGTTTGTGAATAGAACACAATTCAACATAAATTTGGGGAAATCTGGTAAACTTTCTCAAGTGAAAATAAAAATCTGAACTCTTAAAAAAATCTCCACTTTGAAAAAAAAAATTACTCAGTTAAAAAACAAGCTCTTATACACATTTATTAGTAGTCAGGAATGGTGATAAACGGTACTATAAATACCAAGGAAATTGCCATTTCTCATGGGAAAATTCAACACTCTTGGCACCAGCAGTCAGTAGATCAAAAGATGAATTGTTGTTGTTATGTTCCGTCGAGTTGCTTGTGACTGATAGCGACCCTATGTACAGCAGCCCTAAACTCTACTCTGTCTTGTGCCAATCACACTGTCTCTATCACACTCCCATCCCGATTACCCCAGTCACTGAATCAATCCATCTCATAGAGGGCCTTCCCCTCCTGCGCTGTCCCTCCACCCTCCCAAGCATGATGTCTTTCTCCAAGGACCTGTCCCTCCTTACAACATGTTCAAAGTATGTCAGACGGAGCCTCAGAATCCTTGC
>NW_006399763.1:22388843-22394173 GCF_000299155.1 Elephantulus edwardii
ACCTTAGTCTCCAGAGAGACACCATTGCTCTTCAGTACTTTGGAGAGGTCCCTAACAGCAGACTTTCCCATGGCAATGCGCCTTTTAATTTCCTGGTTATTGGTGCCAAGAGTGTTGACTGTGGAGCCAAGCAAACTAAAGTGGTGAACAATCTCAATCTATTCACCATCCATCCTGATGCTGCCAATTGGTCCAGTATGCTCTTAGGGACCTCTCCAGAGTACTGAAGAGTAACAATGCCAGTCTAGAGACTCACATCTCTAGATGTTCGATTCAGGCCATGATTTCTACAATTATTGGCTATGCATCAGAGATCTGAACAATGACTAAAGATGACAGCCAAAGAACTGATGCTTTTGTGTTGTGATGAAGAAGAGTACTGAACACATCATGAACTGCAAAGAGAATAAATATGTCTGTCCTGGAAATGGTGAAACTAAGTTGTTCCTTGAATGCAAAGAATTTAAATCTCCATTTGATATCTTTTAGTCATGCTGCCAGAAGGGACCAGTCCTAGAGAAGGGTATATTATTTGAAAGTGTAGAGAGATAGCACAGGAAAGAAACACCCTGGATGGGATGGATTGACATGGTAACTGAGGTGTGTCAGAGACAGTGATATTGACTCAGGATTGGGTATGGTTCAGAGCTATTATGCATAATGTTGCTGTAAGTCATGGTCAACTCAATGACACATAACAGTAATGGGGGTAAATGTTGGTTACAAAACTCTTCTCTGCATGATTCCAGGCTACTGGCGTTATACGCTTGAAATGACAATGTATAGAATTAAAAGGTAAAATATTTGTCCGTCTTGAAAGAATGAAACATGATAGAAGACTTTGTGGGCTGACAATGCTTCATTTGTTCTTAAGTAATTAGAATGTTGTCACAAATTAAATTTTTGTAGGACAAACATGGAAAACTGGTGGCCTAGGGGCAAGAAGCTGCACTGCCATCCTGAAGACATGTGGTTCGAATTCATCAGCTGCACCATGGGAGAAGAATGGGTATCTCCTTCCATGCAATTAACTGCCCCTTAAAACCCACCAGAGGGTCAACTATGGATTGGTTCCAACTCTACGGTACATGAAAACAACAATAAGGCTAATAGAAATCATACATAATGAACTTGAGCATGCCATGGACTGTCAAGAGAACAAACATACCTGTCCTGGGGAAACTGAAAGCAGGGTGCTCCTTGGAAGCAAGGGTGACGGAAGTTTGTTTCACATACTTTGGACACATCGTCATTAGAGGCTAGTCCTTGGAGAAGGACATCATGCTTGGAATGGTAGAAAGTCAGTGCAAGAGAGGAGGACTTGCTACTTGATGTATTGTCAAAGTGACTGTGGTAATATGATGAGATGTGTCAAGATAGTAAGGCTGGGTCAGGACAGGACAAGGTTCACAGCTATTGTTCAAAGAGTGGCTATAAGTCACAGTTGGATCAACAGCACATAACAATGACAGCAACAACATGTTCTCTACAAAAAGAAACTCTGAAATTTTTACAAGAGCATGTTGCTATGTACCATTGAGTAGAAACCTACTCATGACTGACCTTCAAGCAGATTTTCAAAGACAGTAAATCGCACAAGAAGATATAGTCCATCTTTCTGCAGTGGAGCAGCTGATAGATTCAAACTGATTGCATTAACAGCACAACTCCTTTCCTTGGAAAAAGATACTATGCTTGGAAAAGTGGAAGGTCAGTGGAAAAGAAAGACACTGAGCAAAATTGATTGACACAGGGAGTGAAGCAATGAACTCAAGTATTCAGAGATAATGAGAATCGTATACAATAGGACAGGGTTCAAATCTGTTGTTCGTAAGGCAGCTTTGCATTGTACTCAGCGTGTTAGTACCTAACAAGAACAGCACAGGCCCTAGCATAGGGTTTGAAAACAGCAATGCATGCAATTCATTTTAGCACCTTGTATGGCCCGTGTTACTGGGTTAAGAAAGACAATTTAGAATTTAATTTTATTAAACTGGATTGAAATTCCAGGTTATTTTATTTTGTTTTAATTTCATTTTTAATAAAATAGTTTTAAACAGCATATGAAGTCTATGATATCAGTTTTGTAAAATAATAAAGCATGTGTATGTGCAGAAAATATAACAAAAATTAATTCATTAGTTTATTTTTAATACTTTGTACATTTTCTTACATGTAAAAAATAATGGTGCTAGGGGCCATCATGTCAAATACAATTCAATAAACAACAGATATGAATTTTGTCCTATCCTATGCCATCCTCATCACTGTGACACACTTAAGCCCACTGATGAAGTCACTGTGTCAATGAATATCTTTGAGGGTCTCCCTCTCTTTCATGGACGATCCCGTATTTCCAAACATGATATTTCTTTGCAAGAAATAACCTCTCCTAACAATCTGCCCAAACTATGTGAGACAAAGTTTCACCATCCTTGCCTCTAAAGAGAACTCTGACTTGATTTTTTCCAAGATATATCTGGGTTGTTTTTACCCCTTGACAGACCATGAGATATTCAATTCTTTCTCCAACATCATAACTTAAAAGGTATCAATTTTTCTGTCATCTTTATTCATTGTCTAGTGCTCAGATACATAGCAAGTGATTGAAAAGACTACGGCTTGAATCAGGCACAGCTTAGTCTTCAAAATGACATCAATGCTACTAAGAAATTTGGAGAGGTCCCTGACAGCAGACTTGCCCAAAGCAATATGCCTCCTGATCCTCCGATACCAAGGTTGTTGATTGTGGATGCAGGTAAAATGACATCATAGACAATTTCAATCTTTTCTCAATATAACAGAATGTTGCCTGCTGGTCCATTGGTGATGATTTTGTCTTCTTGATGTAGAAATGTAACCCTTATTGGGTTTGTATAATCTTCAGCAAGATTTTGCTTCTGTATGATATTAGCGATATTGTTCAATTAGTGCCACACGCTGTCAGATCACTTTTTTTTTTTAAATGGAAATATGTATCTCTTCCAGGCCATTGGTCAGATACTTGTCCTCCAGATTTCTTGGCACAACTTGGTGAGCACGTTCAGGCCAGCATCTGTTTGCTGAAATATAATAAATGGTATCCCATAAATTCCTGGGACCCTGTTTTTTGCCAATTCCTTCAGAGTAGTTTGAACGTCCTCCTTCACCACTATTGCCTCTTGCTCGTAATATTGTTTCATGAAATTTTCCTATATCAGCCAATTCTTTTTGGTACAGTGAATCTGTGTACCCCTTCCATTTTGTTTTCATGCTTCCTGGTTTCTTCAATATTCTGCCCATAGCATCCTTAAGTATTGCAATTCGAAGCTTGATTTTTTTTTTTAATTTTTTTTCAGTTCCTCCAGCTTAACAAATGGCAAGTGAGTTTGGCCCTTTTGCTTTTTTAATTTTAACTCTTTGCACACCTCATTATAATACTTTGGTATGTCTTCCAGAGCTGCCTTCTGTAATCTTCTGTTCAGCTCCTTAACCCCCTTACTTCTCCCCTTTGCTTTTGTAAGTACATTTTCCACGTTCTAGCAATATTCAGAATCTCATCTGACATCCACTTTGGTTTTTCCTTCCTCCTTTATCTTTGTAATTACCTTTTGAATTATTCACGGATGAAATTCTTTACTTCCTCCTACAGCTAATCTGGCTTCATTCATTAATGTTCAAGGCCTCAAACCTGTTCCTGAGATGGTTCTTAAATTCTGGTGAGATGGAATCAAGTTGTTAGGTGTTTAATTTTCTTTAGCTTTAGTTTGAACTTGCACATAAGTGGTTGTTGGTCCATATTCTTTACTCTTCTGCAACAATTGTTTTAAGTCATCACTTTCAACAAGGAAGTTTGTGCCATTTGCATAATGCAGGTTATTCATGAGTCTCCCTTCAATTCTGATGCTACACTCCTCTTCAATGAGTCCAACTTATCAAATAATTTGCTTAGCATACAGACTGATGAGTCATCACCACAAATAACCTATGTTATGCAAATGACACAATCTTACTTGCTGAAACTGAGAACTTGAAGCACTTGCTGTAGAAGGTCAATGACTGTAGTCTTCAATATGTATTGAAGCTCAACATCAAGAAGACAAAGATCCTCACCTCTAGACCAAGTGACAGCACCCTGATAGACAAAGACAATTGAAGTGTTAACATTTTCAGCTTGTTCAGCTTCACAATCAACAATCTTAGCACTAGTAGTCAGGAAATCAAAAGACAAATTGCATTGGGAAAATCTGCTGTCATGGGCCTTTCCAGAGTACTGAAAAGCAATGATGTCAGTCTAGAGACTAAGGTGTGCCTAATCCAGGCCATGGTCTTCACAATTACTTGTTATGCATCAGAGAGCTGGAAAGTAACTAAGGATGACAGAAAAATAAACTCCTTCAAATTGTGGTGCTGGAGAAGAGTCTGGAATACACCATGAATGTCCAGGGGGGAAAAATAGGTCTGTCCTGGAGAGGGTGAAACCAAGTTTCTCTTTAATGAAGCTCCATTTTACATACTTTGGACACATGGACAGGAGAAACCAGTTCTTGGAGAAGGTCATCATGCTTGGAAGGGTACAGGGACAGAGCAGGAGAGGAAGACCTTGGGTGAAATGGATTGATAAAGTAATTGGGGCAATGGGGTTCCTGTGTCAGAATTAATGAGACTGGCTCAGAACAGGGCAACAGGGCAGGCTTCAGAGCTCTTGAACATAGGCTTGCTATGGGTTTCAGGCAACTTGACAGCACATAACAATAACATAACAGCATATAGATTGAAAAGATATGGAGAGAGAATACAATCATTACTATGAAAAGAATGGGAATCCCAGAACACTTAATATTGTTTAGGTGAAACATATACTTGGATCAGGAGGGAGTCATGAGAACAGAGCAAGGAAACACTGCATGGTTCAAAATTGGGAAGGGTGTACGCTAGCAATGTGTCCTATCTCTATACCTTTAACTCTATATGCAGAACAGATTATTCAGGAGGCTGGGCTCTATGAGGAGAAATGTGGCATCAGGACTGGAGGAAAACTCATCAACATTCTTCATTAACACAAATGACATAAACCTGCTTGCTGAAACAAATTAGGGCCTGAAGTACTTGCTGCAGAAGGTCAAGGACTGCAGCCTTTATTATGGATTGAAGCTCAACAATAAGAAAGCAAAGATTCTTACCACTGGGCTGATTGGCAGCATCATGATAGATGGTGAAGAGATTGAGATTATGGACAGCTTCAGTTTTCTTCACTTTACAATCAACACTCTTGGCATCAGCAGCCAGGAAATTAAAAGACAAATTACATTTGGAAAGTCTGCTGTCAGAGACCTTTCCAAAATAATGAA
>NW_006399763.1:22395053-22396174 GCF_000299155.1 Elephantulus edwardii
TTCTAGTCATATTTAATGACCTTCAGCAGTATTTTGTTTGAATTTTCTATTGCTGCTATTGTTTAATAGTTTCCACATTCTCTTGGATCACTTTTCTTGGAATTGGAAATCAATATAGACTTCTTCTAATTCAGTGGTCAGACAGCTGTCCTTCAAATTTTCTGGCATAGACTGGTGGGTGCAGTCAGGGCTGTATCTGCTAGTTGAAATAACTCAAGTTTGTGTCTAATCGATAATTATAATTTGAATAATTCTATTTTTAATTTACATGTATTTTTAATTATAGAGTTTTTAAAATTATGAAATGAAATGGAAAAGGCAATTTCCAACTTCATTTGGAATGGAAGATCCTGAGTAAGCAAAGCACTCCTGAAAATGAGAAACAAGGTAAAAGGCATATCACTTCCTGATCTCAAATGCTACTACACAGTCTTGGTGGTTAAGACAGTACGATACTGGTACAATTACAGACACATAGATCAATGGAATAGAATTTAGAACTCAGAAATAAGCTTATCTACCTATTACCTACTGGGTTTTAAAAAGGAGATTAAGTAAATTAAGTGGAAAATGAAAGCCTCTTAAACAAATGACGTTGGCAAAATTGGAAAACTAACTGCAGAAAACTCAGGCAAGATCCACAGCTCACACCATATACAAAACCCAACTTAAAGTGGATCAATGACCTAGGACTAAAACCAAGGAATTTAAGCTTCATCAGAAAAAAGCTTGGAAAAACTCTACAAGCTCTAATTCACAACATGAACAGTCTTCCAAGCATTCTGAAAAACCTAAACCAGAAGAGAATAAAAGAGATCAATGGAACCTTTTCAACTCCAGCCAGTCAGATCCGAGCCTCTGCTTTGACCTTTCTGCGGGAACGGATGTCACGTGCTTCTGGTATCTCCGATTACCTGGGAAGATGGGGGGGTGGTCTGCGGGGGTCTGGCAGCTTTCGTGTGAGGTGCCCCTGATGGCATGCATAGGAATCAGATTGATTACATATGTGGAAAGAACCGCTGGAGAAGTTCAATATCGGCTGTGAAAACTAGGCCAGGAGCTGATTGTGGAACAGACCACCAACTACTCATATGCAAATCCAAGCTAAAGCTGAGGAAAAT
>NW_006399763.1:22398114-22403721 GCF_000299155.1 Elephantulus edwardii
AGGGCTGTTGTACATAGGGTCGCTATGAGTCGCAGGCGACTCGACGGCACATAACAACAACAACAATGGAACCTTCTAAAAATCAAATCCCTATATATATATAAAAAAAACTTCTCTAACAGAGGACAAAGCAAAGCCACAGACTGTCAAAACATATTTGGCTATGGCATATCTGATAAGAGACTTATATCTAAAATTTATAGACTACTCCAGCACCTCAACAAGATAAAGGTAAGCAACGTAATTGCAAAATGGGCACATAATATGAAAAGACACTTCCCCAAAAAAGACAAACGTATGGAGAAATGTTCAAAATCCTTAGCTCTAAGAGAGATGCAAATCAAAACAATTATGAGATATCATCTCAGCCCAATAACAATAGCAAAGTGCAACACAGAATCAAACAACAAAAGCTGGTGATGTTGTGGAGAAATTAGAACCCTTATTCACTGTTGGTGGGAGTATAAAATGGTGCAACCACTATGGAAGGCACTATAGCACTTTCTGAAAAAGCTGAAAATAGAAATTCCATTTGACCCAGCAATTGCATTAATGGGAAAATACACTAAAGAAACCAGAATTTCCACCCAAACAGATGTATGCATACCTGTGTTTATGGCTGTGTTGTCCATAGTAGCAAATAGACGGAGGCAAACTAAGTAAGTGCCCGCCAATAAATGAATGGGTTGAGAAGTTGTGAAATACACAATGGAATACTATGCAGTACTGAAAAGCAAGGAACTCATAAAATACTATACAAAATGAGTGACCTTGAAGAACATTATGCTAAGTGAAATATCTCAGTCAAAAAAGGACAAATATTGCATAATGTCAATGTTATAAAACAGGATGGACATTGGGAGTTGGGGAGAAACCAAGAAAAGAGGAATAAATAATGAACACTGCATTAGAACAAATGGGGGAAAGAATTGTTTGGAAGAAATATATGATTGGGCATTATTTGTGCAATGACAGTTCAGAATAAAGGTGCATAGCAAAGTGGACTGGGGTTGGTGGGGTAGGAAATGAGCAACAATGAATGAATTTTTAAAACAGAAAAGTGAACTGAGTGGGGGATAGGGAGAAAAATGTGTAATAATGAAAGACTAGAAATCCAAGTTTTCTGTAAACTTTCATCAAAATTGGAATAAAAAAATTATGAAGAAAATGATTGTGTTCAATTTAAACACATATTGAATACTTCAGTCTCCAAAAATATTTCTCTTGAAAAGATGGTACACTGAAAACATTTTAGAAATATTTTCCATACCTAAATTCTTATAAATGATAGGTAAAATAAAAAATGCTTTACAACATCTGACTTATGTAAAGGAAAATTGGAAAATATCAAACCAAGTCCAAAGTAGTTACAACAAATGTTGGATTTTAGTAGTAGACATATCATTATTTTAAATAATGCTACGTTCATACCCTGCTTTTCATTTTCTCACTACTGTAAAAGAACTGTGATTAAACTACTTTCACCTATCTTTACACTTACAAATGGACATTTTCTTTGAAATCACTCCTAGAAATGTGAGCTCATGTGCATATCTTTAAGTTTTACATATATCTAACCAATTTCCTTTTCAAAAAGGCTTAAATAATTACCATTCTAACAACATCCACTCTTTCTTCACACTTCACATTTCAGTTCTATTACGTCTATTATTTTCCAAAAAATCCCATCATGTATATTCACAGAATCAAAGTCGAGGATGATATGGTTAAAATTACTTGACTGTTTTTAAATGAAACCAGGAATTTGAACAATTTATGAATTTTTAAGAAACCAGTGATATTGAGCATTAATTATAGTATCTCTATTGCCACCATGAAGATGATCAATTTGCTTATTTTCATCATTGGATTTTACAATTTCTTTGAATCTTTGCTGTCCTGTAGAGGGAACTTGTGTTTTCTCTTAATTTGCATACTATAATAGCCAATAAGGGCTGAATTTATATGATTACTTGCATTCTACTTTCAAACTTTTTTTTTCTCATGAATAAGGCACCAACTGTTCCTTATTTGTTTGTAAGAGCTTTTAAAAATCATGGATATCACTATTTTAACAACTTATTGAAAGTGTTTTCTCCAATCAGTGATTGTCTACAGAATAGAAAACGGGACATGAGGACACAAGGCAATGAGTATCTCTGAAAGGGACAGAGGGATTAAGAATAGCACAGCCCCTCATCACTCAAAGAAGGAAGCAGATAAAGAGCCATAGATCAGCCCTATGGTGCCTTTACAGCAACACTAGCAAAAAGAGTTTCATTTACTAATTGTTGACTCTCAGACTTTAGTTACAGTTGTGGCACTGAGAATGGGATTTATAGGGGAAATAAGTTGGAAAGCAGAGGAGGCAAAGTCTCACAATAAAAGTCCAGGTTTAGCCCAGCAGTCCCAAGTCAGTTTAATAGCAAAGCACAATTCCTTAAGTCATGCTTTCGATTCAGCAACACAAATTCAAGTAGTCTCTAGTTTCCTCAATCATGCAGCAAGCTTTGCTTTAGAACAGTTATAAGTCAGCTTCTCCTTCAAGCATGCAGCAAGAATAGCAAAATCTTAAACTAGGTTTTATCTCAGGGCTCCTTTGGTTACCACAGTTTCTCCACCACCATCACCAGAGTCTCCACATGGGGATCTTGTTCTCAACAGGGTCTTTTTCCAGTCTCCCTCGAGTCTTGCTGTTCAGTGTGGAAAGCGCTCTCTTTCACTTATTCTAGTCTCATAGTTGTTGATAAGTTGTAAGACCAAATATCTGCAGTTAAGGTAGCTGGAAAACAGAGGGGGCTTCACATAATGGCTATAAAAAGTCAAAATGCAGCAGTCATTAATCTTTATAAATAATTATCTCTGTCTTGCAAGTATGCTCAATTTCTTTTTCATTTTAAACTTTATCTTCCTATGTTTTCTATCTCTGTATTATTATGTTCATTGTACCTTATCCCAGTCACTATTATACAGTCTATAGTAATGTACAAGCTTTAGAAACATTAAAGTACTTTTCTTTTCATAAGTGTGATAGTCTAAAGTTATTAATGTGCTTTTCAGTTTAACCTTTGAGGCTTTATTTTGTATACATACTCTTTGTGCTAGTCTTTCTTGCTGAAGAAGGTTTGGATTTGTTACCAAAAAAAAAAAATCAAAGAGGAAGATTAAGCTTCTTCAATTTAAAAACATGACTTGGAAGAAAATAAATCAAGAAGCAGGTTATTGACATGAGAATATAGTCAAATTCCTTTGCTTCTCTCTTTATCACGTCAAAGTTAAGATATGTACTCTATAGAGATCCAAACAGGAAAATAAATAGAAGAACCAGCTCTTTTCTGACAATATATTAAATAGGGGAATGGATGAGAAGTACAGGCTAAAAATATGTTATTAAAGGGAAGTCCTGATTTTCCATTTTATGTGGTCCTTTTTCTAAAGAAGGGGTTTATGAAAAAGTATTAAAAATGGTTATGGTACTATCCTTTTAGAAGGAGCCTGGTACTAATGACCAAAAATAGATTTAAAAATTAAACTTGTGGATGTCACACTGTACAGCAGAGAAAAATTCTTGAAGCTTATTTATCCGGAAGACTTGAGATTTTCTACATTCTAAAATTAGAGTGAGCGAAAGTTTGCTAGAGTCCCTCTGACAGTGCTAGGAGGTTATAGAGAAGCCATTCTGACAGAAACCAATTAGAATCTACCCATAATTCAAATAAGTTTATACATGAACAAGCCCTTAAGAACTAGGTTTATTAGGATGGCCACCATTCCTTCCAGAAGAATGCGGAACAAAAAAAGTTTTAAAAATATAGACTTAAACATCAGAGACTTCTAAAGAACAAACAGACACGGTATTCAATCCCTAACCAGTTAACACCAGTGTATGGCTCAATATAATCATAAGTCTAATGACTTCATTCATCTAATCCATTAAAAATATGTCACTTCTTATCCAGATATCTTACAGTGAGAATCAGAACAACCAAATTCTACTTTGGTTTAATTATGTGAAAGAAAATGTTTTAAAAGTTTAAAATCTTTGCATTCTCACTCATACAGTATGTTCTTATTATTGTGCTGTTGAGTTGCCTGTGACTCATAGTGACCCTATGGACAACAGTCCTAAATCCTGCTTTATCCTTTGCCATTCTTATTGTCTCTGATACACCTACCCCCATTACTCCAGTCGCTGAATCAATCCATCTCATTGAGGGTCTTCCTCTCCTGTGCTGTCCCTCCACCCTCCAAAGCATGACTTCCCTCTCCAAGAACTGATCCCACCTTGAAACATGTCCAAAGTATGACAGACAAAGCTTCAGAATAAAACAGTGTATTTCCTTTCACTTACTATTTACTTTTTACTTAGATCTTTCAATGTTAAAGGCAGTTCAACTTATTACTGTGAAATAAATAAATAAATGGATAAAATGCAGACATATTTTAACACAGAGAAGAAACTGTGTGCCATAGTTATGCACACACATGATAATATTTACTGAATTGAATTGTTTTAACTCATCCTTCCATGACGTGGATTGGCAGCATGACTACCAAGATAAGTTTGAGCATGACAGAGATGAAGATGATAAGGCAAGTTTTAGATCACTGTTTAAGGGTGGCTACGGGGTAGTGGTTGTATCAAGGGCACCTGACAATAACAAGGAATATCTTTAAATTACCCTTATATTACTTTTTCTTTTCCACTCATATTCTTTGCTTCTTCCACCCCCTCAACCTATGTCCTTAATAAACCTCACTCTTGACATCACAACAGTTAAGTAAAAGCTGTGAGTCAATAATGAATAAACAAACCTCTTTCTAGGTGTAGCTATAGTGGCATCAAGGAAGCTGGTCTATGAGCTCTTTATCTGCTTTCTGCTCTTGGATGGTGGGAGGCTGTGCTATTCTCCTTCACTCTAGTCCTTTCAGAAAGACACTCATGGCCCTGTGCCTCCATGTCCCATTTTCTGATCTATTTACAATTGAATTTAATCTTTCATCACTGAACTATAAAAACAGAATGGTTGACTCAAAAACAAAGTCAAAGGACAAGTTGCTTATGACCTTTGCTCATTAGTATTGTTTTATGACTATATGATAGAAAAAATATTCCTGATAATGATTTATATTGAAAAGTATGAACTAAGACCCTGACATTTTAATTAATGGGTAAATGCTGAAGATCATTTAAAAAACAGATGGAACAGTATAGATAAGGAATTGCCAGAAGTTCAAGGAGGATTTTTGAAGAGGCCAGGGCACCAGGGATAACATTGCTGATGTCAGGTGGATATTGGCTGAAAAGAAGGAACACCAGAAGAAGGTATATTTGTGCATTATTGACTATGAAAAGGCATTTCATTGTGTAGATCACAAGTTGTTGCTGACATTGAGATAAATGGGAATCCTGAAGCCTTGAGACAATTTCCTCCTGTACCAGTCAGATTTGATTTGACTGTACAGACACAAAAAATAATAAAGTAAAATAAAATAAAAAAATTAAAAAAAAAACTTTTCTGTGAGAAACAATAAAAGAACTAAATAAATGGAAAAAATATGCCTTGTTCATTGATAGGAAGACTCAACATTGTGAAAATGACAACT
>NW_006399763.1:22404731-22418230 GCF_000299155.1 Elephantulus edwardii
CAAGCTATTATGGAAGTGGATGCCACTCCTCCTTCCAAGCTTGTTTTAATCGGGGAGCTCCACCCCACTCTCTGCGCACATTGGGTAACCAGCCATTAACACATTTGACACATCAGTGTCACAGTGTTCAGCCTCACAGCAACCACAAGTGACTGCAGTATGGCAACTTGTACACCAGGGATATTAAGCCTAGGAGAATGTCTGAACAAAAACAATGAAAGGCCTGAGGGCCACTGATTAAAAGTCACCCATCTTTGGCTTGTTAGCATCTTCTGTCCACCGTCTCATGCTAGTAGCAGTGGCAAAATGTAACAGGACAGCAAACAACAAATGTTGGAGAGGATGTGGAGAGATAGAGAGACTCTCATACCCTGCTGGTGGGATTGTAAAACACTACAACCATTCTGGAAAGCAGTTTGGTGTTTCCTCTCAAAGCTGAACATAGAAGTTCCATATGACCCAGCTATGCCACTGCTAGGAACATTCCCTGAGAAAATTAGATCTGAGATATAAATGGAGATTTGCACATCAATGTTTATAGCAGCATTATTCACCATTGCAAGAACAAGGAGACAGCACAAATGTTCAACCACAACTGAAAGGATTGAGAAATAGTAGTGCAAAGTAATGGTGAGCATATTTTAATGATAATTAACTTTATAAAACACAATGATTTTGAGCATTTCTTCATGTGTATCTTAGCCACCTGAATATCTTCCTCTGTGAAAAAATTTTCCATGTCTTTTGCCCATTTTGTAATTGTGTTATCAGTCTTTCTTATAGAGAGATGCAAAGCAAACCCACAATGAGATACCAGTGGCAAAGTTTAATAGAACAGAAAGTAATAAATATTGGAGAAGATGTTGAGATTTTAAAATGGTACAACTACCCTGAATGGTAGTTTGGCATTTCCTCAAAAAAGTGGAACATAGAAATTCCTTATGCCCAGCTATTTGACTACTTAGAATATACCCTGGGAAAATTAGAACTGAGGCACAAATGGAGATTTATACACCATTGTTCATAGTAGCATTATTCACCATTGCAAGAACATGGAAACAGCCCAAATAACCAACCACAATGAAATGGATTGAGAAATTATCATATTCACACAACAGAATAAATACTATGCAACATGTAGGAGTAAGAATTTTGAAAATCACTGTCAAACTTGGGAGGGACAGGAGAGCTTTATGCTAAGTGAACTAACTCAGTCCCATGTGAACAAATACTGTGTAAGTCCGTCATAGTAGAAATGGAAGGATAACTAGTAAAACATGTATGAGGATCCAAAGGAGAGAGAGGGGGAGCAAAGTGGTGAGGAGAAGCGAAGAGGCAAGGGTTGGTAATCATGGAGTCACACAATTTGATGAGTGGAGGAAGCTATGTGTAAAGGAAATAGGAAAGATCTGGTGTGAACATCTATGTATATGAACTTTGCAAGAAAACCAGTATAAAATACAAATTAAAAAAAAAAAACCCAAAAAACCAAAACCCAAGAATACAAAATCCTCATGATTGAATCTATAGGCAACATCATAACAAATGGAGAAAAGATTGACATTGCCAATGGTATTATTTTACTTTGACCCACAATCATCACTCATAGTAGAAGGAGTTTGGTGGACAGAGGGAAGAGGTGAAGGAATTAGGAAAGATCCAGTAGGCACATGAAAAGTCGGGGTAATAGTGATCATAGATTACTGGTAATTAATTTTGTAAAACATACTGTATAGGGGCGATCGTGTGAAACACCATGTGAATGAAGAAATATGTGAAACACAATGTATATAATTTTTTATGTAAACAATTATAAAATAATAATTTTTAAAAGATGTGTTGAATTGGGAAAATCTACTGTTAAGAACTTCTCCAAAGTGCCATTGAGCAAGAATGTCAGTTTAAAGACTGAGGTGCACCTTAGTCAAGATCTTTTCAATTGCTTCTTAGGCATCTGAATGTTGAACCATGAATAAAGGAGGCCAAAGAACCAGTGCCTTTGAATTGTGGTTTTGGTAAAAAGTACGAATATACTATAAACTGCCAAAAGAATAAACAAGCATCTGTCTTAAAGATCATAGAGGGCTCCTTAAAAGCAAGGACTGCATAACTTCGCCTCACTTAATTTGCGCATAGTCTTAGGAGGAACTAGTCCTCAGAGAAGAACATTATGCTGGGAAAGATAAATCATCATAGAAAGAGAGGAAGATCTTTGACAAGATGGGTTGACATAGTGACTACCACAATAGGCTTTAGTATTACAGAGATCATGTTGATGGTGCACAACAAGGAAAGTTCCCGATCTGTTGTTCACAGGATCACTACGAGTAACAGTGACTCAAGAGCACCTAACACAAGCATGGATTGTAAAAAGATAAATCTTAGAGGAAGGGCAGCTAGTGAGCTCCTTAGAGACATGATAGTGAAACTTTATCTCACTTAATTTGGGCATATTTTCTGGAGGGAAAAGATATCATGCTGGTAAAGGTATAAAGTCATCTAAAGGGAAGAAGAGTATCACATTGACTGCCAACAGTGGGCTTGAGCATAGTGGAGATTGTGAAACTGGCACAGGATAGGGAAAGATTTAGAACTATTGTTCATAGGATCACGTTGAATGAGAGTTAACTTGATGTCTCTGGCAACAAAATAAAATAAACAGCAAAGTACTGGTTTAGGAGTCATTATGGAGTTGTGTTGTTCCCTAAAAGTCACATCTCTCTTGACAGTTTGAATCCACCAGCAACTTCAAGGGATAAAGATGGGTAATCTCCTGAGTCCGATCAAACTGTTTTTAATGGATAGTAGCTATCAAATCTGTAGAGAGCAAAATAATTCCATGAAGGAGATGTATTGATTGAAAGGATCATACAACAGCTCTTTATATTAAAAGTGCTTTCAACAATTGGGAAGCAGCTAATAAAAGACGGTGCCTCTCTACTGGTTCAAATCTAGCATTGATTCCACAGTAGAAAGAGAGACAATCTCCTTCTGTGCTATTTAAAGCCTCTGAAAACCTATACTGGATGGTCATTTATTAGTTGGTTCTGACTCTATCATAATGAGAGAGATTTCTTCTTTGTCTGCATGTTTTGTTTTCTTTTATTTTAATCAGCAATTGTGATGGAAGGGTTTAAAAAGTCAATGTTAATGGTTAGTACTGTTAAGTAAGAACCAATAGTCAAAAGTTAATAGGTTGTATCTAATGCTGGAAACATATAATATAGATCAATTCCCAATCTCAAGTTGTATATTTTTTTACTAATTTCTCTATAATTGGATGATGGTAGTAGAAAGAAAGATAGTTAAAAATAAAAAGCAATCTACTTAATATTAAAATGCATTTCAAGTGAGGTAAGATAGAAATAAATTTTATTTTATTATTCATCACTAGCCCGCTTGAGATTTCAGAACCTATTTTCTTTCCTCAATTTACATCTATCATCTGAAATTCAAATCAATACTCATGGAGTATTTGATTTTTTTTTTCTCTTTACATGTTTTAGAGCATGCTTTCAACATATTGTTTCTTAATATTTAAGTATTTATGTAAAGTGGTGCTAATGCAGAATTATTTCTCCAAGGTGATAGATAGTAGCCATTGTAAAAATTTTTTAAAGTACACACTCTTCCATATTAAGGCATACCCAAACCAATTGCTATACAGTGAAAATTCAACTCATAGTGACTCTATAGAGAACAAGGCATAAGTTCGCTATACAGTTTCTAAGGCTGAAAGTCTTCACAGAAGCAAAATTCTACATCTTCTCCATTCCCAGAAACCTCTCAAGCCCCATGCACCCGACTGGTGGATTTGAATCTCCAACCTTTTGGCTTAAAGCAGAGTGTGCAACTATTTTACCATCAGAATAACTTATTGAGACACTAACATATTTAGTCAACAAATTATTATTTAGACTTCATGTTAAATAATTATAATTTTAACAAAATGAGCATACCAAGCACTCACACACAGTTTTGATCAGCCATGCAAGTGTACATTTATTAACTAACTTGAATTCTTTCAAAAGATAATAGCTATTATACTACTTCACTTTCATAGAAAAGTAATTTCAAATTAACACCCTGTATGTACTAAGTAAGAGTAAGTTTAGCTTCCTCTGCTAAAAATGCTGGCTGGGCAGATATGAATTTGGTTTTGATTTGGGATGTAGAAATACAAGATTAACCAGTGAATTCCAGACCTTGAATTTAAGATTAATTAATGAAACTATTTTCATTACCTTTAATGGATTGTCAGCACTAATTTTCCACAAATTGTTATTGCTATAAATCAATATAATTTTGTTACTTTAGAAGAACTGAAAGAAAATATAAACTGATAGAGTTATCAATTGTTGTTGTTGTTGTTGTTATGTGCCGTCGAGTCGCCTGCAACTCATAGTGACCCTATGTACAACAGCCCTAAACTCCGCTCTGTCCTGTGCCAATCGCACTGTCTCTGACACTCCCATCCCAATTATTCCAGTCACTGAATCAGTAGGGTTTTTTTGAAGAGCTATCTTTTGCTGTGACACAGTGTAATACAAATGGTTGATTGTACAAATGACTTTCTTAGCCCACTGCTTTGACTTTTGTTCACCACTTAACTGAAGGAGGCTATGTTGATGATGTGAATGAGGTAAATATTGCCTTCTGGGTGTGAAAATGCAAATAGAATGTGTAGATGATGAATAATGGGATTAGTGAGTCTTGGCATCCTGTCAGCTTTAACTAAGCAAGCTTAAAGACAAAAGAGGGGAATCTCAATTCCATCAAAAAAGAATTAGAGAACACAACAGGGGCCACAGAGATTCTGACACTAGTCTGAACAGGACCTATATGAGAGAAGCAGCTGCAGTGGAGCATCAGAGAGTGACAGGTGACCCAGCTGACCTGGGACTGTTATGCCAGAGAACTTGACCCAAATTTGCTTGTGAACTGAAGAAAAAATCACTTGTAGGACTAAGAGATCTTTTAATACTGATTTAAAGCTGCAATACTGAAGGTCAAAGGGCCTGTGAGCATGCCTGAATAGCTCTCCTGACTGAAAAATTGTGTTCTATTTCCAACTGGAATTGTAACCTTTTAACTTTCTTAAGGGAGCTCTGGCGGCTTAGTGGTAAGGATCTGTGCTGTCAAAGCATGTGGTTTAAATCCATCAGCTACTTCACGGGAGAAAAATGGGCAGTCTCCTCCTGTGTGTGTTACTGCCTCTGAAACCCCTCATTCAACAGTACATAACAATAAGAATAACCAGCTTCCCTAACTGAATTCCATATTTGTGAGTATAGTCTGAGTTTCCTGCGGCCATTGTAACAGATTAACAAGCTCAGAAGCAAAGCATCAAGAGCTGTGAGAGGGATTGTGAGTGTTAAAATTGGTAGAAGTTGGTGCAGGAGCAGGAGAACATGCTGGATACCATGGGAATGGGTTTGTGCTGTGGATATTGTAGATCGTGCTTGTTCTCCATTGAACTAGTGGAGACCAGATTGCATACACCTTCATGTCAACCCTACAGTTTTCACACATGGTAAAATTCTTTGGTTTTGATGTTAGGACAGAATTCTTTTAGTGCAGTAGTAGCTTTTGTTTAGAAAACTGTTTTGATATGAGTTGTTACAGACAAAGTGACAGAAGAGATTTTAAGAGGCTAGTAATGTAGGTCAGAACAAATCAAAGACAAAAAGAGATAGCAGAACTTTCTCCCTGAGGATGGTGGTGGGGTGGTGGGGGAGTTTGGGAAAGAGTGGAAAGAAAAAAGGAAAAGTAGCAATAAAATGAGACAATATAAGCTGATACAAACTCCTCCATCTCCTAAAATTTATTTACCATTTCCAATAGTCACAAATACCTTGTTAATATAGATTATTCAGTTTGGGTTTGAAGAAAATCTGAGCTCTAGACAAAAATAAGTCAATGCAGAGAAGCCATGAGACAAATAGTGATATAATACCTGTTGTTGTTATGTACCATTAAATTTGAACGGACTCATAGCTAACCTTCCAGTAGGTTGTCAGAGGCACTATAATCTCAGGGGTGGAAATTGTCCATCTTTCTCATGTGGAGCATCTAGTGGATTCAAACCATGTACCTTAGGGTTGACAGTGCGACTTCTACACTAATTCATCTCAGTTCTGAGGAAGTATTTCTACCAGACATAAGCCAAATCATAACTGAATTTCCATTATAAAAAAGGCAGAGACTATTTTTTCCAAAGATATTAAAAAACATAGTAGTTCAGAGACATTTACCTTGATCTTAAAGGTTAAATCTTGAACTAACATCTAGGTTACACTGAATTAAACAAATTATTTAAATATATGACCAATTTCTGATAGAAATTCTGCCAGCAGTTTGAATAAGTTCATATATAGCTAAGAACAAATATTTGCCTATAGAAATTCATTAATAGAGTATCTTAGAAAGGCTTATATGAATTTTTTTATCTTTACCACAGTATTAAAGAAGAAAGTAATTTCTTCTGAAAATTAAGATATTATCCATTTAGGTTAAATACTCAAAAGTCATCTATTACTAGGTTAAATTTAAAGCATATGGCTAGTTAATTCAGCAGTATGTATGTGCTATACCTAAATATAGACTATTTTAATGTTTTTTAAAAAGCATAGTGAACCTTACTTGGAAAATGTCTAAAGGTTAGAAAAATAGTGGAGAATTTATGAGGATTATAAGAGAGAGAGATCAGCTGGCCCAGTGGACAGAAAGCGATGCTACCAAGTCAAAGGTGGGTGACTTTTAATCTGTGGCCCTCGGGCCAGTCTTTCATTGTTTTTGTTCAGACATTCCTCTAGGCCGTATAGCCCTGGTGTACAAGTTACCATTCCTCTGTCACTTGTGGTTGCTATGAGGCTAAACACTGTGACACCGATGTGTCAAATGCATTAATGGTTGGTTACCCAAAGTGGACAGAGAGTGGGGTGGAGCT
The DNA here is from genome assembly GCF_000299155.1 of Elephantulus edwardii. Taxonomy (NCBI): domain Eukaryota; kingdom Metazoa; phylum Chordata; class Mammalia; order Macroscelidea; family Macroscelididae; genus Elephantulus; species Elephantulus edwardii. The sequence continues at coordinate 22,411,681 of NW_006399763.1, forward strand.
CCCTGATTAAAACAAGTGTGGAAGGAGGAGTTGCATCCACTTCCATAATAGCTTGCCTCCAGAATCCCTATGAACCTGGAGAGGGGATGAAAGGCACCCAAGCGTTGAGGACTCTCCTTTATAGGGTTGCTACGAGTCACCTGTGACTCGATGGCACTTAACAACAACAACAACAACAACAGAATTATGGAGGAACCACAATATTCAGTCTCAATTTATAATTTTAAAACTTCAGTATTTTATTTTTAGTTTTTAGGATATTCAGTAGTCAACCATATACCAACTATGGAATTATATAACTTTAAAAATGCATATTCCTTTACATTCAAATAGTTTCCTACATAACTGTGTTTTTGAATAGGTGGGGAAGATCAGAAAGCAGAGAAATGAATAAAGATATAAGGTAATTCAAAGTCATAGCTAAATCAAATTATGAAGGTAAATTTCATTTTATTATAGTTAGTTTCTACCAAATAGGTTCCAACTCAATAATTCTTCAGTGTGCAGAACAGAAATGAAATTCATTGGATTTTAAGGCTGTGACGTATTTGAAAGCAGACTGGCCTTTTGGAAGTAAATTGTCAGTCTTACTTCTGGAGAAAGTTTGAGTGGGTTTGAACTGTCCTTCTTTTGGTAACTCACTCTCTAATTGCTGCCAAGTTGGAATAAACCTATAGCTGATCTTCCACTAGGTTTCAAAGGCTATAAATCAAACACTCCAATTACTCCTCTTTCTCCTGAGGAGCTGCTTTGCATCCAAATCGGCACTTATGTACAGTATTTGGGTTAGCATTCCATATTAGCCTTATGTTCTACATAAGGAAAACAGCTTTCATGTAAGACTTATTTTCATTGTAACTAATTTACATACTTATTCATATAAGTAGGTAGGGACCTTTCCAAATTATTGAGGAGTAATGAGGCCTCACGTATTCCGGGCAAGTTGTGAGGATGGGCTATTTCTTGAAGATACTCAGAAAGGTAGAGGGTTAGTGAAGGAGAGGAAGCCTCTCAACCAGGTGGATTAACACAGTGACTGTGAGGATGGCAGAGGATAGGACCGGATTCAGATCGGTAGGGTCTCTATGGGTTATTCTCAATTTGATGGCACCTAATAACATCCACTAATAGCATCCACTTCCTAAACAACACGCCTCTGGAAACTCTATAAACTTTGATAAATGTCGATAGTTATAGAAAGGCTTCAGGCCTTTTGTTCATAGGGTCACTATGAGCCGTGCTCTACTCAAAGCCAATCAACAACAACAGTAAAATTTATTTAAGTATATATGTTATTTAAAAAAATGTTATTTAAGACAAGAGGAACAAAATAGAAAAATATTATTCGTCTTCTGATGAAAGTACCCCAAAGTACCCCAAAGATGCTTAATTCTTTGAAAGGATCATGGTCAAATGAACTCAGTCATTGAGCTGATTCCAACTCAGTCTCCCTGCATCAGGTTTCTAAGACTGTTAATCTTGTAGGAAGAGATCCCCATCTTTCTCCAGTGAAGCCAATGATGATTGGAATCAATAGAGACACATGGCCTTTTAGTTAGCAGTGTAACACACTACAGACTATGCTACCACAGTCTCTAGAATTACAGTAGCAAAATGATGGAACTGAAGAAAGAAGACGTAAAAAAGATAAAGATCAAAGGCCTACTACTGCTCCTTGGTGGGAGGTCTGGAGGGATAGGTAGAAGGTACTGGAGTTAGAAGAAATAATTTGAGACAATGTCTAGATTGGAGAGCCGTAGCAAAGTACCACATGAGTGGAAACAGGAAGAGAATAATAAGAGAATGATTGGGAAATATAAGAGTTCCAGCAAAAGAGAGGAATTTGGGAAAACAGCTGACTGGCTCACACTTGTTACCTAAATTCATTCCCACATATTCTTGCTTAAAAAAAAAATCTCTGCCAATTTACCTTCCACTCCCAACTCAAAGCAGTGCCATGTAAAATTGGATTAGACCATTACAAAATATAGGACTTTCACTGGTTGAATTTTTTTCCTTATTATAATTGCATTGGGAAAGTCTGCTTTCAGATACCTCTCCAAAGTGCTGAATAGCAACAATTTCAATCTGGAGACTAAGGTGCACCTGATACATGCCATGGTCTTTGCAATTACTTGCTTTATCAAACAGCTGGACAATGACTAGGGATGATAGAAGGAGAGTTGATGCCTTTGAGCTGTGGTGCTGGAGAAGAGTATTGAATAGAGACCATGGAAGACTGGGAGAAAAAACAGGTTCATCCTGGAGAGGGTGAACCTAGGCTGTTCCTTAAAGGCAAGGATTCTGAAGCTTTGTCTAACATACTTTGGGACATCATGCTTGGGAGGGTAGAGGGACAGTGCAGGAGAGGAAGAGACTCGATGAGATGGATTGACTCAGTCTCTGGGGTTATGGGGATAGTTGTGTCGGAGACAATAAGGTTAGAAGATAGAGCAGGGTTTAGGGTTGTACATAGGGTTGCTATGAGTCGCAGGCAACTCAATGACACATAACAACAACAACAAATATAGTTAGATCTGTGGACTTTTCTTTTTACTGTCTTGATATTAAGGTTCCAAGGATACCTGCTATCATAGCAATACAAACCTCAACTGACAGGTAGGTTGGCTGTGATGGAGAGGTATTGGCTAAGAATTAAATGAGTATCTGACATGGAAGGTAAGAATTCTGTAAGTGAGCCAATTAGGCTCCCTTTAAAAAGTGTAATTTGAATAATTCTAGTACTTAATTTTCTCACTTTGTAAAATAAAGATGACATTTTAAAATTATTCTCACTTTGTAAAATAAAGAGACATTTTAAAATTATTTATTCAAAGAAGCACAAATAAAACCACCATAAAGGTACCATTACAGAGTCAACTAAAGGATTTTTCTTAAATGTATATTTATGTGTATGATTCTAAAAAACAATTATTCATGTTCCTATTATTATCATGTAGATGTAATAAATTAACCATGATGCTTAGCTTATTAACACTTCCTATTTTTATATCAACCAAAGCTTGAAAATGTCACACCATGAACATGTAATATTTTTGTTGTTGTTAGGTGCCATTGTGTATACTCACACTCATAGTGATTCTGTGAACCAGAGACATGAATCTTGTCCTATCATTCACCATCTTCACAATCTCTGAAATGCTTAAATGCATTGCTATATACACAGTGTCACTCCATCTTGATGGGGTCTTCCTCTATTTCTCTGACTCCCCTCTGCCTAGCATGATGTCCTTTCCCAAGCAACTGCACTTTTCTGATAAATGTCCAAAGTCTATAAGACTTAGTTTCACTATTATTGCTTCTAAAGATTTTTCTGGTTGTATTTTCTCTATCAATGACTTATGTAACACCACATTTCAAAGGTACTAATTCTTCTACTGCCATCCTTATTCATGTATTTTGTGCCTGATCCAGGCTATAGTATTTGCAATTACTTGCTATGCATCAGAAAGCTGGATGATAAGAGAAACTAAGGAGGATAGAAGGACAATTGTTGCCTTTGAGTTGTGATGCTACAGAAGAATATTTAATATACCATGGACTGCTAGGAGAACAAATAGGTTCATCCAGGAGAGGGTACACCCAGACTGCTTCTTGGAGCAAGGATTCCTGAAGCTCTGTCTGAAATACGTGGGCATGTTGCAAGGAGAGACAAGTTCTTGGAGAGGGACATCATTCTTGGAAAGCTGTCTGGGCAGCACAAGAGAAGAAGACCCTGATGGATTGATTAAGTGACTGAAGTAATAAGGGTCGGTGTGCCAAAGATAATAAGATTGGCTCAAGATAGAGCAGAGTTCAGAGCTGTTGTACAGAGAGTCGCTATGAGCCGCAGGCAAAATGAAGGCACATAACAACAACAAGAGTTGAAAAGATCATGGCTTAGAGTAGGTGCACAACAGTCCTTAAAAATGACAACATGACCGTTGTTAATATAGATGTTGATTGTGGATTCAAATAAAATTGAATTGTAGTTATATGACATTGAGTCACTTGCAACTCACAGTGACCCTTTGTACAACAGCCCTAAAACCTGCTTTATCCCTTGTCAATCTAATTACCTCCGACATGCCTATCCTCATTACCCCAGTGACTGAATCAATCCATCTCTTTGAGTGTCTTCCTCTCCTGTACTGTCCCTCCACTGTCCCAAGCATGATGTCCTCCTCCAAGGACATATCTTACCTTGCAATATGTCCAATATATGTTAGATGGAGCTTCAGAATCCTTGCCTCCAAGGAGCAGCCTGGTTTCACCCTCTTCAGGACGAACTTGTTTATTCTCCTAGTCATCCATGGTATATTCAATACTCTTCTCCGGCACCACAGCTCAAAGGCATCAACTCTCCTTCAAACATCCCTAGTCATTGTCCAGCTCTCTGACGCATAGCAAGTAATTGCAAAGGCCATGGCCTGCATCAAGCACACCTCAGTCTCCAGACTGACATAGTTGCTCCTCAGTACCTTAGAGAGGTCTCTGACAGCAGACTTTCCCAGTGCAATTTGTCTTTTAATTTCCTGGCTGCTGATACCAAGAGTGTTGATTGTAGAGCCAACCAAACTGAAGCTGTCAATAATCTAAATCTCTTTGTCATCCATACTGATGCTGCCAATAAATCCAGTGGTGAGAATTTTTGTTTTCTTGATGTTGAGCTTCAATCCATATTTAAGGCTACAGTCCTTGACCTTCTGCAGCAAACACTTCAGGTCCCCCTCAGTTTCAGCAAGCTTAAATATTTTCCCCATTAACTATATTACTTATGATCTAGTGATAAGTATTTTTGTTTTCTTAATATTAAGATATAATACATATTTAATATTATAGTCTTTTATCTTCTGCAGTAAGACCTTTAGGTCTTCTTCGCTTTTAATAAGTAAGGTGATTCATGTGCATAATGCAAGCTGTTGATGAATCATCCCCTAAACTTTTTGTCACATTGCTTCATACAGTCCATGCTATTGAATTAGTTTGCTCAGCATACAAATTGAATAGGTACTGAGTAAGGGTATAAGCCTGACACACTTTTCCTGATTTTAAACCAAGCAGTTTTCCGCTTGTTCTTGTAAGAATAGGTATTACACCAAAACAATTAAATATTCTGGGATTCCCATTTTTTCTAATGATAGCCATAATTTGATATAATCCACACAGTTGAATATATTTTCTTAGTTAATAAAGTACAGAATAGCATCTTTCTGGTGTTCTTTGCTTTAATTCAGGTTCCATCTGACATCGGCAATAACGTCCCTCATTCCACACCTTTTCTGAATCCATCTTGAACTTCTGGCAGTTTCATGTTGATGTACTATTCTAGTAATTTTTTAGTAATTATCAGGACAATCTCTTTTATGTGATAAAAATATTGTTAGAAACATCTCTGCATTCTTTTGAATCATATTCTTTGGGAATAGTATTAAATAAGGATCTCTTCCAGTAGATTGGCGAGATAGCAGTCTCCCAAATTTCTTGGCATAGACTATAGAGAGGGCTTCATCCAGGGCTGCATCTGTTTTCTGAAATGTGTCCATCGATATTCCATTGATTCCTGAGACTTTCTTTTTGCCAGTATCTTCAGTGCAGCTTGAAATTCTTCCTTCATTGCCATTCTTGCTCATATGCTACTTATTGAAATGGCTCTGCGTCAATCAATTCTTTTTGGTAAAGCAAATGTATTCCTTCCAACTTTTTTGACTCTTCCTGCGTAACAAGATTTTGCACATAGCATGTTATTTCATTGTAATTTAAATTTAATTGTTATTTAAATGTAATTTATTGCAACTTGAGGTTTGAATTTAGTTTTCAGTTCTTTTAACTTGAGGAATGCCTAGCATTTTGCACATGTTATTGTAATACTTTGTTTTACCAAGCTACCCTTTGAAAGCTTTTGTGCAGCTCTATTATTTCAGCATTTATTCCGTGTTTGACCTCTCTGTGTTCTAGTGTAATTTTCAGTGTCTCTTCTAACATCTTTTTAGTCTTTTCTTTCTCCTCTGTATTTGTAATAACATTTTGGTTTTTTTCTTGAATTATCTCTTTGATATCATCTCACAACTAATCTTGTCTTTCATAATTACATAATTATAATTCAATACATATAAGTAATGCACATTCAACTTAGATTATAATAGTGCTTACATTATGTTGTTGTTAGAAACCATTAAGGATATACTACTACTCTAACAATCTTTTAAAAAATAGACCAACTCTTGCCCTATCCTGAACTATCCTCATGATAGATTTAATTCTCATGCCAATTACAGCAGTCATTTAATCAATATATCTAATTCAATCTCCTTATATTTTACTGATGCTCTACTTTTCCCAAAGTGATGTCTTTTTTGTCAAGGTACAAATTGTCTTCCTGTCAAACATTCTTCTAGGTGGTATAGCACTGGTCTATGTGTTGCTGTACAGAGGTAACTTGTGGTTGCTGTGATGCTGAAGCCTGTGACAGTGATGTGCCAATCGTGGTAATGGGTACCCATGGTGGACAGTGTTGGCTGGAGCTTCCCGACTAAATCAAGCCTGGAAG
>NW_006399763.1:22418330-22428085 GCF_000299155.1 Elephantulus edwardii
TGCCAATCGTGGTAATGGGTACCCATGGTGGACAGTGTTGGCTGGAGCTTCCCGACTAAATCAAGCCTGGAAGCAGGAGCGGCATCCACTTCCAAAATGGCTTGCCTCTGGAAACTCTATGTACAAACAGTGTTCAGGCTGTGCGTTCACAGGGTCGCTATGAGTTGTCTACGACTCGACGACATTAAACAACAACAACAACTACAGTAGCTCCTCAAATCATGTCTGTCCAAAATATGTGAGACAAAGTGTCACCACTTTGCCTCTATGGATCATCCTGGTTGCACTTTCTTCAAGACTAATTGAGTTATTCTATGTTCATAATACATTCAATTCTCTTTGCCGGCACTAAAATTCAAAGGCATACATTCTTCTTCATTCTTGGGCTTAAAGTATGAGTGATAAATAAAAGCCATATATAGGCATTTTTTTATTATTTACAAACAGAAAATGCATTTTATAAATAGATTAGCTACTAAAATGTTTAATTCTATGTGTGTTTTACAAACTCTTCAGAGTTTTCTTGGAAATATCTATAAAGGCAATACAAATTTCCTTTAATCTTTATATGAGCAAATCATAATTATCAACACATTTTTCTGATCTCAAAAAATATCATATTATTTATTCTGAACCCATATAAAAATACCCAAGGTGCCCTTTGTAATGTATCTATTTTCTACTGAGACTAAATAAAAAAGAAAATACATGAAAGTTTTCTTTGATATTTTTCCCCAACAAGAACTCAATTTAAATAAGCAGAGTTCTGGCCTTTTAAATTCCTTCACTCATTTTAAATAAGTATTCATAAAATGCTGAAAAAGGGGAAAATCAGAAGTTCAAAATAAATAAATAAATGGCTTTTTTGATGATTAGAAAAAAGAAAATCCAAAGCAGGGGTTTTTATAATTCCTTTTACTAATTTTTGTTTACTCAAAGCCTTAAAGAACTGAATTTGGCCTAAAACTAACTTCTACCCCTTTCCTCTACCAACTTAACCTCAATTCTTTTTCTGTATCACTCCTTTGCAGACATACTAAACATACACTTGAGTACCTTCTGCAAATGATGTAGGATTATCCTAACACAGAACAAAAATAAATATTTGTCAGTGAGGGAGGCATATTATTTTTCATTAACTACTTTATTCTTTCAACAAATAGGAAGAACTTATTTGTGTTTAACATATGTTATTTTTGTTCTGTACCATCCAATTAGAACCAATTCATAGATGATACTCAAGGGCATTTTCAGAGAGGTAGCTCTAGAAGACAAAGCAAAGTATATAATGGAATGTGCCAAGAGCTGAATTTTGAGAACAAAAAAGGAATTTGTTTAGCCTTTCTCAAATTGAAAGAACTGAAAAAAAAAAGCAAGCCTCAACTCGCAATACTCATAGAACTATATGAACATTATTATACTATCTAGGAAGCATCAAAAGAAAAAGGAGGGACCTCCCTTGGAGAGAAAGTGCACCAGTCAGGGGAACCTGTTTACCAGCAGTGTGGAGGACAATTACAGACTTTATGAGAGGCTGAATACATTCAGGTGAGTGATCTCCATCAGGCTGCAGGAGACCAGGGAGGGAACGTACATAGAGGTACTGGAATCGTCCTCCACCTCTCCTGGATAGATAATGCAGCAGTTAGAGGGACCTAGTCACTGGTCTTGCTGTGGATTATTAAGGATAATAAAAGACTTTTGGAGATGCAAGTCACACTTGGGTGAGACTCCCACCAGACTGACCAAGACCAGAGTGGGTCCATAGAAGTACAAGGAGCTGCCCCCTCCTGCCCCTGATGAGAGTGTATTAAAGCAGGAGAACCTGGTTTCAGCTGAGCTTCAGACCACTGAGGACAATAATGGACTTTAGGAGAGGGGCGGTCATACTTGGGCAAGATTCCTATAGGGCTGTGCTGCAAAGCAGAGAGGATATGAAGGACTTTAGAAAATGTGAGTTTTCCAGCTACATAACACAAGAAAGGACTTCTGGTACAGTGAGTTGATCTCTCACACAAAAGAAATATTTTACATCTTCAACTAATCAATAGCATCATAAAGAACTGTCAATATTCTATATAGACAAAACCGAAACACGGCTATAAGACAGTGATAAAATCTGGCCTGTCATTAGTCACACTTAATGTGAATGTATTAAATGCACCAATTAAGAGATAAAGAATAGCAAAATTAATTTTTTTAAAACCCACAAGAAACAGGTATAAATATGTTGCCTACAAGAGACACATCTAAGAAAGGAAGAAAAAGACGTACTGTAAATCAAAGACTGTAAAACTATATACCAAGCTAATAACACATGCACACATACACAAAATAAAATCAGGGGTGGCAATACAAATATCTGATAAAATAGACTTCAGGATGAAAACCAACATAAAACACAAAGAAGGGCACTATACAATGATTAAAGATACAATAGATCAAGAAGACATAACCATGTCTTTTGTCCATTTTGTAATAGGGTTATCAGTCTTTCTCTTGTGCAGGCCCAGGAGTATTCTGTAAACTTTTGTTATAAGACTGTCTGAGATGGTATTGCCAACTGTTTGTTCCTAGTCAGTAGGTTTTAATTTTACCCTCTTAAAAAAGATTTTGATGTGCACAGGGTTTTAATCTTTAGAAGGTCCCATTTATCAATTTTATACTCTTCAGATTGTTCCTTTCTGGCTGTATTTGGTAGTATCTTTGTAATGTAGACTAGGCCTTCTAAGCTTGAATTCAGTTTGTGTCTTATAAGACCAGATGTCCAACCACAATTGAATGGATGGAGAAACTATGGTACATAGATACATTCACAAAATGGAGCAATGAAGCATGAAGGAGAAATGATTTTGTAAATTACTACCTAACTTAGGAGGCAGTGGAGAGTATTATACTGAGAGAATAAGAAAAAATTTTGTATAAAACCATTATTGTAGAATGACTATTAGGATCCAAGGGGAGGCAGGGTAGAAGCAGAGAGGTGAAGATAGGTGGGGGGAATGAGGGAGTTAATCATAGATCACTCAATTTGATGGGGGTGGTGGTGAAGGAAATGGGAAAGATCTGGTGTGGAAAAGAATATATCTGAACTTTGTAAATAAATCAGTATAAAATTTAAAAAAATAAAGAAGACATAACCTTGGTCAATATCTATAAATAAAATGATATATCTGCAAAATATCAGTGATGATTAGTCTTATGGGAATAAAAATATGAACTTGAGTCTATCCCATCTGAATTTCAAATCCATCTCAGGAACTGGTTTGAGGCCTTCAATATTAATGAGTGAAAACCAGATGAGCTGTGGGAGGATATCAAGTGTATCATCCAGGAAGAGTGCAAATGGTCATTACAGAGACAAAAGAGGAAGAAAAGACTAAAATACATGTCAGAAGAGATTGAATATTTCACTAGAGTGCCAAGGAGCTAAAGAAAAGGGAAGAAATCAAGAAAGTAAGGAGCTGAACAAAAGATTACAAAGGGCAGTGCGGGAAGACAAAGTAAATTATTATAATGAAAACATTAAAAGAAGATGGAAAGAGTATAAAGTCATTATACCAAAAGGACTTGGCAGCCACAGAAGAATTTCATAAAACAACATATGAGCAAGAGCCTGTGGTGATAAAGAAGTTCAATTGGCTCTGGAAGAATTGGCAAAAAACAAGGCCCTAGGAATTGATGGTATACCAATTGACATATTTCAACAAAGAGATGCTTCCCTGGATGTGCTCATCAAGTTGTGCCAAGAGATCTGGAGGACAACCACCTGGCCAAAGTGACTGGAAGAGATTTATATTTGCTCCCATTCCAAAGAAAGGTGACCCAACAGAATGAGGAGATTGTAGAAAAATATCATTGTTATCACATGCAAGCAAGATTCTTCTGAAGATTATCCAAAAACTAATGGAACAGCACATCAACAGAGAACTGCCAGAAGTGAACGCTGGGTTTAGAAGGGGTCGTGCTACTAGAGATATTGTAGATAATATACTGTAGATATATGGATCTTGGCTGAAAACAGAGAGTACCAGAGGAATATCTAACCGTGTTTCATTGACTATGTAAATGCATTTAACTATGTGGATGACAACAAACTTTGGCTGACTCAGAAAAATGGGAATCCCAGAACATTTGATTGTGCTTATTTAAAACCTATACATGAACCAGGAGACAGTCATTAAAACAGGGCAAGGAGACACTGCATGGTTCAAAATCAGGAAGGGATCTCTCCAGAGTATTGAAGAACAAAGACATCAGTCTGGAGACTAAGGTGTGCCAGATCCAGGTCATAGTCTTTGTAATTGCTTGCTATGCATCAGAGAGCTGGACAACAACTAGGGATGATAGGAGAATTGATGCCTTTAAACTGCGATGCTGAAGAATAGTATTGAATATACCACGGACTACTAGAACAAAAAAAAGATTAGTCCTGGAGATAAAACCAGGTTGCTTCTTAGAGGCAAGGATTCTAAAGCTTTATCTGACATACTTTGGACATGTTACAAGGAAGGACCAGTTCTTGAAGAGGGATATCATGCTTGGGAGTGTGAGGAGAGGAAGACCTTCGACGAGATGAATTTATTCTGTCACTGGGGCATTGGGGGTAGGTATATCAGAGACAATAAGATTGGCACAGGATAGAACAGGATTTAGCGCTCTTGTACATGGGATCACTAGGAGTCACAAGTAACTCAACAGCACATAACAGCAACATCAACAACAAGATTAGTCTTACTCAACTTGACAGTGCTTAACAAAAACAATAAATTACAGCTTCTCTCATACTGTATCTGGGGGATTCAAACTGCACATCTTTTGGTTAGCAGTGTGATTTCTTACCCCTAAGCCACAGAGCTGCACTAGACACTAAAGATTCATAGATGTAAAACATACAAATTATCATAATTAAAAGCTATGCATGAAAGTATGAAGAATATGAATTAATTGGAAAGAGAGCATTCATATCTGTGTAAAGTGACTTTCCCTAAGATGTGGTCACTATGTTGTTGTTGTTGTTGTTATGAGCTGTCAAGTCACTTGCGACTCATAGCGACCCTATATTTCCTTTCAATTCATCCATTTTTCTTTCTGCTCCTTTGAGTGTTAGTGGCTTAATCAATAAAACTTGAACTGCTACCCTCAAAGTGGTAGCACTGGTAGTGGTTCATGTACACCATAGTCTCTGTGAAACAAAGATGGGAAATCTCCTCCCATGAGTTTTAGAACCTCAGAAACCCACTAGAAGGTCAGCTATGAGTCAGGCTCTGAATCATTGGCAATGATGTCCTGCACACTGGACCTGAAGCTCTGCTCTCTTTACACAGATATGAATGCTAAATGTGAGTAAAAGGATGAAATAGATTGTTAGAGAAAGAATAGGTAGAAAAAGAAGTGGTTTCAAAGAAGAACTTCAATAGTTTTCAAATCATATAATGAGCTAGTTTCTTCAAGGTCCTAGCTTACAGTGACTTTTATGTGTCTGTTCCATTTAATCTACCATTCTTCCATCACTTTGCCATAATGTGATGCCTTGAGTGTTGCTGTTATATTGGATGCCATGCACAAACAGGAGCATATTCTTCCTCTTGTGCATTTCATTTTAATACTTTGCCCTCTTAAGTTGGCCTCTTAAATCTTCTGTCTACCTCTCTCACTTTTTCATTTCTTCTTTCTTATACTTTGTTATTAAATGCCATTGAGCTGACTGTTGCTACAACTCTGGCAGGATAACAGATCTGAGACTTGTATTGTCCTGCTCCACACTCACCAATGCCAACATTCTTGAGCTCACTCTTATAGCTAATAAATCTACTAGCCTCACTGACTATCTTTATCTCCTTTACTGATGATCTACTTTTCCCTGAATGATGTATTTTCTTAAAAAAGACTGATCTCTTCTAGAAACTCACTCAAAGTGTGTAAACCAATGTTTACCAACACCACAATTCAAAGGCATCAATTCTTCAGTATGTTTTAATCACTGCCCAACTTTGATATGTATATGGAGCAACTGAAAACGTCAAAGCTTGGATTATGCACATTTCATTTGTTAAACTGGCATTCATGTTCTTTAGCACTTTAACAAAGTTCTTGACAGCAGATTTTCTCAATAGATTTTCCTTTAGCCTCTCTTTATAGACTTCTATAATGTTCTGTGCAGTTAGAAATCAGGTTAAATACGTCCATTATCAAAATAGCATCAATGGGATATCCCAAGGTACATCCCAGAGCTATCTTTTTGCATTACATATTAGAACATATTAGACCTACCTTTACTTGGTAAATTGTAAATTAAGTATATGACATAAAAACTGTAGACTCCATAGGATATATAACTTCATTTTTAAGGGACCCTTTAATGGTTATGACATAACGTTAGCAGCAGAGATCAAGATCAGTAGGTCTGGCTTTTATCAAGAATTTTGACAATGTCTATCTTAGAAGGATGAAGGCATATTGGTATATCATAACTGGATTAAAACTACATCCCAGGAAAGCCTACAGTTAGGGCATAAGGGATTTACTTCAGAAAAGCTGATAGCAGAGCGTAAAAAGACATTTTTAATAATTAGCTGCATCAATCTGCTCTAGACTGCAAAGTAGGTGAGTAAGGTGATAGTTTAATGTGGAAGAGAAATTGGTGGATGGTTGTCTTCAAATATACAATATCTAACGACATGAAAGAGCTTTCCAATTTTCTTCAACCACTATCACTCCTGCTCAGTAATTTCATATGGATGCAAATTCAAGTCTGACTTGTAATGCTGTTCTAATTCCTTTATTGTTATTTTATTGTGTTAAGTGTCATCAAGTCACTTGTGAGATTCATAGCGATCCTATGTACAACAGCTCTGAAACCTGCTCTATGAGGAGCCAACCTCATCATTTCCAACACTCCTACCCCCATTACCCCAGTCACTGAGTGAATCCATTTCTTCCAGAATCTTCCTCTCTTGGATTATCCCTCCACTCTCCCAAGCATGATTTCTCTGTCCAAGGAATATCCCTCTTTCCAACACACCCAAAGTGTACTCACTTTGCTTAGTTTAGCTTTATACTCTGGTTGATATTTATACTGTATGACACTATACCACTCTATAATTTTGTAGGAAATCTAGAGGCACAATAACTGAATATCTTAATATTTTTAAATGACAAAACAAATCATTTTAGGAAAAGGAGAATAGCTACCAATAAATTTAAATCTGTTCATCACCTCACAACTTGAAATTTTATTTTAACCTCAGTTGCAGTCACAGACAAGATTTTTTTCAAAAGCTTTCTTTTTAAGCTGTGAAATTTTTTCAAGGGTTGCAAGTCTTACACAGCTACCTCCAGGCCTTTACATGCTCTATAAAAGCAGTTAAATGCTGCTCCAGAGAACTTGGCCAGAAGAAAGAGCATTTTATAATAAGGTTATATTTAGCATTCCTTCCTCAGCACCATGTATAGTTTACCTATAGTGTTTGTACTTCCAGCTTCTTCAGAAGGGATTCATCACATCTGGAAAGACGTTGGGGGGTAAATTCTCCCACAACTACTCCTCATGCAAGACCTGAACCTTCATCTAGAAAAAAAAAAGTCAAAACAAAACACAAAACCAACACAAAACTCCTTCTATGAGGTGGGAAAACAAGTAAAGCCTTTTATTTTGTCCACAGCATTTAAATTAATAATAGTATTGCTATGGGATTGACTTTAACTTCCAAATGAATATTTCTTTTAAATCTTATGATGTGAAAGGACCTGGTGATATTTGTAGGGTGGGTAGTTCGTCTTCATTAGTCACTCTGCAGGAAAAATGTCTGAAATTCTGCCTCCTCAAATATTATAGTCTCAAAACCCTATGGTAACAGTCGTACTCTGTTCTATAGAAGCACTATGAATTAAAATCTTCACAGTAATTTTTTTTAGTTTTTGTTTGATACCTCTGGAAGTAATGTCCTTTTGGAATACAATTTACCTTGTTGTGTTAATGAGGCAACATCAACATAGAATTGTTTTTTAAATGAATCATCTTTGAGATAAAGGAAGAATGTACTAGGCCCAGAATCAAGAAAACACATATGTGAGGAGATACCAATGTCAATGAAGAGTACCAAGGAGTCAAGGAATCATAGAAACTGGGGAATAAAACAAGGGTATTCACTCAGAAGGTATAGAAAAGAGCCTTCTTCAAAAGCTAGTGTGCTCAATTTGGGCTTACAGGCTCCTAAACTGTGAGGAAGACAGAAGAAGAAAGTATGCCTTTAAATAGTGGTCATGTTATGTTGCATACAATCAAGATATATTAATGATAATTAGTTACTGGTATGCAACAATTTGAAATGATTGAGAATGAATAGTAGTTGGAAAGCCTGTCTTGGTTACAAAAGTGAAACCAGAAATACATTGTTCAAATTCTGTGCATTCAAATATTTATTCATCACAAATATCCTTCTGAAAAACCCAAATGGTGACTTTATGCATAAATCTCACCTAATAGACTGTATAAGAATCCGACTGATTAAGTGTGTAAAAGGAGTCCTTAGAAAAGCTCAAAATAAGCACTCAGACAAGGTCTAACTCGAGACAAAAGAGAACGTTATAAGGAAAGCTACAAAACTCTACCACAAGAAAAAAAAACACACACAAAACAGTAAAAACCTAACTGAATGGAAAAATATTCCCTGTTTATGGATAAGAAGAATAAATGTAGTGAAAATGACAATCCTACAAAAAGCAATCTACATGCTCAATGCAGTCTCAATACAGATGTTGTTGTTGCTGTCAGATGTCATCGAGTCAAACATAACTCGTAGAGACTCTATGAACAATGGATCTAAACCATTTTCTGTCTTGTACCATCCTCCCACTTCCTGACATACTAAAGTTCATTACAGACAGCAGTCACTGGGCCAGTCCACTTGGTCAAGGGTCTTCCTTTCCTTCACTGACTCTCTATTCTTCGAAGCTTAATGTCCTTGTCCATGGAATAGCCCCTCCTAGCAATATGCCCAAAGTATGGGAGGCAAAATGGTATTACCTTTGCCTCCAAAGACCATTCCAGATGCTCCTTCTCCAAGACATATTTGTTTGTTCTTTTGGCAGTTCAGGGGATGTTTAGTTCTCTTCTGCAATGCTACAGCTCAAAGACATCAATTTGTCTGTCATCCTTATTCATTGTCCAGCTCTCAGATGCATAACAATTAATTGAAAAAAGCCATGGCCTGAATCAGATGCAACTTAATGCTCAAACTGACATCTTTACTCCTCAATAATATGGAGAGGTCCCTATCTGCAGACTTGCCTAATCCAATATCTCCTGATTTCCTTAGTGCTGGTATCAATGGTGTTAATTGTGGATCCAAGTAAGATGAAGTTGTTGAAGAGTTTCAATCTCTTCTCCAGCCATCATGATGGTACCTATCAGTTAAATGGTAAGAATCCTTGTTTTCTTGACATTGAGGAGCAATCCATATTGAAAGCTGGCCAGGGACCACCTCCAATAGAGATACCAAAGTTCTTTTTCAAAGGTACAGAAAATGCAGTTGACAGGCTATTTGGAAAATAAAGAGACACTCAATAATCAAAGATATTCTGAGATAGAAAAATGAAGTGGGACAATAGCACTCCTTGACCTCAAAACATACTATAAAGCCATAATAACCAAAACAGCATGTTGTTATTGTTATGTGCCATTGAGTCACTTGCAACTCATAGCGACCCTATGTACAACAGCCCTAAACTCTGCTCTGTCCTGTGCCAATCGC
>NW_006399763.1:22429730-22431648 GCF_000299155.1 Elephantulus edwardii
TCTATTCAAAGCTTTAGTGTCTTGAATACTTTTGGTAAAAGAACAGACACATACACCAATGAAATAGAATCGAGAATCCAGAAATGAACCCATCTACCTACAGTCAATTGACATTTCATAAGAAATAAAAATTTATTAAATTGAGAAATGAAATATCTTCAACAAATGATGCTGGCAAAACTGGAAATTGACCTACAGAAAGTTGAGGCAAGAACCGCATCACACACCACATACAAAAATCAAATCAAGGTAAATCAGAGATCTAGGGGTAAAAGCCCAAAACCATAAGCATCATAAGAGACAAAACGGAACCAGGCTTAGAAAGTCTAGTGTATAACATAAATAAGCTTGCAAATATATCCAGAAGTGCACAATCGGGAGAGGATAAAGTCAACAAATGTCACCATCTGTAAAAATTAAGTACTGTGCATCAACAACTTTTCCAATTACGGTGAAAAGAAAACTTATAGACTTGGAGAAAGGAACAAAAACAAACAAATATTTGATAATGATATCTCAGACAAGGGTCCCATAAAGAAATTATACAGGATATTATAGGGCTTCCATGAGAAAAAGGGTGATAATCAAATAACAAAACAGGAAAAAGATATGAAAAGATTTTTCAAAAAAGAAGATATTTGGATGGCCAACAGACTCATGAAGAAATGCTCAAAATCACTGGCAACAGAGAGTTGCAAATCAAAACAATAATGAGATACCATCTCATTCAGTAGCAATAGCAAAGTTTAACAGGACATCAAGCAATAAATGTTGGAAACGATGTGGAGAGATTGGGACTCTCATACACTGCTGATGGAATTATAAAATGTTACAGCCATTCTGGAAGGCAGTTTGGTGTTTCCTCAAAAAAGCTAAAAATGGAATTTCCATACGATCCAGCTATCCCACTGCTAAAAATATACCACGAGGAAATTAGAAGTGAGACATGAATGGATAGATATATACAAATGTTCACAGCAGTGTTATTCACATTAGCAAGAAAATGGAAACAGCACAAACGCCTACCAAACAAATGGATTAAGAAATTATGGTATGAATTTCACACAGTGCTGTACAGAATTGTTGTTGTTGTTGTTGTTGTAATGTGCTGTCGAGTCGCTTGCGACTCATAGCGACCCTATGTACTACAGCCCTAAACCCTGCTCTATCCTGCGCCAATCTCACTGCCGCTGACAAACCCTTCCTGACTACCCCAGTCACTGAATCAATCCACCTCATAGAGGGTCTTTCCCTCCTGCGCTTTCTCTCCACCTTCCCAAATATGATGTCCCTCTCCAAGGACTTCTCCCTCCTTACAACATGTCCAAAGTATGTCAGATGAAGCTACAGAATCCTTGCCTCCATGGAACAGCCTGCTTTAACCCTCTCTATGGTGAATCTGCTTGTTTTCTTGGCAGTCCAGGGTACAGAAAATACTCTTCTCCAGCACTACAACTCAAGGGCATCAATTCTTCTTCTATCCTCTTTAGTCATTGTCCAAATCTCTGATGCATAATAAGTGATTGCAAAGACGATAGCCTGTATCAGATGCACCTTAGTCTCCAGAGTGATACCACTGCTCTTCAGTACCCTGGAGAGTGGAGAGATCCCTAACAGCAGACTTTCCCATGGAAATATGTTTTTTTATTACCTGGCTACTGGTGCCAAGAGTGTTGACCATGGAGCCAAGCGACTAAAGTTGTTAACAATCTCAATCTCTTCACCATCCATCCTGATGCTGCCAATTGGTCCAGTATTAAGGAACAAAAAAATTGTAACACTATATAACATGGATCTTAGCTGAAAGCAGGGAATGCTTGAAGAATGTCTACGTGTTTCATTGATTATGCAAAGGCATTTGACTGTGTGGATTGTAACAAACAGTAGCTGACTCTGAGAAGAAGGGGAATCCAAGAAT
>NW_006399763.1:22432663-22437849 GCF_000299155.1 Elephantulus edwardii
AACAACAACAACAACAACATATAATATGGAAACGTCTAGAGAGCATTATACTGAATGAACTAATTAAATCTTAGAAGGACCAATATTGTAAAAGACCATTATTGTAAAAGTGGAAGGATAACAAGTAAAATGTGTAGAAATGCCTAGAAGAGAGAATAGAGTGAATGAAGGGGAAGGGAAGAAATCATTAGAATAGCAGAGTTTACTGGGTACATGGGGAGCAGTGGGGGAGCGAGAAGAAACAGGGAAAATTCAATGGGAACACAAAAAGACAGGGTATTAATAGGCAAAGATCAATGGGCATTAATTATATAAAATGCAGTGTATATGTGTGATTGCATGAAGAACAGCAGAAATGAAAGATTGTATAAAAATATTATGCATAAACAAAACTAAATGTAAACTAATTATTGTATGTGAAACAATAAAAAATGTCTTAAAAATATGAGAGAATACACAGAATCACTACACTAAAAAGAATTGGCCAATACTAAAATATTTCAGGACATACCATTTGAAGAAGAGCCTTGGTAATGAGGTAAAAAGTTCAAGCTCCACTGAAGGCATCGGCAAAAAACAAGACCTCAGGAATAGATGGGATTTTTTTCCACTAATGCTTGGTCCCTGGATGTGCTTTTCAATCTATGCCAGGAAATTCATAGGATAGCTAACTAGACAGTTGACTGGAAGAGATACATATTGGTTCCCATTCTCAAGATGCCAAAACTCAAAAATTCTCACCACTGGACAAACTGGCAATATAACAATTGATGGTGAAAGACTGAGACTGTCAACACCTTCTTCTTTCTTGGATACACATCAACATCCTTGGTACCAGCTTTCAAGGTATCAAGAGACATATTGCACAGGGAAAATATGCAGTCAGGGGCCTCTTCAAATTACTGAGGAACAAAGATATCAGTTTGAAGACTGGTTCAGGCCGTGGTCTTTTCAATCCTCGCTATACATCTGAGAGCTGTATAATGAGTAAGGATGACAGAAGAAAAATTTATGCATTTGAGCTATAGTGTTAAAGATGTGTACTGCCTATCCCATTTACTGCCAAAAGAAGAGATATGTCTTGGAGAAAGTGCAGAGGATTCTTGGCCAAAATGACAAAACGTTGCCTCACATACTTCAGACATCTTTCTAAGAAAGGCTATTCCTTGGAGAGGGAGATTATGCTTGGAAAAGTAGAGATTTGATTAAATAGAGGAAGACCCTCAACTAGATGGATTGACACAGTGACTGCAGCAATGGATCAAGTGTGTCAGGGATGATTTTATCCAATCTTTCTCAGTCTCCACCAAGCCCATTGTCAGTCCCATTTTACAATAGTATCACTATGCAGTATTTGTCCTTTTGTGACAGAGATAGTTCCCTCAGCATAATGTCCTCTAGGGCCACTCATTTTGAATAATATTTCATGAGTTCTTTGTTTTTCAAGCAGCATAGTATTCTATTGTGTGAATATACCACAAATTCTCTATCCATTAGTTTGTTGATGGGCACTTAGGTTGTTACATGGGTTTGCATATATCTGCTTGGGTGGTGGTTATGGTTTCTTTGGGGTATGTTCCCAGTAGTAGAATTGCTGTATCAAATGGTATTTCTATTTGTAACTTCTTGAGAGAGCACCATACAGCCTTCCATAGTGGTTGCACCATTTTATACTCCCACCAACAGTGAATAAGAATTCTAGTTTCTCCACAACCTCGCCAGCATTTGTTGCTTTCAGTTCTGTTAAATTTTGCTATTCTGACTGGGGTGAGATGAAATCTCATAGCTGTTTTGATTTGCATCTCTCTTAGAGCTAGGGATTTTGAATACGTCTTCATGTGTTTGTTAGCCATCTGAATGTCTTTTTGGTGAAGTGTCTGTTCATGTCCTGTGCCCATTTTTGAATTGGGTTGTTTACCTTTATCTTGTAGTACTCAAGTATTTTATAAATTCTAGATATAAGTCCCTTATCTGACCTGTCATTACCAACTACCTTTCCCCAGTCTGTGGCTTCCCTTTTTACGCTGTTGGAGAAGTTTTTGGATGTGCATAGGGATTTGATTCTTAGAAGTTTCCATGCATCCAATTTGTCCTCTCCTGGTTGTAGACTTTTTTTTTCAGGATGCTTGGAAGACTGTTTATGTTGTGGATTAGGACTTCTAGACTTCTCCCAAGCTTTTCTTTAATGAAGTTTATAGTCTTTGGTTTTAATCCTAGGTCCATGATCTACCTTGAGTTGGTTTTTGTATATGGCGTGAGGTGTGGATCTTGCTTGAGTTTTCTACAGACAGTTTTCCAATTTTGCCAACACAATTTTTAAAGAAGCCTGTCATTTCCCCACTGAACTGATTTCACCTCCTTGTCAAAAATCAATTGACCATATACTGCATTGAAATAGATGAGGGAGAGAACTGTTTAAAAGAAATATATGATTAGGTATTATTGTCATGGCAGGAGTTCAGAACAAAAGCTGCATAGTGGAGTGGACTTGCGGGGAGGGATTGTATAAAAAAGAAAGAATTTTTCTTTTACTTTTCAAAGAGAAGAGTGAACTGGGGGTGGACAATGAATGGAAATCCAAAGTCTCTGTAAACTTTCATTAAAATTAATTTATAAAGACTAGAAAAAGAAAAGTAAAGGGGAAAAAAGAAAACAACAACAAAAATAATGGCATAGGATACAGGATACAGGATATAGGATATAGGGTTCATATCTGTTGTTCTTTTTATGTCTCTGTAAGTAGTATCTGACTCAGCCGTGCCTAACATCACAAATAAAGAGTATTAAATGGGCTGCCGAATGAACAAATAAATCTGTCTTGAAGAAAATGTAGCAGAGTGCTATTGAAATAGAAGGGTAAGAAAACTTTGTCTTACATATTTTGAGCACACTTTTGGGAGGAGTCAGTCATTGTAAAAAGACAGGCCATTGAGAAAATAAAGGGTCACCAAAAGAGAGAAACACCCTCCACAAAATGGATTGGAACAGTGACTGAAACAACAAACTGATCATAGCAGAGGCTTTGAAGATGGCAAAGGACAGGGCAAGATTTCAATCTGTTGTTCTTAGGGCTGTTATGATTCATAATCAACTAAACATTGCCTTATAACAATAAGCTGTGTGAGAATAATTTTTTGGTTCATGAAAGTCAGTCACTGTATTTTTGTTGCAACAGCATAATAAACTATTGCAAGCATCATAGGAATCATCTCCCTGCTGGTTTTATTTTTATATATCACTATACAACAATTATGGAAAGGAGCTGATAGTATCAATGCAAAAGAGATATAGAGAATGATACCTTTTCTTGGATATTCACACTGTGTCGTCTCTGAGAAATTTGACTGTACAACAGACAATTTAAAGGACATAACGTTTGGAAGACAATAATGGAAGTAATAAATAAAAATACCTTATGTACAACAAAAATATGAAATATTTTATTAAACTGCAAACATCATTAGCATTTGCATGATGTGATGGAAAAGACACTGGAATCAATGCTTCACCAACAAAGAAAGAAACAAAAGCTCTGTCTGTGTGACTTTTGAAATGTCATTTTCTCTGTACAGAGTTTAATTTCTTCATGATCCAAAATAAAAAGTTTAGACAAAATTATAATCACAGAACTACATAGTTTTCAAAAAGACTCAAGAAGTCATTATTTCTTTATTCCATATGTATAGAATTTTTAAAGTGTAATTTGCAATATGTTTTTTATTCTACTATGAATGAAAAATTACACAGAAGAAAATTCACAGTATAGCAATATATTTTTTAAAAGCCACACACCCTCTGAAAGGACAAGAAACTATATTAGAAAGACAATTAATTACATTAAAAATTAAAAGCTCATATGTTGCATATTTTAGGCCATCAGACTGAATAATAATCTGTCATCTGTTTGTATCTGTTCTATCATTTAGATGTAGCAATATACCCAGAATTTGTTATGCATTCCAGGAAGCAAATTTCACTGAGGAAAATTAAGAAATAATCTTTACCCTCGGCTGACACAGGAGACAGATAACTAGAGTGTCTGCAGTGTCTGGCATGCTAAAAGAGGCAAATGTGATGGGCCATTTAGCAGTCATCCCCCTTTGGTCCAAACTGGCCGCTAGAGTAAAAGACACCTGAGAAGCATTTGGAATCATGAAATCCTGACTAAAAGAATGGCTGCAAAAGAGATGTGCTATAGAAATTAGGTCTGCCAAACAAAATTTAGGGTAAAAATTGACAAGATTGAGATAGGTTTTGGTACAATCAGAATTTAACATCACTAGAATTTAATGACAGAATTTCCAGTCTCTAATCCAAAATTTTTAAGCTTTTATAGGTTTTGTTTATCTCAATACTAACAGTATACTAAAATCATAAGCTTGCCCAAAGCCCAGACTTAATGATGCAAAATTACATTTTTAATGGCAGAGTAAAATTATTAAAAATATTTTTCTAATTTTATGAACAAAAAAGGGAATGAATATGGGGATATCTCAGTTTATAGCAGTAGCTACCTCAGTTAAGAATCTGAAAATATGGAAGGCATTATCTAAGGGAGAGAAGGGGAGAAAAAAAGAACATTAAGGAGATAGGTGCATCTGTGGTTAGCTTCCCATCTAGGCTTTCATAAGGTTTTTTTCTTTTGAAACGATTGATGAAAAGATCTTCTTATAGAAAATAATTGAAATCTGGCTTTCTGATAAATATACCAGAGTAGAAAAGAATGTTGTTGTTGTTGTTGTTGCTATGTGCCGTCAAGTCTCTTGCAACTCATAACAACCCTATGTACAACAGCTCTAAACTATGCTCTATCCTGTGCCAATCTCATTGTCTCTGACACACTCATCCTGATTGCCCCAGTCACCAAATCAATCCATCTCCCAGAGGGCCTTCCCCTCCTGTGCCTGCCCTCCACCCTCCCAAGCATGATGTCCCTCTCCAAGGACCAGTCCCTCCTTACAACATGAACAAATATGCCAGACGAAGCCTCAGAATCCTTTCCTCCAAGGAGCAGCCCAGTTTAACCCTCCCCAGGATGAATCTGTTTGTTTTCTTAGCAGTCTATGGCACTCTCAGAACTCTTCTCCAACACCAAAGCTCAAAAGCATCAATTATCCTTCTATCCTCCCTGGTCATTGTCCAGCTCAAGTGATTGCAAAGACCATGGCCTGTACCAGATGCACCTT
>NW_006399763.1:22439754-22448690 GCF_000299155.1 Elephantulus edwardii
GCGACTCGACGGCACATAACAACAACAACAACAACATGAGTAAGAGTCTATGGTGATGAAGGAAGAAGTTCAAGCTGCTTTGAAAGAAACAGCAAAAAATAAGGCCCCAGGGATAGATGATATAACTGATATATTTCAGCTAACAGATGCTGCCCTAGACGTGCTCACCAAGTTGTGTCAAGAAATCTGGAGAACAACCACTTGGCCATCTGACTGGAAGAGATCTATATTTGTGTCCATTCCAAAGAAAGGTGACCCAACAGAGTGCGGAAACTATAGAACAATATCGTTGATATCACATGCAAACAAGATTCTGCTGAAGATTATCCAAAAACAACTGGAATGGCACATCAGCAGAGAACTGCCAGAAGTCCAGGCTGGGTTTGGAAGGGGTCATGGTACTAGGGATATTGTAGCTAATGTTGGATGGATATTGGCGGAAAGCAGGGAGTATCAGAGGAATGTCTATCTGTACTTCATTGATTATGCAAAGAAAAGAATATAATAAAATTTATCCAAAGAAACTATATTACATTATAACAAGATTCAAGATTGTGAACTGGGAATATGGAAGTGATCTGATATATAATATGTTGGGAAACTATTTGTATTCTGTTGGGACATATTTAAAAATGAAACATAATCAGTGAGGACATTTTAAAGAAGATATTGATGGTTTTAAGTTTGTATGCAGTTAATCTTAAGCTAATAAGGAACAAAGCCAATATTTCGTAAGTGCTAATATAATTTGTGTTTTTCAAAGGTAACTTGTGCCAGTGTGGATATTGCATTGGACTCGACAAAGACAAGCAAAGATGATTATGGGAACTACTGAAATAGTTTCGTTGAAAATTAGAAAAAGGATTTAATTAAGGCAATGGTAATAATTAATAAGTGAATAGGTCGAAGAGGTATTTGAAAAGTAAAATCGGTCAAACTTGTTAAGAACTGAGAGTTAAGATGGAAAAATTGGTTGGAATAGTGATACTGTCAATAAGAATAAGGACAGATAGTTTTCTTGTTGTTATTGTTAGGTAGCACTAAGTTCAACTCATAGCAAGGATATGAACTTTGTCTTATCTTGTGCCCTTCACATTTTAACCAGGTTCAATCAGCCTGCAGGATATCCAGTTGAAAACAGTCTTTCAGATAAGTGCAACTCTCAGAAGAAAGAAAGGTCTATAAAATATTGAGTTTATCAGACTCCCTACAGATGCATACCATACCTAATCTGCCATCTAGAGGTGTGTCCTCTTAACTCTTCTAACATCTTCATCATCCAAAGTGGCCAATAATTCTCCCATATCAGATATTACCTTTGTTAAATTGTATTGGAAAATAGCTTCAAGTTAGAAATACCATCATAGCCATTAGTCCTTGTCTTCTGAGAAAGAACTCTATAATGATACCTATTGTTGTGTACCTTTAAGTCAGAACTGACTAATAACTGACCCTCCTGGGGTTTTCAGAGGAAGTAAATAGCAAAGGAGATTTCTCATCTTTCTCCACCAAAGCATCTGGTGGATTTGAACTGCATGCCTTTGGACTCAGAAGACAATTCCTTATCACTTAGCCACCTGAGCTTCCTATACCAGGAAGTAAAAAGCAGGACATAAAATAGACCCAAAATGTAAGCATTTGTTACTGAATAGCATTAACACATAAGGTAAAACTAACTGTACCTACTATGATTATAACTCAGAGCAACCTTCCATCCAGTTTCAGAGGCCTATATTTTTATGAAAGGAGACTGCCCATTTTTTCTTCCTCAGAGCAGCTTATAGATTCCAAATAATAGAGATTTGAAGTGTTTTCTTCCACACCACAATATGCTCCAGACTACAATGTCAAGATAGAGCATTACATTAAGATTCAAATGTCTTAACATTTTCTAAAATTGCTATTTAAGTAATTACTTGTTAAAGATACAAAATTTGAATTAAGTTTGAAATTTTTTATCTACATACTTTAATGACAATTGTGTGTCAAGAAAACAAATATTTTTATCACTGGACCTATAGGCAACACCGGAGTGAGATTGAAACTATCAACAACTTCATCTTACTTGGATCCACAATTAACACCCTTGGAAGCAGCAGTCAAGAAATCAAGAGACATACTGGATTGGGAATGTTAGGAACCTCTCCAACTTATGAAAGAATAAAGATGACAGTTTGAGGACACAGGTGCATCTGATTCAGAAGATTTTTTTTTTCATTAATAGCTATGGATCTGAGAGATGGACAAAGAATAGGGATGACAGAAGAAGAGTCGATGCCGTTCAATGTTACTTTAATGAGAATGTGAGTTCAGTAAGATAATTTGACTTCTTATGCAATTGTACATGCAGATACATTTTTGCTAAAGATTATTTTAGAATGATTGAGACGTACATCAACACAAAACTCCCAGAAAGTCAAGTTGGATTCAGAAAAGGTCTTTAAATAAATGTTTAATTGTGTTTTGCTGACAATTCAAAGGCATTTGACTGTATGGACCATAAGTTATTATAGATAATCATCTAAATAATGAGAATATCGTAACATTGAAGCACGCTCATGTAGAATTGAAACTTAGATTAATAGTAATCATTCAAACAGAACAGGAAATACTGCATAGTTGAAAATTAGGAAGAATGATTTCAGAGTTGGATCTTTTTTACTAAATTTGTATGATGAGTAAATAATTAAAGAAATTGTATCTTATGAATAATACTGAGACATGAGGATTATAGGAAGACCCATCAATGACCTTTGATAAGCAATAAAAGAAACCATATTTACTGAATGCAAGAAAACTTGAAGTACTTACTGAAAAAGATCAAAGACTACAGCCTCCAGTACGGATAACACTTCAAAATCATGAAAACATCAATTATCACAAGCACATCGATAGACAGCATCATGGTAAATGGAGTAAAGATTAACATTTTCAAGGAGTTAATTTTACTTGAATCCATAATTCAACACCTATATGAGAAGCAGTCAAGAAATCTACAGGTGCATGCTGCCTAGGACTTCTTTAAAGTGCTAAAGGGCAAGGATGCATGTTTCATGATTAAGATAGTCCTGACCCAATCCAGAGTGTTTTTAATGGCTTCATATGAATCTGAAGTTTGGATGGTGAACACAGAACATTAAAGAAATGATGCCTTTGAATTTTAGTGTTGGTGATGAGTATTGACTATACCATGGATTGTCAAAACAGCAAACAAATATGTTTTGGAAGTTAAGTGAAGGTGCTCCTTGGATACAAGGAGGGTGAAACTTCATCTCATATATATTTGACATGTTATTAGGAAGTATCAAACCTTGGAAAGGGCATCATGCTTGGAAAAGTAGAGGGTCATTGCAGGATAAATAGATTTTTTAATGTGATAGCTGACACAGTGACTGCAACAATGGAATTAAAGCACAATAGAGTTTGAAAGGATAGTACAGGAATAAGCAAGTTTTATTTGTTGTATATGAAATCACTAAAGCAAAACATTATAATGAAATATGCAAAGAGCTGGAGTAAGTAAACAAAAAAGGATGGACCAGCTCTGTATTTCTTAAGCTGAAGAACAACCTCAAGCCTTCAGTGATAATACTTATGTATGCTATGAGCAAAATATTGAGCTATCCAGGAAGCACAAAAAGAAAATGGAAGGAGTGCACAGACTCACTATACCAGAAACAGCTGACTGACACAGAAGTATTTCATGAAACAACATCTGACCAAAAGACAATGGTGATGAAAAACGAAGTTCAAGCTGCTCTGCAAAGTTGGCAAAAAACAAGGCCCCAGGAATTTATGTAACATCCATTGAAATATTTCAACAAACATGATTCCGTGGGTAGGATCACCAAGCTGTGTCAAGAAATATTGAGGACAACTACCTGGCCAAATGACTTGAAGAGATTAATATTTATGTCCATACAAAAGAAAGATGATCCAATAGAGTGTGAACATTATCACCTGATATCATTAGTAACACACTCAAGTAAAATCTTGCCGAAGATTATCCAAACCCAACTGGAACAGTACATGGGCAGAGAATCACCAAAAATAAAAGCTGAGTTTAGAAGAGACTGTGGCATTAGGAATACTATAGCCAATGACAGATGAATCTTGGTTGGAAGTAGAGCGTACCAGAAGAATGTTTATCTGTGGATCACAACAAATTGTGGATAACATTAAAAACAATGGGAATTCCAGAGCATTTTATTGTTCTTTTGCAAAACCTATGCTTGTATCAGAACAGGGTAAGAAAATACTATATAGTTTGAAATTGGGGAAAAAAGTGCATCAGGGTGCACCCTGTCTCCATAACTTTTCAATCTATCTATGAAACAAATCATTCAGGAGGCTGGACTTTATTAGAAAAAATGTGGCATCGGGATTGGAGGAAGATTCAACAACAATCTGTGCTATGCAGATGATAACAAACTTGCCTGTCGAAACTGAGAAGGACCTGAAGTGTTTGCAGCAAAAGGTCAAGGACTATAGTCTTCAATATAGTTTGAAGCTGAAAATCAAGAAAACAAAGATTCTCACCATGGGGCCAAATTGGCAGAACCATGATAAATGGAGAAGAGATTGAGATTATTAACAATTTCATCTTGCTCAGCAGCACAATCAACTCTTGGCACAAGCAGTCAGAAAAGCAAAAGGCAAACTGCACTAGGAAAATCTGCTATCAGGGACCTCTCAAAAATGTTAAAGACCAACGATAACAGTTTAGAGACTAAGGTGCACCTGATTCAGGCCATAGTCTTTGTAATTATTTACTATACATCAGAGAGCTGAACAGACTAAGGATGACACAAAAATAATCAATACCTTTGAGTTGTAGTTATGGTAAGTAATGCTCTCAGGCAGTTGTAGGATATTTTGAAAATTATTAACTTATTTCACATAAAGTGGTAGCTGGCAATGTTCATATGCACGTGAAGATATTTCTTAAGTATAAAGGCCTATTGAGTTTCTTATTAAAATTGATAGTTTTATCAACCTCATTTAGTATTCTTTTATGATAGAGCTAAGAGTTAACAGAGGAAAAAGAAAACAAACGGATTGAATCGTTAATGGAGAGCCCTGATGGCTAAATGTTAAGGAGTTACACTGCTGATCCAAAGGCACAGTTCAAATCCATCAAAGAAAGATAGCAATTTCTTCCCGTGGAATTTTTTGCCTCTGAAAACCCACTACAGGATGAGATCTGAGTCAGTTCCAACTCGATGGTACAATCTTTAATAAAATGGAATTTTAAGTTCCAATCTTCCCCATTCCCCTCTTTTCCTGACCTGTTTTTTTCCAAATTCATCAGTAATTTAAAATGTATACTAAATCTTCTTGTTTTTAATAATCCTTTATCCAGTGCTTATTTTTCATTTCGTGATCAATTCAGTGGTGATCATTACTTAACTGAATCTTGAGTCCTCCTGACTCACCTTTCTTTTCTTCCTCTTACTAGGCACTTAAATAGAATCTTTGTTCAGAATAATATCTTTAAAACTCAAAAGGAACATCCCATCTACATATTTAAAATCCTTCTAAGTCCTCTACTATACATGTGCTGTTGTTGCTATGTGCCGTTAGTCACTTGCGACTCATAGCAATCCTATGTACAACAGCCCTAAACTCTGCTCTGTCCTACCATCCATACAGAAGCTTAAATACCTTTCATTTCTCAAGTCAATGATACGTACCTATTTCTCTAATCAAAATTCACAATCTTCTCTCCCATCCTTTTACTAGCACCATTCTGAACTTATTTTTGATTCTTGAAATGTTCTAAATGTGTTCTCCCTATCCTGCTATTATTCAGTGCCACTGAGTCACCCTCAATTTATCGTAACCATATGTAGAGCAGATGAAAGCACTATTTCATCTTGCAGCATATTCAGGACTGTTGCTATGTATGAACTCATTGTTGCACTCAGTGTGCCAATCCATTTGTGATACTGTTTTTCTCTCTTTTTCACAGACCTAATAATTTAGAAGCAGAATATTTTTATTTGGGATTGGATCCTAATAATTTGGTCAAAATATTTAAGATGAAGTCTTATCTTCATTTCTTAGGAACATTCTGGCTCCTTCTAAGAGAGACTTGTTTGTTCTGCTGGTAGTCTGTTATATATTCAATATCTTAAACCTGCGTTCTTTTACCTTGAACATTGTTCCCTTCATATTTGCTTAGCTGGCTTTTCCTTGTATTCCAAATTTATGTTTAAAAGCCTTCTTTTCACTCAAAATCTCTGTAAATGTTTATGAAAATTAATAAAATATAATTATAGAAAAAAAATAAAAAACTCTATAATATGATAGTTACCTTCTGTATTGTTAGTCTATTTTTGTTTCCATCACACTTATATAGTACTACTTTCTGATTTACTTTTATTTTGACTTCCTTTTTGTAAGATTAGAGCCCAAGACTGTATTTTTCATAGAAGATGGTCACAGAATAGTGGAAAGCAAAACTGTTAGCATTAAATGGTGAAATTCTAGTCATGCTTATTTAATAGTTGTGCTCTCTCTTGCATGTTTATTAAACCCATTTTGCTTTAGTCTCTCACATGTGAAATAGGAATGAAATATTATCTATCTCAGGAAGCTCATGCCTTCGTTAACTAGTGCTATAGCAGAAATACCCTACGTAGCTGACTTGAAAAATTCTTTTCTTGAAGTTTACAAAACTAGAAGTTCACAATGAAGGCACTGGGTTTAGGGAGGGTTTTCTCTTTCTGCAGGATCTACAGAAATATTTTTATAGTTTCTACTCCCTTATCTCTATGGAGCTCGTCATATGTCCTGGTTTCTGTCTTCCCCATTTCTACTCTATTCGTTTGCTCCTTTTATATTTCAAAACATATTGGCCAAGACAAATCATACACTAATATTAACTATTGACACCAAAAAAACCTCATTTCCAAATGGGATTATAACCACAGCTGGAGAAAGCACAAAGTTTGAGGCACCTGCTGCTCCACAGGAGGAGGATGGGGGAAGCTCCTCCTGTGCAATTAACTGCCTCTGAAAACCTTCCCGAGGGTTAGTGAATGGGTGGGTTCTGACTAGACCATATGACAAGGAGAGAGGTTTAGATCTGAATACATATTTTGGGAACTCAACTGGATCCACAGATCCAGTTAAGTAGTAAATGAGATAAACAGGGATAAGTAAAGCTTAAGCATCAGCTCAGTGGCATCTACTATTCACTCTTAGACATCAACACTTGCAACAGTACTTGGAATGAGTAACTAAAATATTTACCATGGCAAAAAGAATGAGTAAATCATGTTAATGTGCATGTCTCTTATTTATGTTGTGTGTTTTATGTATGTGTTTTCTATTGGAAACGATCTTACATTTCCTTTATTTCAGACATGGATTCATAATCAACTCTTAGAGTACCAGCACTGAAGAAATCAAAAGACATGTTGCATCAGGACAATCTGCTGTCAGGGACTTCTCTAAAGAGCTAATAAGCAAGGTGTTCAATATAAAGACTAAGGTGTGTCTGATCCATCTAATAATTTTTAATTCTGACCTAGGCATCTGAAAGTTTGACAATGAGTAAATGACAGAATAATCAATGCCTTTGAGTTGTGATGTTGTAGAAGAGTACTAAATATCCCATGGGCTGTCACAAGACTAACAAGTCCACCTCAACAGAACAAGGATGCTCCTTCAAGTCAATGGTGATGAAATTTACCTCACATACTTTGGGCTTGTTGTCAGGAGAGACTGGTCTTTGGAAGAGAGACAGTCAGAGAAAGAGAGGAAGATCAGCAAAAAGATGGATTGACACAGTGACTTTAACAATGCTATAGCACACCAAAGATTATGAAGATGACAATAGGTAAGGAGAAGTTCATACATTTTGCTCATAGTGTCTCTAAGAGTCACAGGCAACTTGTTGTCATCTAACAAAAACAACAACATATTTCAGTCTTAAAAATACACCCAAATATAAAATATAATTATAGAAAAAAAATACACCCAAATATAACTTTTATACCTTCATATATGTGGATATTGGGTACCTCAGGAGGGTCAGTGATCTTCCTTATAATAGGAAAATATCAATCTCTGAGCTTTATGCATTCCATAGAAATGTAAGGTTAAAGAGAAATGAAAAATAGCAATAATTTACCAGTTGTTTGTTAATTTAATTGTTGTCTCTGTGTTACCTCACAGCTGCAGTACAAGGTGGTTTCCACTGCAAGCTGAGAAGATATAAATTATGGCTAATTGGAAGTGCCAGAGAGACCTGAGAGGTGACAGAATGCAATTACCTAAATTGGGCATGGGCCAAGCTAGGATTGGTAAGACTACTCTTAAAAAGAGTATGGCCAAACATGGTTGATAGAAATAGCAGGTGCCTTGACTTAGTAGTCTTTTTCACAGCTCTCTATTTCCAGGATCAGCTCCTATGAAAACAATTTGAAGAGACATCTTTCATATTAATGGCAATTATTTATATAAATTGTACTTCAAATTACTTAAAGCTCCAAAGTACTTCTTTTTCTTTTGGGCATATCCTTTGCCCTTTTAGAGTAATAGATCTTGGAAAACACCAGATATTAATTTGATTTAAAGTTGGAAACCCTACTGCTCCTGGACAGAATAAAACACAATCTTGTCCTCCCTTTAGGCAAGAAGGTTGAATCTAATACAATATTTTCCTTTTTATGTATCTTATATATCTTGCAATACAATTCCATGGCATATAAAGGATATTTGCAAGCTTCTCTTTTCTTTTAAATACATCTTCTTTGATTTGCTTTAATGCTGAACTTTATTTAATTAATAAATTATCATTTTTAGTAAATTATTCATTACTTTATGGAAAGGTTGTTGTTGTTATGTGTTATGTGCCATCGAGTCATTTGCAACTCATAGAGACCCTATGTACAAGAGCCCTAAACACCGTTCTATCCTGTGCCAAC
>NW_006399763.1:22448940-22454291 GCF_000299155.1 Elephantulus edwardii
GCACCACACTCAAAGGCATCAATTCTTTTTCTATCATCCCTATTCACTGTCCAACTATCTGATGCATAGCACCTATTTGCAAAGACTATAGCCTAGATCAGGCACACCTTAGTCTCTAGCCTGACATCGTTGCACTTCAGTACTCTTGAGAGGTCCCTCACAGCTGACTTTCCCAATGCAATTTGTTTCCTGATTTGCTGGCTACTGTTACCAAGACTGTGGAGCCAAGTAAACTAAAACTGTTAACTATCTCAATCTCTTCACCATCCATACTTATGCTGCCAATTGGTCCAGTGGTGAGAATCTTTGTCTTCTTGACATTGAGCTTCAATCCATTTTGAAGACTACAGTCCTTGACCTTCTGTAGCAAGTGCTTCAGGTCCTCCTCAGTTTCAACGAGCAGGATTGTTTCATCTATGTAACACAGGTTATTGACAATTCTTCCACCAATCCTGATGCCACATTCCTCCTTGTACAGCCCAGCATCTCGGATGATCTGTTCTGCATACAGATTGAAAAGGTATGGAGACAAAATACATCCCTGACGGACCTGAAGGTGTTGTTGTTGTTGTTGTTTAATGCCGTCGAGTCATAGACGACTCATAGCGACCCTATGAACGAACAGCCTGGACACTGTTTGTACATAGAGTTTCCAGAGGCAAGCCATTTTGGAAGTGGATGCTGCTCCTGCTTCCAGGCTTGATTTAGTCGGGAAGCTCCAGCCAACACTGTCCACAATGGGTGCCCATTACAACGATTGGCACATCACTGTCACAGGCTTCAGCATCACAGCAACCACCAGTTACCTCTGTACAGCAACACACAGACCAGTGCTAATATCTCCCTAATATCTACCCATTAGTATTTTTTTGTTCACTTAACATACAGAGACACCAAGAGCCAAAGAAGTTAAATATCTTCTACCATTTCACTGAGATTGCCCCTCAGAGAGCAGGAATTCTAACATAGGACGAGGAGTTTACATAGAAACGCTTCTTTCCCCAGCTTACTGGTTCTCAAAGGCAACTACATGCTTAATTGAAAAGCAGATTGTAAAGCGAAACCCAAAGTTACCCACAATCTTAAGAATTTTCCCAAGTGAGTTTGCCACTAGTCAAAATAAATTCAATGCTAAGTAATGACAATACAATAATAGAAAGTTAAAAAGAGAAACTTAATACAAACACACAATTTGTACCATCATTCCTTATTCTAGGTCCCAAACTATACTTACTGCATTCACTCATGTGTAAGGGTGTCTGTGCATGCAGGTATCCCAAATCAAACCACACCAGTTGCAGTGAAATTGACGCTGACTCATGGTGACTGCAGGTGCTGCAGAGTAGAATGAGCTCCATACAGTTTACAAGGAAGTTTTTCAGTAGCAGATTGCTAAATTTTTCTTCTAAAGCTAATCTGAGCGGATCCACCTGCCAGCCTTTCAGTTAAGTAGTTAAGCCCTTAATCATTTAAACATCCCAGTGAGTCCTAAAACAAAACCTAATAGCATAGACTTGATTCCGACTCACAGCAGCTCAAAATGCTAGAGTAGAAGTACTTCACAGTGTTTTCTTGGCTATAGCATTTAGAAAAGCAAATCTCCAGATCTCTCTACCAAGATGCAACAATGTGGGATTCAAACTACCAAGAGTTGAAGAGTTGTTCATTAGTGTACTTTATTTGGTTTCAGGTGAGCTCTGGTGGCTTAGTGGTAAGTTGTGCTGTCACCTGTAAGACTAGCAGTTCAAATTGACAAACTGTCCAGTCAGAGAAAGATGGACAATCTCCCCCCATGTGACTTATAGCCTCTAAAATGCCACTGTAGTGTCAGCTATGAGTAGGTTCTTGTTCAAAAGTACATAGCTACAGTAATCCAATTGCAGCTCATAGAGACCCTATGAACAAGAGAATAAAGCACTACCTGGTCCCGTGCTATTCTCCCAATCACTGCTATTTGAATTCATTGTTGAAACCACCATTTCAATATCTTCTCTGCAAAGGTCTTTTTGCTAACTTGTCACTTTCTCAAACATATGTCCTCCTTCACACTGGTCTCTTCTGGTAACATGTCCAAAGTAAGTGAGACTAAGACACTCAATGCTCATTTCTAAGGAACATGATGACTGCACTTCTTTCAGGTCAGATGTGGTTTTCTGGCATTCCAAGGCACATTCAATATCTTTAGCCAACACCATAATTTAAAAGTATCCATTTTTTTTTCTATCCTCTTTGCTAACTGTACTGCATCTGCATTTACATGAGGTAACTGAAAATACTTATGGCTTGAGTATATTAAATTTTAATCCTCAGAGTGATGCCTTTCTTCTTTAATACTATAAAGAGGCTCTTTGCAAAAGATTAGCTCAATACAATACTTCTTTATATTTTTTGACAGTTGCTTCTACGGGGTCAATGCAAAACAAAATCCTTGCTCATGTAAATAGTTTCTCTTTTTATTTTGTTGTTTGGTTAAACTGTGAAGATGCTTGTTTTCCTTATGTTGAGATAAAATCCATCCTGAAGGCTGTACTTTTTCAACTTCATCACTAAGAGCTCCAAATGTTCTTTGTTTTCAGAGAGCAAGCTAGTGGCATCTGCATGGTGTAAAGTATTAATGACTCTTCTTCCCGACTCTGAGTTCTTTTCCATACAGATCAACTTTTTAGATTAGATTATGTGTTCAACATAGAAACTGATAAGCATGGAAAAGGGATATAACCTTGATACACATATTTACTGTTGTTAAGTCACATAAAATCTTGTTCTGTTCGAATGACAGTCTCTTGATCTTTGCAGATTTTTGTGTGATGCATCAAATCTATTCTGGATATGACCTATAAATTCAGGTAAGATATACTTAAGGTTATACTTCGGCTCTTGTAAATTCACAATAGTTTTATTCAACTTCAACTTTAATCTGTCTTTGAGCTACTGATGGTATGTTCCATAACTAGCCCTTAGACTTGTTCTGATTCATGACTTTGAGCTGCTTTTCAACATTTTCCACAAATGTATTAGATTTTATTCTTGTGCGTTCCATTTGATAAATTAAACATGTATCATTATATTATTATATCATTATAGTTTGTGTTAAATATATTTGTAATAAATTTGTGATTGTACAAAATCCTATCATATAATTTCTATTACAAAGGCCCTATGTCCCACTTACCAATACTTCTTTAACCAGTAGTTACCAGGGACTATCAGAGCCATAATGGCAACAAAGATAAGTAGTAACATATACGCAAGACTAGAATAACGGTAATAGAAAATTATCAAAGCTTAGCTACATAGGTATTTAAGTCATCAGTGCTGAGTGATCATAATAGAGTTTTCTAGTCTCACAGACTAGTCTCACAGAGGTTTGTGAGACTACTAGTCTCACAGAGGTTTGTGGAGCCCTTCAGTTTATAGATTTTGGTGACTTTTACTAATCAGCCATACAATTTCAAGCCACGCGGGCAGAAGTTGGGGCCAGACAATAGAGAAGCAACTCGTGGCAAAAGCTTCTGACACACCCACAGGTACAAAAGCCCCAAGGCAGAGCCAAAAATCAGTTGGGCCTGAGGGCCTGTGGCCCTTGGGCCAAGAAGAAAAATATAATCTATAAAGGAGTGCTACAGGACACATCCCCTTCCCTTTGGAGACACTACAACTAAACTTAAGAGACACTGGTCACAGCAAATTGTCAGCAGTTGACATATTTGGAATCACAGAAGCCAAGAAAGCTTCAGATACAAGCTGTTAGATCATAGGTTGGACAATGGAAGATAATTTCTGAAGGGATTTGGTAGAAGTGAAGGAGTATCCTGGTGGAGGGTGGAGCTGGGAAATAAGTGGGTCAAGGCACTGGGCTAAGGCCAGGGACAACACTGTAACTAATGGTTAACTCCACAATGAGGGATTTGATTTATCTTTCACTGCTTCATAAATTGCTTGTCTGTCAGATACTCCTCTAAATCTAAACATTCAGATTAAGACATACTAGGAAGGTTTGGCCATCCACTTCTGAAATAGCAGACCTCTGAAAACCCTATGCACAAACCATGGACAGCCAAGAAAGCAAACAGATTCATTCTGGAGAGGGTTAAACCAGGCTACTCCTTGGAGGCAAGAATTCAGGGGCTTTGTCTGACATATTTTGAACATGTTGTAAGGAGATGGACAGGTCCTTGGAAAGGGACATTATGCTTGGGAGGGTAGAGGGACAGCACAGGAGGGGAAGACCCTCTATGAGGTGGATTGATTCAGTGACTGGGGTAATTGGGATGGGTATCTCAGAGGCAGTAAAATTGGCAGAGGATAGAGCAGTGTTTAGGGCTGTTGTACACAAGGTCGCTGTGAGTAGCAAACGACTCGACGGCACATAACAACAACAACAACAACATATTCGACCTTGGCTGAAATTCATTAATAACTAAAGCCAAAGGCATTTGACTATGCATTTGACTGTTGGTTAGGAATTGACTGGCTAACCTTGAGGAGAATGGGAATCTCAGAACACTTGAGTGTGCACATGCAAAACCTACACTTGGACCAGTGTCTAGAACAGAGCAAGGAAATACTGCATGGTTCAAAATCAGGAAAAAAGTTAGGGATGCATTCTGTCTCCATACCTTTTCAATCTATATGCAGAACAGATCATTCAGGAGTCTGGGCTCTATGAGGAGAAATGTGGCATCAGGATTGGAAAAGATTCAATAACAACTTATGTTATGCAGATGAGACAACTTTACTTGATGAAATGGAAGAAGACCTGAAGTACTTGCTGTAGAAGTTCAAGGACTATAGTCTTCAACATGGATTGAAGCTCAACATCAGAAGACAAAGAATCCCACCACTGGGCCAATTGGCAGCACCATGAAAGATGAAGAAGAGAATGAATTTAACAATTTAATCTTGCTTGGCTTGACAGTCAACAGTCTTAACACCAGCAGTCAGGAAATCAAAAGACAAATTGCATTGGAAAAATTTGCTGTCAGGGGCCTCTCCAGAGTGCTTAAAAACAGTAATGCCTTTTTAGAGACTAAGGTGCTCCTAATCCAGCCCATGGTCTTCACAATTTCTTGTCTTGCATCAGAGAGCTGAAAATTGAATAAGGATGACAGAAGATAAACCAATGAATGCCTTTGAGTTATGATGCTGGAGAAAAGTCTTGAGTATACCATGCACTACCAAGAAAAGAGGCCATGGCACTAGGGATCTAGATGGATCTTGGCTGAAAGCAGAGAGTACCAGAGGAATGTCTATCTGAGTTTCATTGATTATGCAAAAGCATTTGCTTGTGTGGACCACAACACACTCTGGCTGATTTGGAGAGGAATGGGAATCCCAGAACACTTGATTGT
>NW_006399763.1:22455127-22455908 GCF_000299155.1 Elephantulus edwardii
CCTGGAGAGGGTGAAGCCAGGCTGCTCCTTGGAGGCAAGGATTCTGAAGCTTCGTCTGACATACTTTGGACATGTTGCAAAGAGGGACTAGTCCTTGGAGAGGGCTGTCATTTTGGGGAGAGGGACAGAGCAGGAGTGGAAGACCCTCGATGAGATGGATTGATTCTGTCACTGGGGAAATGTGGATCGGCATGTCGGAGACAGTGAGATTAGGAAGGGATAGAGTAGTGTTTAGGATTGTTGTACATAGAGTTACTATGAGTCACAAGCAACTTGATGGCATATAATAACAACAACAACCAAGAAAAAAATAGGTCTGTCTTGGAGAGGGTTAAACCAAGTTTCTCCTTGGAGGTCAAAATTTTGAAAGTTCATCTGACACGATCTGGCATATGGCCAGGAAGAATACACCCTTGGAGAGGGCAATCATGGTCAGAAGGGTGGTAGGACAGTGAACCAGAGGAAGACCCCAGATGAGATGGATTCATACAGAAATTTGGGCAATTGTGGTAGTTGTCTTGGAGTCAATGAGACTGGCTCAGGACAGAGCAGGCTTCAGAGCTGCTGTGTATAGATAGAGTCGCTATCACTGGTGACTGGATGGCACATAATAATAATAACAACATCATTAACGTCACTTGCAAGCAAAATATTGCTGAAGATCATCCTAAAATTACTGGAATAGTACATATACAGAAAACTACCAGAAGTTCAAGCTGTATTCAAAAGAGGCCATGGCAGCAGGAATATCACTTGGTGTCGGATGGATTCTTATATTTTC
>NW_006399763.1:22459926-22462430 GCF_000299155.1 Elephantulus edwardii
GGGAAGGCCCTCTATGAGGTGGATTGATTCAGTGACTGGTTTAATCAGGATGGGTGTATCAGAGATGGTGTGATTGGCATAGGACAGAGCAGTGTTTTGGGCTCTTGTACATAAGCAAGCGACTCAATGGCACATAACAACAACATATTCCAAGTAGTAGAATAGCTGAGTCATATGGAATGTCAATGTTCATCTTTTTGAGGAGAAGTTAAATTGCCTTCCAGAGGTGTTTGTACCATTTTACAATCCCACTATTGATGTATAAGAGTTCCCAGCTTGCCACATTCCCTCCAACATTCATTACTTGTTATCCTGTTAAACTTTGCCACTGCTACTGGAATGAAAAGGTATCTCATTATGGTTTTGATTTGCATCTCTCTTATTGCCAGTGATATTGAGCATTTCTTAATATGTCTGTTGGCCATCCCAATATCTTCCTCTGTGAAAATTCTTAATATGTCTTTTGCCCATTTTGTAATTGAGTTCTCAGTATTTTTCTTGTAGAGGCCCAGGGTATTCGGTAAACTTCTGATATGAGACCCTTGTCTGAAATGGTAGTGCCAAAGGTTTTTTCCCCAGTCCATAGATTTTTCTTTTCATACTTTTTGAAAAAGTTTTTGGTGTGAACAGTCATTTAATTTTTACAGGGTCTTATTCATCAGTTTTATCGATCCAGTGTGAGCATTTCTGGCTGTATTTGGCAGTCCCTTTATAACATAGATTAGGCCTTCTGAGCATGATCTCAGTTTTTATCTGATGAACTTTATGGTTTGGGACTTTACTACCAGGTCTCTGATCCACCTTGAGTTGATTTTCGTGTATGGTGTGAGATTTGGATCCTGTCGGTTTCCAACAGTTAGTCCAATTTTGCCAGTACCATTTGTTGAAGAGGTGGTCCTTTACCCATTTGATAGGCGGCTTCCTGGAATGCTCTAAATTTTACCTATAGTATCTTTTAATATTGCAACTTGAGGCTTGAAATTGTTTTTCAGTTCTTGAGCTTAAGAAATGCCACGTAAGTTCTTTCCTTTTGTTTCTCAGTCCCAGCCCTTTGCCCATTCTGCTACAGTATGTTGCTTTGTTTTCTTAGGCTGCTCTTTGAGATCTTCTGTCCAGCTCTTTTACTTTCTTATCTCTTGCCTTTGGTTTGTCTTCTCGATGTTTTAGTGCACTTTTCTTCTGACATCCATTTTGGTTTTTTTCTTTCTCCTCTCTCTTTGTAGTGATCTATTGCTCTCTTCATAGGTGATGTCTTTGATGTCATACATAGCTCCTCTTATGCACTACTATTTAATAGTTTAATGTGACTTTAGTCACATTATTATTATCTCTTTGGCTTATATTTCTCATTTGTCAAACAGAGGTTATAATATTACCTACTTAAGAATCTTCATATGGACCAAATGAATTAATATTTTTAAGGTGCACATAACAGTGCAAACGCATAATTTAATGAACTTAAGCTTTCCTTTATTATGGTCATTGAATTTTTATGACATAGATCAGCTAACTCAAAGATTAACTGTTCATAAACTAGCTGCTCCTTGGGGAAAAGTTGGGCTATGTTCTCTCATAGACTCACAGCATCAGAAATCTGATGCAGGATCACCACAAATCTAAATAATTAAGGAATAGTGGATTTTTTCTATGGTTATAAGACTATGGTCTGCAGTTTGGCTTTTGTATAAATTAGATTTATTTGGTTTGACTAGCACATAAATAAAAAATTAGATTATATTTAGAAAATCTACTCTCTCTTTTTATATAGTACAAGCTTCTTTTCTTATATTCTACATTCGATAATGTTGTTGTACCAGCTTTCAAGTCTCCAATAATTATTTTTCCAACACAGTAATAAAATTGTTAAAGAGGAGAAGGACAAGGACTTTAATCCATTCAGATGGCACAAAGGTTTGATTCAATATTTTGTGGTTGCAATTTTTCAGATGGCTGTAAATCCTTATCAAAGTCTATTATTTGAATTACATTTTTCTCTATTGTGCATGTAAATTTCTTTTTTAAAAATTCCAACCAATTCTCAAGTTACAGAAAAACAGTCTCTGTTTGTAGAATAAATATGATAAAATATATTTAAAATCTGAATATTTATATACTAAATACTCATGTGGGCTTGTATTCTGACTGTATTCAAAGTAGGTTTTTTTATTTATTTACTTTTTCTATACAGAATTGGTGTTTTATTGTGTTAAAAACTTTTACATTAAAAAAATATTACTTTCCATGTGAATAAATAATACTAATGACAAAATTATATTTACTATGTGATTGTTTCATGATTTAGTCAACATCTCATTAATGGAATTTGTAATTACTCATTTTTACTAATGTGTTAAATCATGTTTTTCTAAAAAGCAGTTACTGACAGAAATCCAGAATGAAGACTGCATAGTGGAGTGGGCCTGGGGGGAGGGATTGTAAAACAATGAAAGAATTTTTCTTCTACTTTTCAAAGAGAAGAGTGAATTGTGGGAGAGGTGGACAGG
>NW_006399763.1:22462926-22467521 GCF_000299155.1 Elephantulus edwardii
TTGATTAAGTAATTAATGCATTATCAAATTCCTCTTATTATTTTGATAGAACTATTTGGAAACAAAAAACCCTCAAAATAGTTTAGATGTATCTTACAAAGTTTTCTGACAGAATAATCTATTATAATCAAGTTAATTCTAAATTCTGATAACAATGTGTTTCACAAAGTAAAACTACTCCCTAGAGTATTTGGCTGTAATCTTATTTCTAGGCTTTCCACCAATGGGACTACTGAATCTTCCTCTGTATCTCAGACCCTCCACCTTTCTCTGCTTGATATTCTTTTCTAAGGTCTTCTCCTGAAAATGTGTCCAAGGTGGATTTATAAAGAGATTGTAACTATAGAATTTAGCATATCAGAGATCTAGACGAAGGTGTAGGGATACAGCATGGCTCAAAGTTAACAAAGATAATGCCTTTTTAATAGTGAATGAAAGTCAATTCTATTAGTGGTTTTTAAAGTATAAATATTCTTTAAATTTACTTTGAAGAATTATAAAATAAAAATTAAAACCTTTGCCATTGGGTAGATGCTGACACATAACAACCCTATATGGTATGGATAGAACTATCCAGATGGTTACAGAAATGAATTGAATATCTTTCTCCTTTGTGTGGCTGGTGAGTTGGACCACCAACTTTTAGGTGTTGTTCTTGTTATGTGCCATTGAGTCACTTGGAACTCATAGCAATCCTATTTATAATAGCTCTGGAGTCCTGAGCCAGTCCCACTGACTCCAAGACAACTACCATCATTGCCCTAGTTACTGTATCAATCCATTTCATCCAAGGTATTCCTCTCTTGTGCTGTCCCTGCACCCTACAGAGCATGATGCACTTCTCTAAGGATCAGTACCTCCTGGACAAAATGCCCAAAGTATGTGAGGTGGAGCTTCAAAATCCTAGCCTCCAAGGAGAAACTTGGTTTCACTCTCTCCAAAACAGACCTATTTGTTTTCTTGGCGGTCCATGGTATGTTCAAGACTCTTCTCCAGCACCACAACTCAAAGGCATAAAATTCTTCTATTCTCCTTTTTCATTATACAGCTCTCTGATGCACAGCAAGTAATTGTGAAAACCATACACTGGATCGGGCACACCTTAGTCTCTAGACTGACATCGCTGTTTTTCAGTGCTCTGGAAAGGTCCCTGTCAACAGATTTTCCTAATGCAATTTGCCTTTTGACTTCCTGACTACTGATATCAAAATGTGTTGATGGTGGAGCCTAGTATTTCATAGTAGCATTGTAAAATCCTTTAGAAATAAATTATAAGATCTTTCTTCTGAGGTACCTCTGGGAGACTTTGAACCTATCCAATTTTTAGTAAATAGTTGAGCACTTAATCAATTGGGACATCAAGGGAATACTTTTATTAAACAAAAAAGATAAAACCTATTGCCCTTAAGTTGACTCTGACTCATTTCATCCCCTTAACTTTTTTCCCCAGTGTTTTTCAAATTTTATTAACAGAAATACTCTGGTCCTGAGAACAAATTGGCATGGTTTGCACTCAGGCAAGAGAGTATAACATGCCCAAGCCCTAGAGGTGAGGTCCAGGAGATGAGGGTGCAGGCCAGTGGTCCCATTTGGCCAGGCAGGGATTCCATTCACACCAAGGTGAGAGCTGATATGGAGAGGCTGGCCCCAGCTGGCTCCCATCATTCATATCACCCCTATTTAATCTTTGAAGCCATGGAGGTGGGGGCGGGGGTGGGAGCATAAGAAGCCCAAAGCAGCCATTTGGTGTCTGGGGGGTGGGCAGTGAAAGGCAAGAGGCTGTGTAGCTGAGGGAAGGGGAACTGGAGGTCTTAGATAGAAGATGGAAGAGGGGCCAGTGATGGCTCAGTACATGGGTTTGGAGCCCACATCCAGGAAAACCTTATACCCTCAGTAGGATAAGGGGCAAGAACCCCATGGAGGAAATGTGGGGCCCAAGGTGATATAGGTAGAGCTGCTCGGGATCCTGAGCCCCCAGGCCCAGGATGCAGCTCTAGGAATGCAGCTGAATAGGAAGCTGAACATCCAGGTCCAGATTTCAGAACCTCAAGGAAGTTGGTCCTTGTTGGCCAAGGACCTTGGAAAGCTGCAGAGTGGAGAAGGTAGGCCTCAGCACTGGGGCCACTACAGGGAGGTGCCGGGGCCAAGGCAGCTTTCTGGGATGTTGGGATCTGTTCTGTGTCTGACTCACAGACATCCCCACCAAGTGTGGAGTTGCAGGGACCACTAGGTCCATCCAAAATTCCATAGTCTGTTGTGGCCATTATTTCTGGGCCACAAAGTTTCCTCTTACTATGGGCATTTTGTTCCCTATTGCAGTTTCTGCTGTTCTGCTGGAAGCCCTTGGCAAAGGGGCAGCAATCTTCAGTTATGTGATTTATGGGTTCTGGTGAGTTGTCTGTCACAGAGATAAATGTGGTCTCCAAGAAGCATCGCCTCTTTACGCTTCTTGGTGACTCAATGGCAAATAGCAACGACATAGTACATTTGCCATTATAGCTATTTCATCTAAGTATAATCATGTAATATTTGGTTTTGGTGATGGATCTATTTCACTCAGCTGTTTTCAAGATTTATCCATGTGTAGAATGTATTAGAATTTCGTTCTAATATGAATGAAATGACGGCATTTCATTCATAGAATGTTCTAATAGAATATGACCCCATTGAATTGGTATACAACAGTTTATATTTGTTCGTCCATAGAGTTGTTTCCATGTTTTGACTGTTGTGATAAATACTACCATGAACATTTGCTGTGTGACTGTTTGATGCGGCTGGACTTTTTACTTCTCTGTAGTATATAAAAGGAATGGAAATTCTTTGTTATATGAAAATTCCAAGTATAACTTCTGAGGAATTTACAAACCATTTTCCACAGTGGTTATTCCATTTATAGTCCCATCAATGAAAGACAAGAGCTCAAATTTCTCTATATACTTGCTAATAATAGTTACTTAACTTTTGTTTCTTATATTTTAAATTTTAATAACTATTTCAGTCATTTGGATTAAATCCACGGGAAGCAAAATATGACTTTGAGTCTATCCCATATGAATTTCAGAACCATTTCAGGAACAGGTTTGAGGCCTTAAACACTGATGAGCGAAGACCAGATGAGTTGTGGGAGGATATCAAGAGTATCATCTAGGAAGAGTGCAAACGGTCATTGCAAAGACAGAAAAGGAAGAGAAGACTAAAATGGATGTCAGGAGAGACTCTGAAAATTGCACTGGAGCGCAGAGAAGCCAAAGCACAAGGAAGAATTCAAGATACTAAAGAGTTGATGAGAAGATTTCAGAAGACAGCGTGGAATGACAAAGTAAAATATTACAATGAAATGTGCCAGGAGTTGGAGTCAGAAAATCAAAAGGGCTGAACTCGCTCAGCATTTCTTAAGCTCAAGGAACTGAAGAACAAATTCAAACCTCAAGTTGCTATAATCAAGGA
The DNA here is from genome assembly GCF_000299155.1 of Elephantulus edwardii. Classification (NCBI taxonomy): domain Eukaryota; kingdom Metazoa; phylum Chordata; class Mammalia; order Macroscelidea; family Macroscelididae; genus Elephantulus; species Elephantulus edwardii. The sequence goes on from NW_006399763.1 coordinate 22,466,377, forward strand.
TGCTTTAGGAAGAATATTAAATTTTCCAGGAAGCATTAAAAGAAGATGAAAAGAATATACTGAGTCACTGTACCGAAAGGAATTGGCAGACACAGACGAATTTAATGAAACAACATATGAGCACAAGCCTATGGTGATGAAGGAAGAAGTTCAGGCTGCTTTGAAGGAAATAGCAAAAAATAAGGCCCCAGGAATAGAGGGTATACCAATTGACATATTCAGCTAACAGATATTACCCTGGATGTACTAACCAAGTTGTGCCAAGAAATCTGGAGAACAACTACTTGGCCAACTGACTGGAAGAGATATATATTTGTTCCCATCCCAAAGAAAGGTGACCCAACAGAGTACGTAAAATATAGAACAATATCATTAATTTCACATGCAAGCAAGATTCTACTGAAGATTATAAGAAAAACTGCACATCAGCAGAGAACTGCCAGAAGTCCAGGCTGGGTTTAGAAGGGGTTGTGGTATTAGGGATATTGTAGCTGATCTTAGATGGATCTTAGCTTAAAGCAGGGAATACCAGAGGAATGTATATCTGTGCTTCATTGACTATGCAAAGGCGTTTGACTGTATGGATCATAACAAACTGTGGCTGACTCTGAGAAGAATGGGAATCCTAGAATACTAGATTGTGCTAATGGGAAACCTATACTTGGACCAAGAGGCAGTCATCAGAACAGAGCAAGGAAACACTGCATGGTCCGAAATTGGGAAGGGCGTTCGTCAGGGACATATTCTGTCTCCATACCTTTTCAACCTGTATGCAGAACAGATTACATGGGAGGCTGGGCTCTATGAGGAGTAATGTGGGGTCAGGATTGGTGGAAGATCTATCAACAATCTGTGTTATGCAGATGACATAACACTGCTTGCTGAAACTGAGAAGGACCTGAAGCACCTGCTGCAGAGTCAAGGACTGCAGCCTCCAAAATGGATTAAGGCTCAATGTCAAGAAGACAAAAATTCTCACCACTGGGCCAATTGGCAGCATCAGGATGGATGGTGAAGAGATTGAGATTCTTCAAAGCATTAGTTTGATTGGCTCCACAGTCAACACTCTTGGCACCAGTAGCCAGGAAATTAAAAGGCGCATTGCCATGGGAAAGTCTGCTGTTAGGGACCTCTCCAAAGTACTG
>NW_006399763.1:22467621-22472978 GCF_000299155.1 Elephantulus edwardii
TAGGGACCTCTCCAAAGTACTGAATAGCAATGGTCTCTCTGGATATCTGATAAAGTGCATCTGATATAGGCTGTGTTCTTTGCTATCACTTGTTATGCATCAGAGAGTTGGACAATGTCCAAGGAGGATAGAAGAATTGATGTCTTTGGGCTGTGGTGCTGGAGAAGAGTATTGAGGGTACCATGGACTACTATGAAAACAAACAGATTCACACTGAAGAGGGTTAAACCAGACTGCTCTTTGGAGCCAAGGATTCTGGGGCTTCATCTGACATACTTTGGACATGTTGTAAGGAGGAACTGGTCCTTGGAGAGGGACATCCTGCTTGATAGGGTGGAGGGACGGGCGCAGGAGGGGAAGGTCTTCTATAAGGTGGGTTGATTCAGTGACTGGGGTAATCAGGAGTGTCAGAGACAGTGTGATTGGCACAGGACAGAGCAGGTTTTAGGGCTGTTGTACATAGGGTCGCTATGAGCCACAAGCGACTTGATGGCACATAACAATAGCAACATTTCAGTAATTATTAAGAGGTATGCAATTGTGGGTTTGATTTGCCTTTCTTAAAGAGGGGGAGGGGAAAGAAGAATCTCCTACCACATGATTTACAGTCTCCAAAATGCCATTGAGTCAGTTATGAGTGGTTTCAAAATCAATTGCAATGAGAGCATGATTGTTAATGTTGAACATGTTCTCATATGCTCACTCATCATTTACATATAAACATTTGAGAAATGTCTCTTCAAGTTATTTACCCACTTTTCCCACCAGCAAGGTATTTTTGTTTATATAACAAAGAGATTTTTTGATAGCTAAATTTTCTTCATAAATCCCTTGAATAGAAGGTTGATGTGTGGCAATCAATAAATCAAAAGAAGGGGTTACACTGGAAAAATCTATTACCAAAGACCTCTCCAAAGTGCTAAAGAGCAACTCTATCACTTTAAAGATTGTTGGTAGGTGCCATTGAACTGAGTACAACTCATAGTGACCCTATGACCAACCTATCTGAACACTGTCCTATATTGTGTCTGATGCACTCAAGTCCATTGCTCCAGTCACCATGTAAACCTACCTAATTGAGGGTCTTCTTCTCCCTTGTCATCCTTCCACCTTCCCAAGCATGATTCTCCCCTCCAAAGAATAACCTCTCGTAGCAACATTCCAAAAGTGTGTGAGATGAAACTTCATCATCTTTGCCTCCAAGAAGTACTCTAGCTACACCTCTTCAAGACATAGCTGTTTTTATTTAAGTTGTCCACAGGATATTCAGTTCTTTTGTCATCTTTATTCATAATCTAGTTGTCAGATGTCTGTAATTGTTATGTGCCATTATATCATCTGTGACTCAGAGTCACCCTGTGTACAACAGCTCTGAAGCCTGCCTTATCCTGATTCAGTATCACTGACTGCAACACACCTACCCCCATTGTCCCAGTTACTGTATCAATCTATATCATCCATGGTCTTTCCTTCCTGTGCTGTCCCTTTTTAGAAGCATAATGCCCTTCTCCAAAGAACAGTCCTTCCTGGCCATGTACCCAAAGTATGTGAAACATAGATTCAAAATTTCAGCCTCCTATGAGAAATTTGGTTCCACTCTCTCCAAGACAGACCTGTTTATTTTTTTGGAAAGTGATTAAAAGACCATGCTCTAAATCAGGCACATCTGAGTCCTCAAATGGACATCACTGCTCTCCAATAATGTGGAAAGGGCATTGCCTACACACTTTTCCAGTTTATTATGTCTCCTGGTGTCCTGATTGCATGTACCAAGTGTGTTGATTATGGATACAAATAAAATGAAGTCATTTACCATCTCAATACTTTCTCCATCCACTGGATGTTGCCTAAAATCCAGTGGTGAGGATTTTTGTTTTCTTGACTTTGAGATGTAATATATATTTAAGGTTACAGTGATTAACTTTCTGCAGCAAGTGCTTCAAGTCCATCTCACTTTCAGCAAGAAAGGTTGTATAATCTACATAATGAAGGATATTGATGAGTCTTCTTCCAGTACTGATGCTACATTTTCTTCAAAGAATCTAGCTTCTTGAATAATTTTCTCAGCATACACATCAAATATGGAAAAAGGATACAAACTTGATATAAATCTTTCCTAATTTAAACCCAAGCAGTGTTCCCTTCTGCTTCTACTTTAACAGTATCCAATACATCTGAAAGTTGTACAACAAATAAGGATAACTGAAGAATTGGTGTCTTTGAATTGTAGTGTTGAATGGGCAGCCAAAAGATTAAACAAATCTCTTGAAGATAGTGCAATCAGGTACTCTCAAGAGGCAAGAATGAGGAGAAAAAAAAGCCATAAATTAAACAAAAACAATAAATTCCTTTGAATAGTATTGGTGAAGAGCGCTGAATATCTCATAAATTATAAAGGAATACCAAGTCTGTTTTGAGGTAATTCAACTTACATAGTTACAAGTTCTAAAGACATTTAAATACTTGGAAAAAGATATCATATTGGAAAAGGTGGAGAGTCAAAGGTGTAAACTCTTAACAAGCTGTGCTGATACAGTTATTGTAACAATGAGTCTCATTAGAGTTAATTCTACAAAGGGGAACTGTCCCAATGAATGGCTTCCATGGTACCAAAATAATAGCTACAAGGTCAGACATGCCTGTCCTCATGTTCCTGCACCTACTTCTACTAATCACTCGTCCATTGTTCCTTGTAAATTGACTCAGAGGCTTGACCTTATTTGCAGCTGTATTTATTAAGGAAATAGGTTGGAAGTGAGGGAAGCAAGTGATCACACAGTGAAAATCTAGGTTTAGTCCAGCATTCTCAAGCCAGATTCACAACAAGACACATTTCCTCAATTTGTTCAAACAGCTGCTCAATCATCAAGTGCATAATGCAAGAAGCCTCTGGTTTTCTCAATCATCCAATAAGCTTTGTCTTACAGCAGGCACAAGTCAGCTCTTTCTTCAATATTCTCGCAAACAGAAACTTTGGCACTTGCTCCCTCTCCCGGGCTCCATTAGGCTATGCCTCTGTTTCTCACAATCTGGCCAGCTTCCCAACTTAAATTGGCCCCACAACTATTGATGATGTAGAAGACATTCATCAATGGTAAAGCTTGTGTCTGCAGTTGAGACAGCTGTAGAACACAGTCCCAGAAGGATCAAAGACAATAACTAGAAAAAAAAATTGCAAAAGTCCTAATACCACATCTCCCATGTGATTTAATGCCTCTGAAAATTTAGTAGAGGTTGTCTACAAGTCAACCACTTGATGGTACATAATAACAAGAAGTGATTGAGAATACCATGGCTTGGATCAAGTGCTTCCCCTTACCACTTTGGAGAGGTCCTCGAGAGTAAATTTCCCCAAATACAACATGTCTTCATTTCTTTAACGCTGTTACATTTAGTATTGATTTTAAATCCAAGTAAAATGAAATCATAGACAACTTCAACCTTTTCCCCATCTAACATGATGTTGTATAATAGTTAACTGCTGATGATCTCAGTTGTCTTGATGTTGAGTTGTTGGTGATTCAGAACCAACTAATAGCTGACCCTCCAGTGGTTTTCCAGATACAGTAAAGAGCACAGGAGAGCATTGCTCATCTTTCTTCCGTGGAGAAGCTCGTAGATTTGAATTGCATGCCTTTTAGTTGGCAGCATAACTCCTGATGTTGAGATATAGCTTACAAAGAAGGTTACATCTTTGGATTTTTTCAGAAAGTGCTTCAAGTATGCTTCATGTTCTCTAAGCACCATTGTGTCATCTACATAATGCAGGTTGTTAATGAGTTTCCTCAAATCCTGATGTCACATTCTTCATAGTCCAGCTTCTTGGATGATTTGCTCAGCACATATATTAAATGTGTATGGAAAATGGGTACAACCCTGCTATACAAATTTTCTGATGTTAAACTAAGTCAAATTCCCTTGTTCTATTCAGCCACAATCTGTTATGAAGCACACAGTTAAATGCATTTTCATAGTCAATGAAACACAAGTAAGCATATTCCTTGTGCCCTCTCTCTGCCAAGATCCATCTGACATTACCAATGACATCCCTAGTTACATGACCGTATCTGAACTTAACTTGAATTTCTGGTAGTTGTCTGTCTATATACTATTCCAACCACTTATTAGTGATATTTAACAATATATTACTTGCAGATGATATTAATATTTTCAGACAATTCCACATTCTATTGGATCTGTATTTTTTGGATTGGGAACGAGTATCAATATCTGTCTGTCAATTGCACATGTAGTTTTCTCTGAAGTTTCATGTCATAGTCTGGTAGGTATATGCAGGGCTGCTGCGGTGTGTTGAAATATGTCAGCTGGTATTCCATCAATTCCTGTGTCCTTATATTTTTGGCCAACTCCTTCAGTATAGCTGGAACTTCTTTGGTTAACATTGGTTCTTAATCATGTGCTATTTCCTGAAATGGTTTTGTTTCAATCAAATGTTTTTTATATGGAAATTGTGTATTATTATCTGTTTTGTTAACTGTTAATTTAAAAAATTATTTTATATACTGGTTTAATATAAAGTTTGCACGCATTGTTTTACACACCAGATCTTTCCCTTTTGCTTCACCAGTCCCCATTCCCATCAAATTGTGCAACCCTATGATTAACACACATACACCCCACCCATCCTCATCCCTCTGCTCCTCTTTCCCTGCACTTGAATCCTCAAACTCATCCTACAATAATGGTCTTATACAGTATTTATCCTTATGGGACTGAGTTAGTTCACTGAGTGTAATTTTCTCCAGTCCCTCTTTGATGCTTCATGGATCATGGTATTTTGACAATACATAGAATTCTTCAGTATTATAGCTCAAGACTTGAATTTATTCTTCAGTTCGTTCAGCTTGAAGAATATAAACCATGTTCTTCCCTTTTGGTTTTCTTAACTCAAATTTTTACACATTTTATTTTGATATTTTACTGTGTCCTCTCAAATTGCCCTTTAGCATTTTCCCCCTCTGTTTTGAAATCTTTACAAATTAGTAAAGGAGTTTTGGTGGCCTAATGGGCAAGGAGTCGGGCTGCCAATCCAAGGTCTCCTCTTTTTCATTTTTGTCAAGTTTGAATTTACTCATAGCTGACCCTCCAACAGGTTTTCAGAGATTATAAATTGCATAGTTGTCTAACAGTTGGTAAATTTCAACTTTCTGGCTTTAGATTACTCGCACACATTCCTATTCATTATTTCAGCAGAGCTCCAATCCAAAGGTTGTTGTTGTTATGTGCCATCGAGTCGTTTGTGACTCATAGCGATCCTATGTACAACAGCCCTAAACGGTGCTCTATCCTGTGCCAATCTCATTGCCTCTGACAAACCCATCCTGAGTACCCCAGTC
>NW_006399763.1:22473983-22480925 GCF_000299155.1 Elephantulus edwardii
ATACATATATCTACTTGGATGTCATTTATGGTCTCTTTAGGGTATATTCCCAGTAGTGGAATTGCTGGGCAATACGTTTTTTTATTTCCTGGCTACTGGTGCCAAGAGTGTTGAGCGTGGAGCTGAGCAAACTGAAGCTGTGAACAATCACAATCTCTTCACCATCCATCCTGATGCTACCGATTGGTCCAGTGGTGAGAATCTTTGTCTTCTTAACATTGAGCCTCAGTCCATATTGAAGGCTGCAGTCCTTGATCTTCTGCAGTAAGTGCATGAGGTCCTCCTCAGTTTCAGTGAGCAGGGTTGTATCATCTGCATAACGCAGATTGTTGATAGATCAATCCAAAGGTAGGCAGTTCAAATCCACCAACTTCTCCATGGGAGAAAGGTGGACAGTCTTCTTCCATGTGATTTACAGTCTCTGGAAACCCTCTAGAGGGTCAGTAAAGAGTGGATTCCAACTCAGCAGAACATCACAACAACAACGTCTTCCATTGTAAGCTTCAGAGTCTTTTCTGACATTAATTTTGATCTATTCTTTCTTTCCTTTGAAATGACTAAGCAAAAACAAAACACAACCATCTTTCCCCTACATAGTTTACTTACAAATTCCATACACATTGTTTTTCACACTGCATCTTTCCCATTTCCTTAACCCACTCCTCCCTCCACCCATCAAATTGTGTGACCCTATTTTGCTTTCTTTGATCATGTCATCACACAACTCATCTGGTTTGTTGTCATAAGTGCCCAAGGCATAAAATTTAATTTCAAGATGTCTTTTACATTAACTGACATGGACTCAAGGTGTACTTTTCTTCTCATGGATTTTTTTTTTATTTATTCAGCTTCATTTTGAATTTTCACATGAGTAACTGATGTTACCCAGTAACATCATGTTTTAGCCTTGTTGGGCTGCTGATTTTAACTTCTACATTAACTCTTTCCACAGTCGAAGCATGATTGGCAAAGACTGAAATTCAGTTCTGTTCCACCAACCAAGCCATATTCCATGGTTCCAAAGTGCATCAAATTGAGGGAAAGGGTCGTTTTTGGTGGTAAGAACAAAAGTGCTATATGTGCTAGCAGTAAGCCCAGTTTGGGCTGCTTTATACACTTTATATAAATAGTTACTAGTATGTATTCTTTTGTGTCCAATTTCCTTCCATCAACACCAATTTTTATTACTTTCATTCATATTATTCATATAATTCATTTATTTTCTGTACTGTATATACAGCAGGGCAAGGTTCTAATCTGCTGCTGATATGATCACTATGAGACATCGTTGACTCAAAGGCATATGACTATAACAACTGTTGATTTGTTTCTAAGTAGTTTCTAATTTGAGGTAAACAAATGGGTTTTTTTGTATTAATTGGTATATATGTATTGAGAAAGCATATTTACTCATGTCAGTTGGGTGTATTCTTCCAGATGGATTTGCTACATCATATACATATGTTCAATTTGAGTAGATAATGTCAAGCAGATTTTCAAAACATTTTACTAATTTATACTCCCACCATCTGTTTATAGGAATCGAGTTATTCTATACTGTCATTACTTAGGTTTGGGAGGGTTTTTTAATTGTTTCATTTTAATTATTCTTATGGATATAGGGTAGTAGTCAACTGGAGTTAGTTTCAACACATTTCCGCCATAGTAAGAAATTCAAGTATTTTTACCATATTTCTTAATTATTTATAAATCTTTTTTAAGTTTTATGTTCACTGTTCATGGTTTTTGGCCATTAGGTTCTAGCTTTCTTTTCCTGTCTTGAATTGTCTGGTTTTGTGTCATTGATTAATAGAGCCTTCTATTTTACATATATATTATAAAAATGTTTCCCTCCTTCTCCAACAGGGGAAAACATGAAAGCCATAGACAGGGAAAAAAGAAATGACATGTCTGATAAGGGAATTATAACTAGAATTTATAGAATACTTGAGCATGACAACAAAATAAAGACAATCAACCCAATTGCAAAATGGGCACAGGATATCAACAGACACTTCATCATAGAAGACATTCAGATGGTGAACAAACACATGAAGCAGTGTTCAAAATCCCTACCTCTAAGACAGATGCAAATCAAAACAACTATGAGATATCATCTAACCCCAGTAATAATAGCAAAAGTCAACAAAGCTGCAAACAACAAATGCTGGTGAGGGTGTGGAAAAATCTGGAACTCTTATTCACTGTTGGTGGGAGTATAAAATGGTGCAACCACTTTGGAAGGCAGTATGGAGATTTCTCAAAAAGTTAGAAATAGAAATACCATTTGATCCAGAAATTCCAGTACTGAAAATATACCCTAAAGATATCAGAACTACCACCCAAACATATAGATGCACACCCATGCTTATTACTATATTGTTCACAGTAGCAAAGAGGTAGAAACAACCCAAGTGCCCATCATCAAACAAATGGATAGAGAAGCTGTGGTATAGTCACACAATAGAATACTATGCAGTGCAGAAAATCAAGGAACTCATGAAATATTATACAAAATGTGCGACCCTGGAGGACATTATGCTGAATGGAATATCTCAGTCACAAAAGGACAAATACTGCATAATGCCACTGTTATAAAACAGGATTGCCATATGGGTTGGGGAAAACTAAGAAAAGAGGAGATAAATAATGTATACTGCATTGAAACAGATAAGGGAAAGAGCTGCTTAAAACAATATATGATTAGATGTTATTTGCATGACTAGAGTCCAGAATAAGAGCTGCATAGTAGGGTGTTGGTGAGCAGAGAGGAAAATGTACAAAAATGAATGAATGGAAATCCAAGTTCTATAGAAAATTTAAAAATCTCAATTAAAAAAATGTTTTCCCCATTCTTTATGTTGTTTATCTGTCCCATAAAGATGAGTTCTGATTAACAGAAGTTCTCAGTTTCAATTTATTACCATCTCTGGAGGACATCATACTTGATAAAGTAGAGGTTCATGAAGATTATTTTTAAAAAGAGAAAGAATTTTTTAAAAATGGGCTGATATAGTTACTTTAACAATACACAGAAGAATAGAAACAATTGTGAGGATACCACAGGACTAGGCATTGTTTTGTCATGTTGTGCACAAAGTCTTAATGAGCTAGAACTGACTAATAAGGACAAAAACAGTTTTCAAATTACCGTTTTATGCTCGCTGTTTTTAGATATCTATTTAAGAAATATTTGCATATTATGTTGTTTTTGTTATTGTTGTTGTTGATTGCCTTCGAGTTGAGCATAACTCTTTAGCGACCCTCTGAAAAAAGGTCTGAAGGTTTTCTAAAACTATCGACATTTATCAAAGTTCATACAGTTTCAGGAGGTAAGTTGTTTAGAAAAAGCATGCCACTCCTGCTTCCAAACTTGTTTTATAAGGCCTCAAAAATGTCACTTTTGTTTTGTTTTCCTATTTTAAAAGTCTAAGCCTCTACTTTCAGATCTACACATAATTTAGAACTGATTGTTTTATACAATATGAGGTAAAAAAGCCACATATATTTCTTTTTCTAGTATTTATCTAGTACTTAAATCTATTGAAAAACATTTTTTTTCTGCATCATAATTTAGGGCCACTTTTCTATTTATAGCTGAAAATTTTTAACATACAGAAATAAAATGTTTAAATGACATGATATATATACTAAGAATAATAGTATTTTAAACAATATCTTCTTGATATATTGAAAAATTTTTTCTTAATTTTATATTTAGTAATCATTTGATCACTTTGAGAGAAGATGTTATAAAATGACTCTGTCCGTTACCTCACCATTGGACCTTGAAAAGGTATTTCCTTCGGTCATCTGTTCGCTTGTATTAAAATTTAAGAATTGGAAAAAGAAATTAATAATTTCACATATTGGTGGAAAATATTTAAAAAAGAGATATCATTTGTTAAAAAGATGCTTATATAGATAATTATCTCTTTTCACTGCAATAGTCTCAGTCATATGCAAAGAAAATTCTAGAAAAATCAAGTAACTCGTCAAAGTACTTACTAGAGAAAAATCTGGGAAAATGAAACCTGAAAATATTAGAGGCATTGTTTTATGGAATTTTTTCAAAATAGAACATAAATATGAACAAGATAATTTTAAAAACCTGATGATTAAATAAATATTTTCTCTCTCTAGCCTCTTTCCTCTTTATAAAATCGGAGTTAATTGTGTCTTTGAATTCTGAGCTTAAGGTAGAGGCTGTTTTACTTCTCTCTTGAGAGTACTTAACATCTAGTCATCAAGGCCTGAAAGTAGCAGTTGAAGCTAGTATCAAGGGGCCTTATCCATGTGATTTCTTGATAGTACCCAGAATGTACTGGCTATAAGTTACCATTCACTCTGATATTTTGAAAAATAGTGGAGCAAATTGAGTGAAAATAAGTTATCCCTTCATGTGTGTGTGAATAAAAATATGTTGTTGTTATGTGCTCTCAACTCATTTGCAACTCATACCAACCCAATATACAACAGCTCTGAACCTTGCTCTATTTCGAGCCAACCTCATTGTCTCTTACACATCTACCCTCATTACGCCAGTCACTGAGTCAATCCATTTCATGCAGGGTATTCCTCTCTTGCACTGACCCTCCACCCTCCCAAACATGATGTGCCTCTCCAAGGACTGCTTCTTTCTTGCAACATTCCCAAAGTTGTGTCAGACAGAGTTTCAAAATCCTTGTCTCCAAGTACCCTGATTTCACCCTCTTCAGGACAAACCTGTTTCTTCCTCTAGCAGTCCATGATGGTACATTGAATACTTTTCTCCAGTACCACAACACAAAGGCATCAATTCTGTCATCCTTAGTCATTGCCCAGCTCTCTGATGCATAGCAAGTAATTGAGAAGACCATGGGCTGGATCAGGTGCACCTTAGTGTCTAGACTGACAGCATTGTCAGTCCTCTGGAGAGGTCTCTAACAAAAGATTTTCCCCATGCAACTTGTCTTTTAATTTTCTGGCTTCTAGTGCCAAGAGTAGTTTCCGCACTCAGTCGGGTCACCATTCTTTGGAAGAGGAACAATTATAGATCTCTTCCAGTCAGTTGGCCAAGTGGTTGTTCTCCAGATTTCTTGGCACAGCTTGGTGAGCACATCCAGGGCAGCATCTGTAAGCTGAAATATTGTCAATTGGTATACCATCTATTCTTGGGGGCTTTTTTTTGCTATTTCCTTCAAAGAAGCTTGAACTTCTTCCTTCATCAGCATAGGCTCTAGCTCAAATGTTATTTCATTAAATTCTTTTGTATCTGCCAATTCTTTTCAATACAATGACTCAGTATATTCCTTCCATCTTCTTTTAATACCTCCTGGATCATTTAATATTCGGACTAAAGCATCCTTGATTATAGCAACTCTAGGTTTGAATTTGTTCTTCAGTTTCTCGAGATTAAGAAATGCTGAGCAAGTTCAGCCCTTTTGATTTTCTGACTCTAGCTCCTTGCACATTTCATTGTAATATTTTGCTTTGTCATTCCATGCTGCCTTTTGGAATCTTCTGTTCAGCTCTTTAGTATTTTGAGTTCTTCCTTGTGCTATGGCTTCTCTACGTTCCAGTGCAATCTTCAGAGTTTCTTCTGACATCCATTTTGGTCTTGTCTTCCTCTTCTGTCTTTGTAATGACTGTTTGCACTCTTCCTGGATGATGAATTTGACATCCTCCCACAACTCATCTGGTCTTTGCTCATTAGTGTTCAAGGCCTCAAACCTGTTCCTGAGATGATCCTGAAATTCAGGTGGGATAGAATCAAAGTCATATTTTGACTCCTGTGGATTCGGTTTTATTTTCCTCAGCTTCAGCTTGAACTTGGATATGAGTAGTTGGTGGTCTGTTCCACAATCAGCTCCCGGCCCAGATTTCACAGCTGATATTGAGCTTCTCCAGCGGTTTTTTTTCCACAGATGTAATCGATCTGATTCTTATGCATACCATCAGGTGAAATCCATGTGTATAACCTGCTTATGTGTTTCTTATAAAGCATATTTGCAATGAATAAGTCATTGATTGTGCAAAATTCAATCATTCTATCTCCAGCTTCATTCCTGTCACCAAGCCCATATTTTCTAACTAGTGATTCTTCTTCTCTGTTCCCAACTTTTGTGTTCCAGTCACCCATTATTATCAACGCATCTTGATTGTATGTTCGATAGATCTCCTACTGTAAAAGTTGGTAGAAATCATCGATTTCTTCTTCTTTGGCTCTGGTTGTTGGTGCATATGTCTGAATCATAGGGGTATTTTCTGGAATTCCTTGTAAGCATATGGATATAATCCTATCACTCACAATGTTGTACTTCAAGGTGGATCTAGAAATTACTTTTTTAACTATGAAAGCAACCCCATTTATCCTCACCTTTTCATCTCCGGAGTAATATATCATATGATCATCTGACTTAAAATGCCCCATGCCAGTTCATCTCATCTCTCCAGTGCCTAGTATGTCAATATTTATGCGTTCCATTCTTTCTTAACAATTTCTAATTTTCCTACATTCATGGTTCTCACATTCCATATTCCAATCACTAGTGTCTGCGTAAAACTGTTCCTCTTCCTTTGTATTTCCATACTTGAAAGTTCTACCTAAGTTGCCCTTTCAGTTAGTCTATGTGTGTTCTGTTGTCCATAGGGTGACCCAACTGAGTGCGGAAACTACAGAACAATATCACTGATTTCACATGCAAGGAAGATTCTACTGAAGATTATCCAAAAATGACTGGAACAGCACATCAGCAGTGAACTGCTGGAAGTCTAGGCTGGGTTTAGAAGGTGTCATGGTACTAGGAATATTGTAGCTGATGTTAGATGGATCTTAGCAGAAAGCAGGGAATACCAGAAGATAGTCTATCTGTGTTTCATTGATTATGCAAAGGCATTTGACTGTGTGGACCATAACAAACTGTGGCTGACTCTGAGAAGAATGGGAATCCCAGAACATTT
>NW_006399763.1:22482421-22517271 GCF_000299155.1 Elephantulus edwardii
CTGAGAAGGACCTGAAATGCTTGCTGCAGAGGGTCAAGGACTGCAGCCTTCAGTATGGATTGAGGCTCAATGTCAAGACGACAAAGATTCTCACCACTGGACCAATTGGCAGCATCAGGATGGATGGTGAAGAGATTGCCATTGTTCACAACTTTAGTTTGTTTGGCTCCATAGTCAACACTCTTGGGGTATGGACTGCTCCAAAGTACTGAAGAGCAATGGTGTCACTCTGGAAACTAAAGTGCATCTGACACAGGCTATGGTCTTTGCAATCACTTGTTATACATCAGAGAGTTGGACAATAACTAGGGAGGATAGAAGCTGTGGTGCTGGAGAAGAGTATTGAATATAACCGGACTGCCAAAAAAACAAACAAATTCATTCTGGGGAGAGTTAAACCAGGCTGCTCCTTGGAGGCAAGAATTCTGGGGCTTTATCTGACATAATTTGGACATCTTGTAAGGAAGGACAGGTCCTTGAAGAGGGACATCATGCTTGGGAGCATGGAGGGACGGTGTAGGACGGAAAGACCCTCTATGATGTGGATTGATTCAGTGATTTGGGTAATCTGGATGGGTGTGTCCGTGGCAGTGCAATTGGCACAGGATAGAGCAGGGTTTAGGGCTGTTGTACATAGGTTCACTATGAGTTGCAAGTGACTCGACGGCACATAACAACAACAACAGTGCCAAGAGTGATGATCGTGGCAAGCTGAAACTCAACAATCTCAGTCCTTTTGCAATCTATCTTGATGCTGCCAATTGGCCCCGTGGTGAGAATCTTTGTTTTCTTGATTTTGAATTTTAATCCTTATTGAAGGCTTCAGTCCTTGATCTTCTACAGCAAATGTCTCAGGTTCTCCTCAGTTTAGGCAAGCACGGTTGTGTCACCTGCATGATCCAGATTGTTGATGAGTCTTGTTCCAATCCTGATGCCACATTCTTTCTCATACAAGCTAGCTTCCCAGATTATCTGTTCTGCATATAGATTGAAAAGTTAAGGAAATAAGCTGCATCCCTGGTGTAAACCTTTCCTGATTTTGAACCATGCAGTGTTTCCTTCTTCTGTTCTGATGACTGCCTCCTGGACCAAGTATAGGTTTCACAAAAGCATAATAAAGTGTTCTGAGATTCCAATTCTCAGAGTCAGCCACAGTTGTAATCCACACAAATTCCTTTGCATAGTCAATGAAACACAGATAGACATTTTTCTGGTACTCTCTGTTTTCACCTAAGAGCCATCTAACACTAGCTATAATATCTCTAATGCCATGACCTCTTCTAAACCTCTTCTGACAATTCTTTGTTGATGTGCTGTTCCAGTCATTTTGGGATAATGTTCAGCAGGCTCTTGCTTGCATGTGATATTAATGATATTGTTTGATAATTTCCACACTCTGTTGGGTCACCTTTTTTGGAATGGGGACAAATGTGGATGCTTTTCAGTCAGTTGGCCAAGTGGTTGTCCTCCAGATTTCTTGGCACAACCTGATGAGCACAACCAGGGCAGCATCTCTTTGTTGAAATATGTCAATTGGTATGCCGTCAATTCCTGGGGCCTTGCTTTTTGCCAATTCCTTCAGAGCAGCCTGAACTTCCTCTTCATCACCATTGCCTCTTGATCATATGTTGTTTCATAAAATCTGTGTCAGCCAATTCTTTTTCATCTAGTCCTCTCTTCTTTTAATGCTTCATGAGTCATTCAATATTTTGCCCACGGCTTTCTTAAAACTTGCTATTTGAGTTTTAAATTTGTTCTTTAGTTCTTTCACCTTAAGAAATGCTGAGCAAGTTGTCCTTTTTATTTTTAACTCCAGCTCTTTGCACGCTTCACTATAATACTTCGTCTTCCCATGCTGACCTTTGAAATCTTCTGTTCAAGTCCTTACCATCTCAACTTCTTTCCTTTTGCTTTGCCTTCTTGGTACTTTAGTGCAACATTCAATTTCTTCTGACATCCGTTTTGGTCTTTTCTTCTTCCTTCATCTTTTTAATGACCTGCATTCTTCAAGGATGATATCCTTGATATTCTCCCACAACTAACCCGTTTTCACTCATTAGTATTCAAGGCTCAAATCTGTTCCTGAGGTGGTCTTTATATTCAGAAGCAATAGACTCAAGGTCAAACTTTGATTCTCGTGGATTTGATTTGATTTTCTTTAGCTGCAGTTTGAACTTGTGTACACGTAGTTGCTGATCTGATTCACAACCAGCACCTGGCCTTGTTTTTCCTGCTGATATTGAGCTTCTCCAGTTATTTTTCCCACATATTTAATCAGTCTGGTTTCTGTGTGCACCATCAGGTGAGGTCAATGTATGTGTAAAGTCACTTTCTTTTCTTAGGAAAAGTTTATGTAATAAACAAAATCACTAATTATACAGAATTAATTTCTATCACCAAGTCCATGTTTCCAAATTACTGATCCTTCTTCTCAATTCCCAACTTTTGCACTCCAGTCACCCATGATTATTAGTGCATCCTGGTTGCATGTTTCCCACCGCAATAGTTAGTAAAATTCTTCTAGTTCCTCTTCTTTGGCTTTGGTTGTTGGTGTAAAATTTGAATAACAGTGGTATTAATAGGTCTTCCTTATATGTATATGGATATTATACTGTCACTCACAACACTATTTAAAGACAGATCCAGAAATAATATTTATAACTATGATTGCAACCCTGTTTTTCTCTCACCTTTTCATTTCCCACATAGTAGATCATGATTGTCTGACTCAAAATAGTCTATGTGAATCCATTAGATAAGATTATGTTAGACAGAAATGAATAGATCCTTATATTCTACCATATTCACCATTAACTGGGAAGTCTTGAGGAGAATATAATCATGATTATAGTTAGACATTGTCGAACAATTGCACTTCTTGTTTAAAAATAATAATTTCTTTCTTAAAAATAACTACAAACAATATCTCTTATGTATTCAAAATAAAATTGTTAAAGAAGGCTGCCTGAATTCATTTAAAACCAGAGTGCCTTATTAATTCACTAACTGGTGTGATAAAAGTGTTCTCTCTCTGACCTGAACTTCTCTTCTGAAAAAAGAGAAAAATAAAAATAATTACCATGGAAATATTTTGTAGATTAAATAAGCACAAAACATAAAACTTAAAATGATCTCAAACATAGCAGGAATCCAATTATTTTTAATTACTATCTGCATATTCTTGCATATTTTATTATTTCCTTGGATTTCTTTTTATATATATTGTGTAATTCTGTTTAAAAATTACTTAAGGTATTCCTAAGTAAATATTTCTTAGATGCTTTCTGTCTCTCACATTTCCTGTTGTTCATTGCTGTTATTCAGGCAACTGAATTTATTAATATTTCATTCAATAATCCCATTTAATATAGGTAAGCAGATGTCAATGTAAGATTTTCATGCCCAAAACTTGCAGAGCCAAAGTATTGGTTCCACAGAATGAGCAAAACACACTTCTCTGAGGACTAATCGTAAGCATTATATGCTCTATCATTCCCAGATAAAAGGTAGCTATTTTATATCCATCAAGGTTGAAATGGGGTTTAGTCTAGTGGACCAGAAAAATATTACCTGTTTTCACTTAAGTACAATGGAATAATTCCAGAGAAATCCAATTTGAACAACATCATGTACAGGGATTAGAAAGTTTCAGATGATTTGGATGTTCTCACTGCTTTTTGTTGTCTAAGGTGCTTTTCCTAAGATAATCCTAGCTTATTATGTGAAGATGAGTCACACTTATTCCTGAACTCTTTCCATTTCTTGAAATAGGAAAATAAAATAATGATCATCTCATTCACAGTTTCCTCCATTCCAAGAATTTGAAGTTCTTGATGTGTATCATCCTCTTAAGGAGAAAAAATTTTAGAGAAATCGCAAGGCCACTATTAACCTTCTTACTTAAAAGAAGAAATTATAGTTGTAGAAACTAAATTGGATTGTTTTGGTCAACTTCACTAATCATGCCTTTATTTTTTTTTATTTAAAGTTTTTGTTTTAATTGTGTAATAATAATGGCATGATATATTTTAAAAAGGAAGGAAAAGTACTATTTGTCATTGAGTCAACCATGACTGATGCATTTCCACCAATATGCTCTCACTGGTTTTGATTTCCAAGATTTTTATCTAAGCTGCATCTTGGTGTATTTGTTGTCTAATTTTTGTGTTAGTAGTTAAGAATATTAACCACTTGTATCACCCAGAAAGCCAAGTAATGAATCATAAGTCAAAAAATGTCATTGCCATCGTATCAGAACTGATCCTCCATTTGGTTTCCAGAGTCTGTAAACTGCCTAAGAAGATACTGACAACAGTCTTACATAGTTTGGGCACGTAGTAAGGAGAGATTTGTCCTTGGAGAAGGACATCATGCTTAGAAGGGTGGAGGGATAGAGCAGGAGAGGAAGACTATGGAAGAGATGGTTTGATACAGTGACCCAGGTAATGGGGATTGGTGTGTCATGGAGTTAGTGAGACTGGCTCAGGACAGGGCAGGGTTAATACTGTTGTACATAGGGTCACTATGTGTGGCAGGTGACTTGACAGCACATAACAACAACAAAAACAACAGGACTAATTAAATATTGTTGTTGTTGCTGCTGTTACTTAGTACTCTTCTCCAACAACACAAAGGCTTAAAATATTCTGTCATCCTTACTCATTGTTCAACTTTCAGCTGCATAGAAAGTAATTGAAAAGACATAAATCAGGTGCACCTTAGTCTTTAAACTGACATAATTTCTCCTCAATAATTTAGAGAGGTCTTTGACAGCAGATTTTCCTTATCTAACACATCTTTTGATCCCTTGACTGTTAGTACTAAAGGTATTGATGGTGGATCCAAGCAAGATAAAATCATTGATAACTTCCATCTTTCTCCATATATCGTGGCCTGTCAGTCCAATGGTGAGGATTTTTGTCTATTTGGCAATGAGATATAATTAATATTGAAGGCTGTAGTCTTTAGTCTTCTGCTATAATAATTCCCATAGAGCAAAAAAGAGTTAGTCTTATATGGACTTTACAAGGATATTTTATCACATCATGGGTTTTGGGCAGAATTCTACCAGAGAAACAATGAGTTGATTTTATAGAGATGGTCTACAAAAAAATTGGTTTATTTGATTGTGGAGAACAGTAGTTAGCCAAATTCCAACGTCATCAGGAAGTACAGGCTGGACATTGCAGGTAGGAGTTGAATCTGCTCTTCACACCCAGAACTGAAGGAAATCTCAATTTTATTTCCAAAGAACTTCCAATTTTCTGAATTAATCCATCCCATATTATATATGACATAATCAATTGCTTAAAGCCAACTGGTTATAGACTAATCACACCTGCAAAACACTCTTACAACAGCATGTGATTATCATGTGATTGAGTAATAGCTGGAGTTTCTAATCCAGGACATGGTCTTCTCAACTACTTGTTAATGCTTCAGAGAGTTAGACAATGACTAAGGATGACAGAAGAAGAATAGATGTCTTAGACTTGTGGTACTGGAGAAGAGTCTTAAACATAACATGGACTGCCAAGAAAACAAATCAGTCTGTCTTGGGGAGGGTGAAACCAAATCTCTACTTGGAGGCTAGGATTTGAAACTCCACCTCAATTCCTCACATGGCCAGGAGAGATTGGTCCTTGAGAAGAATATCATACTCAGAAGAATAAACGGACAGGACAATAGAGGAGAGGAGGACCCCAGATTAGATGGATTGAGAGAGTAACTGGGGAATGGGGGTTGATTTGTCAGAATTAGTGAGACTGGCTCCAGACAGGGAAGGGTTCAGAGCTGTTGTACGTAGAGTCGCTATACATCACAGGTGACCCAATGGCACATAACAACAATAACATACCATGACAGGTTTGGAAGCAGGAGTAGCATCCACTTCCTAAACAACATGCCTCTGGCAACTCTATGAACTTTGATAAATGTCGATAGTTGTAGAGGGGCTTCAGGCCTATTGTTTATAGGGTCACTATGAGTCATGCTTGACTCAAAGGCAATCAACAACAAAAATAATAGCAAGCTAAACCTAACAACATATAGTGCCTAGCAACAACAATGATGTAAACTACTAAAGTTCCTGAGTGTTGCAAATTGTTAAACAGCTCCTCAGCTAAGTTTCATACAATATTAACCCCTTAATTATTATATGTTGTTTTGACTATTTCACGTAAGGCAAAAAATTAAATTTAATCTCTTTCCCTACCTTTAAAAAAGGATTTTACTCCTACTCGAAGGCTATCAGAGCCATGTATTTTTACAAGCCACTTCTGAGTTGTTAAGAGATAAAATATTTTGCTAATGAAAGATTTACAGAACGATAGAACGTTTAGAAAGAACTTTCAAAGTTCAGGGTACTGTATGAAATTTCATTTCTCTTCATGTTATTTTCTTTAATTACAAAACACCTGGCATCTTAGAGAAGAGCCCACTTAGTCATTTGGAAAAGGAGATGAAAGAGATGTAACTATTTAATTTTTTATCATTTGGATGCCTAGTTTATGTCTACATTCATATCAATATATATGCTTTCTGTTAGCAAAGAGCAGATGAATTTCTCCCAACACTAGAATAAAATTACCTCTAGCATTGGTTATACCTCTTCTAACTCATGAAATCCAATTTTTCTTTAATTTATCAAGAAGATGCATGTTTGTTCCTTATTACAATAGAATAGATAATTCCTATGATTCAGAAGGGCTTATGAAGTGTGTATTGAATAACATAATTCATAAATATATAATTATATACAGAGATAAAAACTTAAATTTATTATTTTATTACAATTCGTTTCACCATCATGCATATTCCAAATAGAATTCATGTCCTCAAATCTTTATAAGAAAAGCAGAATAAAATTTTGTTGTTATTTCGGTTGAGTAATGTTCAGGTGCTAGTGTTACTCTTTTTGAGTGATATTTCTTATTATTCATAGAAACTATACACAAGAAAACAACACTGTCTACGTGTGTGTCCTTCTCACATTAGCTGTCACAATTTGTCCCATGATTGCAACCACCGTATCAATCCATCTCATTTAAAGTATCTCTCTTTCTCTGGTTTACAATGTATGTAAACATAACTAAGTATGTCCCATTGGAGTAGCTTCCTTAGATATCACCAATGTTAGTCAACTTGAAGTTATCCCTTTTTAGTTCTTTTACCTTAATATTCTGCAAAGAAAAGTAACTCAGTCTTCATGTTTAAGTATTACTGTTTCCAAAAACCTTCTGGGGACACAGCTATGAGTCAGTTCCCACTTGACAGAACATAACAGTAACAGAATATGGTTAAAAGGGAACTCTGGTAGCATAGTCCATAAAGAGTCCTTTGCGAACCCAAAGGCCACACATCTCTAGCTCTTCCAATCTGCCAGCTGATCCATGGGGAAAAGATGAACAGTCTCTTCTCATGCTATTTATAACTTCTGAAATCCAAAGGATGATAAGCTATGAATTGGTCCTGACTCAACAGTTGTTGTTTTTCACTACCGTTGAGTCAGAACCAACTCATAGCTTACCCTCCAGTGCGTTTTCTGAGGCAGTTAATCACATACGGGGAGATGGCTCATCCTTCTCCTGCAGAGCAGCTGGTGGATTCAAACTGCATGCTTTTGGGATCGCAGTGCAGCTAGCTAGCTTCTTATCACCAGGCCTATGGTTTCAGAGATCCAATGGAGGGTCAGCTATGAATTGGTTCTGACTTAACTAACTGTAATGAAGTGTTTCATTTTTTTCATATGATTAAAAAGGAGTCCTGATGTCACAGTCCTTAGTAAGCTCTGCTGTTAATCCAAAGGCTGCTATTCTCTAGTTGCTCTAATTCTCCAGCAGTTGCATGGTAGGAAAAGGGATGATGTCTCCTCTCTTTACAACTTACAGCTTCAGAAACTTGATGGAGATTCATTATAACATGGAACCAACTCCAAGGAAGTGACCTTTATTATATGACAAAATATCAATAACATTAATATCAGAAATTGCATTAAGTAAATTAGTAAACTGGGACAAACATTACGCTAAGGCATTAAACTTTCTAATGACATTAGGTCTGGAATGACTTTAAAAAAATTAATCTATTTCATCATAAAGAGGCAAATTTATTTTGCTCAGAATGCCATTTCATACATTATTTAACTTAAAGCTGCATACAAAGATATATTTTTATGCTTAAAAAATCATTAGTTGGAATTCTTTCACCAAAGCAGCCTTGATAAAGTGAACTAACACTAGTGAAAGAGAGAAAAATCAGCTTAGTTCTATGACGATGTCTGTGCACATGGTTTGCAATGTCCTTTGCACCAATCTAGGGTGAAATGGACAGTGCTTTCCATTAAAATGCTCTCTTAACACTGGCCTTTGTTAATACATTAGAAAATGTGCAAAGGTGACTAATAGCCAGAGTTGTGCAAATATCCACAAGAGTAGAACCTTACACAGTTTACAGGTTGAATTCCTTTACACGCTGACATGTCAGGACATTGTGTCTATGTTCTTTCTTCATGGGAGAAAGACTGTGCTACTGGTTATGTACAGAGACTTTCAAGTTAGTCTGTGCCACTTTAAAGGGAAGATTAATTCAGTAGCACTCTGGAAAGGAAAAAAAAAAAGAGTATGACTTAAAAGAAGAAAAGGATGGGATGAAGGCAAGATATGATTGATAAGACTTCACAATATTGAAATGGTCAAAAAGTTTTTTTAAGAAAAATAGTGCATCTAAAAAAAGTGTCTTTCAAAAAAGTTAAGTTCTTCTTCTTATAGTCTGAATTTTTCTATTATTTTCCCTTTTTTAGCCACATTCAAGTCATTTTTCTTTCCAGATATTATTTCCCCCCTTAATCTTTTATAAACCAATATACAGATTAGCTTCAGGGTGAAATTCTTTGATTTCTTCACATGAACAAAGATAGTTCATTTTGGACTGAAAAGAATTACCTCTTGTATGTCATTTATTAGCCAAATTGATTTTTAATTGTTATTTATTTTCATAAATATTAATCTTGGGACAAATGAGGGCTTAGTTTCATTTTTCTCATAGGTGAATGAAGTTGATTGACCTGTAGACAGGTAGGATGTGGTCAATTCTCCTACCATGGTGAGGGAATTTCCATCCTCTGCAGGGTAGAAATCCAGAGATTTCTAACCATGAGGAGAGTTTGTTAGAAGAAAAGTAACTGACCAAAATATACCCATGGCACATTTTCAATCCTAAAACTATACTAAAGATGGTTCCTCTCCCTCTGACACCTACATTTGTCCACCTATGAACCCTGTAGAGCCTGTAGGTTGAGTTATGGGTAAAATTCCAAGCCAATTTGATAGATACAGTAAGACCCTAATAAAAGAAATGTGATGGTAAAAAGTTACTTTGAACTAAATAGTTATTTTTGCCATCCTCTACATTCCAGCAGTCAGGCAAACTAAAAAACATATTGCTATGGGAAAGTCTGCTGTTAGGGACCTCTCTAAAATACTCAAGAGCAACGGTGTCTCTCTGGAGACTAAGGTGCGCCTGATACAGGCCACAGTCTTTGCAATCACTTGTTATGCATCAGAGAGTTGGACAATGACTAGGGAGGACAGAAGGAGAACTGATGCCTTTGAGCTGTGTTGCTGGAGAAGAGTATTGAATGTATCATGGACTGCCAAGAAAACAAACAGATTCATCCTGGAGAGGGTTAAACCAAGCAACTCCTTGGAGGCAAGGATTCTGGGGCTTCATCTGACATACTTTGGGCATGTTGCAAGGAGGTACAGGTCCTTGGAGAGGGACATCATGCTTGGGAGGGTGGAGGGACGGCACAAGAGGGGAAGACCCTCTATGAGATGGATTGATTCAGTGACTGGGGTAATCAGGATGGGTGTGTCAGAGGCAGTGTGATTGGCACAGGATAGAACAGGGTTTAGGGCTGTTGTACATAAGGTCACTATGAGTCGCAAATGACTCAACGGCACATAACAACAGCAACATCTACATTCCAGCAGACAACCTGGGTGACACAAACTGTTAAGCACAGAACTATTTATTTAAACATTGGCAGTTCAAACCCATTCAGAGGTCTCTTGAAAGTAAAGCTGGACAATGTGCTTCTGAATATTATAGGTCAAATTCTCGTCAATGACTACTAATGCCACCAAATGTATTCGGCATTTGTTTTACACTAATTTGTGTATATTGGTATGGGAAGGGAGAGAGAAAGTGCTCTGGTGGTCTAGTGGTAAGAGGCTGAGATGCAATCCAAAAGGCACCGAGTTTGAATCCACCAGCTGCACCGTAGGAGAAGAATGGGCAACTTCCTCTAAAAACTTCCTCCGGCTGGGGGCTGAAGGGTCAGCTATGAGTTTTTCTGACTTCTTGATGGCAAACTATATAAATATAAACATAAATATATATATTTAATTATAAAAGAAGTGACAAAGCCAGAATTTCTCCCCCAATTCTATGACCACAAAACTGTGTTTATTACCACATGTTCCCAAAATAATCTAGTGCATAAGTGCTTAACCTTTTGAAGATATGAACAGCTTTCAGTAACAAACATAACAATGCTAGAAAAAAAATTTCATGTGTTAATTCAATAAAATAGACACAAATATAGAATGTTTACAGCTTCCAGTACTATAATACCATTACCTAACTGAAAGAGAAATTCTCTCATGTAGGGATATAGTGGAGGATTTGTTTCTCTTTGTTTATAGAGGGGGGACAAAAAACTTCTTTGGTGAAAATGGTTTTGCATTTGAAAAACATAAAAAAGATTAATAAGGTTGACTTTTAATGACTAAATAGCATGAACTCAAGGTCAGAAATAACAGAAGACCAGAGCAATTAATGTACTCTTTCATGATTAGAGAAAATGTCATATATCTTCTCTCTTCAAATCTTAAATTTAAAATAATTATCTTTCTGTTCAGTTAGCATGATAATATTTTGCATTTCTACTTGAGCTACTGACATTTAATATTCTTCGATTTTCCCCTAGTTCTTCTTTGTGACCATTAACCTCAAAAAAAGCAATTTAAACATTGCTGTATTTAGAAAATACAATACCTGTGATTGGGAAGACTAAAGTACCATAATTTCTACAAATGAATACCTAATTTATTGTACTTGACTTTACTGTGTTTCGGAGCTAGTGAGTTTTTTTGGAAAATTGAAGGTTAGTGACAAATTTGTGTTGATTGGTGACAGTTTTCAAATAACATGCCCACTTAGAGTTTCTATGCCATATTTTGATAATTCTTTCAATATTTCAAATGTTTTCATGATGTTATAACACATTTAATAGACATCAATAGAATATAAACACAAATTTATATGCACTGTTTTTGTTACATGCTATCGAGTCTACCAGGACTTAGCAAACCTATACACAATAGCTCTGCAGCATGCTCTATCCTGCCCAATGTCACTGTCTCAGACACACATATTTCTAACTCCCAGTCACTGAGTCAGTCCATCTCACCCATGATCTTCCTCTCCTGAGCTGTCCCACCACCATTCAAAGTATTATGTCCTTCTCCAAGTACTGGTCCCGCTGGCAAACATCCCCAAAGTATGTAAGGTGGATTCTCAAAATCTTTGCCTCCAAAGAGTAACTTGGCTTCATCCTCTCTAGGACAGAACTGTTAGTTCTCTTGGCAGTCTATGATATGTTCAATACTCTTCTCTAGCACCACAGTGCAAAGCCATGGCATTCTTATATCCTCTTTGGTCATTTTCTAGCACTCTGATACATAACTATTTATGACAAAGACCATAGACTGTATCAGGTTCACCTTAGTATCTAAACTGATATTATTTCTCTTTTGCACTCTGGAGAGATCCCAGAATCTTTTGATTTCCTGATTGCTAGTGTCAAGAGTGTTGATTGTGGAGTCAAGTAAACTGAAATTGTTAACAATCTCAATCTCTTCTCCAACTATACTCATGCTGACAATTGCCCCAGTGGTAAACTTTGTTTTCTTGATATTGAGCTCCAATGAATATTGCAGAATACAGTCCTTGAACCTCTGCAGCAATATTTTAGGCCCTCTTCAGTTTTGGCAAGTAAGGTTGTGTCAACAGCATGTAAGACAGGTTATTGATTAGCCTTCCTTTAATCTTGATGCCACATTTCTCCTCATAAATTCCAGTCTCTGAATATCTGTTTCACATATAGATTGAAAAAGTATAGAGATGGGACACATCCCTAAGATAATCCTTTCCTAATTTTGAACCATGCAGTATTTCCTTGCTCTGTTCTGATGACTGTCTCCTGGTCCAAACTTAGGTTTCACATGGACACAATCAGATGTTCTGAGATTTGCATTCTACTCAAGGTTAGCAATAATTTGTTGTGATCCACACAGTCAAATGCCTTTGCATAGTCAATGAAACACAAATAGACATTCTTCTGCTACGCCCTGATTTCAGCCAAGATCCATCTGACATTGACAATGTTTTCCTTATTCCGTGGCTTCTTCTAAATATGGCTTGTACTTCAGGTAGTTCTTTGTCAATATAATTTGCTTGCATGTGGTATTAGTGATATTGTTTAATAATTTCCACATTGTCAGATCATCTTTTTTTTGGAATGGGATTAAATATAGATCTCTTCCAGTATATCAACCAGATAGTTGCCCTCCAGATTTCTTGACACAGTTGCAATTGTTTGTTTGTTTAAATATGTCACTTGATATTCCACCAATTCCTGGAACCTTGTTTTTTGCCAATTCCTTCATAGCAACTTGAACTTCGTCCTTCATCACCATTGCCTCTTGGTCATATATTATTTCATGAACAGTCACTCTGTGTACTCCTTCTTTTGATGCTTCCTGAATCATGCGATATTCTGCCCATAGCATCCTTAAGTATTGTAACTTGAGGCTTGAATTTCAGTTCAGCTTAAGAAATGGCAAGTGACTCTGGCCCTTTTGATTTTCTGATCTCAGCTCTTTGCACATTTTATTATAATATTTTTCTCTGTCTTCCCTAGCTGCCCTTTGAAGTCTTCTGTTCGGCACCTTAACATCTTGATTTCTTGTCTTTGGTTTGGCTTTTTGACATCTCGTGTTACTCATTTTTCTGATAATTGCCTTCTTGAGATGCTCACAATAAGACACTCATAATCAACCTCACAACATTACACAGGCATGCCTCTATTAATTAGACCCTCCTTCTATTGTACTTCTCAACTAGACTTCTGGATTTGGGAAACTCAGTGTGCTTAATTTTGTAAACACAAACTCAGAACTGCTGAAGCCTTATGTTTAGCAATTTTTAAAATTAAACAATAGCTTATAGAGGTGTTCTGACAACTCAGAGTCAGGCAGTTTGAATGCATCAGCTGTTGAAAGACAATCTACTGTTGTTGTTATTTGCTGTTGAGTCACCTGCAATTCACAGCCACCCTATGTACAATAGCTCTGAAACCTTCACTGTCCTGAGCCAGTCTCACTGACTCCAACACACCTACTACTATTGATTACCCTGGTTACTGTGTCAATCCATCTTATCTGAGTTCTTGCTCTCCTGTACTTTCCCTCCACTCCTTCTAAGAATGATGTCCTTCTCTAAAAGAACTGAGCCCTCCTGGCCAGATGCTCAAAGTATGTGAGACAGAACTTCAAAATCCTAGCCTATCAGGAGAAACTTGGTTTCAACCTCTCCATTTGATTAACAATTGACCATCTCCAAAAAGCTACTGAAGGGTTAGCTATGTGTTTGTTCCCAATGAATATAACAAACAACAAAATAACTCATTAAAACAAAGAAAGCACTCATAGGCAAACTTTTAAAACATAAAATCCTAAAATGAGTCTATAATATCCAGGATATCATTTACTAACTCAGAAAAGATCAAATAAACTAAAATCATGTAGATTTAAGCCAGACCATTCATTTCACTCTCAGGAAAATATGAGGTATCATCACTGCCAATGAGTGGTTTTTAAAGTGTGACTATTTTCACCCCATAGAATAAATAACTAATTAAACATCCAGAAAGTTTATTAAAGACCTTAGGAGAATGATTATGCTTGAGTTGATGTTTTTGTTAGATACTATTGAGGAGACTACTACTTATAGCAACCCTATAAAGATAGGCAGTTGGGATCTTCCCCTTTCCTGCACTGTCCACATGATGTCCGGCGTGTTCATGCTCATGGTGATAGACCCTATGTCAGCCCATCTTACTGAGGATCATGCTTTCATCATCTCATCCTCTCTTTGACTGACACTCTACCTTTTCCAAAATGTTATCTCTCTCCAAAGACTGGTCCCTTCTGAAAATATGCTTTAATCATACAACTAAAGTAGCCTTAAAATGAAGTTACTTAGAATTTATCATAGTCAAATAAGAAAGATACATTAAAAGGATCATGTTAATTTACATAAGAAATAATGTCTATCATATACAAACATAGATTTACAATGAAATATCACTCAAATTCATCATGAAAATTGAATAATAGACTACCAGTTAAAATGAGTAAACTTATGTGATATACTGAGGCATTATAACAGATTAACTAAAATTTAGTAACTAGTATAGTAATTTTAAAGAATTTATTATTTAGAACCTTTCCTATATTCATTCAGTTGGTAACCATATATTTGAATGCTTATCAAACCCAAAATTACTTAAAGTGAATGTAAAGCTTTCAGTAGTTCTACAAATCTTGAAAGAATAAACTGAGAAAACCCTTTTTAAGAGTATGTTCTGTGAATTTTTTAATAGGTATCTTGGGATCTAAAGAGACATTCAACATATATTAAATTCAAATATAAGACAAAATTTGAGAAGCTATAAGGTGAAAGAACAAGCAAATTTTGATTAGACTTCAGAAGTGAGTAATCAATCACATCTTGCTGTGAAGCTGAGTGTTCTCAGTGAGTACTGACATTCAGGTTATACCCTGAAAGATGAGCATATTTTATGAGACTACATTATAGGGGGTAGCATTAGTGATGAAAAGGTACGAGAGCTTACAGAATCATTTCATTTAAAAAAAAAAAGACAGTTTAGTGAAATCACTGAGTAAGCTTTGGAGTATGCTGGAAATTTGGACTATGAAATAAAATTAAGGAAGGAGACTGACAAATTATGACTAGCCTGTTGAGTTTTGAGGTATAGAGGAAGTTAAATAAAAAGTGCTATACTTGCCCAAAGAAAATGATGATTATTATTATACCAAGACAGAAAGAAATAATGTTATTCATTCACACACTTAATATATATTAAGTGTCTTTGTTGTGCCCTGAACAGATCTGGGTGAGACAGCCAATAAAAAAGGAAAATGATATTTTTACTATCTTAAATTATTTACCAGAATGGTTGTGAAGGACATTAGAGAATGAATTGAAAATGTGGTAATATGTCACCAAACAGGGATACACAGAATGTTCTGGAAATAACAATGAGTGAAATATATTAGAATGGCTGATTTCTGAGTAAGATGGATTGACACAGTGGCTGTAACAATTTGCTAAACCACAGTGATAATTGTGAGAATGGCACAGGACCAGGGAACATTCTATTTTGTTACACATATGATTGCTATAAGTAACAAACTCACTCCACAAGTCCTAACAAAAGCAGTACTTCTTTATTATCTGCTATGAATTTAATCTCCCTAGTCCTTGTGGCATAGTGAGTAAGAAGTTGTATTGCCAATTCAAAGGCAGCTGTTTCAAACACACTAGTTGCTCCACCAGAGAAAGATGGAAATCTCTTTTCATGCAATTTGCAATCTCTGAAAATTCACTGGAGGATCTACTATGAGTTGGTTCTGAATTGGCGGCACATAACTCTACATTCAAAAAAAAGCAGAGAGAAAGAGCAAAAACAAATGATTCTTTAATAGTAGCTGCATTTTGTCCACAAACTTCATATAGTATTCCTTTATCGTGCATAATTGTTAAACAATTATCAAATTATGACCAGTTATAACAATTAATTCATATTACGACCAAAGAACTGATGCTTTTGAGTTCTGATGTTGGTAAAGAATATGGCATGTACTCTGGACTGTCAAAAGGAAAAAAACAACAATAACAAAAAAACAAAACAAACACACCACCAAATCAACTGATCCTCCTTAGAGGTAAGAAAGGTGAAACTATGTCCTACTTGGGCATTTTGCCAAGAAAAGACTTAATATTTGGAAAACCAGAAGATCACTAAGAAAGACCCTAGGCAAAGTTTCATAAATGGTATCACCATGAGCATGAACACGCCGGACATCATGTGGACAGTGCAGGAAAGGGGAAGATCCCAACTGCCTATCTTTATAGGGTTGCTATAAGTAGTAGTCTCCTCAATAGTATCTAAAAAAACATCAACTCAAGCATAATCAAGGTGAATTAACAACAAGGGGCTTAGACATGGAGGAAATTGTAAGGATTGTGCCAGAGAGGATAATGTGACAATGAACAGGAATCAATTAGATGGTGCCTAACAACAATAATGAATTGACTTTAATTCCTGCTTTTTTCAACAAATCCTAGTGTGGAGGAAAATAAGTATACTCGAAGAAAATTAGAGCATGGCCTTCTTACAAAGCAGAAAATAAGCAAAAATGACATACGTAGACATGAAAACAAAGAAAAAGAACAAATTTCTTAAAAGCAAGTATTCTGAAATCATTTATATACTTATTATATCTTTTACCCCTCAGAGTTATCATATAATAATGGTCCTACCTGTGACTTTTATCCACGCAGGAAGACATATTGAGATAAGTAAATGCTGTATTAGCCTGAAGTTGGCTTTTCAGCCATTATGTTAGTTCTCTCTAGTCTCCAGTACCTTAACTGCTGACATGTGGTTTTGCAAATTATCAACAGCTGTGTAACTAGGATAAGAGAAAGAATGCTTTTCACACTGAAGAGCAACACTTGTGGCAGCAAGATGTGAGGCAGGCCCTGGAAGTGAGACCCTGATGATGGTGGTGGAGAAACTGAGGCATTGTTGTGGAGAAACTGTGGCAAAGAGTAACCATAGGAGTCCAGAGATAAAGGCCACAATTGAAAAATATTGCTGTTCTTGCTTTTGAAGATTGAAGGAAAAGCTACTTGCTGAACTGAAACTGGAACCTGGACTAAATGAAAAATTTTGGCTTAGGACTGCTGGGCTAAAACTTGGATTTGCATTAGTGGTATTCTTTGCCTCCCCTGTGCTCCAAGTTACTTCCCTAATAAGTTCCATTCTTGGTACCACAACTGTGAGTAAAGCTGTGAGTCAACAACAAATAAATTAACTTCTTGCTGCTGGAGTGAGGCCCCATAAGACAGGCAAAAGGCTCTTTGTCTGTTTTCTGCTCTGGGGCAGGGAGGAACTGTGCTGTTCTCACTCCTTCTTGCCCTTTCAGAAAGATGTTCATGGCTCTGTGCCTCTGTGTCCTGTTTTTAGCACCCTAGACAATAAGAGATCCATTTCCCATTGTTCAGCATGAACTAAACCTTTACGAAGTAAGCATAATGAAAAAAGAACAAGAAGAGAGAGGACAGGAAGAATAAAAAAAATAAAAAATCCATTGCTGTTCTGATTCAAAGTGACACACCAATGGCTTTCTAAGGCTATAAATCATCATGAGAAGAGACTGCTCATCTTTTATCCATGGAGTAGCTGGTGGATTCTGACTACAGTTAGCCGCCTAATACATTGTCCAGAACTCCTTAGAGGAAGAATAAAGATACATCAATGACTAGGGTTTCAAAGCACAGCCTTTATTAGCTTTCTTGGACTGAAATTTTCACACTTTCTTCTGGTGAGCCTCTATTGGGTTCAGACTGGAAAAGGGAGAAGAGGGGGAAAAATATTTGTGTAAAAGTAATGATAGGGTTGAAAGGTTTAATATTAAGGAATGAATGGGAGTCTGAAAACAGACTTGTTAAAAATACAAGGTTTGGTAAATAGTAATGAGTTCTTGGGATTCAAAAGAAACCTTACTAACTGTGAGTTTCAAGACTAGTAATAGATGAATGGAATTGTAACATCTCTCCTAGTTACTTATGGGGAACTCTAGTGAGCTGGTTATAATGAGTTGCACTGTCAACCAAAAGGCATGCAGTTCAAGTCCTCCAGCCCCTCTACAGATGAAAGATAAGAAATCTCTCATTTTATTTAAATTCTCTGAATGCCACCACAAAGTCAGCTGTGAGTAGGTTCTGACTTGTGGCACATAACTATAAGAACAGTATCTTAATTACTTATAACTACTAAAATAGAAGTTTCATAAATGGTATTTAACAAATTTCTTTCCTCATACTTTAGGAAGTCTCTCGTTGTTGTGCACCATTGAATTGGAACAACTCATAGCTGGCCCGCTAACGTGTTTTCAGAGATAGCTAATCGCATGGGAGGAGACTGTCCATCTTTTTCCCAAGGAGCACCTGGTGGATTTGAACCCTGTGCCTTCGTGATTGCAGCACAGCTTCCTACCACTAGGGTTCAGTTTCAATGGGAAGAAAGACTTTCTTTCTCTGTTGACTGTAAAGGCAGTTCCTTATTTCCTGAGCTCCACTTCTGAGTGAGCTTCATATGATTGATTTGGAATCTTCTTCTATGGCATTTCTACTTTCTATTGTGTTTGTGTAATGATTTATTTTTTGTTTTACATCTCAAAAGAAATTTATTTTACCTCTTACACTCATTTTTATTTCATTAATGTAACAAAGATATCCCACTCTGGAATTTCAATATAATCAGAAATATAAAAGTTAGTATTTAGAACACATATTTTTGATAGACACAATTCAATCACTAATTAATTCATCGTTGGATCCAAAAAGTTCATCTTTGCCACATGCAAAACATATCCATGTTCAATATATCATTTCTAAAGTCTTAAATAATCTCCAAGACCTAAATCTCATGTATTGAATTACATAAATCATAGATTACATTTTAGGCATAAGTCTGTGCTGTGGGGAAAAAAATCTTTCTGAATCTATTAACTTTTGAAATCTAGTATGCAAATTATGCCTTTCCAAAGCACAATGGTGGAGCAGACACAATACACATTGCCCAACATGCTTAACCCAGAAAAGATAAAATCAACGAGTGAGACCTTCTTAAAATAAGATCCCTGTGTGCATCAAACATTTCTCCAGTACAGTAAAAAAAAACCAACCAAACAAACAGTAAAAACACCACCACCAACAAAAAACACCAAAACATAGATTAGGGGGAAAAATTTGGCAACAATATTTCAGACAAGGGTCTCATAACTAAACTTTACAGAATAATACAGGGCCTGTACCAGAATAGACTTAGTAAACAATCACAAAATAGGCAAAAGACATAAAAAGATTCTTCACAAAGGAGGACAGCCAGTGGCCCCAGACACATAAGCACACATTGACAATCACTAGCAATCAGAATGCAAATTAAAACAACAATGAAATGTCTTTTTACTCCAGCAGCAATAGCAAAGTTTAACAACAGAGAAAAAAACATTAATGTTGGAGATAGATGTGGAAAGACTAACTCTTATACATTGCAGGAGGGATTGTAAAATGGTATAGGAAGACAATCTGATGTTTCCTCAAAAAGCTGAATATAGAAATTTCATATGAACCAGCTACTCCACTGTTAGGAATATATCCAAAGGAAATCAGAACTGAGAAATGAATGGAGATGTGGAAACCTATGTTGATAGCAGTGATACAATAAAATGAAAATGGAAACAGTCTAAATACCCATCAACAAACAGAATGAGAAAATGTAGTACATTCACACAATGAAATACCATGCAGCATTAAGGAATAAACACTTCGTAAAACACTATATAGCTTGAAAGAGACTAGAAAAGATTATGCTAAGTGAAATATCTCAGTTACAAAAAAAAAAAAAAACAACAAAAAAAAACTCAAATAGCACATATTGATTACATGCCCAAGTCAATTTTGGACTGCAATATTTGGTCAAAATTTTCAATTTCTTCCTCTTTGGCTCTAAATATAGGAGCATATATTTTAAATAATATTTGTCTTAAAAGGTCTTCCTTGTATGTGTTTGTATAATATCCTATCATTTACAACATTGTGCTTCAAGATAGAACTTGAAATAGACTTTTTGAGTATGAATACAACACCATTAGTCTTTGGTTTTCATTCCCAGCATAAAATACCATATAATTAACTGATTTGAAATAGTCAGAGTTAGTCCATCTCATTTCACTAATACCTAGTATGTCAATGTTCATGCATCTCATCTCATTTTCTCACAATTTCTATGTTTTTAATATTCAAGCTTCATATAGTCCATGTTCCAATTACTAAACATAATATACTCATGCTTTATTTACTATGCAAAAGCATTTGACTGTGTGGCTCATAACAAGTTGTGGCTCATGTTGAGAAGAATAGGAATCCCAAAGTATGCTTTATTGACTATGCAAAAGCATTTGACTGTGTGGCTCATAACAAGTTGTGGCTCACGTTGAGAAGAATAGGAATCCCAAAGTACTTAATTGTGCTCATATGAAACCTATATCTAGACCATGAGGCTGTTGTGTAAACAGAACAAGGGAACACTATATGGTATTAAAATAAGAAGGGAGTGTGTCAAGGTTGTATTCTCTTTCTAAACCTGTTCAATCTATAACCTGAGTAAATTATTTGAGAAGCTTGACTCTATGAAAAGGAATGTGGTCTCAGGATTGGAGGGACACTCATAAATAACCTATGTTATGCAATTAAAACAACTTTGCTTGCTGAAAGTGAGGAAGACTTGAAGCATTTGTTGCAGAACTTAAGAATACAGCCTTAAATATGGACTGCATCTCAATATCAAGAAAACAAAGATTCTTACCACTGGTTGGATCCACAATTAAGACCATTGGCATAAGCAGTAAGGAAATAAGGAGACACACTGTAATGGGAAAATATGCAATTAGGGACCTTATCCAATTATTGAGAAGTAGTTATGTCTGTTTGAAGATTAAGGTGCTTGTGATTCAAGCCATGGTCTTTCCAATTACTAGTTATGCAAGTTCTGGACAATGAATAAAGATGACAGAAAAATAATTGATGCCTTTGAGCTGTGATGTTGGAAGAGAACACTGAACATCCCATGGATGGCCAAGAGAACAAATAGATATGTCTTGGAGAGTATGTAGCCGGAGTGCTCTTTGGAGACAAGAATGATGAAGCTTTGCCTTACATACTTCAGTCATGTTGCTAGGAGGGGCTATTTCTTGGAGAGAAACTTGATGCTCAGAAAGATGGAGGGTCAGTGAAAGACCAGCAACCAGATGGATTAACAAAGTGACTTCCTCAATGGCTTCTAATATATCAGGAAGTGTGAGGATGGCAAAGGCTAGGACAGGGTCAGATCTGTTGTTCATTGGGTTGTTATGGTTTGTCCTCTACTCAGTAGCTCTTAACAACAACATATGTACAAAATACAATGTATGTTTCTGTTCTTGTTAGGTGCCCTAAAATTGCCCGTGACTCATAGCAACTTTATGTACAACAGCTCTGAAAACTACTTTGTCCTGACCCAGTGTCACTGGCTCCCACACACCTACCCCTTTGCCCAGGTATTGTATCAATTTATCTCATCCTGTGTCTTCATCTCCTGTGTTGTCCCTCCACCCTTCCAAGCATGATATCCTTCTCCAAGGACCGGTCCCTCCTGGCCACATACCCAAAGTATGCGAGACAGAGCTTCAACATCATAGCCTCCAAGGATAAACTAGATTTCAACCTCTCCAAGACAGCCCTATTTGTTTTCTTGACAGCCCATGGTATGTTCAAGACTCTTCTCCAGCATCACAATTCAAAGGCTTCGATTCTTCTTCTGTCATCCTTAGTCATTGTCCAGCTCTCTGATGCATAACAAGTAATTGCAAAGATCATGGCCTGAATCAGGTGCATCTTAGTCTATAGACTGACATCGTTGCTTCTCAATACTTCGGAGACGTTCCTGACAACAGATTTTCCCAACACAATTTGTCTTTTTTGATTTCCTAAACTGCTGATGCAAGAGTGTTGATGTAGAGACAAGCAAGCTGTAATTGTTAGCAATCTCAATCTCATCTCCATTCATCATGGTGCTACCAATTGATCTGGTGGTGAGAATCCTTGTTTTCTTAATGTTGAGCTTCAATTCGTAGTGAAGACTGAAGTCCTTGACTTTCTGTAGTAAGTACATCAAGTCCTCCTCAGTTTAAGCAAGTGAAGTGAGGTTGTATTATCTGCATATAGTATGTGGTTGAACCACTAACACTGATTACATAGTCCTCTTCATAAATCCCAGCCTCCCAAATGATCTCTTCTGTATATAGATTGAAAAGGTATGGAGATAGGACGCATCCTTGACATAGCAGTGTTTCCTTGCTGTGTTCTGAGGACTGCTTGCTGGTACACATAAAAGGTTTTGCCTGAACACAATCCAGTGTTCTGGGATTCCTAGTCTCTTCAAGGTTAGCCACAATTTTTTGTGATTCACACAATTAAAAATCTCTGCTTTCTTCCAAGATCCATCTGAGAGTACTATTAATAGTGCTAATGCCATGATCTCTTTTAAACCCAGCTTATATTTCTGGCAGTTCTATGTCAATGTACTGTTCCAGTCATTTTTTTATAATCTTCAGCAAGATTTTACTTGTATGTGGTATCAGTGATATCTTTCAATAATTTCCATATTCTGTCAGGTCACCTTTTTTGGAATGGGAATAAATATGAATCTCTTCTAGTCAGTTGGCAGTTGTCCTCCTGATTTCTCCAAGGCAGCATATGTCTGTTGAAATATGTCAATTGGTATTCTATCAATACCTGAGGGCTTATTTTATGCCAAGTCCATCAGAGCAGCCTGGACTTCCTCCTTAGTTGCCATTGTCTATTAATCATACGTTGTTTCTTGGTATTCTTCTACGTCAGCCAATTCCTTTTGGTACGGTGATTGAATACTCCTTCCATCTTCTTTTAATGATTCCTGAGTCATTTAATATTCTGCCTATAGCATCCTTAAGTATTGCGACTCTAAGCTTGATTTTGTTCTCTAGTTCCTTTGGCATCTCAGACAAGAGTCTTATATCAAAAGTTTACATATTACTCCTGAGACTCCACAAGAAAAAGACTGACAACTCAATTACAAAATGGGCAAAAGATCTAGAGAGAATTTTCACAGAGGAAGATATTCAAATGGCAAACAGACACACGAAGAAATGCTCAAAATCACTGGCAATAGCAAATCAAAACCACAATGAGGTACCATCTCAATCCAGTAAGAGTGGAAAAGTTTAACAAGGCAGCAAGTAATAGATATTGGAGGGATGTGGTGAGAAAGGAACTCTTATACATTGTTGGTGGGATTGTAAAATGTACAACCATTCTTGAAGGCAGTTTGGCGCTTCCTCAAAAAGCTGAACATAGAAATTCCATATGACCCAGCTGTTCCACTACTTGGAATATACTCTGAGAATATGAGAACTGAGGCAAAAACTGAGATTTGTACACTAATGTTCACAGCAGCATTATTCACCATTGCAAGAACAGGAAACATCCCAAATGTCTAACCACAAACTAATGGATTGAGAAATTATGGTACACAATGGAATACTATGCAGCATGCAAGAACAATAACTTTGTAAATTATTACCTAACTTGGGAGAGACTGGAGAGCATTATGCTGAGTGAACTAATTCAGTCATATAAGAATAAATATTGTGTAAAACTATTATTGTAGAATAAATGTAAGGATCCAGGAGGGGTGGGAGAGGCTGGAAGGAGAGGGATGTGGATGTGCAGGAGGAAGGGGGAATTAATCATTGAGCTGTACAATTTGATGGGGGTTGAGGTAAATTGAAAGAATTTGTTCAAATTTGTATTTGAATTTTGTAAATAAACTAGTAGAAAAATTAAGAAAAAAGGAAATGCTGAGCAAGTTCAGACTTTTTCACTTTCTGACTCTAGCTCCTTGCACATTTCATTGTAAATATTTTGCTTTGTCTTCTTGAGCTGCCCTTTGAAATCTTCTGTTCAGCATCTTAACATCTTAATGTGTTAATTTCCCACCCACCCTGGCTTTGGTTTCTCGGTGTGCTAGAGTCGGTGCTCAGAGTCTCTTCTTACATCCATTTTGGTTTTTACATCTTCCTCTGTCTTTGTAACAACTTTCTGCATTTTTTCATGGATGATATTTTTTTTGTGTCCTCTCACAGTTCCTCTGGTCTTTATTCATTAGCTCTAAAACCTCAAACCTGTTCCAGAGTTGGTTTTTAAATTCAAGGGGATAAACTCAAGATGAAATTTTTATTCTTGTGGATTTGATTTGATCTTTAACTTCAGCTTGGCCTTACATATGAGTAGTTGATGTTCTGTTCCACAACCTGCACCTAGTCTAGTTTCACTGCTGATGCTGAACTTCTCCAATGATTCCCTCCACAGATGTAATCAATCTGATTCCCGTGCATACCATCAGGTAAAATCCATGTGTATAGCCTGTGTTTATATTTCTTAGAAAAGGTATTTGCAATGAGTAAATAATTTTTGTGCAGGATTCTATCATTCTATTCCCTACCTCATTTCTGTCATCAAATCCATGTTTTCTCACTACTGATCCTTCTTCCTAGTTCCCAACTTTTGTATTCAAGACACCATTATAACTAATGCATCTTGGTTGTATGTTAGGTTGATTTATGATTCCAAAAGTTGATAGGAATAATCTATTTCCTCTCTTTGGCTCTGGTTGTTGGTGCCTAAATTTAAATGACAGTGGTATTAACAAGCCTTCCTTGTATGTGTAAGGATATTATCCTGCCACTCACAACACTGTCTTTCAAGATAGATCTAGAAACAGCCTTTTAAACTATTAAAGTGACCCCATTTTTTCTCATCTTTTCATCTTTGATATAGTAGATCATATGATCATCTGATTCAAAATGTTCCATGCCAATCCATCTCATTTCACCAATATGTAATATGTCAGTATTTATACATTCCATTTCTTTTTAACAATGTCTAGTTTTCCTACGATCATGCTTCTCACATGCCACATCCCAATCATTAGTCTCTGCTTACAATCTCCCTCTTTGTGATTCCAAATTTGAAAGTTGCCATTTCTGTTAGTCTACTCTAAGTATGCTCTATTATATATATGACTGATTATATGTAAAGCAATTATTTTTAAAAAGAAAATAATTATTTTTTAAAAAGAAAAACATGTTCATAATAAATCCTAGTAGGTGTAGAGGGCAAAGGAGATAACAGGTACCAAGCAAGTATAAAGTCCAACAGAACAAATTATATTAGGTCAAAAGGCTTGAAAATAATGGTCTTTTCTTAAAGACCATTTTAGGAAATGGCCTGGTCATCCCAGGTCAAACTCTGAGGGTTTACTGTGCATTTGGAATTTTGAGCGAACCTTAAAAAGGCCTTCAACTCTGCTTTCCAGACTCTCAGGAATGGCAAACCTCTTCCCTCAATTTTAGGTAGTCTCATTCTCCTAGTCCAACTGTGTGGTAACTCCATACCCTTAACCAGCAGCAAACCCCATTTTTCTGAAGTTATTACATGACATACTGCCGTTTGTTTTCGTAAATGAAAACGAAGACAGTTTTATTAGAAAAGAGACATCCCAGAGACAGTGACAGATCATCCTTCAAAAGTAAATAAGTGAAGAATGACACTTCTTCAGTTTTGAATGGTAACATCATTCTTTGGCACACCTTAAACCCAGTGCCACACTTTGGAACCAAGTTAGTCAAGATCTGACTCTTTGAGCCAGGAGACTGATTTAACCGTTTGAAATCCAGAATTTTGTGACCTTACTCTTTGAAACTAAAAAGCTCTATTTCCAGTGCTTTTCCCTACATTTCTGCTCACCTCTGAGCTGCTCCAAGGATGGGTATTTTCCTTGCTGGGGATCTACAAATGTCAAATCTTTGGCTTGTTTCCTCTGCCAAAATTCCAAGGGACAGATACTATCTGTTTTTCCCCCTTTTGTTTCTCTCTTTCCTTTCAGTCTGAGCAATGAATTTTCTGCTGTGGTAATTGGTAGATAACTTCAGTGACACTTTTAATCTTTTTAAACAAATATTGTGTAGCGACGCCTTTGGTGAATATTCTAGAACATTTTTCCTTAGTTTGAATAACAGAATTTTCAAAATCTTTTAAGTACTGTTTTCTTTTTGCACTTTTCGCTAATCCCTTCTCTTTCCTGTCAAATTTTATTGTAAGCAGCAATGAGAAACTACACATCCTTTTAAAAATCTCACTTACAAATTGCATGAACCAGATAGGCTAGTTCTACTTTCCACTAAATATTTGAACATTATTCAGACAAGTTCTTTGCCACATAAAAAATACTGTCCTTTCTTCCTTATGCATTCTTCTATTTTCTTTTAAAGCCTTATCAGATGTGCATTTAATGTTCCTATTTCTAACAATATTCTGTTGCTGACACTATTTGTGTCCTCTAATACATTTTCTCTATAGCTTTTTAAGTCTTCATCAAAACTGTCTTTGAGTTCCTTAAGTTCTACCAAAAGTTTCTGCAAGACAAAGAAGGCTTTTTCTATTGTGGTGTTGTTGTTGTTGTTAGGTGTTGTCTAGTATGACCCATTTCAGGCACCTTAAAACTCTCTCAGTGTTTACTCTTTCCCAGTTCTCAAACTTCCTCCATATTTTTGTTGTCTATGAAAGCAGCAGCATTCCAGTTACTCACTACTACTACTGTAACTGAAATATTGTAAATCGCTAGTGGCACTAACAAGGGCGTTCTGGTGGCTTCGTGGTACAGAATGTGTTGCACACAAAGCTGTGTGGTTCAGATCCACAAATTGCTCTGCAAGAGAAAGATGGGCAGTCCCTTCTGTGAGATTTACTTCCTCTGAAAACTCACAAGAGGATCAGCTATGGGTTAGTTCTGACTCAGCTGCACTCAACAACAAATAGAAATTTATTTTTTCAAAGGTCAGGGAGCTAGAAGCCTGATTTCAGAGCTCAGGC
This sequence comes from Elephantulus edwardii, assembly GCF_000299155.1. Taxonomy (NCBI): domain Eukaryota; kingdom Metazoa; phylum Chordata; class Mammalia; order Macroscelidea; family Macroscelididae; genus Elephantulus; species Elephantulus edwardii. The sequence continues at coordinate 22,509,371 of NW_006399763.1, forward strand.
ACCAGGGGAAGCGTTCCTTTCTTTGGGGTATGGAGAAATAGACTTTGTCTCTTTCAGCTTCTGGTCCTAAGTGATCTTCAAGGGATTTTAACATCTTTCTTGCCCCATATTAACTTGCTAGCTTTCTTATTGGCATCTGGTGGCCTAGTGAGTGGGGAGTTGCTAAACACCTAACAACAACAACAACACCATAATAGAAAAGACACTTGATTCCAGAGAAGTGGATGGTGAAGGAGAAAAACAGGCAATCTCCTCTTATGCAATTTACAACCTGTGTATACGCTTTGGAGGATCTGCTATGAGTCAGTTTGGATTCAATACACATAACAAAAAACAAATTTTATATGGAATTATAATCAAAAGCTTAAAAGCTAGGATTTCCAACACATAATTTTTAGAGATGTCTACTGCAACATCATTGGAGAAAGTGTTGAATGGGAACTAAGATCAGGCAAGTGACACAAAAACCATCATTTACTCTTTTTTTGTTGTTCCTAGTGTTCTTGAGCACACAATAAATCATATTAGAAACTATAGATTTCTCTCAATTTTGTAGCAATTCTTCTGTGAATTGTTCGTATGGTTTTCATTACAAATATTTGATGCAATTTTTCATAAGCTTAATATATATATATAACTAAGAAAGTAAATGTGTTTCCAAGGAAGACTTTAATAATTATTATAGTTTAAAAACTAATAAAAGCATAGCTCACAAAAGTTTAAAATTGTTATATCTCAAAAAGAGTAAAGCTAATTGGAAATACAAAATGTCTTAACAAACTGAAATTGTCATTATAAATATAAATGATCTCAGAGAGCATCGGTGGCCTAGTGGCAAGAAGCTGTACTATAATCCTGAAGGCACATGGTTCGAGTCCACCAGCTGCTTCATGGGAGAAGGATAAGCAATATCCTCCCATGTAATTAAGTGACTCTGAAAACTGGGTGGAGGGTCAAATATGGGTTTGTTCTGACTCGATGGTCAGAACAAGAACAACAACATACAAACATTCACAAAGTAGTAAAAAATTCTATTCACTCATAAAATCCAATTCCAACAGGAAAGAAAAATCAGGCATCTGACATTAAGAAAGATAAACTCTTCTTGTGATTAAAAAAACAAAAATCACAACAAAACACCAACACATTTTTTTAATGGCACACAAAAATAAAGCAAATGTGATTGTGTCCCATACGGTTTCCAAGGCTATACATCTTTAATGACATAAATTGCCACAATTTCCTTCTATGAAGCAGCTGGTAAGTTCAAACTGCTGACCTTTTGATTAGTGGCTAATTTTAACAGTTATATTGTGGGGTCTTCCTGGAATATAGGAACATTCAGCAAATCTGCATTGTCACCAACCAATGTCATGTCTGCATGATAATAGGATTAAGTATCAGAAATTATTTTGAGCTCATGTTAACTATCTTTATTCTTATAAAATAGTGTAATGATAAAGCAGGTAATGGGCAAACAAATTTTATCTCTTCTCAAACCCACAAGGAGATAAGCATACTCAGCAGGACCAAATGTTCACTTCAGAAGAACAAAGAAGATGTAGACTATTTTGTATATCTGATCTTTTCTGCCCCAGAAGCCTCCACTCCACTAGATAGCTGAAAGAAAGTATCTATTATATTAATCTTAGTTTGAGTCAATAACTTTAAAGCACTCATTAAATGATTTCATCTCTCTAAAATAACAAATTTTATCTTTCAATTCTCTATCCCTTCCCCTTTGAGAGGAGGCAAATGACTTTGCAATCTCGTATCAGCAGAGAAGCCTTACGTGTTGGTTTCACATAGTTCCTGTGAATCTTTCAGGATCTTAGCTACGAAGTAGCTTAGACTAGCTAACTCTTTGGTCTAGTGAAGTGCAACTAATCATAGCTCACTCTTTGGGTGTCTTAGGCTGGCAGCCACTTCTGAAGATAATGGCTATAAAATTTATCTGGCAAGTCAAAATCTCTATCTTCAGTAACTTCCTTATCAAACTGAAAGTTAGATAACCTATTGACCTCTAATCACCTTTACATCTTCATGGGCTATGTAGGAAGTTTTAGGTCTTCAATACAATAAGTAAATGCTTAGAAGATTCTCAAAGTCTATCTATCTATCTATCTATCTATCTACCTATCTATCTATCTACCTGCCTTTGGTTACCAACCCTCAGATATTACTTCTTTATGCCATTTGTCCACTGAACTCAATATTTTTCTTGATATTTGAAGCTTCCATTATACTAATTCTAAGGAACCATATCAATTTTCATAATACTTTAAAAGGCCAGCCTAAAAGTCTGAATGTTCTTAAAACTCACCTCAAATTTTGGGTACTTAATAGAAGAGAGAGAGGCTTTGTCTTAGAAAACATCTTATCTTAAATATGCCAGACAACAAGATTTATGACCTATCATAATGAGATGGTTATCTTCTCTGAAATAAGAGAAGTAAAAACCTCAAATACAAAAACAAAGCACACCAAAAATAACCCCAACTATATGTCTCGGTTTTATCAGACTTATTTTTTTCCACATAATAAAAAAAAATTTATAAAACTCTCATCTGTATAGAAATGTTTGACTAACAAGACGTTTTTTAGGTAAAATCTTATTCTTAGTATAATAAAGCGGATACAGTACTAACCCTATATTCCTGTCTTTTAGCTGACTAGCGAGATTATTGTGAAAGTGCATGATACATATTTAGAAGGATTAACACAAAGCTAGTTCTATGAGGTAGATGCTAAAGATGTCCAAAATATCCAGTTTTCCCAACACTCTAGCATAGTCTCCAGCACCACAGCTCAAAGGCATTAATTCTTCTTTTGTCATCTTAAATCATTGTCCAACTTCCTTATACACAGCAAGTAATTGTGAATACCATGGCCTTGATCAGGTGCACTTTAGTCTCTGGACTGGTATCTTTAGATTTCAGTATTCTGGAGAGTCCCTGACAGCAGATTTTCCCAATGCAATTCGTCTTTTGATTTCCTGACTGCTGATGCCAAGGGGGTTGATTGTGGAGCCGAGCAAGCTATAATTGTGGTTCTGGAAATGAGTCTTGAACATACAGCACAGACCACCAAGAAAACAAATAGGTCTGTCTTGGAGAAGGTGAAACCAAGTTTCTCCTTGGAGGCTAGAATTTTGAAGCTCCATTTCACAACCTTGGAAAAGGACATCATGCTTGGAAGGGAGAAGGGACAGTGCAGGAGAGGAAGACCTATAGTAACTGGGGCAATGAGGTAGGTGTGTCAGAGTCAATGAGACTGGCTCTGGACAAGGTAGGCTTTAGAGCTGTTGCACACAGGGTCACTGTGGGTCACAGGTGACTCCAGGGCACATAATAACAACAACAATAGCATAATCTGTAGACAGCTGCTTTGCTAAGCCAAATATGCCAATTACCTGGTGATTGTAATTCACCAGCAGCTCCAGGGAAGAAGATGGGCAACTCACTGGAGGATCAACTATGGGTTGGTTTTAACTCCATGGCAACAAGTTGAGTTTTTGTTTTATTGTTCCATTCTCTCTAACATCAACTATTTCTCCTTCCCTCAGCTCTCTTCTCTCAACTTTGTCTTTGTGTTCTCTAACACTGCATTGTCTCACAGAAACTTACAGTTGGAGAAATGGCTCACACAGTTATGGAGGCTGGAACATTCCAAATCCATGCTTCAAGCTTTAGTCAGAGAGTTTGACTAGCTCATGCAGCTAGTACACTGTGGTACAGCTCATAAAGTGGCCTGGTACATGAAGCAATGATGGAACATAGTTCTTGAGTCAACAAGGATAGATTCTTAAGCAGACAGTTTGTGAGATCACTGGATCAGATACAAGATTCTCAACAAAAAAGATTGAATTTCTTCAGTGCTCTTCTCTATACTGACTGTAGATTACATAGGCAAAGAAACTGAAAGGTGGTGGCAATGGATCATGTCTTCTAGTAAGGGGGAGCCTCAGAATTCATCTCACTCTAAAATGAGATTTTTGTGCACAAGCCATATTCTACAATTTACATCATGACACAAAGACACGTCCTTATTAATAGCTGGCATGTACTTATTAGGCAATTCACTGTATTAAAAAGCATTTACACATAAAGAAGAAAACAGTATTATTCCAGAAAGTTAAATTCATTAATTTAGAAGAAACCTTAAATTTTTTTAGAAGAACCTAGCAAGCAAGTTTTCCATAAAGTTACTATCCCATTATCTTTCTACTTTCAAAAATAACTGAAAATTACTCTATCAGGCAGAATGACAGTAGATATTCCCAATGCAACACATCTTTTGTATCATAAATGCTTCTACTGTGTATGTTGATTGTGGATATAAGTAAAATGGAATCATTTACAAGTTCAATCTTTACCGAATCATACTGACAGCATCTCCATCATGATACTATTTATCCAGTAGTGAGGGTTTTTGTTCTCTTGACATTGAGATGTCATCCAGTTTGAAGGCTGTAATCCAGGATCTTCTGAAGTACATGATTTAATTTTCGCTTTCTGTAATTAAGACTGTGTTATCTGCATAACACAAGTTGTTGATGAGACTTTTAATCCTGCTGCCACATTCTTCATGTAGTTCACCTTTTCAAATTGTTTGCTCAGCATATCTATTAAATAGGTATAGAAAAAAGACACAGCCTTTAAAACTGTTTCTGGTTTTAAATCATACAGTGTTCTCGGTTCTATCCAAACAATTTCCCATTGGTCTATATAGAGGCTTCACATGAGTACAGTTAAAAGGTTTAGAAATTCCATACATTTTTGTTCATAGGATTTCATATGAGCTGTTATTTCAAAAGTGGATGACTAGTTATTCTTCTTAGTCTTTCATCCTCTGGAAGCTCTACTGAAACCTGTCTGCCATGGGTGATCCTGTTGGTTTATAAAATACCAGCAATAAAGCTGAAAGCACTACAACTATGTACAAATTAGTATAGCAAATGACAAACAAGAGCTACATTCATAAAAGCAAACTACAAAGTAAACAAGCATGTAATTATCAAACAAACATGCATGATAGGGGAAATAAAAAAAAGCAAACAAATGGTCTAGTGTGGCAAAGCATATCTCCTGTTATAGCAAAATATCAGAGCTGAGGTACCCACTCAGGCAAGAATTTCTTTTTTTCAGAGTGAGGATGGAGGTCATAGGATGTGAGTCGATCCACAGGTAGGACCTCATCTAGACTAGGGTATATCAAGGGGTTGGCTACAGTAGAGCTTCTTCCCCAGAGTCTAAATAACAACTGTTGTATTTTTTTCTCGTTATGTGCTATTGAGTCACCTGAGACTCATAATAAGCCAATGTACAACAGCCCTAAACCCTCCTCTATCCTGTGTCAACCTTACTGTCTCTGACACACCTACCCACATTGCCCCAGTCACTGAATCAATTCATCTTATCAGGGGTCTTCCACTCTTGCACTGTCCCTCCACCCTCCCAAGCATGTCCTCCCTCTCCAAGAACTAGTCACGCCTTGCAACATGTCCAAAATATGTCAGACTAACTTCAAAATCCTTGCCTCCAAGGAGCAGCCTAATTTCATCTTATCTAGGAAGAACTCGTTTGTCTTCCTAGCAGTCCATGATACTCTTCTTCAGCACCACAACACAAAGGCATCAACCCTTCTATAACCCTGGTCATTGTCCAGCATTTGGATGCATAGCAAAGAATTGCAAAGACTGGCCTAGATCAAGCACACCTTAGTCTCCAGACTGACTTTGTTGCTCTTGAGTACTTTGGAGAGGCCTCTGACTGCAGACTTTCCCCAGTAAAATTCATCTTTAATTTCCTGGCTGCTGATACCAAGAGTATTGACCAGGGAGCCATGCAAAGTAAAGCTATTAACAGTCTCAATCTCTTCACCATCTATCATGATGCTGCCAATCAGCCCCGTGGTGAGAATCTTTGTAACTACTTCTGTTTAAAGACTAGGGTGTATCTGACCTAAGCCATGGTATTTTCAGTTGCTTCCTATGCATCTGAAAGTTATACAGTGACATAAAAATGACAGAATCATGGTGTTGGAGAAGATTCCTGTAGACCTCCAAAAGAACATAGAACTCTGTCTTGGAGGAAGTATAACCAAGTGCAACCAGCGTGTTCCTTAGAGGCAAGGTTGGTGAAATTTGGTCTCATTTACACTGGCCATGCTGTTGGAAGGAACCCATTCTTAAAAAAAGAAATCATGATGGAAAAGGTGAAGAGTTAGAGAAAGAGATGAAGATCCTCAGTGAGATGGATTGACATAGTGACTATAGCAATGAACTTGACCATGACAGGGATGATGACCAGGGTGCACAGAATAGAGCAATGCTCAGATCTTATGTTCATTGGGTTATTGCGAGTTATAGTTGACTTGATGGTACCTAGCAACAAAAAGATGATTGATTGATAGATAGATAGATAGATAGATAGATAGATAGATAGATAGATAGATAATAGATAGATGGATAGATAGATAGATGATGGATAGAAATAGAATTAGATCTAGACTGATCTATCTTTCTATCTAGATAAAATATTGTGTCATTGAGGTAGAGCTGATTTATAGGAGGATTCGAACTGTGTCTTTGGGATTCCAGAGCAACTTCTTAAGAAAGAAAGCGAGAGGAGAGAAAAGACCACTAGTGTCACTATTTATTCTACGTTGCACTGCTAACCCAAATATGAGTCTCTGGAGGCTTTCGAACCTTGGAAACTGAAGGAGGGTCACTATTGGTTAGAACCAACTTGATGTCAAAGAGTTGAGAAAAAGGCATATAAAGACAATAGTAATGATATATGAATATGGGTATCATGAGCTTCATGTATTTTATATAAATATATTTAGCATATACATGTATATATTCTTCTGGAAACCTAGATATATAAAGGTCTTATTAAATGTATACCATAAACATGTAGTTAACGAAACAAACAATATTCAAGGGGTTTAAAATTAAATCTCAAACCAGATAAAAATTATCATCTAAGCTGTTGAAAGCATCTCTTCTCACAATAATATCCATAAATTATTAGTAAATTTCAAAAACTGTATGGATTCATAGTAAATTTTGACATTTCAAAAGTCACTAGCATCCTAGAAGGATCATTTGTGGTTATTTCTATGGTACATCAGAAAATAAGAAATTAACTTAGAAAACAACTAGGTTACTATAGCAATGAGCACTATGTTAACATGGAAACCATATTCATTCTTTTACTTGATATGTATTTCATAATGGTCTGCAGTAATAAGGGAAAATTCATTTTTTTAAAAAAAGACACATTGTTTTTAAAAAATCCTTCCTTCTATGTTGATCAAATGTCTCAATTCCTACAGCCAAGATTTTTTGTTTCAAAGAATTAAAATGATTCCTTATTTTTCTATTTTACATTCTTAACATTAATTTTTGTCACAGTAGACCAAATCATTGTTATACATACAAATCACATTATGTCATTGCTCTAAGAAGCAGAGGGTTGTTAGAGCAAATGAAACAATTTACCATGAAGTCCTGTGTGATCTAGCATTTACTATACATCTCATGTATTTTAAACCCTCCATATTCTCAATTATTTTGGTAGTCACACCATTTTACATTTACTAACATTCCGAGACCTTTCTCACTTCTAGTGTCTTCATTGTGCTGCTTTTTATCTGACATACTGCTTTATTTTATTTTCATTTTTGCATATCTGAATCATTACATTTAAAGTATTTTATAAATTATATTTAATGTATTTTATACTCGTTCAGCATTTCTTAAGCTCAAGGAACTGAAGAGCAAATTCAAACCTCGAGTTGCTACAATCAAGGATGCTTTAGGCAGAATGTTAAATGATCCAGGAGGTATCAAATGAAGATGGAAGGAATATACTAAGTCATTGCACCGAAAGGAA